>NC_081520.1:8806378-9430923 GCF_030273125.1 Centropristis striata | reverse complement strand
CAGGGAATAAGCAAAAGTAGGGGCAGGGCCTAAAAAAATCACCAAGGCCATTGTAGCGACCTTGCCCTCATAAATCTAATTTGTGGATGACCGTTATGATTTTGATGCCATCTAAAACAAAACATCTACTTTCCTTGTTGTAAAATACATGTTTACTTCCAAATTATTCTGAAGGTTATTGCCTGAACGAATACATTCAAACAGATGGTTGACAAATTAAAGGAAACACATACATGAAGTGTCACAGCATGGAGTCAGGCCACTATGAGCTTCCGTCTTTAACTAAGTCTTCAACAGTCGGGATAAACACCATTCCTGCACAATATTTTCCCTCATTTATATAAAATGTGATATTGTACAAGGTGCACCTGAATGCACCATAAAGTCTGTCAGTGGCTGCCATACACTGTCACCACAACACAACAATGGACAGAAACACAATTCGACCAAAACAAAAGAAAGTAACTTCAAGGCGGTTGGCATCCCCCAAAGGAAATACTGCATTCATGCTGTTGTTTACTGGTTTTCATGACTTTGTGAAATTATGAGTGACTGGTGTCTTCTGCTTCTAATTCTCAAAGTGTATTGGACAGCTCCACAGTCATGTAACTACAACATCATAATAATTATAAAAAATATGAAGCAGTGGTGGCGTGCTGCAAAACTTTATTCATAGTCTATGTGCAAAACATATTAAGGTAAGACCTTGCAGTTGATATAACTTCCCAATGTTGTATATGTAAAGCATACCAAATTAAACTCACCAAAGGCTCTAATAATCCCTGAATATGTCCACTAGATGGTAGCATCATGTTTCAAATTTGGTGAAATAATACTTCTTGCACTGTCTCTCTTTGAGGAGGGTTCTTGTATCCATAGTAGCTTGACAGGTATTAGAAATAATCAGTTATGATGAAGTTTTACTAAATGACCGGATCAATTAAATATTTGTGAAGTGGGTCCCAGAACAACATATGTTGTATTTCAAACTGTAAAAACCAAATGTAAAAATTGTTAAGAAATCACAACACAAAGCATTACATAGATGTGAAATTGACTCTTCACATAATAAGGTTTGCCTTTATATGTAAAGTTAGAAATGAGTTATCACTTTCACATGTTTATATGGGATAAACATTATTATCCAAACATGACACTTGGTTTCTTAGGAGAAATCAAAACATCAAAAGTGAAATGTAAGGGTAATAGAAATATCGGGTAAGGATTATTTAAATTATTTAATCAATTTAAATTCTAGAAGACTGTAAAAAAAATCAGGCAAAAGTAAAGGCAACAATCATTTAGAGTTCTTTATTGAACTGACAGTTGTTTTTTGTGTGCAAAATACAGAGTTTATTGATGAATTTACTTTAAGTGTTGGCTTTATAACTTTGACCCCGACCCATGATTGCTTTCTTTGTGTTCCTCTCTGGTCTCAGCAGGATTGTGTAACATTTGGGTCCAAACAGAGCCACCAAGAGACCAAAACTGGAAGCCAGGATGGCAAATACCTCCACTGCATCTGCATATTTTCCTGGAGAGTTGACATAAGCAGGAATAAAGGCCACCCACACAGCACAGAAGATCAGCATGCTGAAAGTGATGAATTTGGCCTCATTGAAGTTGTCTGGAAGATTCCTTGCCAGAAATGCTAACAGGAAGCTGAGGATAGCCAGAAAGCCAATATAGCCAAGTAATACTGCAAAACCAACTGTGGACCCGACTACACATTCATAAACTATCTTGTCATTGTAGTATTGAGTGTTTTTATGAGGAGCCGGTGAAGCAGAGACAAGCCAAGCAGTGCAGATTGCTGCCTGAATGCAAGTAAGAACCAGAACTGTTCCTCTCTGCTGCACAGCACCAAACCACTTCAGACTGCCTCCTCCTCCTGGTTTGGAGGCCTTGAAGACAGCCAGAACCACCATGGTTTTCACCAGAATACATGAGACAGAAAGCACAAAGCTGATCCCAAATGCTGCATGTCTCAGTTGGCATGTCCACAGTCTGGGACGGCCGATAAACAGCAGTGAACACAGGAAACATAGTTTAAGAGATACCAAGAGCAGGAAACTCAGTTCTGAATTGTTGGCGCGTACCATGGGTGTGCTGCGATGGTAGGTGAAGATTCCCAGAACAACAGCGCAGATAAATGTACCCAACAATGAGGCTGTTGTTAAAAAGATTCCTAAAGGCTCATAGTAGGAGAGGAACTCAGTTTTCTTAGGAACACAGTGGTCACGCTGAGGGCTGGACCAGAAGTCCTCTGGACAACTGGTGCACTCCATGGACTCTATGAAGATAAGGAAAGTGTTCAGATATATGTGCTTTTATTATATCTCCAAAGTACAATGTTTAAAACTGTAAACCAACCAGTCTTATTGCTGATCTTTCCCTCAGAACAAGGGATGCAGTCAAAGCAGCACTCAGGTTGCCCTTTCTTTCTGGCCATGCGGGTACCTGGAGGACAGCTCTCACTGCACACTGACCGGGGGGGCTGTAGGAAGACAAAGAAATCTGTCATTCTCTATTATTCTACACTTCTAATATCTGCAGTCCAAATAAGGGATCTTGTCTCAAATAACCTCTCTAGATTCAAAGTTCCAGAAGATTTTGTCTTCATTAATTGTGAGTTCTTCACCTTTAAAGGCCGACTTCTTAACCTCACCCACACTCTGAAGTTTAGTTCGTCCATCAGGGAGCCACAGCCAGTTCATGACATCATATATTGGTAAAGCATCACCATTCTCATCAAATGACACTTCATCACCAAATGGTGTGGTGAAGTTTACCTTTTGCAAATAATACAGAAGCTGCAAAACAAAACAATTTACAGTTCATCCTTCTGTGCATTATTTCTAAATTCTATCTATTTCTGAAATTCAGGCTGTTTTATTTTTAACTTGTTTCAGGGCATTATTAACTCATCGCCATAGAAAAACAAATGGATAAATGTTTTCTCTTTTGTCTTTTATTAAGTATGTACTTTTAAAAGATAATAATAAAGTTACCCAGCTTAGTTTTGTAATTGTTACACAGTACTTTTTTCATTTGATATTTACAAAAACACATTCAGAAAGTACTTCAGGTGTAGCAGCTGTTTCTCAAGGTTAATTAGGTGTGAGTGTAAACTGATATCACACCTGCCATGGTTCCATTGTTTGTCGATTGGCGCAGCTGTTCCCACTGAAAGGTCCACTGCCTGGTACACAGTGCAGCATGTCATCAAGTGCATAGGCCAGAGCATACACAGCCTTGTACACATTGTACTCAGGCCTGAGGTTAGAAAGATCTAAAAACTCAGTCTCCACGTTTTTAATATCCTCCTGTCCAGTGCATAGTGTTCCCCCAGCTTCAAGCCAACCTGCTGGAGGTGGTGCAAATCTACACTTAAATGTGTATTCCCAAAACTGTCTCACCTGAAATGTATAAAAAAATTATTAAAAAAACAATTCAATGCAAATATATTAGTTTCTTGTAATGTTCTATCAATTTGTGAAATTAAACTCTTGCCATGCTAATTTCATAGATATTGTCATGCTTTTGGTCAGGGTGTATTCGTAGGAGGAAGTCCCAGAGCCCTGGTATTTCCCCTCGACGGATGGCAATGCCCAGAGTGCCTCTCAAATAGGGCATGAGGTGGGGTGTGTGGAGCACAGTCGTTGTTGTCCAAGCTTCACTTGCCATCCACTGCCGGCCTGTCACATTCTGCCTCACTACCTGTATTTAGAAATTATATATGATACTTTTTTTTTTTTAAATCCCATATATATTCATACACTCTACAGCAATGTAGGAATATACAAGCACAGATGTTGAATATATATAAACATACATTAAACATATGAAAATATTAAAGCTGATTTGAACCTCTTCCATTAAATGAATCATGTGGAACTCATGTGCAAACACCATGACAACATGAGCTGTTGATGTCTTTATCAAATGTACAATCCTCCTGAGTTCACTTGAGTCACTGTCCCAGGGCAAAACCTCCAGGTAGGCCAGACAACCTCCACCAGACTGAGCCAGGTCAGACTGAAAGGATCGGGCAACATGGAGTCCATAGTCATCATCACTGACCAGAAGACCGACCCAAGTCCAGCCAAAGTGTTTCAGAATCTGAATCATGGCACGCACCTGAGAGGATAAATTGGTGCAAAGGGATGAGTGCACAGTCCGCTGTATTGTTTTAAGAGATAATATATAACTAACTTTGTTTTTTGCATTTACTAACATATATTCTATTAACTAGATACATTTCACAATGGAATCACAGTTAATTTATCACGTTAAGAATTAAGAAATTGTTTGTTTCAGTGGGTACATTTCGAACAATCTTACTGTTTACCCTGTCAAACACAGTTTTGCAGTTCTTAATTTTTTGCTTATGGGGTTTTACCTGGAAAGCATCACTTGGGATTGTTCTAAAGAAGGATGGAAACCGCTGCCGATCACTCAGACAGGAACATGTGGAAAAATAACTCACCTGTTAAGAAACATATAGTATATACTAAAGTTATCCCTCTCATGCAAATCAGTAATATGACATTTCAACAATCTGTCACTCTCAAGAATGATATGATTTCAAATACGGAATATAAAAATAAGACAGTACAAACAATGGACGATGGGAGACTTACAATGGGCATTTTGTATAAACCTAGCACATTGGACATGGCAATAGAAAACGTTGAATAGTGGTCACCCACAATCCCGAGGATTGGAGGAGTCCCTGAACAGTTCTCCTGAAGCAGAAATTGCTCCTCTCGACCACTGGCCATTGATAATGCACCACTCAATCCAACAACAAGTGCACCACAGTTGTCAAAAAGACTGTATCCCAGAGTGATATTAGGAAGCAGATTGGAGCTGTTGTTGATCTCATCAATAGCAAAGACCATGGTCATGGCCTGCCTGAACCCTAAAATGTCAAAGCTAACACACAAAAATGTCTTTTTACAATTTTATCTTAATATATTATTAACTTGTATTTGTTATATAATGCATCACTTACAATAAGTAGAGAGTACCATCAGAGACTGTAATGTGCACAGATCCATGCTGTCTGGTGCATGTGTGTGTGTGTGTGTGAAACTTACCCTTTGCAGCTGGGCTGTTGTGGCTCTGAGGTAAATGTTCGCTCAGGGAATACAGAGGTATAGTGGACCTCAAACAGCCCACCCAGAACCACATCACCATGGCTGTACATTTCATTAAGATGAAACTTTCTCAGTAATTTACAAGATGAGGGAGTAGAGGAGGACACAGAGCAAAAAAATAACAAGGTAAAGCAAAAACACAAGTGCGAATATGTGTCAAGAAAAGCTCCCATAACTGCCCTCCTCTTTTCACACCTGTTTCTAGCCTTCTGTTACTTAACTTTATATGAAGAGCTACGTAATTCCCTTTGCATCCTGAACGTCATTGTTTAATCCTTAGGGCACAGGCTAAGGGGGCAAGACATGATACACATACACATATCAACTTAAAAGATATATATATTATTAATAAAATATTCTAAAATGTATATAAATCACATCTTATAATAATAATAAGTGCTTCAGACTTTTATGTTTTTTTTATTCTGTCCTATGGCTGATAATTGTTGTAAATGAGAATATAGGTATTGTAATGTAATGTAAGGCAAGGCAAGTTTATTTATATAGCACATTTCAGCAATAAGACTTAAAGTACAGACTACAGGCTGTAAGGTGGACTAGTAAGAGAGTTGCTGTCCGTGTCTGGCGTGATGATGTTTAATGTCGTCCACTGCAGTCTCATGTAGCCACCTGTTAGTATCCACCTCTTTAAAGACATGTAAAACTTCAAAATTCACTGTGCGTCACGTTACGACACGTCACTTTATGTGACCTGCGTAACTGTTTTTTCCTTCTGGTGCCTGCGTAGTCCTTGTAACACATTAACTTCGGAATTTATGTGCATTTATTTTACTTTTTAAACTGTGTTTTATAACGTCTAACCGTAACATTTCTTGCCCTGACCTTAGAGAAGTGAATATGTGATGCAGTCATAAGGAATCCGCAGCATTTAATCAAAACATAATCACTTTGGTTTCAGTAAGCGACCATTGAATGGGTTGATACCAATGTTCTCTACATACCAGCAGATGGAACATATTTTTCACTGCATATAATGTGTGTTTTCTGTGATGCCAAAAACAAAAGTTCCAGTTGACATGCAAATTAACCAAAAATACATACTGTTTTAGATAAGTTGATCATTTTACTTTCACTGCTTCTTTCATGACTTTGTGGTTCCACGACCCATGATTGCTTTCTTTGTGTTCCTCTCTGGTCTAAGTAGAATTATGTAACATTTAGGTCCGAACAGAGCCACCAAGAGACCAAAACTGGAGGCTAAGATGGCAAATACCTCCACTGCATCTGCATATTTGCCTGGAGAGTTGACATAAGCAGGAACAAAGGCCACCCACACAGCACAGAAGATCAGCATGCTGAAAGTGATGAGTTTGGCCTCATTGAAGTTGTCTGGAAGATTCCTTGCAAGGAATGCTAACAGGAAGCTGAGGATAGCCAGTAAGCCAATATAGCCAAGTAGTACTGCAAAACCAACTGTTGACCCAACTACACATTCATAAACTATCTTGTCATTGTGGTATTGAGTGTTTTTATGAGGAGCTGGTGAAGCAGAGACAAGCCAAGCAGTGCAGATTGCTGCCTGAATAGAAGTAAGAACCAGAACTGTTCCTCTCTGCTGCACAGCACCAAACCACTTCAGACTGGCTCCACCTCCTGGTTTGGAGGCCTTGAAGACAGCCAGAACCACCATGGTTTTTACCAAAATAGATGAGACAGAAAGCACAAAGCTGATCCCAAATGCTGCATGTCTCAGTTGGCATGTCCACAGTCTGGGACGTCCGATAAACAGCAGTGAACACAGGAAACATAGTTTAAGAGACCCCAAGAGCAGGAAACTCAGTTCTGAATTGTTGGCACGTACCATGGGTGTGCTGCGATGACGAGTGAAGATTCCCAGGACAATAACACAGACAAATGTGCCCAACAATGAGGTGGTTGTCAAGCAGATACCCAGAGGCTCATGGTAGGAGAGGAACTCAGTTTTCTTAGGAACACAGTGGTCACGCTGGGGGCTGGACCAGAAGTCCTCTGGACAACTGGTGCACTCCATGGAGTCTATGAAAATAGGGTTAAATATAAGTGTTGAAATTCATGCTTTTATCTCCAAAGTGCAATATTTACAACTAAATACCAACTAGTGTTATTGCTGATCTTTCCCTCAGAACAAGGGATGCAGTCAAAGCAGCACTCAGGTTGCCCTTTCTTTCTGGCCATGCGGGTACCTGGAGGACAGCTCTCACTGCACACTGACCGGGGGGGCTGTAGGAAGAAAATAAATATGTGGTTCTTTATTTTTACACAGTGCTAAGATTTACAGTACAAAAAAAGGGGAGCCGGAATAACATGAATTACCTTTCTGGATTCAAAGTTCCAGAAAATGTTTTCTTCATCAAGTGTGAGTTCTTCACCTTTAAAGGCCGACCTCTTAACCTCACCCACATTCTGAACTTTTGTTTGTCCATCAGGCAGCCACAGCCAATTCATGACGTCGTATATTGGTAAGGCATCACCATTCTCATCAAATGACACTTGATCACCAAATGAGGTGGTGAAGTTTACCTTTTGCAAATAATGTACAACCTGCAAAAACAACAAAACAGACACATAGTGTGATCCAGTCAATCCGAACAGAAGTTTATCACAATGGTTTAATAGCATGTTTACTGCCACAAAATAAAAAGAGTAATGCATTTTGAAGGAATAAAATAACCAAACTGTTCATTTTCATAATGTGCCACTATAATGCATTATGGTGCTTTAATATTCTATATTTATAAAAAGTACATTGAGGAGGTACCTCACGGTATAAAAGCTTTTTTTCAGACTGTAAACAGGTGGAGTGTAAACTGATATCACACCTGCCATGGTTCTATTGTTTGTCGAGTGGCGCAGCTGTTCCCGCTGAAAGGCCCTCTCCCTGGCACACAGTTCAGCATGTCATCAAGTGCATAGGCCAGAGCATACACAGCCTTATAAATATTGTACTCAGGCCTGAGGTTAGAAAGATCTAAAAACTCAGTCTCCATATTTTCAATATTTTCCAGTCCAGTGCATTGTGCTTCTGCAACTTCAAACCAACCTGCTGGAGGTGGTGCAAATCTACACTGAAACGTGTATTCCCAAAACTGTCTCACCTGCAATACATTGAAAAAAAATTCTGAACACGAATTACCATATGGTATTATTAACATACTACAATAATAGTTATTCATTCTATTGGTTTTATTATTATTTTTATTATTATTATTTTATTTTTTTCATTTTAGATAGAATAACAACATCTCTTAATCAAACTCTTACCATGTTATTTCCATAACTGTCAGGACGTATTTTCAACAGGAATTCCCTGAGTCCTGGTATTTCTCCTCGACGGATGGCAATGCCCAGGGTGCCACCCAGGTACGGCATGAGGCGGGGTGTCTGCAGCACAGCAACTGCTGTCCAAGCTTCACTGGCCATCCACTGCAGGCCTGTAACATTCTGCCTCACCACCTGAGTATTGCATATTATAAAACACATTTCAGACTGTTACTCAAAGCACAGTATTTTCTTTCAGCAAATATTGATTGTCCTACAACATTCATTTATTTGGTTTTATCACGCATGCACACACACACACACACACACACACACACACACACACACACACACACACACATTTCTATATTGCCACCAACAGAAAATTGTGTTTGATTGAAACAGGTGATAACTTATATGATTTTGGTCACTGAATTTCAAATATACAATCAAAATCAGTAATGTTATGTTTTCAATAATTGTGGATTTTCTAAATTGTATTATATTTTCACTCTTACCTCTTCCATTAGATTAATCATGTGGAACTCATGTGCAAACGCCATGACCACACGAGCTGTTGATGTCTTTATCAAATGTACAATCCTCCTGAGTTCACTTGAGTCACTGTCCCAGGGCAAAACCTCCAGGTAGGCCAGACAACCTCCACCAGACTGAGCCAGGTCAGACTGAAAGGATCGGGCAACATGGAGTCCATAGTCATCATCACTGACCAGAAGACCGACCCAAGTCCAGCCAAAGTGTTTCAGAATCTGAATCATGGCACGCACCTGAGAGGATAAATTGGTGCAAAGGGATGAGTGCACAGACTCAACTTAAATTACATATAAAACTAACTTAATTAAATGTTACTTATATGACTTAAAAATGTACACGTTTTATAAAGGAATCAAAGTTATTTAATCCCATGAAGAGAAATGAAAATGCCACTGTCTATTGCCTGTAACTGACTTAGTTTGCAGTTCACAAATCAGTAATGGTGTTTCACCTGGAAAGCATCACTTGGGATTGTCCTGAAAAAGGATGGAAACCGTTGCCGATCAGTTAGGCAGGAACATGTGGAAAAATAACTCACCTGTTAAGAAGCATACAGTATAAACTCTAGTTACTTTGGTCATGGAAGTCGTACCGAGCCTAAATGTTTTTAAAGAACAATGCATCAAGTTATAAGATGACATCAAGTCAAAATCATTATACAACAAATGATAGAAGATAGGAAACTTACAATGGGCATTTTGTATAAACCTAGCACAGTGGACATGGCAATAGAAAATGTTGAGTAGGAATCACCCACAATTCCGAGGGTTGGAGGGGCCCCTGAACAGTTCTCCTGAAGCAGAAACTGCTCCTCTTGACCACTGGCCATTGATAATGCACCACTCAATCCAACAACAAGTGCACCACAGTTGTCATGCAGGTTGTATCCAAGAGTTATATTCTGTAACAGATTGGAGCTGTTGTTGATCTCATCAATAGCAAAGGCCATGGTCATGGCATGCCTGAACCCTAGAGTGTCAAAACTGACGCACAAAATGTCTCTATTAACCATACATGTATAACTCTAACCTATGTAAACACCATAATGCACAGTTTAAAGATATACTTTTACAGCTGTATCTCAATACGATAAAAGTGTCACTAAAACAATCAAATTATTCACCACTTGAATACTCAGAGCAGACAGTTTCACATGCTGTCTCCTGTGTGTGTGAAACTTACCCATTGCAGCTGGGCTGTTGTGGCTCTGAGGTAAATGTCCACTCAGGGAAGACAGAGGTATAGTGGATCTCAAACAGCCCACCCAGGACCACATCACCAGGCCTGTGAATTTCATTAAGATGAAACCTTCTTCGTAATTTACAAGATGAGGAAGTGGAGGAAGACACAGAGTATAAAGGAAGAGAGGACAAAGAGAACAAGAACAAGGTAAAGCAAACATACAAGAGCAAAGCACCCATAGCTGCCGTCCTCCGTTCACAATGGTTTGTATTCTTCAAACAAGGTTACTTCTATTTATGTGAAGGTTGTCATTGTTTAATCTTTAACACCGCCCATCAGGGCACAGACTATGGGTGCAAGACATAAATGTACGACTTGACGTGACATGATGTCCCTCCTGCACAATGTGATTGGTTGATTGTTTTATACACAGTGTGAAGACCCAGAGAAATACAATAAGAAATTACATAATTTCTCACTGTTTAATATTTGGGTGCTGATTTAAAGTATTCATGGAAAAAAATCAGTTCAAGTTGACATGAAAATTAATCAAACCAAATAAAGAGCTCCAGTGTGTAAAGGTGGAAATTGAGGCTTTAAAATTCTGTCAAATACTTAGAACACAGGATGAAGACAAAAAGGACAAAGGTGTTTGACACAAAAAAGTCTTTATTGTTTCCAGTGTCATCTAAATTTATTACAGTAGAGTTACAGTTACAGTAAAAAATAAATAAATACTTTTTTGATAAATATTGGCCATTTCAGTACAGATCTCTAGTGAATGGATGCAAAATAACTGCTTCTATTAGATGATAATTTTATTGTTGCTGCAACTTTCATGACTTTGTGGTTCCCCGGCCCATGATTGCTTTCTTTGTGTTCCTCTCTGGTTTAAGTAGGATTATGTAACATTTGGGTCCGAACAGAGCCACCAAGAGACCAAAACTGGAGGCTAAGATGGCAAATACCTCCACTGCATCTGCATATTTGCCTGGAGAGTTGACATAAGCAGGAACAAAGGCCACCCACACAGCACAGAAGATCAGCATACTGAAAGTGATGAGTTTGGCCTCATTGAAGTTGTCGGGAAGATTCCTTGCCAGAAATGCTAACAGGAAGCTGAGGATAGCCAGTAAGCCAATATAGCCAAGTAATACTGCAAAACCAACTGTGGACCCAACTACACATTCATAAACTATCTTGTCATTGTGGTATTGAGTGTTTTTATGAGGAGCTGGTGAAGCAGAAACAAGCCAAGCAGTGCAGATTGCAGCCTGAATGCAGGTGAGAGCTAAAACTGTTCCTCTCTGCTGCACAGCACCAAACCACTTCAGACTGGCTCCACCTCCTGGTTTGGAGGCCTTGAACACAGCCAGAACCACCATGGTTTTGACCAGAATACATGAGACACAAAGAACAAAGCTGATCCCAAATGCTGCATGTCTCAGTTGACATGTCCACAGTCGAGGACGGCCAATAAACAGCAGTGAACACAGGAAACATAGTTTAAGTGACACCAACAGCAAAAAACTCAGTTCTGAATTGTTGGCACGCACCATGGGTGTACTTCGGTGATAAGTAAAGATTACCAGAACAACAGCACAAATAAATGTGCCCAACAATGAGGTTGTGGTCAAGCAGATACCCAGAGGCTCATGGTAGGAGAGGAACTCAGTTTTCTTAGGAACACAGTGGTCACGCTGGGGGCTGGACCAGAAGTCCTCCGGACAACTGGTGCACTCCATGGAATCTATGAGAACATGGAAGGTGTTAAGAGGCATATTCGTATTATATCTCCAAAACGCGATATTTACAACTGAATACCAACCAGTCTTATTGCTGATCTTTCCCTCAGAACAAGTGATGCAGTCAAAACAGCACTTAGGTTGCCCCTTCTTCCTGGCCATTCGGGTACCTGGAGGACAGCTCTCACTGCACACTGACCTGGGGGGCTACAATGAGAAATAAATCATTAAGTCATTATACATTTTTATACACTGCCAAGATTTCAATTACAAAGGGGAGCTGAAGTAGCAGAAATAACCTCTCTGGATTCAAAGTTCCAGAAAATGTTGTCATCATTGATTGTAAGTTCTTCACCTTTGAAGGCCGACCTCTTAACCTCACCCACATTCTGAACTTTAGTTCGTCCATCAGGGAGCCACAGCCAGTTCATGACATCATATATTGGTAGGGCATCGCCATTCTCATCAAACAACACTTGATCACCAAATGATGTGGTAAAGTTGACGTTTTGCAAATAATGTACAACCTGCAAAAACAAACAAAAAAAAACAGACAAGTATTGTGAAACACTATCTGAACAGAGGTTTATCACATTGTTTAAATCATGTGAAAAATAAAAATCATAACAGTTTTGTCTTTGTAGACTTGACTGTTGAGACGCTCTCCAAGAATCGGCACCTCAATTTCGTGGAGGGGTTTGTGTGCCTGAGTGACCCTGGGAGCTGTAATGTTGGGGGCAATAGCTCCTGGTAGGGTCGCCCAAGGCAAAGTGGTCCCAGAGAGGAGCCGGACTAAGACCAATTCAAAGACTTTTGAAGTGGGGAAATGAAAATCTCTGCACCTTGCATGGCACAGGTTAACCAGATCCCTATCTTGGTGCCATACCCGGGAAGGGAGCATGTTGGTCAGTGTCTAGGGGCCAGGCCTATGTCCATGGGATCCAGCCAGCCTCAGGCCAAAGCAATGACGTGGATCTGCCACCCTGTGGGCCCACCACCTGGAGGGTTAGGCATAGGGGTCGGATGCAATGTGAGCCAGGCAACAGGCAAAGGCAGGTACCTGGGTGTGCCGACCCCTGGCTACAACAACTGGCTCTGGGGACATGAAACGTTTCATCGCTGGCAGAGAAGGGGCCCGGGCTGGTGCGGGAAGTGAATGGTTACCAACTACATATAGTTGTCCTCACCTCCATGCATAGCATTGGCTCCTGAACAAAACTCCTAGAGAGGGGCTGGACTCTTGCCTTTTCTGGAGATGCCCAGGGTGAGAGATGCTGAGCAGATGTGTGTTTCCCTGAGGAGCGAGAGGGGTGCCTCAATGCTTAAGGCCAAATGTTGATGATCGTTTTTGTGATTGTATCATCAGATCTGCAGCCGTATGTCCTGGACACTCAGATGAAGAGGAGGGAAGAGAGGAGCAGAGGTGTCAACTGATTACCACCTGGTAGTGAGTTGGATCAGGTGGTGGGGGTAAGGCAGCCCATCAGACATTGTAAAACCAAACGGGTAATGACGGTGAACTTGGTGAGGTCTTGCTGTGGTCCCTGTCTTCAAGGTCTTCAACTCCCACCTCCAGAATAATTTCTCCCACATCTTAGAGGATGTTTGGGACATGTAACCTGAGTGGGCCATGTTTCAGGCTTGCTGCTTCCATCTCTGGAAGTTTCCATCACTGGAAGCAGCAGACAGGTACTGGTGGGTTAGTAAGGATGCAGCTGCAGTGTTCACCAAACAAAAACTCGGGCAGGGGAAAAATTAGTTGAAACCATGGAGAAGGACTTTTGGCTGGACTTAAGGAAGTTCTAGCAGTCAAAAAACTCATCAATGGCAAAGATCCAGTCCCATTTCTAAAAAAGGGGACTGGAGAGTGTGCTCGAATGATCTCGGTATCACACTGCCTGGGAAAGTTTCCGAGAGAGAGAGAGAGAGAGAGAGAGAGAGAGAGAGAGAGAGAGACAGAGAGAGAGAGAGAGAGAGAGAGAGAGAGCTGGAAAAGATACTTTGGCCTATTGTCAAACCTTGGATCCAGGAGAAGCAATGTGGATTGCATCCTTGTTGCAGAACAGTGCACCAGCTTGTTACCCTGACAGGGCTACAAGAGGGCAAACGGTGGTCTGCCCCCTCTGGTTTGGGACAGAGGAACTGCGTCAAGCAAAGGAGTTCAAGTATCTGAAGGTCTTGTTCACAAGTGAGGGTAGAATTGAGTTTGAGATGGACAGGCAGTTAGGTGGGGCATCAGCAGTGATGGGGCATTGTCCTGGACTGTGGTGGTGAAGACTGAGTCAAACCAAAAGGCAAAGCTCTCGATTTACTAGTCCACCTATGTTCTAACCCTCATGGTCATGAGCTTTGGGAAGTGACCGGAAGAATGAGATTACGGATGCAAGTTGGCAAAATTAGTTTCCTCTGTAGGGTGGCTGGGCTCAGTCTGAGAGAAAGGGTGAGGAGCTCGGACATCCAGAGACAGCTACCAGTAGAGCTGCTGCTCCTGCACATTGAAAGGAGCCAGTGAGGTGGTTTGGGCATTTTATTAGGATGCCTCCCGTTAGAGGTGTTCTGGACACATCTGACTGGTAAGAGGCCCCGGGGAAGACCCAGATCAAGCTGGAGAGATTATATATATCCCTTGGTCTGGGCAAGCCTCGGGTCCCCCAGGAAGAGCTGGAAAACTGCTCAGGAGAGGCACGTGTGGAATGCCTTGCTTAGTTTGCTGCCCCCACGACCCAGCCCCAAATAAACGGAAGAAAATAGATGAATATTGAGACATTGAAATATAGGCTGTTGTTTTGTCTGATTGTCATAAAATCATTAATCAGTCATGTAAACTCACACCTGCCATGGTTCTATTGTTTGTCGAGTGGAGCAGCTGTTCCCACTGAAAGGCCCTCTTCCTGGTACACAGTGCAGCATGTCATCAAGTGCATAGGCCAGAGCATACACAGCCTTGTAAATATTGTATTCAGGCCTGAGGTTAGAAAGATCTAAAATCTCAGTCTTAACTTTTTCAATATTTTCCTGTCCAGTGCATTGGGCTTCTCCAGCGTCAAACCGACCCGTTGGATCAAATTTACACTGAAACATGTATTCCCAAAACTGTCTTACCTGAAATATATTTAAAAAAAGACATTTTCAACAAACATTAGATTAACTGTTTATAATATATATATATATATATATATATATATATATAAATTCTATTTTTTTTAATAACATCTCTTTATAGAACTTTTACAATGTTATTTCCATAGCTCTCATTTTCCTTTTGGTCAGGACGTATTTGCAAGAGGAATTCTCTAAGTCCTGCCATTTCTCCTCTGCGGATGGCAATGCCCAGGGTGCCACCCAGGTACGGCATGAGGCGGGGTGTCTGCAGCACAGCAGCTGATGTCCAAGCTTCACTGGCCATCCACTGCAGGCCTGTAACATTCTGCCTCACCACCTGTGCATTGAATGATACACATGTTTCAGACTGTTACTAAAAAAAACTGTGTATTGTAGCAAATATTGATTTGTCTACAACACCTAGTTTCCTTAAATTCTTTTTTTTCCTTATTGATATATATATATATATATATATATATATATATATATATATATATACATATATATATATATATATATAAATATATATATATATATATATATATAAAACCTTTGTAACTTGATCAATTTCATACGTTCATACGTTTTGCTGTTAGGTAGAAGTTCATGGCTTCACCCTGATTGAGACTCATTTGATTGAGATTTATTCAATTATTTCCAGCAATGTTTTGGTTGAGCTAAATCTTTCACAGGTAATTTTATCGAACATCATGAAACAGTTTGACCTAAATCGGATACAACTGTAACTGAAATTGTGCTCCATTAAAACAGGTGATAACTGATATGATCTTGCTCAGTGAATTTGAAATATTCAATCAAAATCATTAAAGTTATGGTTTTAACAATTATGGATTTTCTACATTGCATTACATTTTCACTCTTACCTCTTCCATGAGATAAATCATGTTGAACTCATGTGCAAACGCCATGACCACATGAGCTGTTGATGTCTTTATCAAATGTACAATCCTACTGAGTTCACTTGAGTCACTGTCCCAGGGCAAAACCTCCAGGTAGGCCAGACAACCTCCACCAGACTGAGCCAGGTCAGACTGAAACGATCGGGCAACATGGAGTCCATAGTCATCATCACTGACCAGAAGACCCACCCAAGTCCAGCCAAAATGTTTAAGAATCTGAATCATGGCACGCACCTGAGAGGATATTTAGTGCAAAGGGATGAGTTCACAGACTAAACTAAAATTAAAATAAAAGTAACTTAATTAATTTTAACTAATATGACTTCCATATTTGCATATGTTTCACAAAGGAATCACAGTTAATTAATGTCATGAAGAGAAAAGGAAAGGCTTGTTTTTTGTGGACAATTTTCACATTCATGTTATATTTTCTGGAAGAAACTTAGTTTGCAGTTCTCAAATCAGTAATAGTGTTTTACCTGGAAAGCATCACTTGGGATTGTTCTAAAGAAGGATGGAAACCGTTGCCGATCACTCAGGCAGGAACATGTGGAAAAATAACTCACCTGTTCAGAAATAATCAGTATGAACTAAAGTTACCTAAGTTTTGACCCAGTATACAAATTTTCATATACCAAAAATGTATGACTTTTAAATTTGACATGGAAACAAACACAGCACACACCCATTAAAAATAAAGAAGATGGAAAACTTACGATGGGCACTTTGTATTGACCCAGCACATTGGAGATGGCAATAGAATTTGTTGAGAATGAATCACCCACAATGCCCACAACTGGAGGGGTCCCTAAACAGTTCTGCTGAAGCAGAAACTGCTCCTCTCGACCACTTGCCATTGATAATGCACCACTCAATCCAACAACAAGTGCACCACAGTTGTCATACAGAGTGTATCCCAGAGTGATATTAGGAAGCAGATTGGAGCTGTTGTTGATCTCATCAATAGCAAAGGCCATGGTCATGGCCTGCCTGAACCCTAGAGTATCAAAACTAATACACACAATGTATTTATCAAATATGAAAAATATGTTTATCTCTGTTGATGTCTCACTGTCATTATGCTATCTGCTGCATGTACGTGTGAAGCTTACCCTTTGCAAGTAGGCTGTTCTGGCTCCGAAGTAAACGTCCACTTTGGGAAAACTGATGTGTAATGTATTTCAAACAGCCCACCCAGAATCATATCACCAGGCTTGTGAATTTCATTTAGATGAAACTTTCTCCGTAATTTACAAGATGAGGGTGTAGAGGAAGAAAAAATAAATGACAAGGTAAAGCACAAACACAAGAGCAAAGCTCCCATGACTGCCCTCCTCGCCTCACACCAGTTACTATTATTCATACAACAACACTTAATTTTATATGCAGGGCTATGGCATCCCCTTTGCATGCTTTACGTCATTGTTTAATATTTAACAACACCCATCAGGGCACAGGCTAAGGGGAAGGCCATAACCATACAGTGTGATATGACGTCCCTCCTGCAAAATGTTATTGGTTGATTTCTTTATTTGAAAGCACAGAAAAATAGAACTTGTTCTGTTTAAAAAAAACAAAAAATTATAGCATTTTTTACTGTGAAATGTTTATGTTCTGTGGGAAAGTAATCATGGCAAAAACAAAAGCTTTAGTTGACATGAAAATGAATCAAAACCTAAGTAAGTGCCCCAGTGAGTAATGGCTTTTTGTCAGGTGGAAATTGGGGCAAGTCTTTAAAAGTCTCAAATATTTAAAAATCAGGCTGAAGACAAAAAGGACAATAATAAAGAACGTGTTTGAAGCAAAACAAAATATTTATTACTTCCAGTTTCATCTTACTATATTCTTAAAGCAAAATAGCTAACTTGTTTAAATATTTGCCATTTCGGTGCAGATCTCTAGTGAGTGAATGAAAAGTACAAACTGTTTCAGACTAGTTGATCATTTTACTTTCACTGCAACTTTCATAACTTTGTGGTTCCCCGCCCCATGATTGCTTTCTTTGTGTTCCTCTCTGGTCTCAGAAGAATTATGTAACATTTGGGTCCAAACAGAGCCACCAGGAGACCAAAACTGGAGGCCAAGATTGCAAATACCTCCACTGCATCTGCATATTTGCCTGGAGAGTTGACATAAGCAGGAACAAAGGCCACCCACACAGCACAGAAGATCAGCATGCTGAAAGTGATGAGTTTGGCCTCATTGAAGTTGTCTGGAAGATTCCTTGCCAGAAATGCTAACAGGAAGCTGAGGATAGCCAATAAGCCAATATAGCCAAGTAATACTGCAAAACCAACTGTGGACCCGACTACACATTCATAAACTATCTTGTCATTGTAGTATTGAGTATTTTTATGAGGAGCTGGTGAAGCAGAGACAAGCCAAGCAGTGCAGATTGCTGCCTGAATAGAAGTAAGAACCAGAACTGTTCCTCTCTGCTGCACAGCACCAAACCACTTCAGACTGGCTCCACCTCCTGGTTTGGAGGCCTTAAACACAGCCAGAACCACCATGGTTTTCACCAGAATACATGAGACAGAAAGCACAAAGCTGATCCCAAATGCTGCATGTCTCAGTTGACATGTCCACAGTCTGGGACGGCCGATAAACAGCAGTGAACACAGGAAACATAGTTTAAGTGACCCCAAGAGGAGGAAACTTCACTTCACATTACTTCATGCATAATGCTTGGTTTAGCTTTCTCAAAATTCAAATCTGAAGCTCACAATTAGCTTTCATGTTTCGTTCAAACGAGTGACAACTGATGTGAATTTGGTCAGTGAATTTAAAATAAACAATCCAAATCATTATTATTATGTTTTTAATAATTATGGATTTTCTACATTGTATTATATTTTCACTCTTACCTCTTTCATTAGATTAATCATGTGGAACTGAAGTGCAAATGCCATGACCACACGAGCTGTTGATGTCTTTATCAAATGTACAATCCTCCTGAGTTCACTTGAGTCACTGTCCCAGGGCAAAACCTCTAGGTAGGCCAGACAACCTCCACCAGACTGAGCCAGGTCAGACTGAAAGGATCGGGCAACATGGAGTCCATAGTCATCATCACTGACCAGAAGACCCACCCAAGTCCAGCCAAAGTGTTTCAGAATCTGAATCATGGCACGCACCTGAGAGGATATATTGGTGCAAAGGGATGAGTTCACAGACTAAACTAAAATTACATATAAAACTAGTGGTGGAAATTCAGGATGACAATAGATTATAAAATTTTTCACCATGTGTGACTTATATTTAAAGTTTCATGAGTTTTGGGGTATTTTCAGGCAGTGAAAAATGCGATCATTTGGGCACGAGAATAATAAAAATAAAAATAATAATAAAGAATCATTCGAAATACAATAGGGACCTCGCAAGTCGTTGCCTGCTCGGGCCCTAACTAACTTCATTTATTTTAATGAATATAACTTACACATTTGCATATGTTTCACAATTGTATCACAGTTAATTTATGAAATTAAGAGAAAAGAAAAGGCTTGTTTCATTGCGGACAATTTTTACATGCATGCTGCATTTTACATCTTAAACAAACTTAGTTTGCAGTTCTCAAATCAGAAATAGTGTTTTACCTGGAAAGCATCACTTGGGATTGTTCTAAAGAAGGATGGAAACCGTTGCCGATCACTCAGGCAGGAACATGTGGCATAATAACTCACCTGTTCAGAAACATTCGGTATACATTCAAGTTACCTAAGTTATTTATCTCTGACCCAGTCTACATTATTTTCATATTCCATCAGTTTATCACTTTAAATATGAAATTAAAACAAACACGGTACACAACATTTTAAAAAAAAAAGAAGATGGGAAACTTACAATGGGCATATTGTATAAACCAAGCACAGTGGAGATGGCAATAGTATTTGTTGAATAGGTATCACCCACAATCCCGAGGATTGGAGGGGTCCCAGAACAGTTCTCCTGAAGCAGAAACTGCTCCTCTCGACCACTGGCCAATGATAATGCACCACTCAATCCAACAACAAGTGCACCACAGTTGTCCAAAAGACTGTATCCCAGAGTGATATTAGGAAGCAGATTGGAGCTGTTGTTGATCTCATCAATAGCAAAGGCCATGGTCACTTATTGTAAGTCGCTTTGGACAAAAGCGTCTGCCAAATGACATGTAATGTAATGTAATGTAATGTCATGGCCTGCCTGAACCCTAGAGTGTCAAAGCTAACACACAAAAATGTCTCTATGAACCATAATATATATATAGCTTTGTGAATTTTTGGGGAGATATGTACAAAATCTCTAAACCTATTTTAATGCCACAATACACATTTAATAATATACTTTTTACAGCTGTTCCTTAATACTTATTTATATTATCTACCGCTTACGGTGAATACTCAGAGCAGACAGTGTCACATGCTGTCTCCTGTGTGTGTGTGAAGCTTACCCTTTGCAAGTGGGCTGTTGTGGCTCTGAAGTAAACGTCCACTCAGGGAAAACGGATGTGTAATGGATTTTAAATAGCCCACCAAGAACCACATCACCAGGCTTGTGAATTTCATTTTGATGAAACTTTCTCCATGATTTACAAGATGAGGGTGTAGAGGAAGAAAAAATAAAGAACAAGGTAAAGCACAAACACAAGAGCAAAGCTCCCATGACTGCCCTCCTCGCTTCACACCAGTTACTATTATTCATACAACAACACTTAATTTTATATGCAGGGCTATGGCATCCCCTTTGCATGCTTTACGTCATTGTTTAATATTTAAAAACACCCATCAGGGAACAGGCTAAGGGGCAAGCCATACAGTTTGATATGACGTCCCTCCTGCACAATGTCATTGGTTGATTTCTTTATTTGAAAGCACAGAAAAATAGAACTTGTTCTGTTTGGAAAAACTTTTGCATTTTTCATGGTGTAATTTTAATGTTCTGTGGGAAAGTAATCATGCCAAAAACAAAAGCTTTAGTTGCCAGTAAAATGAATCAAACCAAAATAAGTGCCTCAGTGAGTAATGGCTTTTTGTCAGGTGGAAATTGAGGCAAGTCTTTGAAAGTCTCAAATATTTAAAAATCAGGATGAAGGCAAAAAGGACAATAATATATGAAATTGATTGATACAAAAAAATCTTTATTGCTTCTGTGGCACAATAAGTCATACAGAGGTTGTGAAACTGAATAATTCCAGGGAGTAAGGAAGAGTGTTCATCTGTGTTATATGTTTGAATGTACTTCGAGCTGTTAAGTGTTCATGTTGTTCAAAATGATGGGTACAGTGTAATTTATTGCCAGTGTTATTGTACAAGCGGCGCCAGGGTATCTCCAGCAGGTGTCAGTGTTGCTACATGAGCGTTGTATGCGCAGTGAGAGCCACAAGGAAGTCTCGCGTGGTTACGATGAAGTCTCGCGTGAGTACGATGAAGTCCCGCGTGAACACGTCAGATAATGAGAATCCCTAGCTGTATCCCAATGTCAAGGAAGGATGCTCAAACGGCTGGATTTGAAGGACACTACGTCATCGACATCCGCCGAAGGACTGTCCCAATGTCGAGGATGCTCCGGAGGACAGAGTCCTTCTTCTGCCCAAATTTCGAGGGTGCATGTGTGTATCCTCCATGCGCTCCGACTACCCATAAAGCATTGCACACACCGGTCTACCAGGAGATTTAAAAATGGCGAGCGTAGAAACAGTGGCGCCGGCGGCGCTATATGCATTTAAATATATAAGTATTTTCAGTTTACACTGAATGTCGTTACATAACTTACAAAACGTGTGTTTAAAGTCAAGCAAAAACATATAGATAAACAAATGCCAGAATATTTAGCTAAAGATAATAAACGTCATCTTGATACATTGCTGGTTAAGTTAATTAGTGCCGTCTCAGTCGCTAAAGTTATTGTTAATTAATTTATATGCGTCCGATGATGATGCACTATGTGCAACTATGCCATTCAGAAAGTTATACATTTCTTTATTGTGTTTACAGGGACCGAAAGTCTGCTATTATCCATTATTGTTATTTAACTGTTATTGTACTGTACTGTAAAATAAAAAGAACACAGAACATATTTCCATGATGAATTATGCTCCGCTGCTTTTATGAAACTAAGTAGCGGCCAAGTTCAGCGAGGATCAGTTTAATATTCAGGTTTAATCCACTTTGTGGCTTTTACTTGCTAAATCGTGGAGATTCAACCTTAAAGCATCTTCTTCCATTTTTACAAATATGTGTCAGAGTGCTGATGCCAAAGTCACATCCATGTCGTGAACTGATTTTGAAATTGCGGCACTGAATTTATTTATTTATTTATGTATTTATCTATTTTTATTAAACTGATAAGAACAGATACTACACTTGATCTTAGCCAAAAGGCCGAGAGCGGCGCTGAATTTAAGCAGGACGTCCAATTACGCAATGACGTACAGCTGTACACTCCGAAGGCTGTCCCATTTATGCATTACACCAGTGAAAGGAAGGACTCTGGCCTCGCCTCCGGAGGATCCGACTCCGAAGGAAGGATCCTTGACTTTGGGATGGAAGCACAATTCGCTGTGTAGCGATTATAAACCTAAAGTATTATTCTTGCAATTTGCAGGTAAGCTGGTGACGTAATAGAGTTACCCTGTGTGTGAGCAATGTTGACACTGTAACCCACTGTACATATTGTTAGTTCTGGTAGTTTTATTAGACTGTTAAGAGAAGTATGTAATGCTAGCCCATTAGCGGCTACCGAGAGGCCTCGGACCACCATTGTGAGAACCATGACAATGAGCCCTCGTCTGAGGGAGCCCAGGGTAATCACATTAATATAGTAGAATGTAAAGTATTCTTTTTTCTGTATTGTTAAGAACAAAATGGTGTTATACTAAGAAACTACATGACAGAATTAGACTACTGTATACAGAAAATCTTTTATGTTCTTTGGTTGTGAATGTCAGTTGTGGTAAATAGAGCACGTCAGACAATGAGATTCCCTGTCTACTAGATGGAAGCACAATACGCTGTGTAGCGATTATAAACCTAAAGTATTATTCTTGCAAATTGCAGAGAAACCTAAAATGAATGTATAGCACCAGATTGAGCCTGTGTGATGTAATTCTGCGCCCGCTTCACCTCCAGTTTCATCTTACTGTATTCTTACAGTAAAAAAAAGTGTACTTGTTTAAATATTGGCCATTCCAGTGCAGATCTTTAGTGAATGAATGAAAAAGACAAATTGTTTCAAACGAGTTGATCATTTTACTTTTACTGCAACTTTAATGACTTTGTGGTTCCACGACCCATGATTGCTTTCTTTGTGTTCCTCTCTGGTCTCAGCAGGATTATGTAACATTTGGGTCCAAACAGAGCCACCAAGAGACCAAAACTGGAGGCCAGGATGGCAAATACCTCCACTGCATCTGCATATTTGCCTGGAGAGTTGACATAAGCAGGAATAAAGGCCACCCACACAGCGCAGAAGATCAGCATGCTGAAAGTGATGAGTTTGGCCTCATTGAAGTTGTCTGGAAGATTCCTTGCCAGAAATGCTAACAGGAAGCTGAGGATAGCCAATAAGCCAATATAGCCAAGTAATACTGCAAAACCGACTGTGGACCCGACTACACATTCATAAACTATCTTGTCATTGTGGTATTGAGTGTTTTTATGAGGAGCTGGTGAAGCAGAGACAAGCCAAGCGGTGCAGATTGCTGCCTGAATAGAAGTAAGAACCAGAACTGTTCCTCTCTGCTGCACAGCACCAAACCACTTCAGACTGGCTCCACCTCCTGGTTTGGAGGCCTTGAACACAGCGAGAACAACCATGGTTTTCACCAGAATACATGAGACACAAAGAACAAAGCTGATCCCAAATGCTGCATGTCTCAGTTGGCATGTCCACAGTCTGGGACGGCCGATAAACAGCAATGAACACAGGAAACATAGTTTCAGTGACCCCAAGAGCAGGAAACTCAGTTCTGAATTGTTGGCACGTACCATGGGTGTACTTTGATGATAAGTAAAGATTACCAGAACAATAGCACAGACAAATGTGCCCAACAATGAGGTGGTTGTCAGACAGATACCCAGAGGCTCATGGTAGGAGAGGAACTCAGTTTTCTTAGGAACACAGTGGTCACGTTGGGGGCTGGACCAGAAGTCCTCTGGACAACTGGTGCACTCCATGGAGTCTATGAAAATAAGGAAGATGTTAAGAAGCACGTTTTTAAGATATCTCCAAAGTGCATACAACTGAATACCAACCAGTCTTATTGCTGATCTTTCCCTCAGAACAAGGGATGCAGTCAAAGCAGCACTCAGGTTGCCCTTTCTTTCTGGCCATGCGGGTACCTGGAGGACAGCTCTCACTGCACACTGACAGAGGCGGCTGTAATGAGAAAAATAAATCCATCATTCTTCATTTTTATACACTGCTATGATAATGGGACAAAAAAGGGGAGCTGAAATAGCAGAAATAACCTCTCTGAATTCAAAGTTCCAGAAAATGTTTTCTTCATCAAGTGTGAGTTCTTCACCTTTAAAGGCCGACCTCTTAACCTCACCCACATTCTGAACTTTAGTTTGTCCATCGGGGAGCCACAGCCAGTTCATGACATCGTATATTGGTAAGGCATCACCATTCTCATCAAATGACACTTGATCACCAGATGAGGTGGTGAAGTTGACCTTTTGCAAATAATGTACGACCTGCGAATACAACAACAGAACAGACAAGGATTGTGATACAAGCCATCTGAACAGAGGTTTATCACACTGGTTAAGTCGTGTGAAAAATCAAAATCACAAGATTTTTGTCTTAGTATATTTCATTTGACTATTGAGACACAGTGAAAGCATTAATCTGTCATGTAAACTGATATCACACCTGCCATGGTTCTATTGTTTGCCGAGTGGCGCAGCTTTTCCCACTGAAAGGCCCTCTGCCTGGTGCACAGTGCAGCATGTCATCAAGTGCATAGGCCAGAGCATACACAGCCTTATAAATATTGTACTCAGGCCTGAGGTTAGAAAGATCTAAAAACTCAGTCTCCACATTTTCAATATTTTCCTTTCCAGTGCATAGTGCTTCCCCAGCTTTAAACCAACCTGCCGGATCGAATTTACACTGAAACATGTATTCCCAAAACTGTCTCACCTGAAATATATCAGAAGTAATTACTTACAGAAATTACAATAAGCTGTTATTATATTTTGTGAATATATATATTTTTTTATTATTTATTTCAGATAAAAAACGTTTTAATAGAATTCTTACAATGTTATTTCCATAGGCCTCAACATCTTTTTGGTCACGACGTATTCGCAAGAGGAATTCCCTGAGTCCTGGTATTTCTCCTCGACGGATGGCAATGCCCAGGGTGCCACCCAGGTACGGCATGAGGCGGGGTGTCTGCAGCACAGCAGCTGATGTCCAAGCTTCACTGGCCATCCACTGCAGGCCTGTAACATTCTGCCTCACCACCTGTGCAATGCATTATATAAAACACATGTTCCAGACTGTTACTAGAAAAACACGTACATAGTTAAGTGCAAGCTGCCCACTTTCACTTGCATTACTTCATGCATAGTGCTTCGTTAGGGTTTTCTTGAAATGCAAAACTGAAGCTCACAACTGGCTTTCATTTTTTTTCATGTTTAATTTTGTAACTTGACCCAATGATTTCTTCCACAGGTAACATTATCAGACAATCAAATATCAAATTGTAACTGAAATTTTCGGTGGTAGAAAATTGTGTTTCGTTCACACGGGTGATAACTGATATGATTTTTTTTTGGGGGGGGGGGGGGGGGGGGTTGGCCATTAAAGGGCTTTATTGATAGAGACAGAGTGAAAGGGGAGACAGAGGGGAAGACATGCGGGAAAGGGCTCCAAGTCGGATTTAAACCCAGGCCTTACAAGGACAATGCCTCTATGGTACATGCTCTACCAGGTGTGCCACCAGGAACGCCCCGAGTGATCTGAATTTGGTCAGTGAATTTGTAATAAACAATCCAAATCATTATTATGTTTTTAACAATTATGGATTTTCTACATTGTATTATATTTTCACTCTTACCTCTTCCATTAAATTAATCATGTGGAACTGAAGTGCAAACGCCATGACCACACGAGCTGTTGATGTCTTTATCAAATGTACAATCCTCCTGAGTTCACTTGAGTCACTGTCCCAGGGCAAAACCTCCAGGTAGGCCAGACAACCTCCACCAGACTGAGCCAGGTCAGACTGAAAGGATCGGGCAACATGGAGTCCATAGTCATCATCACTGACCAGAAGACCCACCCAAGTCCAGCCAAAGTGTTTCAGAATCTGAATCATGGCACGCACCTGAGAGAATATATTGGTGCAAAGGGATGAGTTCACAGACTAAACTAAAATTACATATAAAACTAACTTCATTTATTTTAACGAATATAACTTACACATTTGCATATGTTTCACAATTGTATCACAGTTCATTTATGAAATTAAGAGAAAAGAATAGGCTTGTTTCATTGCAGACAATTTTTACATGCATGCTGCATTTTACATCTTAAACAAACTTAGTTTGCAGTTCTCAAATCAGTAATAGTGTTTTACCTGGAAAGCATCACTTGGGATTGTTCTAAAGAAGGATGGAAACCGTTGCCGATCACTCAGGCAGGAACATGTTGAAAAATAACTCACCTGTTCAGAAACATTCGGTATACATTCAAGTTACCTAAGTTATTTATCTCTGATGCAGTCTACATTATTTTCATATTCCATCAGTTTATCACTTTAAATATGAAATTAAAACAAACACGGTACACAACATTTTAAAAAGAAAGGAGATGGGAAACTTACAATGGGCATTTTGTATAAACCAAGCACAGTGGAGATGGCAATAGAATTTGTTGAGTAGGTATCACCCACAATCCCGAGGATTGGAGGGGTCCCAGAACAGTTCTCCTGAAGCAGAAACTGCTCCTCTCGACCACTGGCCATTGATAATGCACCACTCAATCCAACAACAAGTGCACCACAGTTGTCAAAAAGACTGTATCCCAGAGTGATATCAGGAAGCAGATTGGAGCTGTTGTTGATCTCATCAATAGCAAAGGCCATGGTCATGGCCTGCCTGAACCCTAAAGTGTCAAAGCTAACACACAAAAATGTCTCTATGAACCATAATATATATAGCTTTGTGAATTATTGGGGAGATATGTACAAAATCTCTAAACCTATTTTAATGCCACAATACACATTTAATAATATACGTTTTACAGCTGTTCCTTAATATTTATTTATATTATCTAAACCTTACGGTGAATACTCAGAGCAGACAATGTCACATGCTGTCTCCTGTGTGTGTGTGAAGCTTACCCTTTGCAAGTGGGCTGTTGTGGCTCTGAAGTAAACGTCCACTCAGGGAAAATGGATGTGTAATGGATTTTAAATAGCCCACCCAGAACCACATCACCAGGCTTGTGAATTTCATTTTGATGAAACTTTCTCCATGATTTACAAGATGAGGGTGTAGAGGAAGAAAAAATAAAGAACAAGGTAAAGCACAAACACAAGAGCAAAGCTCCCATGACTGCCCTCCTTGCTTCAAACCAGTTACCGTTATTCATACAACAACACTTAATTTTATATGCAGGGCTATGGCATCCCCTTTGCATGCTTTACGTCATTGTTTAATATTTAACAACACCCATCAGGGAACAGGCTAAGGGGCAAGCCATACAGTTAGATATGACGTCCCTCCTGCACAATGTCATTGGTTGATTTCTTTATTTGAAAGCCCAGAAAAATAGAACTTGTTCTGTTTGGAAAAACTTTTGCATTTTTCATGGTGTAATTTTAATGTTCTGTGGGAAAGTAATCATGCCAAAAACAAAAGCTTTAGTTGCCATGAAAATGAATCAAACCAAAATAAGTGCCCCAGTGAGTAATGGCTTTTTGTCAGGTGGAAATTGAGGCAAGTCTTTGAAAGTCTCAAATATTTAAAAATCAGGATGAAGGCAAAAAGGACAATAATAATGAAATTGTTTGACAGAAAAAATCTTTATTGCTTCCAGTTTCATCTTACTGTAATCTTACAGTAAAAAAAAAAAGCTTGCTTGTTAAATATTGGCCATTCCAGTGCCGATCTCTAGTCAATGAATGAAAAACACAAATTGTTTCAAACGAGTTGATCATTTTACTTTTACTGCAACTTTCATGACTTTGTGGTTCCTCGACCCATGATTGCTTTCTTTGTGTTCCTCTCTGGTCTCAGCAGGATTATGTAACATTTGGGTCCAAACAGAGCCACCAAGAGACCAAAACTGGAGGCCAGGATGGCAAATACCTCCACTGCATCTGCATATTTGCCTGGAGAGTTGACATAAGCAGGAATAAAGGCCACCCACACAGCACAGAAGATCAGCATGCTGAAAGTGATGAGTTTGGCCTCATTGAAGTTGTCTGGAAGATTCCTTGCCAGAAATGCTAACAGGAAGCTGAGGATAGCTAATAAGCCAATATAGCCAAGTAATACTGCAAAACCAGCTGTGGACCCGACTACACATTCATAAACTATCTTGTCATTGTGGTATTGAGTGTTTTTATGAGGAGCTGGTGAAGCAGAGACAAGCCAAGCAGTGCAGATTGCTGCCTGAATGCAGGTAAGAGCTAAAACTGTTCCTCTCTGCTGCACAGCGCCAAACCACTTCAGACTGGCTCCACCTCCTGGTTTGGAGGCCTTGAAGACAGCCAGAACCACCATGGTTTTTACCAGAATACATGAGACAGAAAGCACAAAGCTGATCCCAAATGCTGCATGTCTTAGTTGACATGTCCACAGTCTGGGACGGCCAATAAACAGCAATGAACACAGGAAACATAGTTTCAGTGACCCCAAGAGCAGGAAACTCAGTTCTGAATTGTTGGCACGTACCATGGGTGTACTTTGATGATAAGTAAAGATTACCAGAACAATAGCACAGACAAATGTGCCCAACAATGAGGCAGTTGTCAGACAGATACCCAGAGGCTCATGGTAGGAGAGGAACTCAGTTTTCTTAGGAACACAGTGGTCACGTTGGGGGCTGGACCAGAAGTCCTCTGGACAACTGGTGCACTCCATGGAGTCTATGAAAATAAGGAAGATGTTAAGAAGCACGTTTATAATATATCTCCAAAGTGCATACAACTGAATACCAACCAGTCTTATTGCTGATCTTTCCCTCAGAACAAGGGATGCAGTCAAAGCAGCACTCAGGTTGCCCTTTCTTTCTGGCCATGCGGGTACCTGGAGGACAGCTCTCGCTGCACACTGACCGGGGGGGCTATAAGGAGAAAAATAAATCCATCATTCTTTATTTTTATACACTGCTATGATTATGGGACAAAAAAAGGTGAGCTGAAATAGCAGAAATAACCTCTCTGGATTCAAAGTTCCAGAAAATGTTTTCTTCATCAAGTGTGAGTTCTTCACCTTTAAAGGCCGACCTCTTAACCTCACCCACATTCTGAACTTTAGTTTGTCCATCAGGGAGCCACAGCCAGTTCATGACATCGTATATTGGTAAGGCATCACCATTCTCATCAAATGACACTTGATCACCAGATGAGGTGGTGAAGTTGACCTTTTGCAAATAATGTACAACCTGCAAATACAACAACAGAACAGACAAATATTGTGATACAAGCCATCTGAACAGAGGTTTATCACACTGGTTAAATCGTGTGAAAAATCAAAATCACAAGATTGTGTCTTAGTATATTTAATTTCACTATTGAGACACAGTGAAAGCATTAATCTGTTATGTAAACTGACATCACACCTGCCATGGTTCTATTGTTTGCCGAGTAGTGCAGCTGTTCCTGTAGAAAGGCCCTCTGCCTGGTACACAGTGCAGCATGTCATCAAGTGCATAGGCCAGAGCATACACAGCCTTATAAATATTGTACTCAGGCCTGAGGTTAGAAAGATCTAAAAACTCAGTCTCCACATTTTCAATATTTTCCTTTCCAGTGCATAGTGCTTCCCCGGCTTTAAACCAACCTGCCGGATCGAATTTACACTGAAACATGTATTCCCAAAACTGTCTCACCTGAAATATATCAGAAGTAATTATATACAGAAATTACAATAAGCTGTTATTCTTGTTATTATATTTTTGTTATTCTTATTTTTCTTATTTATGTGAGATTAAAATGTGTTAACAGAACTCTTACAAAGTTATTTCCATAGACCTCAACATCTTTTTGGTCAGGACGTATTCGCAAGAGGAATTCCCTGAGTCCTGGTATTTCTCCTCGACGGATGGCAATGCCCAGGGTGCCACCCAGGTACGGCATGAGGCGGGGTGTCTGCAGCACAGCAACTGCTGTCCAAGCTTCACTGGCCATCCACTGCAGGCCTGTAACATTCTGCCTCACCACCTGTGCATTGCATTATATAAAACACATGTTCCAGACTGTTACTAGAAAAACACGCACATAGTTAAGTGCAAGCTGCCCACTTTCACTTGCATTACTTCATGCATAGTGCTTCGTTAGGGTTTTCTTGAAATGCAAAACTGAAGCTCACAACTGGCTTTCATTTTTTTTCATGTTTAATTTTGTAACCTGACCCAATGATTTCTTCCACAGGTAACATTATCAGACAATCAAATATCAAATTGTAACTGAAATTTACTGTGGTAGAAAATTGTGTTTCGTTCACACGGGTGATAACTGATATGATTTTTTTGGGGCATTTTGGGGCTTTATTGATAGAGACAGAGTGAAAGGGGAGACAGAGGGGAAGACATGCGGGAAAGGGCTCCAAGTTGGATTTAAACCCAGGCCGCCCACTTACAAGGACAATGCCTCTATGGTACGCGCTCTACCAGGTGTGCCACCAGGAACGCTCCGAGTGATATGAATTTGGTCAGTGAATTTGAAATAAACAATCCAAATCATTATTATTATGTTTTTAACAATTATGGATTTTCTACATTGTATAATATTTTCACTCTTACCTCTTCCATTAAATTAATCATGTGGAACTGAAGTGCAAACGCCATGACCACACGAGCTGTTGATGTCTTTATTATATGTACAATCCTCCTGAGTTCACTTGAGTCACTGTCCCAGGGCAAAACCTCCAGGTAGGCCAGACAACCTCCACCAGACTGAGCCAGGTCAGACTGAAAGGATCGGGCAACATGGAGTCCATAGTCATCATCACTGACCAGAAGACCGACCCAAGTCCAGCCAAAATGTTTCAGAATCTGAATCATGGCACGCACCTGAGAGGATATATTGGTGCAAAGGGATGAGTTCACAGACTAAACTAAAATTATATATAAAACTAACTTCAATTATTTTATCTAATATAACTTACACATTTGCATATGTTTCACAATTGTACCACAGTTAATTTATGAAATTAAGAGAAAAGAAAAGGCTTGTTTCATTGCGGACAATTTTTACATGCATGCTGCATTTTACATCTTAAACAAACTTAGTTTGCAGTTCTCAAATCAAAAATAGTGTTTTACCTGGAAAGCATCACTTGGGATTGTTCTAAAGAAGGATGGAAACCGTTGCCGATCACTCAGGCAGGAACATGTTGAAAAATAACTCACCTGTTCAGAAATAATCAGTATAGTATGAAGTAACTGAGTTATTTATCTCTGACCCAGTCTACATTATTTTCATATTCCATCAGTTTATCACTTTAAATATGACATTAAAACAAACACGGTACACAGCAATTTCAAAAAAAGAAGATGGGAAACTTACAATGGGCATTTTGTATAAACCAAGCACAGTGGAGATGGCAATAGAATTTGTTGAATGGGTATCACCCACAATCCCGAGGATTGGAGGGGTCCCAGAACAGTTCTCCTGAAGCAGAAACTGCTCCTCTCGACCACTGGCCATTGATAATGCACCACTCAATCCAACAACAAGTGCACCACAGTTGTCAAAAAGACTGTATCCCAGAGTGATATTAGGAAGCAGATTGGAGCTGTTGTTGATCTCATCAATAGCAAAGGCCATGGTCATGGCCTGCCTGAACCCTAGAGTGTCAAAGCTAACACACAAAAATGTCTCTATGAACCATATATATATATATATAACTTTTTGAATTATTGGGGAGATATGTGCAAAATCTCCAAACCTATTTTAACGCCACAATACACATTTAATAATATACTTTTTACAGCTGTTCCTTAATACTTATTTATATTAACTACCGCTTACGGTGAATACTCAGAGCAGACAGTGTCTCCTGTGTGTGTGTGTGTGTGTGTGTGTGTGTGTGTGTGTGTGTGTGTGTGTGTGTGTGTGTGTGTGTGTGTGTGAAGCTTACCCTTTGCAAGTGGGCTGTTGTGGCTCTAAGGTAAATGTCCACTCAGGGAAAACTGATGTGTAATGGATTTTAAATAGCCCACCCAGAACCACATCACCAGACTTGTGAATTTCATTTAGATGAAACTTTCTCCATGATTTACAAGATGAGGGTGTAGAGGAAGAAAAAATAAAGAACAAGGTAAAGCACAAACACAAGAGCAAAGCTCCCATGACTGCCCTCCTCGCTTCACACCAGTTACTATTATTCATACAACAACACTTAATTTTATATGCAGGGCTATGGCATCCCCTTTGCATGCTTTACGTCATTGTTTAATATTTAACAACACCCATTAGGGCACAGGCTAAGGGGAAGGACTATAAACATACAGTTTGATATGACGTCCCTCCTGCACAATGTCATTGGTTGATTTCTTTATTTGAAAGCCCAGAAAAATAGAACTTATTCTGTTTGAAAAAATCAACAACAATAAAATTTTGCAATTTTCAATGTGTATTATTTATGTTCTGTGGGAAAGTAATCATGGCAAGCTTCAGTTGACTTGACAATGAATCAAAACCTAAGTAAGTGCCCCAGTGAGTAATGGCTTTTTGTCAGGTGGAAATTGAGGAAAGTCTTTGAAAGTCTCAAATATTTAAAAATCAAGCTGAAGACAAAAATGAGAATAATAAAGAAAGTGTTTGATGCAAAAAAAAATCTTTATTGCTTCCAGTTTCATCTTACTGTATTCTTATATTAAAAAAAGCTTACTTGTTTTAATATTTGGCATTTCAGTGCAGATCTCTAGTGAGTGAATGAAAAGCACAAACTGTTTCAAACTAGTTGATCATTTTATTGTTACTGCAACTTCAAATCAAACTTTATCAAATCAAACTTTATTTATATAGCGCTTTTCATACATAAAAATGCAACACAAAGTGCTTTACAAAAAATAAGAAAAAACAAACAATAAATAATAAAAATGACAAAACCCACCCCTCCCTCCCCCACATACACATCTTTAAGTATACATACACAAACATGCACACATGCATTTAGTCATGCACGCACACAAACACACTCAGACTCACACACAGCACATATTGATTGACAGTGTAGAGACATGGCAAGGCACCGAGGATCCAGATGAGGAAAAAGCAACCTGTGGGAGCATCCACACTGAGAGGTGGCAGAGCCCACAGCCATAGAGGACGCCGTCACAGAGACCACCAGGACCCGGGGAGACCGAGGCGGACTCCACACATGGTGCAGAGCCGCCCAGCCCCCCGGGCCCAGGGAGTCCCCAAGACCACATCCCCACGGGCAGACCCAACACTCCCCCAGTGAGGAGGCCCCCATGAGGGAACACTGGAGCTAAAGACTAAAAGACTAAAAGACTAAAAGACAACAGGACAGAATAAAAACTAAAAGACTAAAAGACAACAGGATAAAAACTAAAAGACTAAAAGACAACAAAAAGACAACAGGACAAGATAAAAACTAAAAGACTAAAAGACAACAGGATAGGATAAAAACTAAAAGACTAAAAGACAACAGGACAGAAAACAACAGATAAAAACTAAAATACAACGGGAATAAATAAATAAATAAATAGTAAAATAATCAGTTAAAAGCTAGACCAAACAGGTGGGTCTTGAGCCTCCTTTTAAAAACATCAACAGTCTCTGCGGTCCTGATGTCCTCTGGCAGGCTGTTCCAAAGGCGTGGGCCATAATGGCTGAATGCAGCCTCCCCGTAGGTTTTAGTTTTAACTCTTGGAATGATTAAAAGGCCGGTGCCAGAGGACCTCAGGACCCGCGAGGATTGATATGATAAAAGCATATCAGATAGATAAGATGGCCCAAGACCGTTAAGACATTTAAAAACTAATAAAAGAACCTTAAAATCAATCCTGAAACACACGGGGAGCCAATGCAGTGATTTTAAAACCGGTGTAATGTGCTCCCGCCCTCTGGTCCTCGTCAGCACGCGTGCGGCTGAGTTTTGTAATAATTGTAGGTTGTGGATGCTGTTTTTGGGAAGACCAGAGAGCAGGGCATTACAATAGTCTAAACGACAAGAGATAAAAGCATGCATCAGCACCTCCGTGTTGGCCTGGGAGAGAAACGGGCGGACTCTGGCTATGTTCTTAAGACGGTAAAAACCTATCTTTGTTGTATTTTTAATATGAGGAATAAAACTTAGCTCAGAGTCAAAAATGACGCCCAGGTTCTTTACACATTGTGAGGTTTTAAAATCTCGTAGTTTTGGTAAAAGTTTCTCTCTCTTGCTTTCAGGACCGATGACTAAAACCTCTGTTTTGTCCTGGTTGAGCTGTAGGAAGTTCACTGCCATCCATGACTTGATATCTAAAATACAGTTTAAAAGGGAATCAATTGGCTCAGTGTCATCAGGAGACACGGCGATGTACAGTTGTGCGTCATCAGCGTAGCTGTGGAAGCTGATGCCGTGTCTCCTGATGACGTCCCCAAGGGGAAGCATATACAGATTAAAAAGAATTGGACATAAAATTGACCCTTGGGGAACCCCACACTTGATTTCATGTGTTCTGGAGGAGCATGTATCCATACTTACAAAGAAACTTCGATCTGAGAGATAAGAACTGAACCAGTTAAAAACAGTACCAGAGAGGCCGACCAGGGTTCGGAGTCTGTTTAATAAAATGTGATGGTCTACTGTATCAAAGGCGGCGCTGAGATCCAGTAGAACCAAGACTGTTAATTTCTGTGAATCTAAATAACACCTGAAGTCATTTAAAATCTTTAAAAGAGCTGTCTCTGTACTGTGGTTCATTCTAAAACCAGATTGGTATTTCTCTAAAATGTTGTTTCTATTTAAAAAATAATTTAACTGGTTAAAAACCAGTTTTTCTAAAATTTTACTTAAAAATGGTAAGTTGGATACAGGCCGGTAGTTATTTAAAATGTTGGGGTCTAAATTACTCTTCTTCAGAAGGGGCTTCACCACTGCCGTTTTGTAGGCAGTGGTGAAGACACCCGTCTGAAGAGAGCAATTCACAACATTTAAAATCTGTTCCTCAAAGAAAGCATAAAATGATTTTAAGAGCGATGTGGGAATAGGATCTAAAAGGCAGGTTGTTGGGTTTGCTTGGGAGAAAACTCGACCAAGTGTCCTTGCATCAACCAGGGCAAAACTCTCTAGTGTTTCCTCAGATAAGAGCGATGGTTCAGGTGTGTAAAAAGTTACATTCTGGGATAAAAGACTGGATCTGATACCATCGATCTTACTTCTGAAGTGGTCTGCAAAGTCCTCGCAGAGGACCTCTGATGGTGTCATGTGAGCTTTATTAAAACTAGTGTTGGTTAAAAGATCGAAGGTGGAGAAAAGAAACCTGGGGTTGTTTTTATTGTCTGTGATGAGTTTCGAGAAATGGGAAATTCTTGCTTGTTTGACTGCGTTATTGTAGGTTTTGAGTTGTTCACGTAGTATTTCATGATGGACTGTTAATTTAGTTTTTCTCCACCTTCTCTCTGCACTCCTGCAATTTCTTTTTAGTTTTTTGACGTTAGCGGTTCTCCAGGGTGGTACAGGTTTTGTTCTTACAGTTTTAGTTAAAAGTGGAGCCACTAAGTCCAGTGTTGATTTTAGTTTGGAATTAAAATTGTCAACAATAAAATCACATGGTGCAGGTAAAACCTCAGCAGGGGTGCTCTGTAAAATCTCGATAAAATGAGCAGCCACTTCAGAAGTCAGGTAACGTTTCCTCACTGTTCTCACCGGGGCCTCCTGAGGGTTAAAACTGGCGATGTTAAAATACACACAGTAGTGGTCAGACACAGCCAGGTCCACAACAGAGGACACACCAGCGGACAGGCCGTAGGTTATGACCAGGTCCAGGGTGTGTCCTCTGTTGTGAGTTGGCTGTGCGACGTGCTGTTTAAAATCTAGGCAGCATAAAAGGTTTAAAAATTCTCTGGACATTGTGTCCGAGATGTTGTCAACATGTAGATTAAAATCACCAGCTATTAAAATCCTGTTGTAAGTGGTGTGGATGATTGATAATAATTCAGAAAATTCACTGATAAAAGACGAAGAATATTGGGGTGGTCTGTAAACTGTGATGCAGATAATCGGAGGGCTGCTAAAAACAAAGGCGTGGTATTCAAATGATGTGTAACTGTTAAAAGAAACCTTTCATGACTTTGTGGTTCCCCGACCCATGATTGCTTTCTTTGTGTTCCTCTCTGGTCTCAGAAGAATTATGTAACATTTTGGTCCGAACAGAGCCACCAAGAGACCAAAACTGGAGGCCAGGATGGCAAATACCTCCACTGCATCTGCATATTTGCCTGGAGAGTTGACATAAGCAGGAATAAAGGCCACCCACACAGCACAGAAGATCAGCATGCTGAAAGTGATGAGTTTGGCCTCATTGAAGTTGTCTGGAAGATTCCTTGCGAGGAATGCTAAAAGAAAACTGATGATAGCCAGTAAGCCAATATAGCCAAGTAATACTGCAAAACCAACTGTGGACCCAACAACACATTCAAAAACTATCTTGTCATTGTAGTATTGAGTGTTTTTATGAGGAGCTGGTGAAGCAGAGACAAGCCAAGCAGTGCAGATTGCTGCCTGAACAGAAGTAAGAACCAGAACTGTTCCTCTCTGCTGCACAGCACCAAACCACTTCAGATTGGCTCCAACTCCTGGTTTGGAGGCCTTGAACACAGCCAGAACCACCATGGTTTTGACCAGAATACATGAGACAGAAAGCACGAAGCTGATCCCAAATGCTGCATGTCTCAGTTGACATGTCCACAGTCTGGGACGGCCGATAAACAGCAGTGAACACAGGAAACATAGTTTAAGAGACCCCAAGAGCAGGAAACTCAGTTCTGAATTGTTGGCACGCACCATGGGTGTACTTTGATGATAAGTAAAGATTACCAGAACAATAGCACAGACAAATGTGCCCAACAATGAGGTGGTTGTCAAGCAGATACCCAGAGGCTCATGGTAGGAAAGGAACTCAGTTTTCTTAGGAACACAGTGGTCACGTTGGGGGCTGGACCAGAAGTCCTCTGGACAACTGGTGCACTCCATGGAGTCTATGAAAATAAGGAAGATGTTAAGAAGCACGTTTTTAATATATCTCCAAAGTGCATACAACTGAATACCAACCAGTCTTATTGCTGATCTTTCCCTCAGAACAAGGGATGCAGTCAAAGCAGCACTCAGGTTGCCCTTTCTTTCTGGCCATGCGGGTACCTGGAGGACAGCTCTCACTGCACACTGACCGGGGGGGCTATAATGAGAAAAATAATCCATCATTCTTTATTTTTATACACTGCTATGATTATGGGACAAAAAAGGGGAGCTGAAATAGCAGAAATAACCTCTCTGGATTCAAAGTTCCAGAAAATGTTTTCTTCATCAAGTGTGAGTTCTTCACCTTTAAAGGCCGACCTCTTAACCTCACCCACATTCTCAACTTTAGTTTGTCCATCAGGGAGCCACAGCCAGTTCATGACATCGTATATTGGTAAGGCATCACCATTCTCATCAAATGACACTTGATCACCAAATGATGTGGTGAAGTTGACCATTTGCAAATAATGCACAACCTGCAAATACAACAACAGAACAGACAAGTATTGTGATACAAGCCATCTGAACAGAGGTTTATCACACTGGTTAAATCGTGTGAAAAATCAAAATCACAAAATTTTTGTCTTAGTATATTTCATTTGACTATTGAGACACATTGAAAGCATTTATCTGTCATGTAAACTGACATCACACCTGCCATGGTTCTATTGTTTGCCGAGTGGCGCAGCTGTTCCCACTGAAAGGCCCTCTGCCTGGTACACAGTGCAGCATGTCATCAAGTGCATAGGCCAGAGCATACACAGCCTTATAAATATTGTACTCAGGCCTGAGGTCAGAAAGATCTAAAATCTCAGTCTCCACATTTTCAATATTTTCCTTTCCAGTGCATAATGCTTCCCCAGCTTTAAACCAACCTGCCGGATCGAATTTACACTGAAACATGTATTCCCAAAACTGTTTCACCTGAAATATATCAGAAGTAATTATTTACAGAAATTACAATAAGCTGTTATTCTTGTTATTATATTTTTGTTAATATTATTTTTATTATTCATGTGAGATAAAAAATATGTTAACAGAACTCTTACAAAGTTATTTCCATAGGCCTCAACATCTTTTTGGTCAGGACGTATTCGCAAGAGGAATTCCCTGAGTCCTGGTATTTCTCCTCTACGGATGGCAATGCCCAGGGTGCCACCCAGGTACGGCATGAGGCGGGGTGTCTGCAGCACAGCAGCTGATGTCCAAGCTTCACTGGCCATCCACTGCAGGCCTGTAACATTCTGCCTCACCACCTGTGCATTGCATTATATAAAACACATGTTCCAGACTGTTACTAGAAAAACACGTACATAGTTAAGAGCAAGCTGCTCACTTTCACTTGCATTATTTCATGCATAATGCTTTGTTTGGATATTCTAAAAATGCAAAAGTGAAGCTCAGAGCTAGCTTTCATTTTTTGTGAGTTTAATTTTGCAACCTGACTCAATGATTTCTTCCAAAGGTAACATTATCAGACATTATGAAACAGCTTGATCTGAATGAGATCAAATTGTAACTAAAATTTTCAGTGGTAGAAAATTGGAATGATGGATTTTCTACATTGTATAATATTTTCACTCTTACCTCTTCCATGAGATTAATCATGTGGAACTGATGTGCAAACGCCATGACCACACGAGCTGTTGATGTCTTTATCAAATGTACAATCCTCCTGAGTTCACTTGAGTCACTGTCCCAGGGCAAAACCTCTAGGTAGGCCAGACAACCTCCACCAGACTGAGCCAGGTCAGACTGAAAGGATCGGGCAACATGGAGTCCATAGTCATCATCACTGACCAGAAGGCCGACCCAAGTCCAGCCAAAGTGTTTCAGAATCTGAATCATGGCACGCACCTGAGAGAATATATTGGTGCAAAGGGATGAGTTCGCAGAATCAACTAAAATTATATATAAAACTAACTTCATTTATTTTAACAAATATAACTTACACATTTGCATATGTTTCACAATTGTATCACAGTTAATTTATGAAATTAAGAGAAAAGAAAAGGCTTGTTTCATTGCGGACAATTTTTACATGCATGCTGCATTTTACATCTTAAACAGACTTAGTTTGCAGTTCTCAAATCAGTAATAGTGTTTTACCTGGAAAGCATCACTTGGGATTGTTCTAAAGAAGGATGGAAACCGTTGCCGATCACTCAGGCAGGAACATGTTGAAAAATAACTCACCTGTTCAGAAATAATCAGTATAGCCTGAAGTTACCTAAGTTATTTATCTCTGACCCAGTCTACATTTTTTTCATATTCCAACAATTTATCACTTTAAATATGACATTAAAACAAACACGGTACACAGCAATTTAAAAGAAAGAAGATGGGAAACTTACAATGGGCATTTTGTATAAACCAAGCACAGTGGAGATGGCAATAGAATTTGTTGAGTAGGAATCACCCACAAACCCAAGGATTGGAGGGGTCCCAGAACAGTTCTCCTGAAGCAGAAACTGCTCTTCTCGACCACTGGCCATTGATATTGCACCACTCAATCCAACAACAAGTGCACCACCACAGTTGTCAAACAGGCTGTATCCCAGAGTGATATTAGGAAGCAGATTAAAGCTGTTGTTGATCTCATCAATAGCAAAGGCCATGGTCATGGCCTGCCTGAACACTAGAATGTCAAAGCTAACACACAAAAATGTCTCCATCAACAATATATATCTAGATATATATATATAGCTTTGTGAATTCTTGCGGAGAAATGTACAAAATCTCTAAACCTATTTTAACACCACAATACACAGTGTTAATAACATACATTTTACTTAATTATGTTATTTACCACTTACGCTGAATGCTCAGAGCAGACAGTGTCACATGCTGTCTCCTGTGTGTGTGTGAAGCTTACCCTTTGCAAGTGGGCTGTTGTGGCTCTGAGGTAAATGTCCAATCAGGGAAAACTGATGTGTAATGGATCTTAAACACCCCACCCAGAACCACATCACCAGGCTTGTAAATTTCATTAAGATGAAACCTTCTCCGTAATTTACAAGATGAGGGAGTAGAGAAAGACACAGAGCAGAAAAATAACAAGGTGAAAAAACACAAGAGCAAATATGTTTCAAGAAAAGCGCCCATAACTGCCCTCCTCCTTTCACACCTGTTTCTATTCTTCAAACAATGATACTTCATTTTATATGCAGGGATATGTAATCCCCTTTGCATGCTTTGCGTCATTGTTTCATTTTTAACAACACCCACCAGGGCACAGGCTAAGGGGGCAGGACATATAATCTTATTTATGCTAATATAAGATTTTTGAAATAATGTGAATCAAATTACATATATGTAAGTATTCAGCAAATATAAAGCATGAGTCATATTATACATGTTTATATTACTTTAATGTCTACTTATTGTGCTATTCTATTATAAAATGAAAAGATTTTAACAACTGTCAGGAAATGTCTGGGAATTGTAATCAACAACATAAAATTGCTCTAAAAGTAATTATTTTTGTCCCTTGTTCTCAGATGTCCAATACCTTTTCTTTCTTTCTTATTCACTTGTATTTGTTTTCTCTTGGTATTACACATACCATAATTTAATTATGTGAATAAACCTCAATATATGTAGCAGAATTAAAAAACCCTATTTTGACACCCCACAGCATCTAAAGTGGCCACAGCTGACACGATAAAACGTGTTTAAGCTGCATTCACACAAAATCAAGCAATGAAGCACTCCCTCAGGTTTGTGCCAAGGTGTCGCTGTGGATCTATTTATTGGTGCTTTACAATGAAATCACAGTGAAATCATTAGAAAATACCGTTTCCTCTTATCTCTCTTCCTCTTATTAGCTGGTCTGTATTTAGGGTATTCATTAATTTACATAATTTATTAATATGAAAGTTTCCTTCAGTGTGTCAGACTAAATGAAATATAATTATGTGTTTTTGACAGCAAAAGCTAGTTCTAAAGCTGCCCACTGCAGCTTTTCTTACATTGGAATTGTCCTTTGTGGGGCACGTGTTTAAACAACCAGACACTTAAAACATGACTTATTTTCATCATTGTCGTTTAGTCAAATTAAAACTGAGGCAAAGGATCAGTGATCAGTGTGATCAGAGAAAAGGGCAATAATAAAAGAATCTACTATACACAAACTTTATATAGCTCTACTGAGTAAATACATACTGCTTCAAACTAGTAAAACTACAATTTTACTGTTAATGCAACTTTCATGACTTTGTTGTTCCCCGACCCATGATTGCTTTCTTTGTGTTCCTCTCTGGTCTCAGCAGGATTATGTAACATTTGGGTCCAAACAGAGCCACCAAGAGACCAAAACTGGAGGCCAGGATGGCAAATACCTCCACTGCATCTGCATATTTTCCTGGAGAGTTGACATAAGCAGGAACAAAGGCTACCCACACAGCACAGAAGATCAGCATGCTGAAAGTGATGAGTTTGGCCTCATTGAAGTTGTCTGGAAGATTCCTTGCCAGAAACGCTAACAGGAAGCTGAGGATAGCCAATAAGCCAATGTAACCCAGTAATACTGCAAAACCAACTGTGGACCCGACTACACATTCATAAACTATCTTGTCATTGTGGTATTGAGTGTTTTTATGAGGAGCTGGTGAAGCAGAGACAAGCCAAGCAGTGCAGATTGCTGCCTGAACAGAAGTAAGAAACAGAACTGTTCCTCTCTGCTGCATAGCACCAAACCACTTCAGACTGGCTCCACCTCCTGGCTTGGAGGCCTTGAACACAGCCAGAACCACCATGGTTTTCACCAGAATACATGAGACAGAAAGCACAAAGCTGATCCCAAATGCTGCATGTCTCAGTTGGCATGTCCACAGTCTGGGACGGCCGATAAACAGCAGTGAACACAGGAAACATAACTTAAGTGACACCAAGAGCAGGAAGCTGAGTTCTGAATTGTTGGCGCGTACCATGGGGGTACTGCGAAAATATGTGAAGATTCCGAGGACTACAAAACAGAAAAATGTGCCCAACAATGAGGCAGTTGTGAGGCAGATACCCAGAGGCTCATGGTAGGAGAGGAACTCAGTTTTCTTAGGAACACAGTGGTCACGCTGGGGGCTGGACCAGAAGTCCTCTGGACAACTGGTGCACTCCATGGAGTCTAAGAGAACAGGGGGACAGAGCATCTAAAGCATCAGTTAAATAAAATGCAATGTAATGATGTCTGCAGGGCTGGCCATGTGTTACTTTTTGTCTACATCACCTGAGCACCAAGACGGTGTTTCTTGAATACAAAATTGTATTTCATGAATTAACATATAGTTCTATCATGATACCAACCAGTTTCATTGCTGAACTTTCCTTCAGAACAAGGGACACAGTCGAAACAGCAAACAGGTTCCCCTTTTTTTCTTGCCATGCGGGTACCTGGAGGACAGCTCTCGCTGCACACTGACAGGGGTGGCTGAAGGGATAGGAAGAGCTAAATTGATCAGGGCAGATTAACTGTAATAAAGTTATTGTATGTCATAAAATAGGTATAAACAACATTTAAAAGATGTAACCTGTTTTAAATCAAAGTTCCAGAAGATTTTGTCTTCAAGAAGTGTGAGTTCTTCACCTTTGGAGGCCGACCTCTTAACCTCACCCACATTCTGAACTTTAGTTCGTCCATCAGGGAGCCACAGCCAGTTCATGACATCATATATTGGTAAGGCATCACCATTTTCATCAAATGACACTTGATCACCAAAAGGTGTGGTGAAGTTGACCTTTTCCAAGTAATACATGAGCTACAACGGAGTATAATACAGATTGGACAATGAGATTTGAAAAAATGTACAGTTCTTGTTTATACATATGTGTTCAGATGTTTTGTGGATTTGGTCATGCTCATGTTCAAATTGTGCTAAAAACATGAAATGTAATCTCTCTAAATTAGATCAACTGTTGCTTTAATGAACTATGTTTGCCATGGGAAATAATGGGAATTTTATGTTGGATCTATAGGGTTAAAGATTTTGTACTCTACTGACCGACATACAGTAGATTAAAACTGGCCTACTAAAGCTTAATGCTGTTTCTTCTCCCCAAATCAATTAGAGTAAGTACCTCAACATGTCACAGCTGTTTTAAAAAAAACTAGACAGGGGGATTTTAAACTGATACCACACCTGCCATGGCTCCAGGGTTTGCAAAGTGGCACAGCTGTTCCCACTGAAAGGTCCTCTTCCTGGCTTGCATTGTAGCATGTCATCAAGTGCATAGGCCAGAGCATACACAGCTTTGTAAATATTGTACTCAGGCCTGAGATTAGAAACATCCAAAAACTCAGTCTCTACACTCTCGAGGTTTTCATCACCTGTGCATAGTGCTCTCCCAGCCTCCATCCAATCTGCTGGAGGTACAGCAAATTTACACTGAAATGTATATTCCCAAAACTGCATCACCTGAAATGTATTTAAAACAAAGTCAATATGAATATGATTACAGTAATTGCAGATCAGATCGCAAGGTTATAATCTTACCATGCTATGTCCATAATTATTATCCTGTAAATCAGGACGTACTCTTAACAGGAATTCCCTGAGTCCTGGTATTTCTCCTCTACGGATGGCAATGCCCAGGGTGCCACCCAGGTACGGCATGAGGCGGGGTGTCTGCAGCACAGCAGCTGCTGTCCAAGCTTCACTGGCCATCCACTGCAGGCCTGTAACATTCTGCCTCACCACCTGTGTATTGCATGTTATTAAATATATATTTTCTGATTGACTTGGAGCAAATAGAATCTACTTTGTCAGACGGAATAATTTCAAAGTATATAACAAAAATGTAGACTATATAAAGATTAAATAGACGGACGGATAGATACCTCTTCTATGAGTTGAATCATGTGGATCTGATGTGCAAAGACAATGACCACACGAGCTGTTGATTTCTTAATTACTTCCACAATCCTCTTTAGTTCAGCTGGGTTGTCACCCCAGGGTAAAATCTCTGAGTAGGCCAGACAACCTCCACCAGACTGAGCCAGGTCAGACTGAAAGGATCTGGCAACATGGAGTCCATAGTCATCATCACTGACCAGCAGACCTGCCCAAGTCCAGCCAAAGCGTTTTAAAATCTGAATCATAGCACGCACCTAATTGAATAGAAAGTGGAGGGATTAGAGCACAGTTTGGAATAATCTTCCATATGTCACAATAAATTTGTAATTAATTAATCCCATTACTATCTTCCTCTAAATCCACATGGTTTCATTAAATTCACAAAGTAAATACTGCAATTTTATGTACACCACAAACTGTTTGTCTGATATGCGGCCATTAAAACTTACTAAACTCTTTGTGAAACTGATTTTGAATTTGCTACACTAAAACAGAGTTTTTACCTGGAAAGCATCACTTGGGATTGTTCTGAAGAAGGACGGAAACCGTTGCCGATCACTCAGGCAGGAACATGTGGCAAAGTAACTCACCTTTAAAGAAACATATAGTTTGCAGACAGATTTTAATTAAAAGGTCTCTTCCTACCAAAGGCTTCTTGGAGAAACTGGAGCTGAGATTTAATATATAATGTCCTGTCATTTAATTAAAAAAATACATTTAAATACAGCACATCAAAAGCACATCGAAAACTTAAGAAAGTAAACTTACAATGGGTAATTTGAATAAACCTATCACATCAGAGGTGGCAATAGAAAATGTTGAGAAGGAATCCCCCACAATCCCAAGGACTGGAGGGGTCCCCAAGCAGTTTTCCTGAAGCAGAAACTGCTCCTCTCGACCACTGGCCAATGCCAGTGCAGCACTGAATCCAATCACAAGTGTGGCACAGTTATCATAAAGGCTGTATCCCAGAGTCACATTAGGCAGCAAGTTGGAGTTTTTGTTGATCTCATCAATAGCAAAGGCCATCGTCATGGCATGCCTGAACCCTGGAGGGTCAAAGCTAACACATAGGATTTCACAATAAACCACTGAAACGTAATACATTATTTAGAATCTCCACATTCTCTGTTTTGAGTGTGAAACTCACCCTTGGCATTTGAGCTGCTTTGGTTCTGAGATGAATGTCAACTCAGGGAAAACAGAGGTGTAGTGGACCTCAAAGAGCCCACCAAGAATCACATCACCAGGCTTGTGCAACCCATTTAGATAAAACTGTCTCCTTAATTTACAAGATGAGAAGAGAGAGGAAGACTCTGACAAGAAATTGGAGGAAGAGAACAAAATCCAAATCAGGTATATATACAAGAAGGTGTCTAGAAGTGACCCCATGGCTGCCCTCCTCCCCACACCTGTTTCTGTGGATGTGGAAGCTAATTTTATATGTCGGGCTATGTCATCTGGTTTTTGTGATGTTTCACACCACCTATCAGGTCACTGGCAGTCATCTGGGGTCATACACATATCTAATTAGCACTATGTAATGCCATGATTGCATGTGATATTGTCATCTAGGTAATGCATTAATGTTAATCCACATTTTGTCTGTTGGTTGGCAGAAAAGGCCACTGGGGTGTATGTCATCTTACGACATACTTTATTTCTTCTTTCAAGTATGTGAAAGTCACATGAAATATATCTAATTATAACTCTGTCCTATGTTAATGTATAACTGTTGTTAGGTTTATCTATCAAGTTACGTTTTAGGACCAGTAGATGTCAGTAAATGTTCATGATAGATGATAATGAGTGGGTCTGTTACAACCAAGGGGCTTTGATTTTCTTTTTTAGTATCTGATTTGTGAAAACACAGCAATTAAGAGCTATAGTGTTACAGCTGTGGGCAGGGGTAGTCGTTTTTGTTTAGCAATGCAAAATTACAATTGCATTGTTAATACATTTTTAAGATAAGCTAACAGACTTTAGCTGTCAGCTTTTATAAGTAAACAGTCAAACATACATTTTCATTCCTTTTACCTATCTCCAAGCAACTGTGGATGTTGAACAAATTCAGCTTTGTTGATGGGTCCTCATTTATGCCCCAGAGTAGAGTAGTCTGAAAATGCTTTTTGTGCATGTTGGCCTGAAGTATGTTTTGATTTTTGTGCAGTGTTGATTAGGTATTTATACTTCCCATAATAAACCTCATTGCAGACTTGAAATATAATGTAAAAGTTTAAATATAAATATGCTGTAATATAAATAACAGTAACTTTGCAAGCATGACAGAACTATTATACGTAGCTAAAAAGGTATTCATAGAAGCCGTTTTTGTACTGGCTTATGAAAACTATGGTTTACAGCCTCTGTGATGCCAGCAAACACATTCCATCAGCAGTATGCCACTTTCAGGGGCATTTCTGTCAATGGAATTGGTGCAGTAACATGTTCAGCCCTAAACAATCATGTGGTTATACACTTGGTGTTTGCCTTCTTGGGATGATGTATTATGGGCTATTGGGCCAAATCACCAAGAAGTGGATTACATTCTAGACAGTAAAGATGAATCAAAATATAAGTTTGATTGAAATGTTTATTTTTAAATAAAAGGAAACGTTCAATAGTCAGGCAAAATCACAGCAATGTTGATGAAAATTATAGCTATTTTTGAAGTGGCTAAACAGAGAAGCAGAACACTCTTACAGGACTGAGAGATGCAGACAGTATTAAAAGTTCTGCTTTACATTTTGCTGGTTCCCCGACCCATGATTGCTTTCTTTGTGTTCTTCTCTGGTCTCAGAAGAATTATGTAACATTTGGGTCCAAACAGAGCCACCAAGAGACCAAAACTGGAGGCCAGGATGGCAAATACCTCCACTGCATCTGCATATTTGCCTGGAGAGTTGACATAAGCAGGAACAAAGGCCACCCACACAGCACAGAAGATCAGCATGCTGAAAGTGATGAGTTTGGCCTCATTGAAGTTGTCTGGAAGATTCCTTGCAAGGAATGCTAACAGAAAGCTGATGGTAGCCAGTAAGCCAATATAGCCAAGTAAAACAGCAAAACCAACTGTGGACCCGACTACACATTCATAAACTATCTTGTCATTGTAGTATTGAATGTTTTTATGAGGAGCTGGTGAAGCAGAGACAAGCCAAGCAGTGCAGATTGCTGCCTGAACAGAAGTAAGAACCAGAACTGTTCCTCTCTGCTGCAAAATACCAAACCACTTCAGACTGGCTCCACCTCCTGGTTTGGAGGCCTTGAACACAGCCAGAACCACCATGGTTTTCACCAGAATACATGAGACAGAAAGCACAAAGCTGATCCCAAATGCTGCATGTCTCAGTTGGCATGTCCACAGTCTGGGACGGCCGATAAACAGCAGCGAACACAGGAAACATAGTTTAAGTGAAACCAAGAGGAGGAAACTCAGTTCTGAATTGTTGGCACGTACCACTGGTGTGCTGCAATGATGGGTGAAGATTCCCAGAACAACAGCACAAATAAATGTACCCAACAATGAGGCTGTTGTTAAGCAGATACCCAGAGGTTCATGGTAGGAGAGGAACTCAGTTTTCTTAGGAACACAGTGGTCACGCTGGGGGCTGGACCAGAAGTCCTCTGGACAACTGGTGCACTCCATGGAGTCTGACAAAGAGGAAAAATATGAGTGACAAAAATCTATTTTATAATTTAAAAAAGCGTGGTAGATATTTTTTTTTTTACTGAATACCAACCAGTCTTATTGCTGATCTTTCCCTCAGAACATGGTATGCAGTCAAAACAGCACTCAGGTTGCCCTTTCTTTCTGGCCATGCGGGTACCTGGAGGACAGCTCTCACTGCACACTGACCGGGGGGGCTGTACAGATTGCAAGTGTGACCATTGGTCTATACCATTTGAAGCTGCTATTTAATTAGCATTGTAAAATAAAATCAACAAAATTGATAAGCAGAAGTAACCTGTTTGGATTCGGAGTTCCAGAAGATTTTGTCTTCATCCAGTGTGAGTACTTCACCTTCAGCTGACTCTTTAACCTCACCCACATTCTGAATCTTTGTTCGTCCATCAGGGAGCCACAGCCAGTTCATGACATCATATATTGGTAAGACATCACCATTCTCATCAAATGACACTTCATCACCAAAAGGTGTGGTGAAGTTGACTTTATCCAAATAGTAAACCAGCTTCAAATGGGTGAGAAAAAGTAAACAACATATAAATTATGTAACAAAATCAATGCATAAAAGTACCTGCTCAGGTATTGGTATTCATTATAAAATGTTCTTTATTATAGCTTTGCTGGAATTACCAAATTTAACATGTAACCAAACACCAAGCTGAAAAGTAATGTTTTGCTGCTTTCTTTATATGTATATATATATATATATATATATATATACATATATGTGTGTGTGTGTGTGTGTGTGTGTGTGTGTGTATAATTGATATTCAAAAATGTATTACTAACTAAAAAAACGACATGTAATTAGTTCCTCAAGGTGTAGCAGCTATCTTTGGAAACACGAGTGTAAACTGATATCACACCTGCCATGGCTCCAGGTTTTGTAGAGTGGCACAGCTGTGCCCGCTGAAAGGTCCTCTTCCTGGTACACAGTGCAGCATGTCATCGAGTGCATAGGCCAGAGCATACACAGCCTTGTAAGCGTTGTACTCAGGCCTGAGTTCTGACACATCAAACAACTCATTTTCCACATTATGTAGATCTTCCTGTCCAGTGCAAAATGCTCCGACCCAGCCTTCTGGAGGTGGCGCAAATTTACACTGAAATATGTCTTCCCAAAACTGATTTACCTGAAAAGGTGATTTAAAAAAAAATAAATCACTATTAATAAAAAAAAAATAATAACAATACGTTTGTGGTGCTTCAGGTCAGATTGTAAGATTAAACTCTCACTATGCTTTTTCTATAGTTGCTGCTGTGGTGTTGATTTGGGTGGATTTTGAAGAGGAAGTCCTTGAACCCTGATATCTCTCCTCGCCGGATGGCAATGCCCAGTGTGCCACTCAGGTACGGCATGAAATCAGGTGTAAGGAGAATTTCTACTGATGCCCAAGCTTCACTTGCTATCCACTGCAGGCCTGTCACATTCCGCCTCAACACCTGAGTAATGCATTATAAAACAAATATTACATTATAAATCCAAGACACAATTGCACTATCCTTTCTGGTATGCACTTAATTGTGTACAATTATCCAGTGACAATACATGCAATTCTTCACTTCATCTTTCTTTATTTTTCTCCAGCAACAGGGAGAAAAAAACAAATTCCTTTTGTGAATTGTATATTTTGTGTGAATTCTTTATTCACCTGCTCTAAGTAGGAGACAAATTGATAAACATATACATGAACTGTCGTTTACTGGAGGGATACTAGGTGTTGTTAGATTGAATACAAAAACCATAAACCTTTTTAAGAACATATATTCATTAAATATATTGTGTTTTACACCCAACCTCTTCCATTAGATGATAAATTTGGATCTCCATTGCAAACACCATGACAACACGAGCTGTTGATTTTTTCATCACATCCACAATCTTCCTAAGTTGTGCTGGGTCATTGCCCCAGGGCAAAACCTCTGAGTATGCCAGACAACCTCCACCAGACTGAGCCAGGTCAGATTGAAAAGATCTGGCAACATGGAGTCCATAGTCATCATCACTGACCAGAAGGCCGACCCAAGTCCAGCCAAAATGTTTCAGAATCTGAATCATGGCACGCACCTAATTAGATAAATATTTTTTAGTATTATCAACTCAATCTACATATTTTTGCACAAAGCATACACTTCCCCATAACAAAATATGATTTATTTCTAGCAAAACTATAGTCTCACCTGGAAAGCATCACTTGGGATTGTTCTAAAGAAGGATGGAAACCTTTGCCGATCACTCAGGCAGGAACATGTAGCATAATAACTCACCTGAAAAGAAACATAAACACACTCACACACACATGCAGCCTACAGGATCACATGCAAGTCAAGGGACCTATTTGAAATACTGACCCATTTCAGCTTCAATATAACATAAATAAGAGCCTATTATAAGTTCAGAAGAAATTCAAGCTCACCATGGGCAATCTGAATAAACCCAGCACGTTGGAGCTGGCGATAGAAAACGATGAATAGGGATCACCCACAATCCCCACAACTGATGGGGTCCCTGAACAGTTCTCCTGCAGCAGAAAGTGCTCCTCTTGGCCACTGGCCAGCACCAAAGCAGCACGAAATCCAGTAACAAGTGCACCACAGTTATCATAAAGACTGTATCCCAGAGTCACATTAGGTAGCAGATTGGAGTTTCTATTGATCTCATCAACAGCAAAGACCATGGCCATGGCCTGCCTGAAGCCCTGAGTGTCAAAGCTAAAATACAAAGTGACTCTGTTAACCACCAAAGACATTGTAAGAACACTCGATTACAACTATCAGAACCACATCATCAAAACATCCTGTATTATTACGTCTTACCTTTTACACCTGCATTTTAAACTAAAAACATTATATCTTAGTGCCTGATTATGATGCATATAATACATGTCATATCTGAAATAATGTGAAGATTTCTGCTCTCTGCAGCATGTGTACGAAACTTACCCTTTACAGGTGGGATCTTGTGGCTCTGAAGTGAATTCCCACTCAGGGAAGACTGGGATGTAGTGGATCTCAAACAGCCCACCCAGAACCACATCACCAGCCTTGTGCAACCCATTAAGATTAAACCGCCCCCCTAATTTACAGGATGAGGAAAGAGAGGACGACACAGAGAAGAAAAAAGAAGAGAAGAACAAAAGCAAAAACAGGTAGACACAAAAGACCAAGTATATGTCATAAAATGCTCCCATAACTGCTCTCATCCCTTCACCCCTGTCTATGATCTTGATGCACTGTTGCTTTATTTTATATGCACATTCATGAAATCCTCTTGATGACCATTTCGTCATCATTGAATATTTCACACCACCTATCAGGTGGTCATGTGGGCAGGACATAACACGAATATAATTATTTTAATAATGAGGTAAATGATGTTCACGTTTATGGAATGATGGAAATGTGTTTTATATTTTATATTTCAGAAACATAATGAGGTTAATGAATCTCAAAAATAACAAGAAAAGAGCGATTCAGAGAAAAATAACTTCATCCAGTTTTGAAACATTTAAGTCAATTGGGTTTGGGTAAAATGTATGGGTTAATTCAATATGTGCCAGTTCCTTTGAATAAGTATAATGTCACTTGTTTGTGTTATTATTAGGGGTGTGACGAGATCTCCTGCCACGTGATCTCGCGAGATTAAACAACGATATTTCTCATTGCGTTATAAATCTGTCTTGCGCGATTTGTGAGCTATCCAAACTACTTTGTGACCTGTGGGGCAGACAAAGAAGAAGAGGAGGAGAAGGAGGGGAATCAGCAAGCAGCCAGAATGACATTGTGGAGGCTGGCAGCTCTTTAAGAGGAGTAAGAACGAATTGAAGCAGCACAGTCCTCCTGCAGCAGTCTCTCCCACCTGCAGAGCCGGAGTCTGCAAATTGCTAATAGGCTAACAGTTAGCTCTGTAGCAGTACAGTGTGGACGTGCTGCTGTTGCAGGAGGTGTTCACTTAGCGTTCTCTGTTTGTTTACAACAAGCACCGGACACTCCGTGTACAGTTAGCGATGCCGGTTAATTCAAGATCGCTATGTTTATGATCAGCGGAGATTAGGGTTGTCAACTCCCCGAAAAATAAATAAGGGACACTTCATTGGCAGGGCCGGCTGACCCGATTGCCTTCACCCATCCTGGCGTGGGGAAATTTTTTAGCCCCTTTTTGATAAGTAAAATGATTTTTTTAACAATTTGAGTCGAACCTGAATTGAATTAGATGCATATTTTTGTGTGACATGAATACATGGAAAACAAATGATTATCCAGCAATTCACTTTCACACAAAATAACAATTAGGCCCTGTTCTTCAAAGATGTAGCGGAGTTTGCTGATAACAATTTGATTCACTCCTTTTGTTGGCTTTTAAAATGCAGCATGTATGCAATTGAATGGCCATTTTGGAAGATTATAGCATTCCATAATTCCAAATTGGTTCAGTAAAAGGCATTAAATTCATGTCATGAACACATGGGGACCTGGTCTTCAAGAATGCACTGGTTTGCTGATAACAAATTGATGTATTTATTTTATTGGAGCAGCATGAATACAATTGAAGTTGGAGTCATGCAGCTGACAAACGGGCCGTAAAGTGCAATGTAATTGCGCACTAAAATTTAAAGTGCAGATGGCGTGACCGCAGTACTAGAAGCATGTTGTTTCAGATCAGTCAGTCCACCATGGACTAAGGAAAAAGAGCGCCGGCACAACGTGCAGTGTGCTTTATAGATGTTATCACGCACTTTTTCCACCCAGGTGCTTCCTTTTACCCATTCTTCAGTATTTTTGCATCCTTTCCTGTTTTTTTCTCGGAGGGGTACTAGACACATTGCTGCTCGAAGGTGTAGCGCCCCGTAAAGCAGTGCCGGCGTCTGTGTCACTGTCACCTACGCATGCTGCTTTGTTGTCTTCTGCTATCTTCTCCTCGACCAATGGGATGAGCGTATTCTGTATCGTCATACTCGTGTGTGAATATGCTGTCAGCTCATTGGTCACAGAGCAGGACGGGGCCTGGGAACAAGTTTACCGTAAGTTTACATATAAAGCGCCCTGTTATTAAATTTTCATTGGCATTTACTGACTATTTTTTGACTGTCACAATAATATGGGACAAAGTGCGTCCCTTTTCACCTCAATACGGGATGGGTGCTTTTGTTTCTAAATACGGGACAATTCCGTTTTTCAAGGGACGGTTGGCAACCCTAGCGGAGATGCTGTGCATAATTAGCCAAGCTCCCTTGTTTTGATCAGCTGCTGACTTTGTGCACAGTTAGCAACGGAGGCCACAGTTGCTTCTCTCGTGTTTAATCGCTTATGTGATCACGGTCAAAACTATCTCTAAGGGATTAAGCTACAATCGAAAACCATACCTTACCTCCAGAGTCTCGCAAATCCCTCTGGGGGCCTTTTGGAAATGATAGAGACACGCAGAGTGAGCGGACATTTGAGAGAGTGTGGCCCTAGACTTTTTCGGTGGCCACTCTTCATCAGAATCAGAATCAGAATCACTTTTATTGTCACTGTACCAGGATACAATGAAATTAATAAACACCACCAAGTCAGTGCAAGAGACAATGTCTCAGAAATAATAATAATAACATACAAATAATATACAAACAGACATAAAGTGCACACTTTGAATTTCAGCAGTGAAAAAATAAATATGGTCCATATACATGTGAGATATTGCACTTGTTTGGAGGTATTGCACAAGAGGGAAGATCAGTTCATACTGCAGTTTAGGGTGATTATGGCCTTGGGAAAGAAGCTGTTTTTGAGTCTGTTTGTTCTGGCCTTAATACACCTGTAGCGTCTCCCTGAGGGCAGCAGGTCGAACAGGGCAGAGCCAGGGTGGGAGCTGTCCTTGATGATTGCTCTGGCTCTGTTGAGGCAGCGGGAGGTGTAGATGTCCATCGGGGGGGGAGAGGGCAGCCGATGATCTTTTGTGCTGCCTTTATGACTCCGTGCAGCCTCTCCCTGTCTGCAGCCGTGCAGCTGCCATACCAGATGGTAATGCAGTATGTCACCAGGCTTTCTATGGATGAGTGGTAGAAGGTCAGCAGCAGGTTGGTGTTGAGTTTGTGCTTCCTGAGGACTCTCAGGAAGTGTAGCCGCTGCTGAGCCTTCTTGATGATGGTGGTGGTGTTTACTGACCAGGAGATATCAGCGGAGATGAGGACGCCGAGAAACCTGATGGTGTGTACCCTTTCCACGCACTCGCCGTTGATGTGAAGGGGGGCTGGGTCGGTCCTGTGCTTCCTGAAGTCGATAATGATCTCTCTGGTCTTCTTGGTGTTCAGAGCGAGGTTGTTCTCTGAACACCAGGCTGCCAACTTCAGGACCTCCTCTCTGTAGGCGGCCTCATCACCCCCGGAGATGAGTCCGACCACTGTAGTGTCATCGGCAAATTTGACGATGAGGTTGTTGTTGTGGGCCGGTCTGCAGTCGTGGGTGTAGAGGCAGTAGAGGAGGGGGCTCAGCACACAGCCCTGTGGGGAGCCGATGCTCAGCGTGCGGGTGGAGGAGAGGTGGGGGCCAAGTCTCACAGTCTGGGGTCTGTTGGTGAGAAAGTCCTTAATCCAGGCACCTGTGAGAGGAGGGAGGCCGAGAGTGTCCAGTTTTGTGGTGAGTCTGTCCGGTATTATTGTATTGAAGGCAGAGCTGTAATCCACAAAGAGCATCCGGACGTAGCTCTGCCGCTGCTCCAGGTGGTTCAGTGCAGAGTGGAGAGCTACAGCGATGGCGTCTTCTGTGGATCTGTTAGTCCGGTATGCGAACTGGTGAGGGTCGAAGTCTGGGGGGAGATAGTCCTTGATGTGCTGGAGAACTAGTCTCTCGAAGCACTTCATAATTACCGGAGTGAGGGCCACTGGACGGTAATCATTCAGGCTGGTGATGGGAGATTTCTTCGGCACTGGGATTATTGTGGCGGATTTCAGGCAGGACGGGATGACTGCCTGGGCCAGGGAGAGGTTGAAAATCCTGGTGAAGGTGGGGGTGAGCTGGTTGGCACACGCTCTAAGCACCTTGCCAGGTACTCCGTCTGGGCCGGCAGCCTTCTTGGGGTTCACTGCCAGGAGCACCCGTCTGACATTGTGCTCCTGTACAGTGAATGGAGTGGTGTTGGAGCCAGGTGGGCGTGGGGGCATGGCTGGAATAGATGAGTGCTGCTGGTGTGATGATCCAAACCGGGCAAAGAAGCTGTTTAGCTCCTCTGCCAGTGATGCGCTCATGTCTGCTGTTGACGCGTCACAGCCTCTGAAGTTTGTGACGTCACGTATGCCCCGCCACACCTCCCGTGCGTTGTTGCTGGCCAGGTGAGACTCTATCCGCCTCCTGTGGTCTGCCTTGGCTGTTTTTAGTCCTCTTTTCAGGTCAGCTCGAGCAGCTCTGTACAGAGCACTGTCCCCTGACCTGAAGGCAGCGTCGCGGGCCCTGAGGAGTGTGCGGACCTGGCTGGTCATCCAGGGTTTCAGGTTTGGGAAAACCCGGATGGTTTTGTCCACAGTCACATTCCTAATGCAGAACTTAATGTAGTCCAGCACCGTTCCTGTGTGTGTGTCCAGGTCCAGATGTTCGAATAGGTCCCAGTCTGTCTGTTGGAAGCAGTCTTGGAGTTTGAAGAGTGCATCGTCAGGCCAGGTAGTGACAGTCTTTGTGGTGAGCCTGACTCTGCGTCTGAGGGGGGTGTAGGCTGGGGAAAGCAGGAGGGAGAGATGGTCTGACTGACCGAGGTGGGGGAGGGGTATGGCTCTGTATGCATGCTTGATGTTGGTGTATACGTGATCCAGAGTGTTCTCCCCTCTTGTAGCACATTTCACATGCTGGTATAACTTCGGCAGTACAGTCTTTAAGTTGGCCTTATTAAAGTCCCCTGCAATAATGTGAACACCGTTGGGGTGGGCCCGTTGTTGTTTGTTTATTGTGTTCAGCAGGAGAGAGAGCGCTGTGTTTACACTGGCGTCTGGTGGGATATATACAGCCATGATGATCACAACAGTTAGCTCTCTCGGGAGGAAATATGTCCCATAGACATATACATGTCTGTATACATGTATATATGTCTATGACTCTTCCCACTAAACGCAACATGGCTTATATTGTTTGCACTTGGAAAAAAAGAGAGAAATATTTAATTTTATTTATTCTATTTTTACTTTTATAAAATTCAGTTTTAGTTTCAATTTGTGGAAGAAGAAGTTCATTAAAAGCTCATGCTTACATCATGCATGTAAAGACTTACAATAAAACATGTGCAACTCGGTTAAGTAAAAGTCTGTTGGTCCAGTCATAGGCTATATTGTGTCATTGTAGTTTTCTTAAAATCTCGTCTCGTCTCGTTCTTGTGAACCCAATATCGTGTCTCGTCTCGTGAGCTGAGTGTATCATCACACCCATAGTTATTATTATTATTTATTTTTTTGTGGTTTATATTTAAAATAATGTGAATGAATAGTTGTGTAAAGCCCATGTCAAAGACATGAGATGACCTGTAAAATGTTTCATAAACAAGACCAAAGTGTGTACTTATATTAAGCATGAAGTATATTTATGAAGTGAAGTACATTTATTTCGAACATGCATAAAAAAAAGCAGACAGATAAGAGCAAACAGATACAAGCAAACAGGCTTTACGACTAAGCGCAGTGATGTAACGATCATAATAAAGAACAAAAAAGCCTATATGAAACCTTGAAGTCAGTCTCAATAAACAAATTCTCCTTGCACTTAAACTTAAATATTTCATGATCGAAAAGGCATAGGAAGAAGTAAACACTTATTTATAACAAAAGGGGTTTACATACAACCAACTACAATATAAACCACTATCTCAGTAATAATAATATAAGTAATAACAAGTGTTATTGTACAAGCGGTGCCAGGGTATCGCCAGCAGGTGTCAGTGAAGCTCATGTAACAATGAGTGGTGTATGCGCAGGGAGAGCCACTTAGGCTGCGTTCATACTGCAGGCGAATCTGATTCAAATCAGATTCCTACTCAAATCCGATTTTTAGGGCTGACTGTCCACACTGTTTTTAGCAAGTGTCCAAATCGGATATGGCTCTGTTCAGACTGGGCCACATTATTGACTGATCTGACAGGTTGCTATAGTAACAGCGTCAGAGCGTCTGACGTCGTAACGGCGTCAGACGTCATATAATTGCGGCGGCGACAAGAACTAAAACAACAAACATGATGGAGGCAGGTCACCTCAGTATATTGGCCTTATCACTGTCCAGTAGAGGTGCAGAACATCTCAGACACACCAGGGGAGAAACCGGGCGGATGGACGCCCCCGTCGGGCCCGTATGAGTTGGGCGCGGCTGCCGGTCGACACCTCGTCTCCGCGCTGCCGGCGCTACGCGTGCCGCGTAGAGTGACGTCACGGACAGTCAAAACCGATCTGAGTGTTTGGAGCGGTTCAGACTGAGACGCATCTGTCCAAATGCGATCTGAAACTACCTCCCAAAGGTGGTTTCGATCCGGTTTGCAAAAATCAGATTTCATGTGATTTGTGACTGTTCAGACTTCAAAAGAGCCATCCAGTTCCAATCTGGATGGACTAAAAATCGGATTTTGGCTGGCAGTCTGAACGCAGCCAATGAACTCTCGCGTGAGCACGATTATGGCGTCATATTTGAGTCAAAAGTCGCGCAAGAGATAACACATCTGCACGTGCATTATTTCGTGTCACGCGCGCAGTTGAAATCTGCGCGCGTGACACGAAATAATGCACTTTTTTGATCTTCGCGCACATATTCAGCAACCGCGTGAAGCAGATTCTCCCCCGTGCTCGCTCGCAGTGGAGCTCTGCACGGGCGGAGCAAGGAGTTTTGAGACATTGGGTCGCTCGCGGTGGAGCTCTGCTCGCGCGGAGCGAGGACTTTTGACACATTGGGGGCGGGGCCAAGGCTGACCCCGGGCCTCTTATGATTGGTCATTCTCCAGCCCTCCACATGGGTGCCTTTTCAGTTTACTGCTGACAGCTGGTAGTGGCGGCATCATCTAAACAACAACAACGGTTGTTTCATGACGTTCACGACCACAACTCTACGCTTAATCACTGGTAATAAAAAGGTTAAAAAATGCTGTTTCTTGTTTCTAAATTATCATACAGTATCCGTCTGTGTCCCGAGGACGCACGAGATCTCGCGAATTCACGTGTAATGAAGTGATATAAACGGAAGAGAATCAACATCTCCTCATTGATGACTGGAGACAAATCCAGCGACTCGGTCTTAACGAGCGCTAACGAGGTCGGCCGGAGCCGACAAGAGCCTCTTGTTAACAAGCCGGCCGACCTCGTTAGCGGCAGTTAGCTACAGTTAGCTCTGTAGCAGTACAGTGTGTATGTGCTAACAGGCTAACAGTTAGCTCTGTAGCAGTACAGTGTGTATGTGCTGCTGCTGCAGGAGGTGTTCACTTAGCGATCTCTGTTTGTTTCATAGACTGTATATAAATAAACTTCAGGTCTGTCCCCGCCCATCATGGTGTCTTCAAGTTGTGAAATACGTTAACCTGAGGTACTTTATTTTGAAAATGTTTTATTTTGTGTCCGTGCACGACTTCCTGTCCCGAACTATCTGCTCTGTGCTGAATTTATCACGTGGAGGGCTGGAAAATGACCAATCATAAGGCCCCAATGTGTCAAAAGTCCTCGCTCCGCGCGAGCAGAGCTCCACCGCGAGCGACCCAATGTGTCAAAACTCCTCGCTCCGCGCGAGCAGAGCTCCACTGCGAGCGAGCACGGGGGAGAATCAGCTTCACGGTTGCTGAATATGTGCGCGAAGATCAAAAAAGTGCGTGACACGAAATAATGCGCGTGCAGATGTGTTATCTCTCGCGCGACTTTTGACTCAAATATGACGCCATACACGATGAAGTCTTGCGTCAGAATGTCGGAAAAAGAAAATCCCTGTCTATTAGATGGAAGCAGAAAGCGATGTGTAGTGATTGTAAACCTAAAGTAATATTCTTGCTATTTGCAGGTAAACTGGGGATGTTATAGAGATACCCTGTATGCAAGCAACATTGACAGTGTAACCCAAATACATTGTGTTATTTCCTGTAGTTTTATTAGAGACTGAGTAGACAAGTGTGTAATGCTAGTCCATTAACGGCAATGGAGGGACCTCGGACCGTCATTGCAGAACCATGACAATGAGCCCTAGTCTGAGGGAGCCTGGGTTACTCGTTTTCAGACAGCAAAATGCAAATGATTGTCAAGAAAAAATGAAAACATCTCCCTAAACCACAGGTGTTCAGCCAGTGTGATTCAGGTTTCTCTGACTCTAACTCCTCCTCTTTTAGTGACAGGCTAATGCCCCCTCCTGTCAGAAGATGGGAACCAGTTCCAAATGACCCTTAGTCTTTGGAAATAGAGTCAGCTTCTCAGCTCGCAGTGAGAGATGGTGGTAACAGCCACCTGACTTCCCATCTTCCTGAAACAGATTTTTGAAGAGGTTTGTAGTTTATCTTCTGCTAGATATTCTACCCAGTGTTCTTCCCAGTCAGCATCTGATTCACACCTTGGTGAATTAGAACACCATCTTATTGACTTGCCAAATGCAACCAACAGGGAGAAGGTTAAACTTGTACGGAAAACCAGCGGTAAAGCTGTTTATCCAGACACAGCCTCCAAGTGTCAGGGATGATTACGCCCAGCTCCGTCAAGCATTAACAGAATAATTCTCTTCTACTATTAATGACTTAACATCCCTGGTTGCAGCCCTTCAAATCACACTCCCATCGTGAGAGTCCTAGGGATTATTACCATCGTTTGAGACAGGTATACTCTCAGGGAAAGAATGCACCAGGCTTAGAAGAAAACCCACTGTAAGGCTTTATTCCTGAAGAACCTTCACCCATGTATACACATTCATGTGGTACTCTCAACAGATCAAGGTTGCCTCTCTAGGCATGAGTTCAGGAGATGGACACAGGTGGTTTGGGAAACTGTTGTCAATTCCAGGGCCAAAGGTAAACCATTTTTCTCAGTGAACGTAAACACTGCAATGTCTAACAGCTCCCCTGCTTCATACACTCACCTTCCCCACAGGGAGAAGCCGGGTGACAAAAGGCCAGAGACAATCAGCGTAACCACATTGTCCACCAACTGCGACGAGACAAGCATTCACGTAACAGAAGCTGTACAAAGCCCAAAGCCCTTGTTATCAGTTTGACGCTATACCTCTGTCTTTGGCTACTGGGGGCGTTACAGACCTGAGCCACAAGTGCAAAGACGTAACAAGAGCTCCAGAGGGCGCTACTCACACTCCAGACAGGAAAATCCACTTTCATACTGTCAACAAACCAAATGTTGAATCAGTACCTTCTTCTTTTTCTTTTGCAGTTTCTGAGGCAAACTTGAGTTTGTTAGCAACAGTAGCAATTTTTTTCTAAATATTCACAGTAATAGTCAGACCATGTCCTACTGAGTAAAGTTGAATAAAAGCCTGAATTTTGATTGAACACCATTGTCTATTTTTGTATGTACACTTGGACCAACTCCTTGTCAGCAAGTTGTCAGTGAGACATGTTCATGACTCCACAGCTAGTTATACACATGTTCCAATGTCTACCTGACCATCTCACATAACACATTTACATCACATATCATTACAGTTGTGTTTCTCTGGATTTTGTTTATATTTATCAAACCTGTTCTTGCTTAGCCATATAGATAGAATACGCTGCCCAGACATTACCAACTGAATGAACTGACAAATTAACTCTGTCAACTGTGGACCCTTCTTCTACTCATTAGCTCGTACAACTACCCATCAAGATAAATTCTTCGTCTGAAAGGGGGATATGTAGGGGTCAAAGGTAACCCACAAGTGTTCATTTGGATATATGAACTAAATGAAATGAAATTGTTCCAGCAATTTCTTCATGCTCTCAAAATGGAGGTTCTCTTTGTTCCCCTTCAAACACAGACACATGACCCCCACCCCCACACTGGCCACGACTCTGGGTGGATTTGCATATACCTGAGGGGTGAAACCTCATTGGCTGTTTCTTCCAGGAAGCCCAAACCCCAGCTTCAGACCCAAAAGTCTCTTGCAGCCATTTCTCTTTCTCCTCTCCTACTCTCCTTTGTGGAGACCACAGGTCTCCTGTCCTGGTCTGGTCTGCCAGGGGGCGGATCAGACTTTTCTTTCTCTTCAGATAGAGAAGAGACAAAGCTTGCCTACAAGGCCAAAAATCCAAGCCACCTCTACAAACACTCTCGAAGTTTTCTGTTTGTGTTCTGTACTGGATGTAGTCACAAAGATATTCACCAAGCAAACAGCAAATGACTCTGAAAACCCAACCAGGAGCTGATTGTTCATTAAAAGGATTTCTGCTTCCACCTCTCCAACTCTTTACTCTGTGGTATAGTACTCAGGGCAGTTACAACAAGCAGGAACAAGTTTGTTAAACTTTAATCAATGGTGTTGATCTGATGTGTGTTTGTTAAGTATAATTGTTGTAATATTTTGAGTAGCCACATCATTTGAAGTTGTATGATTAATCGTCCTTACACAGACAATAAGTTGTACATGTACACTAACTTTACTAAGTTCTCTGATTTGCTCACTCACTGATTCACATACAATATACTTTGAATTGGCTTACATTTTCAAGTCAGCGTGGTCTATTGTTCTCCAGAGAACAAAAGGGCTTCAAGGGTTTCTGATAGCAAAATTAATCTAAATAGGCTTTTACCATCATACATTTGGTGCCCCCTGCAGGAGGCAATTTGTATCTATAACCAGATACCCCTTACATGTGTCAGGAAAGAATATTTTTTTGTATTTCTTAAGTGAAAATAAAGGTGTATTAATTGACAGAATTCTATATTTTTTAATAGGACATATTTGTTCTTTTAAAATATATATTTAAAACGAGGGGACCCTGGATTCACCATCACATTAGAGTAAATCAAGTCATATAATTTCTTATAATTATTTATGATAATTATTAATAATTCTTATAGCCATCTAACCACATTTTTGAACTGTGAGATCCACACAAGTGTTTCTCAGGTTCATCCCTACATGTTTGGTATCCTTATGGAAGGGATATCATTTATAACGCCCTTTTATTAACATATTTGACGCCCTGTTCAAGGTCATCATTTATTCATAAAAGAGCCATCCTTAATTCCCAACATTTTTGGTGATCCTTGATGAAGGCAATTGGTATCTGTAACTAGACACCCCAACATAGTTGACGCCCCGTTGCGTTGTTACAACAGTGGTGTTCAGGCTCATATTTGATGTACATTTAGTTTAAAGATACGGTGCAGCTATATCTTATTGTCCAAAAATGTAGGAATTCAAATTCAAACATTGAGTCTCTGTGCAGTATTGACTCCTTTGAACCGATGGGCAGTGAGTGTGGGGTAACAGATTCAGACATCCTGAGATGTTTTTATGACTTTGTGGTTCCACGACCCATGATTGCTTTCTTTGTGTTCCTCTCTGGTCTCAGAAGAATTATGTAACATTTGGGTCCAAACAGAGCCACCAAGAGACCAAAACTGGAGGCCAAGATAGCAAATACCTCCACTGCATCTGCATATTTTCCTGGAGAGTTGACATAAGCAGGAACAAAGGCCACCCACACAGCACAGAAGATCAGCATGCTGAAAGTGATGAGTTTGGCCTCATTGAAGTTGTCTGGAAGATTCCTTGCAAGGAATGCTAACAGGAAGCTGATGATAGCCAGTAAGCCAATATAGCCAAGTAATACTGCAAAACCAGCTGTGGACCCGACTACACATTCATAAACAATCTTGTCATTGTAGTATTGTGTATTTTTATGAGGAGCTGGTGAAGCGGAGATAAGCCAAGCAGTGCAGATTGCAGCCTGAATAGAAGTAAGAACCAGAACTGTTCCTCTCTGCTGCACAGCACCAAACCACTTCAGACTGGCTCCACCTCCTGGTTTGGAGGCCTTGAACACAGCCAGAACCACCATGGTTTTCACCAGAATACATGAGACAGAAAGAACAAAGCTGATCCCAAATGCTGCATGTCTCAGTTGGCATGTCCACAGTCTGGGACGGCCAATAAACAGCAGCGAACACAGGAAACATAGTTTAAGAGATACCAAGAGGAGGAAACTCAGTTCTGAATTGTTGGCGCGTACCATGGGTGTACTGCGATGACGGGTAAAGATTCCCAGGACGACAATACAAATAAATGTGCCCATCAATGAGGCAGTTGTCAGGCAGATACCCAGAGGTTCATGGTAGGAGAGGAACTCAGTTTTCTTAGGAACACAGTGGTCACGCTGGGGGCTGGACCAGAACTCCTCTGGACAACTGGTGCACTCCATGGAGTCTGGAAGAGGAAAGTATTAAAATAAACATCAATATTATTCACTGAAAGGAAACCTTGTTTTTTCAAGAATACCAACCAGTTTTGTTGCTGATTTTTCCCTCAGAACAAGGGATGCAGTCAAAGCAGCACTCAGGTTGCCCTTTCTTTCTGGCCATGCGGGTACCTGGAGGACAGCTCTCGCTGCACACTGACCGCGGGGGCTGTGCAGATTGCAAGTGTTTTAATTGATTGACACCATTTTATGCTGTTATTTATGTTATTATTGCACAAAAATCAACAAACTCAATAAGCAATAAGTAACCTGTTTGGATTGAGTGTTCCATAAGATTTTGTCTCCATCAAGATTGAGTTCTTCGCCTTTGGTGGACTCTTTAACCTCACCCACATTCTGAATCTTTCTTCGTCCATCAGGGAGCCACAGCCAGTTCATGACGTCATATATTGGTAAAGCATCACCATTCTCATCAAATGACACTTGATCACCAAAAGGTGTGCTGAAGTTTACTTTATCCAAATAATACACCAGCTTCAGATGGCCGAGAAAGAATAAACAACAGATAAAGTATTTCACCAAGTCCAAACTCCATATATTACCTTTGGTATTTCCATTTATTATAATATATTTCTTCTTCTAGCTTTGCCGGAATTGTCAAGTTTACAGTGTATACTGAAAAGCATTGACCACTGCACGATGTAGTGTGATGAATATCAGTTTCATGAAGTGCACATCACTTTACTTCCTGTCCAGTGTGCAGTAACGTTATCTCAGCTAATCTTTCAGCACTTTTTATAGCTACCTCAGTGTCTTAAAATACTGAGGTTAGCCAGTCAGCTAGCCTAGTTGGCTAACAAAGAAGAAAAGCACCATCAGGTTTATGAGCAATGTGTGTTCAGCACTTTGGAGTTCAGCTCAGTCCCTTGTTGCTTTTTCACCAGTTAGTTTTTATTTCTTCTCTGTAAGCTTTCACTAGTTACCAGCTTATGTAGAAACACAGCGACCTAATCTTATCTCAGCCTTTAAAATCAGGCTGACTTTGATGCTATACTGAGTGAATAGCTAACATCGCTAAGTAGCCAACCTGAGGATAAAAAGCACTGGTATGTGATGTGATCATTGGAGGCTACAATAACGTTACTGTCTACTGGACAGAAAGTAAAGTGATGTGCAGTTTGTAAAACTTGAATATGTCACTACATTGTGCAAGTGGTCAATTGTTTTGCTGCCCTCGTTGATTGAAAGTCTCAAGTCTGTCTAATAGAGCCCTGTATTAATTCAGGCGGAATACTATACTCCCACCCACACAGCTATCAGCTGATTTGAGATTTATGAAATGTTGTCCTCTCAGACAGGATCTGTGGCATGCTGCACAGATGCTGCTGAGAGCTCTCTAAGGGCAGAACCCAAACTGCAAAATAAAACTGTACAAACAATTCTTGCAATAAATGGTTAAAATCTATGATGAGAGTATTCCTGACTCAACTTAATTTTTAAAGAAATAAAAAATCTAACTGGAAAACTACATCATCTTAGTGTGTAGCAACCTCAAGGTTTAGCAGCTTTCTTTGGAAACACAAATGTAAACTGATATCACACCTGCCATGGCTCCAGGTTTTGCAGAGTGGCACAGCTGTGCCCGCTGAAAGGTCCTCTTCCTGGTACACAGTGCAGCATGTCATTGAGTGCATAGGCCAGAGCATACACAGCCTTGTAAACATTGTACTCAGGCCTGAGTTCTGACACATCAAACAAATCATTTTCCACATTAAGTAGATCCTCCTGTCCAGTGCAAAGTGCTCCCCCAGCTTCCACCCAGCTTTCTGGAAGAGGCGCAAATCTACACTGGAACATTTCTTCCCAAAACTGATTGACCTGAATAGTTAAAAAAAAAAAATTACTGTGAATAAAATATAATGACAATATGTTACTGCTGCAATTTCAGGTCAGATTGTAAGATTCAACTCTTACTATGCTGTTTCCATCGTTGCTGTGGTGTTGATTTGGACGTATTTTGAAGAGGAAGTCCTTGAACCCTGATATCTCTCCTCGCCGGATCGCTATGCCCAGTGTGCCACTCAGGTACGGCATGAAATCAGGTGTAAGAAGAATCTCTCCTGATGTCCAAGCTTCACTTGCTATCCACTGCAGGCCTGTCACATTCTGCCTCAACACCTGAGTATTGCATTATGAAACAAATATTATTTTAGAAATCTAAGGAAAAAATAAACTATGCTTTCTTGTGTGCACATAATTGTATAGAATTATGATGACAATGACAATACATGCAATTCTTCACTTCATCTTTCTTTACTTTTCCTCCAGCAACAGGGAGATAAAAAACAAATGCCTTTGGTGAATTGCATATTTTATGTCAATTATCTATTCACTTGTTGTAAGGAGAACACACATGTATAAACATACACATGAACTGTTCCTAACTGGAGAGATACCAGGTGTTGTTAGATTGAAGACAGAAACCATAAACCTTTTTAAGAACATAGATTTAGGAAATATGTTGTATTTTAAGTCCAACCTCCTCCATTAGTTGATGAATTTGGATCTCCATTGCAAACACCATGACCACACGAGCTGTTGATTTTTTCATCACATTCACAATCCTCCTAAATTGTGCTCGGTCATTGCCCAAGGGCAAAACCTCTGAGTATGCCAGACAACCTCCACCAGACTGAGCCAGGTCAGACTGAAAGGATCGGGCAACATGGAGTCCATAGTCATCATCACTGACCAGAAGGCCGACCCAAGTCCAGCCAAAGTGTTTCAGAATCTGAATCATGGCACGCACCTAAATACATAGAGAATTTTTAGCATTATCATCTCAATCTACACAAAGTTTTTGCACAAAGCATGCACTTCCTCATGCCCAAATATCTGATTTTTGTCATTGGAAAGACAAATTGTCCAGTTTGCTATACTTCTGGTAAGACATACACATTTTTTTTTTTGACAAAAGTTTTACCTGGAAAGCATCACTTGGGATTGTTCTAAAGAAGGATGGAAACCGTTGCCGATCACTCAGGCAGGAACATGTGGCATAATAACTCACCTGAAAAGAGACATACAATATACACACTTTCAGTCTACAGTATCTAATACAAGTCAATAGACCAATTTGGAATATTCGGCCCATTTCAACAAATTATCAACATTTAATATAAAACAGGTTCCTAAACAGCCTATTATAAGTTCAGAAGAAAATCAAGCTCACCATGGGCAATCTGAATAAACCCAGCACACTGGAGCTGGCGATAGAAAATGATGAATAGGTATCACCCACAATCCCCACAACTGATGGGGTCCCTGAACAGTTCTCCTTCAGCAGAAACTGCTCCTCTTGACCACTGGCCAGCACCAAAGCAGCACCAAATCCAGTAACAAGTGCACCACAGTTATCATAAAGACTGTATCCCAGAGTCACATTAGGTAGCAGATTGGAGTTTCTGTTGATCTCATCAACAGCAAAGACCATCGCCATGGCCAGCCTGAACCCCTGAGTGTCTAAGCTAAAACACAAATGACAAGATAACAACTGTCAGAACCACATAACCAGACTATGAATACATCCTGTATTGAAATATTTCAACTTTTGGCAGCTGCATTTTAAACTAAATACAGCTCTGTTTCAAATGATGGTCCATATTACACTACATGACACTTATCTCATATATTGGATAGTTTGAAGATTCCTGCTGCATGTGTATGAATCTTACCCTTTACAGGAGGGATCTTGTGGCTGTGAAGTGAATTCCCACTCAGGGAAGACTGGGATGTAGTGGATCTTTAACAGCCCACCCAAAACCACATCACCAGCCTTGTGCAACCCATTGAGATGAAAATTTCTCCGTAATTTACAAGATGAGGAAAAAGAGGACGACATAGAGAAGAAATTCAAAGAGAAGAACAAAAGCAAGAACAGGTAGACACAAAAGACCAAGTATATGTAATAAAATGCTCCCATAACTGCTCTCATCCCTTCACCCCTGTCTATGATCTTGATGCACTGTTGCTTTATATTATATGCACATTGAAATCTTCTTGATGACCATTTCGTCATCATTGAATCTTTCACACCACCTATCAGGTGGTCATGTGGGCAGGACCTAACACGAATATAATTATTTTAATCATGAGGTAAATGATGTTTACTTTTATGGAATGATGGAAATGTGTTTTATATTTTATACTTCAGAAAAATAATGGGGTAAATGAATCTGTAAAATAACAAAAAAAGAGCGATTCAGAGAAAAATAACTTCATCCAGTTTTGAAACATTTAAGTCAATTTGGTTTGGGTAAAATTTATGGGTTAATTCAATATGTGCCAGTTCCTTTGAATAAGTATAATGTCACTTGTTTGTGTAGCCCGGGAATTAGAAGCACACAGGACACAATTACTGGGGTTCTTGTAGCCTCCTTATTTATTTCACATCAGTTGCAAAAGGCTGGTTTGACTGAATTTCCAAACTCAAAGTCACTCGTTCTCAGCTGAGACTTAGAGAGAACCGAAACCAAAAAGAAAAATAAACAAAACAACATTGGGGACAAAATACCGCAGTGGGCTATGAAAGTCTACAGAAACAACAAAATACACACGTCATTAAAATCATGACACGGTTACATTGACTCGAAGATGTGCATTCAAAATATTACCACGGTCACTTACACGCCATGCAGCGTGGAACACGGGAGCTGAAGCTTCCTGAAGCTAGTCGTTAGCCCCGGTCGACGGCTGGCATGCTACCCTCTGAAATAAATCACCAATATCTCTAAATGAGACTTAAATTGTCACATTCACATATTTTACCTACCAATTGAACACAACAACAGTCTCCTCTGTTCGGCGAGACATTTCAAGGCACTTGTGGCTCACATTCAGCAGAAAAGACAACAATAACCCACAATGCACCTGGCGGCTAAAACAAAATGCGCCCAACTGAACCCCAAAGTAGCTCAATGCTGCCACCTTGTGACCACTTATTTAACTCCTTACATTTGGTTAACATTTACTTTTGAAATATGACAATTAAAAGAAACAACAAAAGAAAACAAAAACACATTATGGTACATAGGAATACATTAACCCTTAAGTGGAAAATTACACTATTACATTATTAATTTACCACCCGGCTACATTTGTGTTATTATTAGGGGTGTGATGAGATCTCCTGCCCCTTGATCTCGCAAGATTAAACAACGATATTTCTCATTGCGTTAAAAATCTGTCTAGCGCAATTTGTGAACTATCCAAACTACTTTGTGACCTGCGGGAGCAGAAAAAGAAGAAAATGAGGAGAAGGAGGGGAATCAGCAAGCAGCCAGAATGACATCGTGGAGGCCGGCGGCTCCTTAAGAGGAGTAAGAACGAATTGAAGCAGCACAGTCCTCCTGCAGCAGTCTCTCCCACCTGCAGAGCCGGAGTCTGCAAATTGCTAATAGGCTAACAGTTAGCTCTGTAGCAGTACAGTGTGGACGTGCTGCTGCTGCAGGAGGTGTTCACTTAGCGTTCTCTGTTTGTTTACAACAAGCACCGGACACTCTGTGTACAGTTAGCGATGCCGGTTAATTCAAGATCGCTATGTTTATGACCCGCGGAGATGCTGTGCATAATTAGCCAAGCTTCCTTGTTTTGATCAGCTGCTGACTTTGTGCACAGTTAGTGACGGAGGCCACAGTTACTTCCCTCGTGTTTAATCCATCGCTTATGTGATCACGGTCAAAACTGTCTCTAAGGGATTAAGCTACAATCGAAAACCATACCTTACCTCCAGAGTCTCGCAAATCCCTCTGGGGGCCTTTTTGTAATGATGGAGACACGCAGATTGAGCGGACATTTGAGAGAGTGTGGCCCTAGACTTTTTCGGTGGCCACTCTTCCCATAGACATATATACATGTCTGTATACATGTATATATGTCTATGACTCTTCCCACTAAACGCAACATGGCTTATATTGTGTGCACTTGGAAAAAAAGAGAGAAATATTTAATTTTATTTATTCTATTTTTACTTTTATACATTTCATGTTCAGTTTCAATTTGTGGAAGAAGAAGTTCATTAAAAGCTCATGCTTACATCATGCATGTAAAGAGTTATAATAAAACATTTCAAAATGCATGTGCAACTCAGTTAAGTAAAAGTCTGTTGGTCCAGTCATAGGCTATATTGTGTCATTGTAGTTTTCTTAAAATCTCGTCTTGTTCTTGTGAACCCAATATCGTGTCTCGTCTCGTCTCGTGAGCTGAGTGTATCGTCACACCCCAACTTTACGAACTTCTCTGATTTGCTCACACACTGATTCAAATACAATATACTTTGAATTGGCTTATATTTTCAAGTCAGCGTGGTCTATTGTTCTCCAAAGAACAAAAGGGCTTCTTTGATCGCCCATTTTGGGTTTCACACACCCACCCACCCACACACACACACATAATCTTTCTCCCACATTACCACTGTGAATGTTTTTTTTTAGATTAGTTATTGTGTATTTTGCTTGCTTTGCTTTGATTTAGAATAAATATCTTTTTGGACTAAACACGCTTTTCCTTTTAATGTTGCACATGAATGAGTGATATGCCAACATCTGCTAAGAAAGAAATCCAAATGCCTCTAACCAACACTCAATATGAATATGGTAATTTGATTATACATTTTAAGTGAATTATTAATCAATGTTCCAAATTGATAGTTTAGTAACTTTATGAGACTGATTCACCATGTTTTGCCATCTTTCCTCTTCCTAAGTAAAGAGGTGGTGCCCCTCGAGAAGATCTTTAATTAATTTAAAGTATAAAATATTAATTTAGTCAATTTCTGATAGCAAAATTGATCTAAATAGGCTTTCACCATCATACATTTGGTGCCCCCTGCAGGAGGCAATTTGTATCTATAACCAGATACCCCTTACATGTGTCAGGAAAGATTTTTTGTATTTCTTAAGTGAAAATAAAGGTGTATTAATTGACAGAATTCTATATTTTTATAGGACATATTTGTTTTTTTAAAATATATATTTAAAACTAGAGATTTAATTGACTATTGTTAATCCTGTATTTTGAATGGTGGTGTTCAGGCACAGATTTGATGTACATTTGGTTTAAAGATACCGTGCAGCTATATCTTATTGTCCAAAAATGTAGGAATTCAAATTCAAACATTGAGTCTCTGTGCAGTATTGACTCCCTTGAACTGATGGGCAGTGAGTGTGGGGTAACAGACTCAGACATGATGAGATATTCTTATGACTTTGTGGTTCCACGACCCATGATTGCTTTCTTTGTGTTCCTCTCTGGTCTCAGAAGAATTATGTAACATTTGGGTCCAAACAGAGCCACCAAGAGACCAAAACTGGAGGCCAAGATAGCAAACACCTCCACTGCATCTGCATATTTGCCTGGAGAGTTGACATAAGCAGGAACAAAGGCCACCCACACAGCACAGAAGATCAGCATGCTGAAAGTGATGAGTTTGGCCTCATTGAAGTTGTCTGGAAGATTCCTTGCAAGGAATGCTAACAGGAAGCTGATGATAGCCAGTAAGCCAATATAGCCAAGTAATACTGCAAAACCAGCTGTGGATCCAACGACACATTCATAAACTATCTTGTCATTGTGGTATTGAGTGTTTTTATGAGGAGCTGGTGAAGCAGAGACAAGCCAAGCAGTGCAGATTGCTGCCTGAATAGAAGTAAGAACCACAACTGTTCCTCTCTGCTGCACAGCACCAAACCACTTCAGACTGGCTCCACCTCCTGGTTTGGAGGCTTTGAATACAGCCAGAACCACCATGGTTTTGACCAGAATACATGAGACAGAAAGCACAAAGCTGATCCCAAATGCTGCATGTCTCAGTTGGCATGTCCACAGTCTGGGACAGCCGATAAACAGCAGCGAACACAGGAAACATAGTTTCAGTGAAACCAAGAGCAGGAAACTCAGTTCTGAATTGTTGGCGCGCACCATGGGTGTACTGCGATGACGGGTGAAGATTCCCAAAACAACAGCACAAATAAATGTGCCCAACAATGAGGCAGTTGTCAGGCAGATACCCAGAGGCTCGTTGTAGGAGAGGAACTCAGTTTTCTTAGGAACACAGTAGTCACGCTGGGGGCTGGACCAGAAGTCCTCCGGACAACTGGTGCACTCCATGGAGTCTGGCAAAAAGAGGAAAATATTAAAATAAACATCTATATTATTCACTGAAAGGAAACCTTGTTTTTTCATGAATACCAACCAGTCTTATTGCTGATCTTTCCCTCAGAACAAGGGATGCAGTCAAAGCAGCACTCAGGTTGCCCTTTCTTTCTGGCCATGCGGGTACCTGGAGGACAGCTCTCACTGCACACTGACCGCGGGGGCTGTGCAGATTGCAACTGTTTTCATTGACTGACACCATTTTATGCTGTTATTTATGTTATTATTGCACAAACATCAACAAAATTAATAAGCAATAAGTAACCTGTTTGGATTGAGTGTTCCATAAGATTTTGTCTCCATCAAGATTAAGTTCTTCGCCTTTAGCGGACTCTTTAACCTCACCCACATTCTGAATCTTTCTTCGTCCATCAGGGAGCCACAGCCAGTTCATGACATCATATATTGGTAAAGCATCACCATTCTCATCAAATGACACTTGATCACCAAAAGGTGTGCTGAAGTTTACTTTATCCAAATAGTACACCAGCTTCAGTTTGGCGAAAAAGAAAAAGATAAAGATAAAGTCTTTAACCAAGTCCAAACCCCATATATTACCTTTGGTATTTCCATTTATTATAACATATTTCTTCTGCTGGCTTTGCTGGAATTGTCAAGTTTACAGTGTATGCTGAAAAGCATTGACCACTGCACAATGTGGTGTGATGAATATCAGTTTTATGAAGTGCACATCACTTTACTTCCTGTCCAGTGCACAGTAACGTTATCTTAGCCAATCTTTTGAAATTTGTATAGTTACCTCAGTGTCTTAAAATACTGAGGTTAGCCAGTCAGCTAGCCTAGTTGGCTAATAAAGAAGAAAAGCACCATCAGGTTTATGAGCAATGTGTGTTCAGCACTTTGGAGTTTAGCTCAGTCCCTTGTTGCTTTTTCACCAGTTAGTTTTTATTTCTTCTCTGTAAGCTTTCACTACTTTCCAGCTCATGTTGAGCCACAGCAACCTAATCTCATCTCAGCCTTTAATATCAGGCTGATGTTGATGCTATACTGAGTGAATAGCTAACATCGCTAAGTAGCCAACCTGAGGATGAAAAGCACTCGTTGATTGAAGCTGATTTGAGAATTATTAAATGTTGTCCTCTCAGCCAGGATCTGTGGCATGCTGCACAGATGCTGCTGATAACCCAAACTGCAAAATAAAACTGTACAAACCATTATTCTTGCAATAAATGGTTGAAATCTATGATGATGAGTATTCCTGACTGAACCTAATTTTTAAAGAAATAATAATCAGACTGGAAAATTACATTATCTTAGTGTGTAGCAACCTCAAGGTTTAGCAGTACGGAAGCTAATTACGAGATACTATCTCGTTATTTCGAGATACTAAGTCGTTATTTCGAGATACTATCTCGTTATTTCGAGATACTAAGTCGTTATTTCGAGATACTAAGTCGTTATTTCGAGATACTAAGTCGTTATTTCGAGATACTAAGTCGTTATTTCGAGATAACACTTAGGCCTATGCTGTCTCAGTGAACGGACCGGGCTGTCCAGTCCAAGTACCGGCTTCCTCGTGAGGAGATCCACCGCCTCGTCATGCTCGTGTCACCACACATCCAGAGGGTAACCCGCTGCAATTTTGCCCTCAGCCCGGAGGTGCAGCTCCTGGCCGCGCTGCGTTTTTACGCAGTGGGGAGCTTCCTGGAGGTGGTGGGGGACGGCACCGGCCTCAGCAAGGCACCGGTTTCACGGAGTGTGGCAGCCGTGACACCGATCCTCCTGCGGCATGCCCGGAGACACATCAGGATGCCCACCACGCGGGACGAGGTCCGCCAGTGGGGTATATATGCGTTAATGGCTTGATTACTACTCGGATACACCTGTTAGCTGTGATCACACACACACACACACACACACACACACACGTAGCCTTATTGCACAGGTGTGTGGAGTGACTTAAGCGCTGATAAAGTGGTGGGTGATCGATTTGCCTGGCATCGATTGATTTATATTTCAGCACCACGGCGGTGGACAGCTCCCACTAAGAGCTTCTTAAGAAGCTTCTTTGGCGGGATCTTAAGAAGGCAGTTAAGAACGCATCTGGGAAACACCCCTATCTTAGCGCTCCTTCTAAGCCGAACCCTTCTTGAGAGCCTTCTTAAGTCCTAAAGAACGAGCGAATCTGGGAAACGCGGCCATAATTAATTCGAGATCTTGAGAAAACAAAACAATAGTGTAGTCCAGACGCATAGCCAGTAATGTAATGTATTTGTAACCCGGCCCGTGTGGGATGAGCCTCTCCACACCCTGGGACTCTGCGTTGTGTTGTTTATGATGATGGAGGGCGGAGGAGGGACCAGTCGGACACGGGTGGTCGTTATATTGCGGCTCGGACCGCGTCGTGCTTTATTTCTCACAACGGCTGGCAGCTCAACCTTAAACAGTACAAGTAAACACTGGCGTGAAGCAACAGAAAGATTAAAGGCTTGTGTTGTGTCCTTACTGATTTCCACACTAACTGGTTGCCGGAGATCTGCGCAGTTTCTGTTACGCGTGAGCTGTCCGTGGTACTGAAACAGCAATCGCCCTTAATGTGATAATTTTCTGTCTGATGCAGGTCTATGTTATGCTGTACGTTAACACTTTATCGAGCCTACTGATTAGGTTCATCTGTAGTCGGCACTTTGTGCAATAAAATGATTTATTGTGCCGTGCCATAGAGCCGATACGCATGTTTTGTCTTTACTGTTGTATTGTGTACAGCCTTTATAGAGCTCTGTCCACCGCCGTGGTGCTGAAATATAAATCAATCGATGCCAGGCAAATCGATCACCCACCACTTTATCAGCGCTTAAGTCACCCCACACACCTGTGCAATAAGGCTACGTGTGTGTGTGTGTGTGTGTGTGTGTGTGTGTGTGTGTGTGTGATCACAGCTAACAGGTGTATCCGAGTAGTAATCAAGCCATTAACGCATATATATCCCACTGGCGGACTTCGTCCCGCGTGGTGGGCATCCTGATGTGTCTCCGGGCATGGCGCAGGAGGATCAGTGTCACGGCTGCCACACTCCGTGAAACCGGTGCCTTGCTGAGGCAGGTGCTGTCCCCCACCACCTCCAGGAAGCTCCCCACTGCGTAAAAACGCAGCGCGGCCAGGAGCTGCACCTCCGGGCTGAGGGCAAAATTGCAGCGGGTTGCCCTCTGGATGTGTGGTGACACGAGCGTGACGAGGCGGTGGATCTCCTCACGAGGAAGCCGGTACTTGGACTGGACAGCCCGGTCCGTTCACTGAGACAGCATTATCTCGAAATAACGACTTAGTATCTCGAAATAACGACTTAGTATCTCGAAATAACGAGATAGTATCTCGAAATAACGAGATAGTATCTCGAAATAACGACTTAGTATCTCGAAATAACGAGATAGTATCTCGAAATAACGAGATAGTATCTCGAAATAACGACTTAGTATCTCGAAATAACAAGATAGTATCTCGAAATAACGACTTAGTATCTCGAAATAACGAGATAATATCTGACAGTAAAAAATTAAAAAAAAAAATTTTTATTTTTTTTTTAAATAGGTGTATTATCTCGAAATAACGAGATAACATCTCAAAAAATTTTTTCTTCACTTGCGGTTCAGGCCTTCCGTATAGCAGCTTTCTTTGGAAACACGAATGTAAACTGATATCACACCTGCCATGGCTCCAGGTTTTGCAGAGTGGCACAGCTGTGCCCGCTGAAAGGTCCTCTTCCTGGTTCACAATCCAGCATGTCATTTAGTGCATAGGCCAGAGCATACACAGCCTTGTACACATTGTACTCAGGCCTGAGTTCTGACACATCAAACAACTCATTTTCCACATTAAGTAGATCCTCCTGTCCAGTGCAAAGTGCTCCCCCAGCTTCCACCCAGCTTTCTGGAGGTGGCGCAAATTTACACTGAAAAATTTCTTCCCAAAACTGATTGACCTGAATAGTTAAAAAAAACAATAAATAAAAAAAACTGTGAATCAAATATAATGACAATATGTTACTGCAGGTCAGATTGTAAGATTAGACTCTTACTATGCTGTTTCCATAGTTGCTGTGGTGTTGATTTGGACGTATTTTAAAGAGGAAGTCCTTGAACCCTGATATCTCTCCTCGCCGGATTGCAATGCCCAGTGTGCCACTCAGGTACGGCATGAAATCAGGTGTAAGAAGAATCTCTCCTGATGCCCAAGCTTCACTTGCTATCCACTGCAGGCCTGTCACATTTTGCCTCAACACCTGAGTATTGCATTATGAAACAAATATTATTTTAGAAATCTAAGGAACAAATAAACTATGCTTTCTCGTATGCACTTAATTGTGTACAATTATGCTGACAGTGACAATGAAAATACATGCAATTCTTCACTTCATCTTTCTTTACTTTTCCTCCAGCAACAGGGAGAAAAAAACAAATGCCTTTTGTGAATTGCATATTTTATGTCAATTATCTATTCACTTGTTGTAAGGAGAACATACATGTATAAACACACAGGTGTTGTTAGATTGAAGACAGAAACCATAAACCTTTTTAAGAACATAGATTTAGGAAATATGTTGTATTTTAAATCCAACCTCCTCCATTAGTTGATGAATTTGGATCTCTATTGCAAACACCATGACCACACGAGCAGTTGATTTTTTCATCACATTCACAATCCTCCTAAATTGTGCTCGGTCATTGCTCAAGGGCAAAACCTCTGAGTATGCAAGACAACCTCCACCAGACTGAGCCAGGTCAGACTGAAAGGATCGGGCAGCATGGAGTCCATAGTCATCATCACTGACCAGAAGGCCGACCCAAGTCCAGCCAAAATGTTTCAGAATCTGAATCATGGCACGGACCTAAATACATAGAAAACTTTTAGCATTATCATCTCAATTATTTTTTGCACAAAGCATGCACTTCCTCATGCCCTAATATCTGATTTTTGTCATTGGAAAGACAAATTGTCCAGTTTGCTATACTTCTGGTAAAACATACACATTTCTTTTTTTTTGACAATAGTTTTACCTGGAAAGCATCACTTGGGATTGTTCTAAAGAATGATGGAAACCGTTGCCGATCACTCAGGCAGGAACATGTGGCATAATAACTCACCTGAAAAGAGACATACAGTATACACACTTTCAGTCTACAGTATCTAATGTAAGTCAATAGACCAATTTGAAATATTCGGCCCATTTCAACAAATGATCAACATTTAATATAAAACAGGTTCCTAACCAGCCTATTATAAATTCAGAAAAAATCAAGCTCACCATGGGCAATCTGAATAAACCCAGCACACTAGAGCTGGCTATAGAAAATGATGAATAGGGATCACCCACAATCCCCACAACTGATGGGGTCCCTGAACAGTTTTCCTTCAGCAGAAACTGCTCCTCTTGACCACTGGCCAGCACCAAAGCAGCACCAAATCCGGTAACAAGTGCACCACAGTTATCATAAAGACTGTATCCCAGAGTCACATTAGGTAGCAGATTGGAGTTTCTGTTGATCTCATCAACAGCAAAGACCATCGCCATGGCCAGCCTGAACCCCTGAGTGTCTAAGCTAAAACACAAATGACAAGATAACAACTGTCAGAACCACATAACTGCACTATGAATACATCCTGTAATGATACGTCCAACTTTTGGCAGCTGCTTTATAAACTAAATACATCTCTGTTTCAAATGATGGTCCATATTACAATACATGACACTTATCTCATATATTGGATAGTTTGAAGATTTTTGCTGCATATGTATGAATCTTACCCTTTACAGGAGGGATCTTGTGGCTGTGAAGTGAATTCCCACTCTGGGAAGACTGGGATGTAGTGGACCTTTAACAGCCCACCCAAAACCACATCACCAGCCTTGTGCAACCCATTGAGATGAAAATTTTTTCGTAATTTACAAGATGAGGAAAAAGAGGATGATACAGAGAAGAAATTCAAAGAGAAGAACAAAAGCAAGAACAGGTGGACACAAAAGACCAAGTATATGTAATAAAATGCTCCCATAACTGCTCTCATCTCTTCACCCCTGTCTATGATCTTGATGCACTGCTGTTTTTTTTATATTATATGCACATTCATGAAATCCTCTTGATGATCATTCCGTCATCATTGAATCTTTCACACCACCTATCAAGGCACACCCAGTCATGTGGGCAGTCCATAAACACAAATGTAATTATCTTAATAATGACGTCAATGATGTTTACATTCATGGAATGATGGGATGATGTGTTTTTTATACTTCAGAAACATAATGGGATTCATGAATGTCAAAAATAATGAGAAAAGAGCAATTCAGAGAAAAGCAACTTAATCCAGTTCTCTTTCATAATATTTCGTTCGATGTCTCACTATGGGATGCACGCCCCCGCTGCAGACCTCAGAAGCATTAATCTCAATACGCCAATCCTGATTGGCTGGTAAACGTGTCCGTCCGTCCGCCCGCGGTAGTCCCACCTCCTATAAGTACCGCCTGCGGACGGGAACACGTCATTCAAACACCTCTTCTCACCCGGAGCATATCTTGCGTCCAAGGCTGGCTAGCTTAACTGTCCGTAGACGGATCTTACTTAGCTTCTGTCGCCGGGCGCTAGCTAGTTTTTTGGACATTTTATTTGCTTCGTCGATCATACCAGATCGATTTCAGTGCTTCCTAGCCCCACCACGGCTTGGTCAGCACTGTCCTCGGCGCCACACCAGGCAGCTCGAGTACCGAGTGTCGGCACACCAGCCGGTCCCTCGGTGCAATTAGCGTTAGCACACCAGCTAACCATCCTCGACTCCCTGCCTGCACACCAGCTCGCACGGAATGGAGGTGAATACCCCTCACACCAGAGGGCACGGAGACTCAGCGGCCCGCTCGTGCCGCTGTGGGAACAAGATTGCGAGCAGGGATCCACACCAGGTCTGCTCGGGCTGCCTAGGGCTGGAACACGCCCGGCTAGCTCGTGTCAACACTGCGCGGTGTTCACGGTCAAGAGTCTCCGCCGACGGCTAGCCCGCCAGGCTAGCTTGTCTGGATTCGACCCCTATCTCCCATCCGACGGCGCCGCCGGAGACGGAGAGGAGACGGGGGTCGCTGCGGTGGCGGTACCGGAGGCTTGCGCCAGCTGGGGCTCCCAGGCTGACCTCGCCACGGTCTCCCCGCAGGAGGAAGACGTCCTGGAATTGGACTATGGGGACGATGATGACTGCGCCTCTGAACTCCTCATATCAGAGGATGAAGAAGAGGACGACGTCTTCATCACTCCGGCCGGGGCTGCAAAGCCCGCGGTCTCCGTTGCCTTTCGGGATGGAGATGAGAGTAGCACACCAGCCTCTCCCCTCCCCAGCTCGGACATGCTCGACGTGTGCAAACGCGCTGCTGCCCGGCTGGCCATCCCCTGGCCTGCTGTCGTAGCTGAGACCACCAGGTCCCGCTACGAGGGGAAGAAATTGCCCCTGGCCAGGAGCGCGACAAGGCAACTTCTCCCCGTCTTCCCAGAACTGCTGGATGAGGTGGCGCGCTCGTGGAAAGACCGCCCCTACAGCAGCAGGAGCCCGGTCCCCGGTGCCTCGTCCCTCGACTGTGAAGCGATGGAGAGCCTGGGCCTGCTCCGTATGCCTCCGATGGAGCCACTCGTCGTGGCGCACCTCCACCCGCGGCTGTCAGCGGTATCCTCCCGGAGCCCCAGCCTGCCGTCTAAGTCGGACCGTTTTCAGTCAGCCCTGACTGAAAAGGCCTACAAGGCAGCTGCGCTTTCGGCCAGAGCGCTCAATGTCCTCTCCCTGCTCACGGCCTACCAGGCTGAGTTGTGTGAGGATTTTGTGCAAACTCAGGACCCGGCTACGTGGGAGGAGATCCCGGTCATCACCGACCTGTGTCTCCGTGTCCAATGCTGCGCGGTCCAGGCCACGGAGAAAGCGATGGGGACCATGGTCCTGCAGGAACGGGCGCGGTGGCTCAACCTCGCCAACCTGTCGGAGAGGGAGAAGGACGACGTCCTGGACATGCCCATTGTCCCGGAGGGGATTTTTGGCTCCGCGTTGGCCTCAATGCAACGGCGGTGTGAAGCCAAAAAGAAGGAGGATGAGGCTCTCCAGCTCTGCCTCCCCCGTAAGCCCCCTGCGCCCTCTCCACCTGCGCAGCGTAAAACCTTCGCACAGGCTGCTTCCCAGGTTTCACGGTTTAAAGTGCCTAAGCAGCCAAGACCCCAGCCTGCGCCGCCTTCCCAGCCAGGTCGGCCCAGCTGGCCCAGAAAACCCTCGGTCCCGGCCGCGGCTTCGCCGGCCCCGCCCGCGCAAGCTACCGGCCAGGCCAGGAAAAAGAAGAGAGCGGCCTGACCGCCCCTCTCTCCACCGGTGATGCAGCTGGACGTTCCCCGTTCTCCAGCCCCACCTGTTCGGCTTTTCAGCGTGTGCCCGGGGGTCCCCCACGCCCCCGCCTCCCAGCCGCCACGGCCTGCGCCAGAGCGAGCCGGGAGAGATGGACGTTTGACGGCGGAGAGTTCAGCGGTTGCCCCTGTCTTACGTCCACAAGCACGCACACACACACACATTTTCTCAAAGAAAATAAAATGTGTCCCGCTGCCGCATCCAGGCCGAGTGCCGAGGGCGCAGCTAATAAAAGCCAAAAGAATCACAATGAGCAGCGCGGTGGCAACGCTCGCTGTTCCCCCTCGGGTAAAAGCCGAGGCGGGGACGGCGGGGCCGCCGCGCTGCCCACCCGGACGGCACAGTGGACGGCCGTCCGGGTGGGCAGCCACTGTTCCATCACAGGAGGCCGCCACCGCACCGCGGCTGGGGCCTCTCGTGGTGGAGGGGCTGCGGTGCGGGACCACTCTCTCCCTCAGGTGGGAGAGATGGGCCGCACTCGCGGCTCCGCCCTGGGTGTTAAGGACGATTTCGCGGGGTTACAGGTTGCAGTTCGCCGCCGTTCCTCCGCGATTCGCCGGTATAATACACTCTCAGGCTCGGGGGGAGTCAGCTCGTGTTTTGCAGGAGGAAATCCTCAAAAGGGCAATTTGTGTCGTTCCCCCCACACAGTGTCAGAGCGGTTTTTACTCCAGGTATTTTCTGGTTCCCAAACGGGGGGGGACCGGTATTCGCCCTATCCTGGATTTACGTGCTCTGAACAAATTTCTCAGGAAATACAAATTCAGGATGCTTACACACGCATCCCTGTTGCGCCTTGTGCGGCAGAACGATTGGTTCACTTCTGTCGATCTGAAAGACGCGTATTTCCACATCCCGATCTATCCTCCCCACAGAAAGTATCTGAGGTTCGCTTTCCAGGGGATCTGCTACGAGTATCGCGTACTTCCCTTCGGCCTGTCTTTAAGCCCGAGGGTGTTTGTGCGGTGCACGGAAGCGGCGATAGCCCCGCTGAGACGGCAGGGCATCCGCCTGGCCACGTATCTGGACGACTGGCTGCTGCTGGCACAGTCGGAACAGGAGGCCAGAGCGCACACGCGTATTCTCATGCAACACCTGGTGGATCTGGGTTTCGTGATAAACGCGGAAAAGAGCGTGCTGTCCCCGGCGCAGGAGATAATCTTTCTGGGATTATCCCTGGACTCGGTGTCTTTCACGGCGCGCCTCTCGGCGGAGCGTGTGAGGGTCTTCAGGACATGTCTCGCGCTTTTTCGTCCGGGGAAATCTGTTCGATTCAGGTTGTGTCTTCGGTTACTCGGGTTGATGCCGTCTGCCATTCTCGTAGTCCGTCTCGGTCGCCTCCACATGAGGGAATTCCAGCTGTGGGTGGCCTCATGTGGGCTGGACCCCGTGCGTCATGGCGCACGGATGGTGCCGGTCACGCCAGGGTGCGCCACGTCGCTGCACCACTGGCGAGTCCCGTCCTTTCTGACCCGCGGGGTACCCATGGGCTCCGTTCTGTCCAGGAAGGTGGTCACTACGGACGCCAGCCTGACGGGATGGGGCGGGATTCACGAGGGCCGGTCTGTGAGGGGCGTCTGGAGTGTGGGCCTCCAGCGGTCTCACATAAATTTTCTGGAGCTTTCAGCGGTGTTCCTCTCCCTGAAACATTTTCTTCCGTCTCTCATGGGTCATCATGTCCTGGTGAGGACGGACAATACGACGACGGTGGCGTATATCAACCGTCAGGGGGGTTTACGCTCCCGTCAGCTGCACATGTTGGCACGCAGACTGATCCTGTGGAGCTGCAGTCGTCTCCTCTCCCTGAGAGCGACGCATGTTCCGGGAGTCCTGAACACGGGCGCGGACCTGTTGTCCAGGGGCGCGCCAGTGTACGGGGAATGGACTCTGCACCCGGAGGTTGTGGAGCAGTTGTGGTCCCGTTACGGTCGGGCCGCGGTGGATCTGTTCGCGTCGCGAGAGAACGCGCAGTGCGCGCTGTTTTACTCTCTGCGCAGCGTGGATGCTCCCCTCGGCATAGACGCGTTAGCGCACGCCTGGCCGCACGAGCTTCTTTATGCGTTCCCTCCCCTGGCCTTGATACCCCTCACTCTGTCCAGAGTGAGGGAGCACGGCCACGCGCTGATTCTGGTAGCTCCGCATTGGCCTGCGATGCATTGGCTGGCGGAGATATATCGGTTGCTGTGCACCCAACCCTGGCAGCTCCCGCTGCGCAGGGACCTGCTGTCGCAAGGGGGGGGGATGGTCTTCCATCCGCACCCGGAGCGCCTGGCGCTCTGGGCTTGGCCCCTGAGTGGCTCAATCTGTCAGCTGGGGGTCTCTCACAGCGAGTGATTTCCACTATTCAGAGTGCTCGAGCCGCCTCCACTAGGTCTCTGTATGACTGCAAGTGGAGGGTGTTTGAGGAGTGGTGCCACAGAAACGGCCACGTTCCTTTTCAGTGTCCGGTGGGGGTGATTTTGTCATTCTTGCAGGACCTGATTGACAATCGGAAGGCTTTCTCCACGGTTAAGGTGTACTTGGCGGCTATTGCCGCGTGCCACGTGGGGTTTGGGAAGCTAACGGTGGGCCAGCACCCGCTCGTTTGCCGTTTTATGAAGGGGGCGCGCAGGCTTCTCCCCGTGTCCAGGCCGCTGGTGCCGCCTTGGGACCTGGCTGTGGTTTTGGAGGGGCTCAAGGGCCCTCCGTTTGAACCACTGGAGGGGGCCGACTTGAAACACGTGTCTCTCAAGGCGGTGTTGTTACTGGCTCTGGCTTCGGCGAAGCGGGTTAGTGACATTCATGCGCTCTCGGTGCACCCGTCGTGCACTCAGTTCTTCCCGGGAGATGTGAGGATGACCTTGAGGCCCAACCCGGCTTTTGTGCCTAAGGTGGTGGGCTCATGTTCTCCTATTGACCTTGTGGCCTTTGCTGCTTCATCTGGTGAGCAGCGGTCGCATGCGTTATGTCCAGTCCGTGCTGTGCGCACCTATGTGGATAGGACAGGGGGGTTCAGGAGGAGCGATCAGCTGTTCGTCTCCTGGGCTAGTCCTCATAGAGGGAAGCCTATTACGAAGCAGCGCCTGTCCCACTGGGTGGTGGAGGCGATTGCTTTGGCCTATGCGGGTCAGGGTTTGCAGCCACCTGTGGGTCTGCGAGCGCACTCGACTCGGGGCGTGGCTACATCCTGGGCCTTGTTCAGGGGAGTGTCTGTTCAGGACATTTGTGCGGCGGCGAGTTGGTCCTCGCCTCTCACTTTTGTCCGCTTTTATATGTTGGACGTCTCCGCTCCGTGCGTGGCAAGCGCGGTGTTGATGTCCTGATTGGAACAGATTGTTTTCCCTGAGGGTTGGTGGACGCTGGATAAGCTTGTCTGGCAATACGGGAGCAACCATATCCCATAGTGAGACATCGAACGAAATATTATGAAAGAGAACTTTAGGTTATTTACATAACCCCGGTTCTCTGAGTAATATGAGTGAGATGTCTCACCAGACAACCCTTCTTGCTTGGGCGGGTGAGAAGAGGTGCTTATCTTGAATGACGTGTTCCCGTCCGCAGGCGGTACTTATAGGAGGTGGGACTACCGCGGGCGGACAGACGGACACGTTTACCAGCCAATCAGGATTGGCGTATTGAGATTAATGCTTCTGAGGTCTGCAGCGGGGGCGTGCATCCCATAGTGAGACATCTCACTCATATTACTCAGAGAACCGGGGTTATGTAAATAACCTAAAGTTTTAAAACATTTAAATGAATAGGTCGAAATGGGTTGAATTTCTGGCTTAATTCAATAGTTTCTTTGAAGAAGTATAATGTCACTTGTTTGTGTTATTATCATTTTTATTGGCTTATATTTGAAATTATGTGAATAAATAGTTGTATTCAAGTAAAGTATCTTTATTTTGAACATGCATTAAAAAAAGCAGACAGATAAAAGCAAACCGGCTTCATGAAGTGCAATGATCATAATAACGAACAAAAAAAGGAAAGCCTGTATGAAACCTTGGTGTCTGTATCAAAAACACATTCTCCATGCATTTAAACTTAAATATTTCATGTTCGAAAAGGAGTCGGAAGAAGTAAACACTTATTTATTCCTAACCCTTTTGTTATTTATAGATATGAATATACTAAGATGTAAATAATACAGCAATTATCCCAGTTTTATATGAATATTATATCCCGATTGTATGTACAACCCACTGCATTATAAACAACTAGTCAACAGTTGTAGATACAAGCCACTACAATATAAACAGCTATCCCATTTTTATGTACAACCCAATACAGTACACACTCACACCTGTCCACGTGGGGGCTCCCCAGTTAACCAAAATTCTCATCAATATAAAATTGTCAGTTTTGAATCTAATAATGAGGTTGGCCTGTCTTATGGGGTTAGGGAAGGAGTTTCCACTCTGGCATCCAAACACATGGAAATCCATAGACTGTGGGGGCTGGAGTCTGCTCTTTTCTTCTGTTTAATGGCAGGCCTCGATGCTCTGTTGGGGCTAACAGGTATGCCACAGATGGACTTTTGTTCATTTGTGCATGTTGAACTGACTTGAATGGAAAAGGCAGCAGCATTTCTCATAAGCCTCTTCCAGCTTGGGACAGGCTAGGGGCTGTGCTGAGCTCTATCTCAAGATTTATTTTAGATTACTGAACAAAAGGTTTACTACAACAGCAGTCATCCCGGAGACCACTACAGAAGGTATCTCAACTGCTTTGATTGAAAGGAGCCAACAGAGCAAACATTCTGGAAGACAGCAGCGACCAGTCTGCAACCACACCCAGCAAAGGACTGCTGGAGAACCCACTGTTCAGCCTTTCTCTGCACCTTTCATGATCCTCCCTGTCTATGAACTGGTCAAGTACTGGGCTAGATAAGATAGAAACAAGCAAAAGGTTTAGCACAAGATTTTACCAGTAATGGGTGATTTGGTTTAATGTTTGTTGTTAAGCATTATTGTTGAAATATCAGTGCAAGTTATTGTTTTATTTTTGGCCATCCCCCATTCAAGTTGGGTGTTGCAGGTCGTGCATGCAACTACACCCTACTAACTCAATTTACTATGGCACATTACAGGGGCGTCTCTAGGATTTTGACACATCCGGGGCTCAGCCCATGCCGAAATTTTTTAGACATAGAGACATTCTCCACATACCCTACAGGTACCTGCTCTTCTGGACTGAATTGAATTAAGGCATTTCATGGTTACCAGTTAATACCAAATAGGCTAGCAATTTTCACAAACTTCCCTTAATTGCCCAGGCACAAAAATGCCCCATTCATCATGTTGAACATACCAACAGCAACCATTCAGCAACAGTAAACATTGAGATGTTTAATGAATCATGTGTTTTACTTCAAACATTTGTCTTGTACAGTATATCTGTCTTAACTTGCACTCTATACACTTGACTTTACACCTTTTTTTCTTTTTCTTTCTTCAGTCTTCATGTACTGTAATTAGGTCTCTGCATTAACTCTTTCTCTACACCTACTGTCTTTGTTCATTTCTTGTTTGTAACTTTTTACTTTCACTCTACACTTGCATTCAGAGACGAATGCTTGGTTAAGTACAGGGGTGCACTGCAAACCTGTCAAACCACCGCTGAAAAAGGTGAAAACGATGCAATCCTATAACCACAGATCATCAAATGAATGACCCATTTTGAATTTAGTTTGCACCCATACTGACATTAGCTAGCTAGGTTTCCATTAAACACATTAGCAGCTACAGTAAAAGAGGCAGGCTGTGCAGGATCCCTGTCTGCTAGCTAGCTGCTATCATGCATGAAAAAGAAAATGAACAAGATGGTTCAACATTATAGCCTAACATTAACTTTAGCTACTTTCCCCTCTAGATTCATGTGTGCCTAAAAATAATTAAGCTTTAGGTACACAATTCTCACACACTACAATTGCATTTACAGACAGATGCTAATAATAAAAGATTGTTTTTTCCCATGTAATATCAACTAGCTGCTAGCTAGCTAATATTAGCTACTTCCCTGTAGTGGTTCCAGCTGCAATACTCTTTTCAAAATTATACATTTTTACATAATTTCTATTTTTCATTTATTTATATCATTTATTATATTTATTCCCATTACCTCTTTGATTGCTGACCACCTCTGGGGGGAAAAACATGGAAATCTTTTTTTGTGACATGATATCTTGTTACACTTCAGCTGAACAGCTTGCTGTTGTCAAGTGCGCCTGCTGCCTGATGGAGGTGTTAACACTTGTGTGCCAAAGCCAAAGTAGTGGCTTTTTAAAATAAAATAAAAAATGCATTGTTTATCAAACCTGTCCAAACACTGTTTTATCGAAGCATCAACATAAGATAACCGCAGTTTGAGGATGTGATCTAAAAAAAATATATATATATTTTTAATTATTTATTATTTTTAATTAATATTCGGAGCTAATTAAAAAACATCCGGGACTTTAGCCCCGAATGTTTAAGCCTAGGGACGCCACTGGCACATTATATCCCATGCAATATACTTTAAATTGGCTTTTAAACAGACCTAGAGCTTTGAAAAGAAATTCAAAGTTAGCACCTGGTCTTTTATCCTCCACAGCAAGACAAGAGACCATACCCCTTTTCACCATCCTCTATTTTGTGTCTAAAGCCATGCGGCTGCTCTGACCTAACCCAGGCAGTCATCTTGGGTGACTAGGTCAGATTCCACACGAGGCCACCAGCCAGTCTGTATCAGACAGAACTGCTGCCAATATTTCATTTTTTAATTTATCTTTTATTTAATTCTTGAGGAATCATTGAGGGCAACCCCTCATTTACAATCATGTCAAGAGTACTGAGAAAACACAATGAAGAACATACAGCACAGACAAAACACTTGAAAAAAACCCCATTAAAACAGTTGCAGTGAAAGGCAGAGTTATTGGTTATCATAGTTTTGAACTGGCCCAGAGTTATAATTTTGTTGAGTTTGAGTGAATGTTGTAAGATGTTCCAGTTAGATGCAGCAGAAAAACTGAAAGCAGTTTTTTTCAAATTCAGTATTTGTCCGGGGAACATTGAGCACTAAGCAATCACTAGAGTGTGTAAATTAAGAACTAATTTTAGATTGAGAAGAGAGCAGACTTCCGGAGCAGACTTCTGTCGGGATTTTTTTCATCCCTGTCTAAGAGCAGGGCCTTTTTTCTCTCCTGAAAAAAGCCTGGTTACTGATTGGATAGATCGCTAAGCAGGATGTGACGTTCTAAGCAGGATGTGACGTAGTACTCTATGGGACACACGCCATTTGTATAAACCGGTAAAGCAGTGTTGCAAACTTAGCGACTTTGTTGCTATATTTAGCGACTTTTCAGACACCCTAAGCGACTATTTTTCAAGAAAGCAACTGGAGACAAACTCAGCGGCTTTTCCTGGTGCTATTGGAGAGTAAGAAGAGTAAGAACAAGTCAAAGCGGCACAGTCCTCCTGTAGCAGTCTCTCCCAGCTGCAGAGCCGGAGATGTTAACCCCTTAGCGTCCAGTATGCCAATTGCCAATTGCTAGACAACAGCTGTGTAGCAGTACAGTGTGTATGTGCTGCTGCTACAGGAGGTGTTTGCTTAGTGATCTCTGTTTGTTTACAACAAGCACCGGACCCTCAGTGCACAGTTAGCGATGCTGGTTAGTTGAGTCTCCCGTGTTTAATCCGTCGTGAATGTGATGTCACGGTCGAAACTGTCGATAAGCGATTACGTGACGGGCGAAAATCATACGTCACCTCCGGAGCCTCTTAAATCCCTCTGGGGGCTATCTTGTAATGGAGACACGCAGAGTGAGCGGACTTTTGAAAGGGTGTGGCCTGAGACTTTGCCAGTGGCCACTTTTCCCCCTAGTGAAAACACGGCTAAAGCCAATGTTACTGAGTCTTTGAAGTAGCAGAGCATGGTCAACAGTATCAAATGCTTTTGATAAATCTACAAAGAGGATGGCACAATAATTTCCTTTATCCATGGCACATATAATATTGTTTATAAAAGATGTAGAAAAAATAGCAGTAACAGTACTATGTTTTGATCTAAAACCAGATTGTAGGGGACTCAGCATATCATTTTGTGAGAGGAATGTTTTGAGCTGATTGTTGACGAGAGATTCTAGAACCTTAGCGAGATAGGATAGTTTTTACACACAGTGTTGGCGCTATCACCTGGGAAGCAATGCAAACAATTCCTGTAAAAATGGGACTTATATTTAAAATATGAATTTTGAATTTTGGTGTTGAGGCACACATTTGATGTACATTTAGGTTTGAAGTGCAGCTATATCTTATTGAGTCCCCATGCAGCATTACCTCCTTTGAACTGATGGGCAGTGAGTGTGGGGTAACAGACTCAGACATGCTGAGATATTCTTATGACTTTGTGGTTCCACGACCCATGATTGCTTTCTTTGTGTTCCTCTCTGGTCTCAGAAGAATTATGTAACATTTGGGTCCAAACAGAGCCACCAAGAGACCAAAACTGGAGGCCAAGATAGCAAATACCTCCACTGCATCTGCATATTTTCCTGGAGAGTTGACATAAGCAGGAACAAAGGCCACCCACACAGCACAGAAGATCAGGATGCTGAAGGTGATGAGTTTGGCCTCATTGAAGTTGTCTGGAAGATTCCTTGCAAGGAATGCTAAAAGGAAGCTTAGGATAGCCAGTAAGCCAATATAGCCAAGTAATACTGCAAAACCAGCTGTGGACCCGACTACACATTCATAAACTATCTTGTCATTGTGGTATTGAGTGTTTTTATGAGGAGCTGGTGAAGCAGAGACAAGCCAAGCAGTGCAGATTGCTGCCTGAATGGAAGTAAGAACCAGAACTGTTCCTCTCTGCTGCACAGCACCAAACCACTTCAGACTGGTTCCACCTCCTGGTTTGGAGGCCTTAAACACAGCCAGAACCACCATGGTTTTCACCAGAATACACGAGACAGAAAGCACAAAGCTGATCCCAAATGCTGCATGTCTCAGTTGGCATGTCCACAGTCTGGGACGACCGATAAACAGCAGTGAACACAGGAAACATAACTTAAGTGACACCAAGAGCAGGAAACTCAGTTCTGAATTGTTGGCGCGTACCATGGGGGTACTGCGAAAATATGTGAAGATTCCCAGGACTACAAAACAGATAAATGTGCCCAACAATGAGGCAGTTGTCAGGCAGATACCCAGAGGCTCATGGTAGGAGAGGAACTCAGTTTTCTTAGGAACACAGTGGTCACGCTGGGGGCTGGACCAGAAGTCCTCTGGACAACTGGTGCACTCCATGGAGTCTGAAAAAAAGGGCAGTATTAAAGTAGACATTTATATTGTTCACTTAAAGAAAACCTTTTTTTTTTCATGAATACCTACCTGTTTCATTGCTGATCTTTCCCTCAGAACAAGGGATGCAGTCAAAGCAGCACTCAGGTTGTCCTTTCTTTCTGGCCATGCGGGTACCTGGAGGACAGCTCTCGCTGCACACTGACCGGGGGGGCTGTACAGATTGCAAGTGATTTAATTGACTGACAACATGTGATGCTGTTTTTTCTGTTGTCATTGCACAACAAAAGTCAATAAGTTATAAGTAACCTGTTTGTATTCAGAGTTCCATAAGATTTTGTCCCCATCAAGATTGAGTTCTTCGCCTTTGGCGGACTCTTTAACCTCACCCACATTCTGAATCTTTGTCCGTCCATCAGGGAGCCACAGCCAGTTCATGACGTCATATATTGGTAAAGCATCACCATTCGCATCAAATGACACTTGGTCACCAAAAGCTGTGCTGAAGTTTACTTTATCCAAATAGTACACCATCTTCAAATGGGCGAGAAAGAATAAACAGATAAAGTCTTTAACCAAGTCCAAACTCCATATATTACCTTTGGTATTTCCATTTATTATAAAACATTTCTTCTTCTAGCATTGCTGTAATTGTCAAGTTTACAGTGTAGGCAAAGTATATTCAGGTTTTGTTCTGCATGTCTCAGGGAGATTAAATGTTGTGCTTTCAGCCAGGATCTGTGGCATGCTGCGCAGATACTGCTGAGAGCTCTCTAAGGGCAGAACCCACACCGCAAAATACAACTGTATAAACCATTCTTGCAATAAATGGTTAAATCTATGATGAGAGTATCCCTGACTGAACTTAATTTTTTTAAATAATAAACAAACTGGAAAACTACATTAGCTTTGTTCCTCAAGGTCTAGCAGCTTTCTTTGGAAACATGAGTGTCAACTGATATCACACCTGCCATGGCTCCAGGTTTTGCAGAGTGGCACAGCTGTGCCCGCTGAAAGGTCCTCTTCCTGGTACACAGTGCAGCATGTCATCGAGTGCATAGGCCAGAGCATACACAGCCTTGTAAACATTGTACTCAGGCCTGAGTTCTGACACATCAAACAACTCATTTTCCACATTAAGTAGATCCTCCCGTCCAGTGCAAAGTGCTCCCCCAGCTTTCAACCAGCTTTCTGGAAGAGGCGCAAATTTACACTGAAACATTTCTTCCCAAAACTGATTGATCTGAAATGTGAATAAAAAATAATAAAAAAATATCACTGTTAATGAAAATAAATGAAAACAATTTACTGCTACAATTTCAGTTCAGATTGTAAGATTAAATTACTATGCTGTTTCCATCGTTGCTGTGGTGTTGATTTGGACGTATTTTGAAGAGGAAGTCCTTGAACCCTGATATCTCTCCTTGCCTAATGGCAATGCCCAGTGTGCCACTCAGGTACGGCATGAAATCAGGTGTAAGGAGAATCCCACCTGATGTCCAAGCTTCACTGGCTATCCACTGCAGGCCTGTCACATTCTGCCTCACCACCTGAGTATCGCATTATAAAACACATATTATTTCAGAAATCTAAGGAGCAAACAAACTATGCTTTCTCATTTGCACTTAATTGTGTACAATTATACAGTGACAATGCATGCAATTCTTCACTTTACTTTTCTTTACTTTTCCTCAAGCAACAGGGAGAAAAAAACAAATGCTTTTTTGTGATTTGCATATTTTATGTCAATTATCTATTCACTTGTTGTAAGGAGAACATACATGTATAAACATACACATGAACTGTTACTAACTGGAGAGATACCAGGTGTTGTTAGATTGACGTTAGAAACCATAAACCTTTTCAAAAACATAAGATTCACAAAATATATTGTGTTTCAAATCCAACCTCCTCCATTAGTTGATGAATTTGGATCTCCATTGCAAACACCATGACAACACGAGCTGTTGATTTTTTCATCACATTCACAATCCTCCTAAATTGTGCTGGGTCATTGCCCCAGGGCAAAACCTCTGAGTATGCAAGACAACCTCCACCAGACTGAGCCAGGTCAGACTGAAAGGATTGTGCAACATGGAGTCCATAGTCATCATCACTGACCAGAAGACCCACCCAAGTCCAGCCAAAGTGCTTCAGAATCTGAATCATGGCACGCACCTAAATACACAGAGAATTTTTGGTATTATCATCTCAATCTCTATTTTTTGCACAAAGTATGCACTTCCTCATGCCCAAATATATGATTTTGTTTGCATTGGCAAGACATATTTTCAAGTTTGTTATACTTCTAGTAAAACATACACATTTTTTTTCCCATTTGATTTACCTGGAAAGCATCACTTGGGATTGTTCTAAAGAAGGTTGGAAACCGTTGCCGATCACTCAGGCAGGAACATGTGGCATAATAACTCACCTGAAAAGAGACATACAGTATGCACACATGCAGTCTACAATATATCATGCAAGTCAATAATCCCTTTTTAAATATCTGATCCATTTCAACAAATTATCAACATTTAATATGAAACAGGTTCCTAAACAGAAGAAATACAAGCTCACCATGGGCAATCTGAATAAACCCAGCACACTAGAGCTGGCGATAGAAAATGATGAATAGGTATCACCCACAATCCCCACAACTGATGGGGTCCCTGAACAGTTCTCCTTCAGCAGAAACTGCTCCTCTTGACCACTGGCCAGCACCAAAGCAGCACCAAATCCAGTAACAAGTGCACCACAGTTATCAAAAAGACTGTATCCCAGAGTCACATTAGGTAGCAGATTGGAGTTTTTGTTGATTTCATCAAGAGCAAAGACCATCGCCATGGCCAGCCTGAACCCCTGATAGTCAAAGCTAAAACACAAATGACAAGATTACAACTGTCAGAATCACATAACCACATTATCAAAACACCCTGAATTAATTTGTCCAACTTTTGGTAGATGCATTTTAAACTGAGTATATCTCACTTCCAAATGATGATCATATATTGAATAGTCTGAATATTTCTGCTACATGTGTGTGGAACTTACCCTTTACAGGTGGGATCTTCTGGTTCTGAAGTGAATTCCCACTCAGGGAAGACTGGTATGTAGTGGATCTCAAACAGCCCACCCAGAACCAAATCACCAGCCTTGTGCAACCCACTGAGTTGAATTCGTCTCTGTAATTTACATGATGAGGAAAGAGAGGAGGACATAGAGAAGAAACTAGACGAGAAGAACAAAAGCAAGAACAGGTAGACACGAAAGACTAAGTATATGTAATAAAATGCTCCCATAACTGCTTTCATCCCTTCACCCGTCTATGATCTTGATGCACTGTTGCTTTATATTATATGCACATTCCTGAAATCCTCTTGATGACCATTTCGTCATCATTGAATCTTTCACACCACCTATCAGGTGGTCATGTGGGCAGGACATAACACGAATAGAATTATTTTAATAATGAGGTAAATAACGTTTACATTTATGGAATGATGGAAATGTGTTTTTATACTTCAGAAACATGATGGGGTTCATAAATATAAAAAATAATGAGAAAAGAACGATTCAGAGAAAAACAACTTAGTCCAGTTTTGAAATATTTAAATCAATTGGGTTTGGGTTAAATTTCTGGGTTAATTCAATATGTGCCAATTCCTTTGAAGAAGTGTAATGTCATTTGTCTGTGTTATTTTTTTTTTGTGGTTTATATTCAAAGTAATGTGAATGAATAGTTGTGTAAGGCCCATGTCAAACACAGAGATTACCTGTATAATGTTTCATAAACAAGACCGAAGTGTGTACTTATAAGAAGCATGAAGTATATTTATGAAGTGAAGTATCTTTATTTTGAACATGCTCTAAAAAAAAAAGCAAACAGATAAAAGCAAACAGGTTTCACGACTAAGTGAAATGATGTAAAAATCATAATAAAGAACAAAAAAAGGAAAGCCTGTATGAAACTTTGATGTTAGTCTCAATAAACAAAATATCCAGGCACTTGAACTTAAATATTTCATGTTCGAAAAGGAGTAGGAAGAAGTAAACACTTATTTATTCCTACCCCTTTTGTTATTCATTCATATGTATATGTAAATATTACATTGTCTAAATAATACAGCAACTATAACTATAACTATAACAACTAACCAGTTTTATATTAATATCCCAGTTGTATATACAACCCCCTACAATAAACAGCTATCCCAGTGTTATATAGAACCCATAAACAGCTATCACAATTTAAAACAAAGCCCAATAAATTATAAACAACTATCCTAGTTTTATGTACAACTCACGACAATATGAACTGCTATCCCATTTTTATGTACAACCCAATCCAAAATACTGTCGGGATTCCCACTTGCACAATTAATGTTGTTTCCCCCTACCTGTCAAGTATGACAGTTCTGGGGCCTGTTCCAAGTAGACTCTAAACTGACTCTGAGAACCTAATCTGATTGCGAGCAGGTTTTCTTCAACAAGCTCTCGGTTTCTCTCAGTCTCCGCCCTCTTTTAGAGACAGACAATCCGTTTCATTTACTCATGATTTAAAGCATGCACCCAAATACATTAATCAGCGGAGGTTACTGTATGTCAGAATCACAATCCTGTTTGGATATTAGTTTGTTACTCAATGACTGTGTAAGGGTAACACGTTTATGCATGTGTCATGTATATAAACCCTTCACTCTGACTTGGCTCTTTCCACACTGCAAATTAATATGCAGGTTTTCTATAAAAACCATGAGTGTTTTAAATTATTAACAACTTTTTTATTCACCTTTTATGGCAACTCAGGGCCAACACATTGATATTTAATTTTCATATTTTTTTCATTTTTATTGGTCAGTTTTAGTCAAATATACAAAATTAGGGCATAATATTCAAGTTTGACGATGTGTGCATGCATTTGTGCTTGTGAGTGTGTGTTTGTGCGTCCTTGTGAGAAGATATGTACCTGTGAGTGTGTGTTTGTCTGAGTGTGTGTATGTGTCTATGACTCTGTGTTCCTGTGTGTGTGTGTGTGTGTGTGTGTGTGTGTGTGTGTTTGTGTTTGTGAGTGTGTGCATGTGTCTATAGGCATAATGGACAATATGTGCAAATATACGTTTTGACCTCAACCTCTTCCTCGCTCTCCTCCTCAGCCGGATTTTTTTTATATTTGTATATACAAATTTTGTATATTTGACTAAAACTGACCAATAACAATGAAAAAAATATGAAAATTATATATTTATGTGTTGGTCTTGAGTTGCTATAAAAGGTGAATAAAAAAGTTGTTAATTTTTTTCTACATGTCCTAAAACCAGTTGTAACCCTTACTCAACCTTCCTGGATCAACTAGGTTCAGAAAACGAGACTGGCAGTAGCACTGAAACATAAGAGCAATAGACCTCCGGCCCACATAACACACACTACACAGAATGTGGTATATATACAGTACAGGCCAAAAGTTTGGACACACCCATCTCATTCAATGCGTTTTCTTTATTTTCATGACTATTTACATTGTAGATTCTCACTGAAGGCATCAAAACTATGAATAAACACATATGGAATTATGTACTTAACAAAAAAAGTGTGAAATAACTGAAAACATGTCTTGTATTTTAGATTCCTCAAAGTAGCCACCCTTTGCTTACTAGAATATAAGACATGTTTTCAGTTATTTCACACTTTTTTGTTAAGTACATAATTCCACATGTGTTCATTAATAGTTTTGATGAATTTACAATGTCAATAGTCATGAAAATAAAGGAAAAACATTGAATGAGAAGGTGTGTCCAAACTTTTGGCCTGTACTATATGTATATTCTGTTATTTCTCAACACAAAATGTTCAGCCTTAAACCATTTAAAATAATAATGCAGTTCCCACACAATTTAAATTAACAATATGAAATGAAATTTGCTGAACCAGGTAAGTATCAGTATAAAATAAAGAAATAAAAATAAATGTTCTTTTTCACCCTTTAATAGTCGGTATCAATTGTCCTTATTTATTCCTGTGTTTTGTTGTCCTTTCCAGTTTATTTATTGTCTTTCAGGGTCCTCCAGATAAAACACAGTCCTTTAGGTTCCTCTGATAGTTTTTTTTCAAAAAGGGAAAAAAATAAAAAAATAAAATAAATAAAATACTGAGATCTCAGGGAAAAAAAACAAAGTGCGTGTCACACGTAAGACGTGTCACTCCTCAGGAACGAGCCTTGCCCTACCACACCGATGTCCAAACTGCGTGTCCGATGAACCAAAAGTCTCCATGCAGCAATGGCGGGTGGTACAGGTCACGGTTGAAACGAAGAATTCATCCCCTCAAAGAACCAGCCTGCACAACATGCAGCGCAATTATTTAGCAGTTCAAACGGCTGTCTGTTTAAGATTTTCAGTGTACATTAAATAATGCAATTTACATGGGATGTAAACAACACAGCCCTTACACATGGAATATGAACATATTAACATTTTAATATCCTACATCATCTGCTACTTGAGCTACAGCATAGCTATTGAGCTGCACTCGTTACCAGGCCGTGACTAAGCTAACCGCTCTGAAAACTGTAACCTGTTCGTCACAGTCACACACGATAACAACACATCATCACAATATCACCAAAAAATGTCCAAACATCATTAAACATATCATGACTATTCTGACTGGCTTTTTTTCCAATGCACTGAATCGGGACGATACTGTTAATTGAGCTAACTCACCAGAATAGTTTCGAGAGTTTGAGGAAAACACTCTGTAGGTGTCGCTCGTGTGACCAATTTCACTTCTATACTTCTAAGTATCTCCTCACGTTCACTTTCTACAAGCAGTTCAATCATAGAAATCACAAATTTAGTAACTTTTATTGCTGAACAGGACACTGTGCTCTGGAGCAACGTGGGGTTTCTCTCTCTGTCTTCCCCTGTCGCTCCCGCCACACACACAGAGCTGCAGGTGATGCATTCAGGTGAGCTCCGAAATACAATTAACTGACGAGAACCAACTACGATGCATTTAAAGGCATCTGTAAACGACAGTACTATAAAACTAACCAGGTTTACACAGTCAAATGTCATGGGGTCCTTTTTGACCCCTGAGGACCATGGGTGTGATTCTTTTTTTGTTTTTGCTGACATCCAAAGATGAATAATGCTTTCAAAACATAAGTTTCACTAAAAGTTGACATAACCGAGAATAGGAAGGGGACGCAACCCTAGTGGAGCCACCATGGATGCTGAAGTTATAGCTTACCTATCAGCTGAAGGAAGAGGCTGTATTTCAGGAACATGCCCCTCAGAAATACCTCACAAGCTGCAGAATGGTAGCCACACACTTTGTGGAGAGGCAGGCTCGCATTGCTTAAGAGTTGAATATCCGCCCAAGGTAACACACGACTTGGCCTGGAGTCAGGTTGCTCTTGACGTATTTGACCGTGAGGCCAAGCCAGTTCACAAGGCTGAGGATAACAGCTGTGTCCTCGACTGCCTGCTCCTGAGTTGGGGAAACAACCAACCAGACGTCCTAGTATGGCAGGATTTTCATTCCAGTGGCCTGCAACGGTGACAGGGCTGCTGCCACACACCGTGTGATTATACTTGGGGCCAGGGAGAGCCCGAACGGAAGAACCTTGAACTGGTACACCTTGTCCACAAAAGCGAAGCGGAGGAATCGCCTGTGATGCATGGCAATGGGGACATGAAAAAATGCGTCTTACAAGTCTATTGACACAAACCAGTCCCCCTGTACTACAGACTGGAGAACATCTGCCACACGTAGCTTGTGGAAGGGGAGAACCTTGAGGAACCGGTTCAGTCCTCTCAAATCCAGAATGGGGCGAAACCCACCATCCTTCTTTGGTACTAGGAAGAATGTTGAGTAGAACCCATCCAGCTGTAGGTTGGGGGCCGGGTGTGTAACCCCTGGATAACATGGACACCACCCAAGGGTTTGGGGGTTTGCAATGTTATAACTTCTAGTCAGGAGATCATCTGTAGCCCGGCACTGGGGCCAAGGGCTGTGTGCATCTGCCCTCAGTGCTTGATCTGGGGAGACAATGAGTGCAGCAATAGGAGGCTCAACAGGAGCTAACTGTTCCAAGCCTATAATGCATCATGTATTGCAGTGGCAAACCGTGAGCACTACAGCTGGGCCTTCAGTAGTCTGACCGGCTCCTGTTTTTGCATTTTTCATGTTTTAAAACTAATAAACACAAAGTCTTGCCATCCCTGCTTGTTGCAACTTTAGAAAATATAATCATGTGGGGAAAAAGACTTACAAACATGGACCGACACGGCTCCATAATACTAATAAAATTCCAAAAGAAATAAAAAAAATAACTAAACAGCATGAAGTGTTCATAATTGCTGTTTTACGCATGCCTCTGTGCGTCTGGCACACACGTGCCAGGCGCACTATCTACGTATGTATCTAAAACACACACCATGCTTGCAAACTGAACCACTAACCACTTATTATTATTATTATTATTATTATTATTATTATTATTATTATTGTTGCTGTACGGAGTAAAATCTCTGTCAGCGCTGAAATATGAATGAATGACAGCGTGTCGCTGCCCGAAAGAGAGAGAGAGATAGAGATAGAGACAGACAGAGATGGCCAGATTATGTCAGATTAATTAGTCCTCTAAAACAAAGTTTTCAAACTGACCGTTGCTTGCAGGTGTGCCGCAGAATCTTGATGCTGGTGTGCTGACTTTGTCAGATTTGTAAGGCTGACAAATCCGCCGCTGACCCAGGTGGATGACTTGTCACAAAAGTAAACACTCCAGCAGTACAGCCTGTTTGTTTTCTTACAGCCCGTCATCCATGGATATCGCTGATAATTTTCGGTCTTGAAATGCCTTTCCACTTTCTTAACTTTATCTTTTAATTCCAGTTCTGGAGTTGGTCTTTCATTTATTATTATTTGAAGTTTTTCTGTGAAAGTCCGCCTTGGAAAAGGCGATGCTATCCAGCTAGCCATAACGTCACTCTCGTCTTCTACCATTTAACTGTCTCTCAACGGCTCTCACCACTCTGACGCTGTTAGGACTTCAAGAAGGCCTACGATCTTCTGTTTTTGTCCCGCCCACTTAAAATCAAACCGTGATTGGTCAATTTTCCCATCACTCTCCAAACCAAAACACATAGCTTGGCCTTCCCTGAGATTCGTGAAGTCCTAACCAATTAATGAGCTAGCTAACCGGGTTTCCATGGAGACGGACGATTCTGATTGGATAACATGTTTCAGGACAGTAAACCTTTCGTTGCTGATGTGATCTTGACAGTAAACTTAACTTTAGAACATAGATGAGAGAAAATGTATTAAATATATTGTATCAAATTAAATGAGATAGTTTAAAAAAAAAAAATACATATATTATTTAATACTCATATTTTTTAGTTTAGAATTTTTAAGGCCTTCTCTGAAGGCGTAGAAGGCCCTGAAGGTTCCCCTCTGATGTATTGTTGCCAGAGCTCTGCTACCACTAGTATGATGGGAGAGAGTCCTATGATCTGACCAGCACCTGTGGAGCTCGGCAATCTAAGGCTCAGAGGGGGGCACAGTGAAAGTGGAGGATTGAGGAGCCTGCCTGAAAAAGGCATTCACAGGTGCAGATGTCGCTGGAGCTTCATCAAACCCCAAACAGGCCAGGGCCACACGCATGGCCGGCCTAATCGTGTTACCGCCAGACACAGAATCCCTCATGGAGCTTCTCGCAGAATCCAGTGAGAAAGCCTGAGAGGTATGGGAGGCAACCTCATCCACACCTAGTTCAGCCCCTTCAGTGAACAACAAGATGCAGCAGTGGACAGTGTATCCTCTTCTGGATAAAAAGGGAGCTCAGCTGCGGGACTAGTCATCGGGGTTGGAGGTTCTGTAGGAGAGTCTTGATTTGGGCAAATTCAGTTGACAGAGCATCACATTGTGAGCCAAGTTGCCAACTTTACATGCCTTCCTAGGTGGGGGGCCACAAGGCCATTCATTATATTGGTCTGAATGTCAAATGCAGCTGTTTTAAATGCATTCTATTTTTACTCCATTGGTCAAAGTTATTTTAAAATCGATTTTTGAAAAGACTAAAAGCACTTCTTCAAATGGATATTTGACTCATAATCTACCTGAATTTTTTTTCTTGCCCAGCATTTCTTGTACTTTATTCTCCAATACTGACTCAGTTATTATCAGTGTAATGAGATATTTGGTGCTTTATTCGGTTTCATTTCCACTAAGTGTGCTTCACTATTCTACAGTATAGATGCTTTGAAGGACCAGCCACTGTGGGTCTAAGGGGGGTGCCACTGGACTTATCACAGTTGGACCATGTGTCCTTTTAGAGTATTCTAATTGCACTGGAAGCCTTTTTTGTCCACACAGGTCCAGGAGACATGACAGCACCAGACAAAGAAAGCTCGGGTAAGGGTGTAAGACCCTGCTAGTGGGTGTGGCTGAAGGTCATCAAAAGGAAGTGGACAGAACAACGTTGGGCAGGTTCATATCAGGTTGAAACAGCAACGACATAAGCTGTGAGAATCATATATTCATGAAACATCATATTCATATAATCAATTGTGTTTGATATTATATACTGCAAAAATGTGGATGTATCCTACAGAAAGATTGCTTTGGATATGGGCTGTTTTGCTCTGCTTGATATCTCTCCTTATAGTGCTAGTGGGGGGAGAGTGGAGGCACACCACCCACACTACAGGTGGAAACAGAGGTCCCTCCGTCTGGTGGTAATGTAATACTACCATTCGACTTAAGAGGTCTCTTGTGAGTAAATCCACTGACGCATGTTTGGTACAGTATGGAGGAATTGACATAGACAACACAAGCATAGTGGTGGTAATCGAAGGTAAATCCCCTCCCCCATATCAAATGGCATTAATTCACTCTGAAATGCAAGTTTTACTGCTCACTGATATTGCTACTGCTGATGACTGTGACAATGTTGAAGACGAAGACATGATGTAATTGACCTCATGTATATGAGGTCAAAGGGGAAATTGTTAGAAATAATCTGTTATTCTGTCTCTGTGTGACGAAGGTCACTATCTATGCATGCGTAATTCACTAACTGTGTGTGTGCCCCCTCTAAGCATTTATAGATTAATCATGTAAGATGCTTTTGATTCAATGATCATGTACTAATATTGTTTTAAAACTATGACTACTACTTTAAAACTACTACTCTAGATAGATTTATTTTATCTGCCTAAACTTTCTGTGTCCTATTGAGAGTAAGATTCTATAATCACAAATATATATATTTTACGTTTTATATCTTATGTGAACATTGCAAAATCTGTGTCCCCACTATCATCCTTGCAAGTCATAACAGAGCAAAAGAGATAACTGTCTTCTCTGCTTGGTGACATGATGTGTCCACAATATTGATTAAAACTGACCAATCAACAGTTCAAGAGGGTTGCACCTTCTGGAGAGTTAAAGGTAAATTTTTTTTATTAAACCTCTATTAAACCTGATACTTGGTCCAAACTCCATGAACTGACCAGCCTAATGTAAATCAGGGAAGTGTAGTTTGAACCCAGAGACCCAGAGACCTGCAGATTTCTTGACGCATTGCAATAGAATTACGTTGAACTGAGAACTTGCTGCTCATCATTCCCCATCAAACGATCGGCGCAGAGAAATAGGTGAGAGGATTTACTGTTGGAGTCAGATAATTTAATTTTAAAGGTTTCTTCAATGCATTTCTCAACACAATATACCAGTACCTTTGATTTCTGTCAGTTTTCATGCATTTGATAGTTATGATTCATGTTACTGTATTCTATTATGCTTTTAGAATACTGTTATGAGGCCTGTTTCACACTTTATTAATTTTAGTCACATCCATTTAAAGTAACCACAGAGCTGTAGATTAACTCTGAATATATCCAATTCACTGTCATATTCTCTGAGTCAGAGTAAGATGTCCACTAGGTGGAAGCAGCAGAATTAGCCTTTAAATACACTTTATTACCACTTGTTGAACAGTCAGCTGACAAAGAGTAGAAGGAGGAAATTACTTGTCTGAAAAGCTACACAAACCAGTAAAAACACATATGCAGTATGCTGATGCAGACAGTTCAGTTAGATCACTGGTCACTTTATTGGGTCAGTGTAAGCTGAACTCAGGTCTTGCCTTGGATAGTTCAGGGATGGAGTGAAAAGGGGCTGGACTTTCAAAGGATAGGACAGCAACAAGGCTTGTAGATTAATTTAAAATGTTGGTGTTCATCACATATTTGATGTACATTTTGGTTTAAAGTGCACTTATATCTTATTGTCCATAAATGTAGGGATTCAAATTCAAACATTGAGTCCCCGTGCATTGCCTTCTTTGAACTGATGGGCAGTGAGTGTGGGGTAACAGACTCAGACATGCTGAGATGTTCTTATGACTTTGTGGTTCCCCGACCCATGATTGCTTTCTTTGTGTTCCTCTCTGGTCTCAGAAGAATTATGTAACATTTGGGTCCAAACAGAGCCACCAAGAGACCAAAACTGGAGGCCAGGATGGCAAATACCTCCACTGCATCTGCATATTTGCCTGGAGAGTTGACATAAGCAGGAACAAAGGCCACCCACACAGCACAGAAGATCAGCATGCTGAAAGTGATGAGTTTGGCCTCATTGAAGTTGTCTGGAAGATTCCTTGCGAGGAAAGCTAAGAGGAAGCTGATGGTAGCCAGTAAGCCAATATAGCCAAGTAATACTGCAAAACCAGCTGTGGATCCAACTACACATTCATAAACTATCTTGTCATTGTGGTATTGAGTGTTTTTATGAGGAGCTGGTGAAGCAGAGACAAGCCAAGCAGTGCAGATTGCTGCCTGAATGGAAGTAAGAACCAGAACTGTTCCTCTCTGCTGCACAGCACCAAACCACTTCAGACTGGCTCCACCTCCTGGTTTGGAGGCCTTGAACACAGCCAGAACCACCATGGTTTTGACCAGAATACATGAGACAGAAAGCACAAAGCTGATCCCAAATGCTGCATGTCTCAGTTGGCATGTCCACAGTCTGGGACGGCCGATAAACAGCAGTGAACACAGGAAACATAGTTTAAGAGACACCAAGAGCAGGAAACTGAGTTCTGAATTGTTGGCGCGTACCATGGGTGTACTGCGATGACAGGTAAAGATTCCCAGGACTACAGCACAAATAAATGTGCCCAACAATGAGGCAGTTGTCAAGCAGATACCAAGAGGCTCATGGTAGGAGAGGAACTCAGTTTTCTTGGGAACACAGTGGTCACGCTGGGGGCTGGACCAGAAGTCCTCTGGACAACTGGTGCACTCCATGGAGTCTGGCAAAAAGAGGACAATATTAAAGTAAACATCTATATTGTTCACTTAAAGAAAAGCTTTTTTTTCTTCATGAAAACCAACCTGTTTCATTACTGATTTTTCCATCAGAACAAGGGATGCAGTCAAAACAGCACTTGGGTTGCCCTTTCTTTCTGGCCATGCGGGTACCTGGAGGACAGCTCTCGCTGCACACTGACCGCGGGGGCTGTGCAGATTGCAAGTGTTTTCATTGATTGACACCATTTTATGCTGTTATTTATGTTATTATTGCACAAAAATCAACAAAATTGATAAGTAATACGTAACCTGTTTGGATTGAGAGTTCCATAAGATTTTGTCTCCATCAAGATTGAGTTCTTCGCCTTTGGCGGACTCTTTAACCTCACCCACATTCTGAACTTTAGTTCGTCCATCAGGGAGCCACAGCCAGTTCATGACATCATATATTGGTAAAGCATCACCATTCGCATCAAATGACACTTGATCACCAAAGGGTGTGCTGAAGTTTACTTTATCCAAATAGTACACCAGCTTCCATTGGGCAAGAAAAAGTAAATTACAGATAAAGTCTTTAACAAAGTCCAAACTCCATATATAAGCTTAGGCATTTCCATTTATTATAAAATATTTCTTCTTCTAGCTTTGCTAGAATTGTCAAGTTAACAATGCATGCTGAAAAGCATTGACCACTGCATAATATAGTGTGATGAATATCCGTTTTATGAAGTGCACATCACTTTACTTCCTGTCCAGTGTGCAGTAACGTTAACTGACTGGGGATTTCCACCGTGTACGTAGCAGTCGTGTAACAGCTGTGCCGGGTTTCGCTCCGTCCTCTGCCAGGGTCAATCCCCACCGTAATGGCAGTGTAGCCAGCTAGCCATATACACGCGAGATAACTTCAGTCTCCAGTGATCACGTGACAGCACTTATTATCCTTATGTTAATTCATTCACTTTTTACATTTAGCTTTATGTTTGTAGTATTTACTGTTCAAAACTGATAATTTTTATAGTTACCTCAGTGTCTTAAAATTCTGAGATTAGCCAGCCAGCTAGCCTAGTTGGCCAATAAGGAAGAAAACCACCGTCAGCTTTATGAAGAATGTGATATGATCACTGGAGGCTACAATAACGTCACTGCATACTGGACAGGAAGTAAAGTGACATGCAGTTTGTATATGCAGTTAGTATAACTTTAATATGTTACACTACATTGTGCAAGTGGTCAATTGTTTTGCTACCCTCTTTGATTGTATGTCTCAAGTATTTTTCACCTCTGACCACACCTAGCATCAATATAAATGGTTTGTGATGTCAGAGGGTCCTGGAGTCCACATGTACTTTACTGCAACCAGTAATGGAGTTATTTCAGGCGGAATAGTTGATCTGAGAACCATGCGAAGCCCAACCAATCATAATGACACTCTGACAACAAGGCAGGCCATCACTTCCACTCTGCTGCCAATAACTGCTGCGTTAAATCTCCCTCCACCACCCCAGCTCCATTTGTATTGGTAAGCACGTCATTATTTTCTAAGGTGAATTGTTTGTCGTAATGTCTGCAAGGTGTCAGTACCATTGCATATAGTATATTTAGGTTCTGTTCTGCATGTCCCAGGAGGATTAGATGTTATGCTGTCAGCCAGGATCTGTGGCATGCTGCGCAGATACTGCTGAGAGCTCTCTAAGGGCAGAACCCACACCGCAAAATAAACTGTAAAACCATTCTTGCAATAAATGGTTAAATCTATGATGAGAGTATTACTGACTGAACTTAATTTAAAAAATAATAATAATCCAACTGGAAAAATACATCAGCTTAGTTCCTCAAGGTCTAGCATCTCGGAAACATGAGTGTCAACTGATATCACACCTGCCATGGCTCCAGGTTTTGTAGAGTGGCACAGCTGTGCCCGCTGAAAGGTCCTCTTCCTGGTTCACAGTGCAGCATGTCATCGAGTGCATAGGCCAGAGCATACACAGCCTTGTACACATTGTACTCAGGCCTGAGTTCTGACACATCAAACAACTCATTTTCCACATCGAGTAGATCCTCCTGTCCAGTGCAAAGTGCTCCCCCAGCTTCCACCCAGCTTTTTGGAAGAGGTGCAAATCTACACTGGAACATTTCTTCCCAAAACTGATTTACCTGAATAGTTAAAAAATATTTTTTTTTAAATCAGTGTGAATAAAAAATAATGACAATATGTTACTGCTGCAATTTCAGTTCAGATTGTAAGATTGAACTCTCACTATGCTGTTTCGATAGTTGCTGTGGTGTTGATTTGGACGTATTTTGAAGAGGAAGTCCTTGAACCCTGATATCTCTCCTCGCCGGATCGCTATGCCCAGTGTGCCACTCAGGTAAGGCATGAAATCAGGTGTATGGAGAACATCAACTGATGTCCAAGCTTCACTTGCTATCCACTGCAGGCCTGTCACACTCTGCCTCACCACCTGAGTATCGCATCATAAAATAAGTATTATTTTAGAAATATAAGGAACAATTATGCTGTGACAATAAATGCAATTTTTCACTTTATTTTTCTTTACTTTTCCTCCAGCAACAGGGAGAAAAAAAATACTTTTGTGAATTGCATATTTTATCTCAATTATTTATTCACTTGTTGTAAGGAGGACATATGTATAAACATACACATGGACTGTTAACTGGAGAGATACGTGTTGTTGTTAAATTGAGTACAGAAACCATAAATATTTTCAAAACATAGATTCATAAAATGTGTTGTATTTTAAACCAAACCTCCTCCATTAGTTGATGAATTTGGATCTCCATTGCAAACACCATGACCACACGAGCTGTTGATTTTTTCATCACATTCACAATCCTCCTAAATTGTGCTCGGTCATTGCCCAAGGGCAAAACCTCTGAGTATGCAAGACAACCTCCACCAGACTGAGTCAGGTCAGACTGAAATGATCTGGCAACATTGAGTCCATAGTCATCATCACTGACCAGAAGGCCGACCCAAGTCCAGCCAAAATGTTTCAGAATCTGAATCATGGCACGCACCTAATTAGATAGAGAATTTTTATGATTATTGTCTCAATCTATGTAATTTTTGCACAAAGTATGCACTTCCTCATGCCCAAATATATGTTTTTTTGCATTGGCAAGACATATTTTCAAGTTTGATATACTTCTGGTAAAACATACACATTCATAATTTTTGCTAATAGTTTTACCTGGAATGCATCACTTGGAATTGTTCTAAAGAAGGATGGAAACCGTTGCCGATCACTCAGGCAGGAACATGTGGCATAATAACTCACCTGAGAAGAGATAAACGGTATGCACATATTCAGTCTACAATATATCATTCAAGTCAAAAGACCCTTTTGAAATATTTAACCCATTTCAACAAATTATCAACATTTAATATGAAACAGGTTCTTAAAAAGCCTATTAAAAGTTCAGAAGAAATACAAGCTCACCATGGGCAATCTGAATAAACCCAGCACGTTGGAGCTGGCTATAGAAAATGATGAATAGGTATCACCCACAATCCCTACAACTGATGGGGTCCCTGAACAGTTTTCCTTCAGCAGAAACTGCTCCTCTTGACCACTGGCCAGCACCAAAGCAGCACCAAATCCAGTAACAAGTGCACCACAGTTATCATAAAGACTGTATCCCAGAGTCACATTAGGTAGCAGATTGGAGTTTCTGTTGATCTCATCAACAGCAAAGACCATGGCCATGGCCTGCCTAAAGCCCTGAGTGTCAAAGCTAAAATACAAAGGACAAGATTACAACTATCAAAACCACATAACCAAAGTATAAAAACATCCTGCATTCATATGTCTGACTTTTGGCAGCTGCATTTTACACGAAGTATATCTCAGTTTCAAATGATGGTCCATACAATACATGACACATATCTCCTATATTAAATAGTCTGAATATTTCTGCTGCATGTGTATGAAACTTACCCTTTACAGGTGGGATCTTGTGGCACTGAAGTGAATTCCAACTCAGGGAAGACTGGAATGTAGTGGATCTTTAACAGCCCACCCAGAACCACATCACCAGCCTTGTGCAACCCATTGAGATGAAATTGTCTCCGTAATTTACAAGATGAGGAAAGAGAGGACGACATTGAGAAGAAAATAGAAGAGAAGAACAAAAGCAAGGACAGGTAGACACTAAAGACCAAGTATATGTAATAAAATGCTCCCATAACTGCTATCATCCCTTCACCCCTGTCTATGATCTTGATGCACAGTTGCTGTATTTTATATGCAGGTGTCTGAAATCTTCTACATGACCATTTTGTCATCATTCAATCTTTCCACCTATCAGGGCACGGCCAGTCGTGTGGGCAGGACATAACACAACATTATTATAATAGTCAGGCGAATAGTCTTAACTTAATGGAATGGGGAAATGTTTTCTTTACTTCAGTAGCAAACTGAGGTTAAAACAAACAAACAGTATAACAAAAGAAAATGACATAGAACAAGAGTTGCATGCAAAATGTGTAGCCTTCATATTCCATTCTTCGATTCCATTTTACATATAACAGAAACTTTGATTTCTGTCAGTTTTCATGTATTTGATAGTTATGATTCATGTGACTATATTCTATCATGATTTAAGAATACTGTTATGAGGCGTGTTTCACATTTTATTAGTTACAACATTTAAAGTAACTACAGAGCTTTATATTATCTCTTAATATATCCAATTCACTGTCATGTTCTCTGAGTCAGACCAAGATGTCCACTAGGTGGCAGCAGCAGAATTAGCCTTTAAATGAGTATCTCTATTTTCTAGATTTACAGTATCCCTAGGAGACACCTTGCATTAGGGAATTAAATAGATAGCAGACATGCAGACACATTACATAAAAGTGCATGTTATACATTTTGCTAACACCAAATCAAACAGTAGTGAAAGGACATGTTGCAGATATATGTAAGACTAAATAGTCAGTTACTTCTCCATAGCTTGGATTAACACATTTAATTTGTCAGATCATGGTTTGCTTAAAAACACATTTCACCTTCCTAAATTATGATCTGTGATTACTTACAGTTAATTCAGATTGCAGAGCAACTGAATTGTAAAAGTGAACAGACAGGGCAGATTTATTGTGACAATTTTAATACATTTTACAAACTTTTGGTACAATATATTTTATTACCACTTGTTGTCTGTCAGCTGATGGAGAGTAGAAGGAGTACAAACTTTTGCCTGGACATCTACACAAACCAGAAAAAAACATACATGCAGTATGCTTATGCAGGGGAGGGATGGAGATCACTGCTCTCTTTATTGGGTCTGTGTGAGCTGAACGTTATTTGCCTTGAATGTTTCTGCGGATGGAGTGAATTAAAGGGCTGGGCTTTCAGAGGATAAGACAGCAATAAGGCTTAGCCTGTAAAATATGATTTTTTTGTACATTAGGAACCAAATCAGTATTAGGCCAAATATGTTGCAGGAAATGTGTCTTTTATCTTTTATTATTTCTTCAGTGAAAACAAAGGTATGTTAAATGTCTAAATTATTCATGTTTAAAACAGTGGGCAGTGAGTCCTGGGTAACAGTCCCAGACTTGCTGAAATGCTCTTATGACTTTGTGGTTCCCCGACCCATGATTGCTTTCTTTGTGTTCCTCTCTGGTCTCAGAAGAATTATGTAACATTTGGGTCCAAACAGAGCCACCAAGAGACCAAAACTGGAGGCCAGGATGGCAAAAACCTCCACTGCATCTGCATAATTGCCTGGAGAGTTGACATAAGCAGGAACAAAGGCTACCCACACAGCACAGAAGATCAGCATGCTGAAAGTGATGAGTTTGGCCTCATTGAAACTATCTGGGAGATTCCTTGCCAGAAATGCTAACAAGAAGCTGATAGTAGCTAATAAGCCAATGTAACCCAATAACACAGCAAAACCAATCGTAGACCCGACTGCACACTCATAAACTATCTTGTCATTGTAGTATTGAGTGTTTTTATGAGGAGCTGGTGAAGCAGAAACAAGCCAAGCAGTGCAGATTGCTGCCTGAATAAAAGTAAGAACGAGAACTGTTCCTCTCTGCTGCACAGCACCAAACCACTTCAGACTGGCTCCACCTCCTGGCTCGGAGGCCTTAAACACAGCCAAAACAACCATGGTTTTTACCAAAATACATGAGACAGAAAGCACAAAGCTGATCCCAAATGCTGCATGTCTCAGTTGGCATGTCCACAGTCTGGGACGACCGATAAACAGCAGTGAACACAGGAAACATAGTTTAAGTGACACCAAGAGCAGGAAACTCAGTTCTGAATTGTTGGCACGTACCATGGGTGTATTGTGATGATATGTGAAGATTCCCAGGACTACAGCACAAATAAATGTGCCCAACAATGAGGCAGTTGTCAGGCAGATACCTAGAGGCTCATGGTAGGAGAGGAACTCAGTTTTCTTAAGAACACAGTGGTCACGCTGGGGGCTGGACCAAAAGTCCTCTGGACAACTGGTGCACTCCATGGAGTCTGGCAAAAAGAGGACAAATATTAAAATAAATATCTATATTACATACAGAAAGGAAACCTAAACTTTTTTTTATGAATACCTACTTGTTTCATTGCTGATCTTTCCCTCAGAACAAGGGATGCAATCAAAGCAGCACTCAGGTTGCCCTTTTTTTCTGACCATGCGAGTACCTGGAGGACAGCTTTCACTGCACACTGACCGCGGGGGCTGTACAGATTGCAAGAGTTATAATTTTTCAAAACCATTTGAAACTGTTATTTTAGTAATCATTGGTGAAAACAATCTACAAAATTGATAAGCAATAAGTAACCTGTTTGGATTCAAAGTTCCATAAGATTTTATCTTCATCAAGTCTGAGAACTTCACCTTTGGCGGACTCTTTAACCTCACCCACACTCTGAACTTTAATTCGTCCATCAGGGAGCCACAGCCAGTTCATGACATCATATATTGGTAAAGCATCACCATTCTCATCAAATGACACTTGATCACCAAAAGGTGTGCTGAAGTTTACTTTATCCAAATAGTATACCAGCTTCAAATGGGCAAGAAAGAATAAACAACAGATAAAGTAGTTAACATCACCCGACCTACATATACAACCCTGCTTTTCTATTTATTGTCAATTATTCCTTGTACTTGCTGTGCTGCAATTATGAAGTTTACAGTCTAATCCAACACTGAGCTGTAAAGCATTGACCACTTGCACAAAGTTTGACGCCTTTCAGTTTCACAAACTGCACGTCACATTACTTACTGTATAGTGTGCAGTAACGTTATCTTCGTCTCCAGTGATCACATTACAGTGATTTTTATCATTAAGTTAGAGACTTCACTTTTCACAGTTAGGTTTATGCATGTAGTATTTACAGCTCATTTAAATCTGTTTTAGCACCTTTTTTAAATCATTTTATAGACATGGTTAGTAGTCAAATCAAATCAAATCAAATTTATTTCCATAGTGCATTTACAGATGGCTGAGCCGCACCAAAGTGCTTCAAATAAAAGTGCATAAAGTGCAATAAAATCCAGGATTGACAAAGGTGAAAGAAACAAAAAGGGTTAAAAGACATTTCTTGCAAGAGTTATCATTTTAAAGGTAATGAGGGATTAGTAGGGTAGACTCACAGGGTCCTGGAGTCCACATGTACTTCACTGAAGTCAGTACTTTTTTTTTTTTTTTTTTAAACCAACTGGACAACTACATTCACTTAGTTCCTCAAGGTCGAGCAGCTATCTAAACACGAGTGTAAACTGATATCACACCTGCCATGGCTCCAGTTTTTGCAGAGTGGCACAGCTGTGCCCGCTGAAAGGTCCTCTTCCTGGTTCACAGTGCAGCAGGTCATCGAGTGCATAGGCCAGAGCATACACAGCCTTGTACACATTGTACTCAGGCCTGAGTTCTGACACATCAAAGAACTCGTTTTCCACATTTAGTAGATCCTCCTCTCCAGTGCAAAGTGCTCCTCCAGCTTCCACCCAGCTTTCTGGAGGTGGTGCGAATTTACATTGAAAAATTTCTTCCCAGAACTGATTTACCTGAAATTTGAATGAAATTGTTCTTTTTTTAAAATCACTGTTAAGTTAAAATGATGATATTATGTTACAGCTGCAAGTTTAGGTCAGACTGTAAGATTGAACTCTTACTATGCTATTTATATAGATGCTATGGCGTTCATTAGGTTGTATTTTGAAGAGGAAGTCCTTGAACCCTGATATCTCTCCTCGCCGGATGGCAATGCCCAGTGTGCCACTCAGGTACGGCATGAAATGAGGTGTATGTAGAATCTCTCCTGATATCCAAGCTTCACTTGCTATCCACTGCAGGCCTGTCACATTCTGCCTCACCACCTGAGTATTGCATTATAAAACAAATACAATTTTAGAAATCTATCAAACAAATGAACAATCTGTGCATGCTTTATTGTGTACAATAATGTTGTGACAATACATGAAATTATTGACTTTTTTCCCAGCAACAGGGAGAAAAAAAGAAATGCCTTTTGTGAATTGTATATTTCATGTAAATTTCATGTAAACATACACATGGACTGTTATTATTTTTGACAACATAGAATTATAAAATATATTGTGTTTTAAATCCAACCTCCTCTATTAGATGATAAACTTGGATCTTCACTGCAAACACCATGACCACACGAGCTGTTGATTTTTTCATCACATCCACAATCCTCCTAAGTTGTGCTGGGTCATTGCCCCAAGGAAAAACCTCTGAGTATGCAAGACAACCTCCACCAGACTGAGCCAGGTCAGATTGAAAAGATCGGGCAACATGGAGTCCATAGTCATCATCACTGACCAGAAGGCCGACCCAAGTCCAGCCAAAGTGTTTCAGAATCTGAATCATGGCACGCACCTAAATATAAAGAGAATGTCTACAATTATCAACTCAATCTATATATTTTTGCAGAAAGCATTCATATCCTGATTCCCAAATATATTCATTCTTTCGTGTAAGACATATGCATTTATTATTTTTAATAATAAGTTTACCTGGAATGCATCACTTGGGATTGTTCTAAAAAAGGATGGAAACCTTTTCCTATCACTCAGGCAGGAACATGTGGCATAATAACTCACCTGAGAAGAGATGAACAGTATGCACACATGCAATTTACAGTATCTAATGCAAGTCAATAGACCCTTTTGAAATATTTGACCCATTTCAACAAATGACCAATATTTAATATATTAAAATTTAGGTTTTTAAACAGCCTATTAAAAGTTCAGAAGAAACTCAAACTCACCATGGGCAATCTAAATAAACCCAGCACATTAGAGCTGGCGATAGAAAATGATGAATAGGAATCACCCACAATCCCAACAACTGACGGGGTCCCTGAACAGTTTTCCTTCAGCAGAAACTGCTCCTCTTGACCACTGGCCAGCACCAAAGCAGCACGAAATCCAGTAACAAGTGTACCACAATTATCATAAATACTGTATCCCAGAGTCACATTAGGTAGCATATTGGAGTTTCTGTTGATCTCATCAAGAGCAAAGACCATGGCCATGGCCTGCCTGAAGCCCAGAATGTCAAAGCTAAAATACAAAATGACTCTATTAACCACCAAAGACACTGTGAGAACACAAAAGTACAACTGTCAGAACCCCATTACCATATTATCAAAAGTATCAAGTCTATATTACAATATATGACAATGTATCTCATATCTTGAATAGTCTAAAGTTTTCTGCTGCATGTGAATGCAACTTACCCTTCACAGGTGGGATCTTGTAGCTCTGAAGTGAATTTCCACTCAGGGAAGACTGGGAAGTAATGCATCTCAAACAGCCCACCCAGAACCACATCACCAGCCTTGTGCAACCCATTGAGATGAAACCGTCTCTGTAAATTACATGATGAGGAAAGAGACGACGACATAGAGAAGAAAAAAGAAGAGAAGAGCAAAAGCAAAAACAGGGAGACACAAAAGACTAAGTATATGTCGTAAAATGCTCCCATAACTGCTTTAATCCCTTCACCCTTCCCTTCTAATCTTGAAGCACAGTTTGTTTATTTTATATGCAGATTTCTGAAATTCTCTTCATAACCATTTCATCAGCATTCAATCTCTCATGCCACCTATCAGGGCACGGCCAGTCGTGTGGGCAGGACATAACATTAATATAACACACACACACACACACACACACACACACACACACACACAATTAGGGTAATAAAATAAAATAAATGATAAAAAATAATAGTTAAAACAATTGTATTCCATTCTTGAAAAATTAAAATCTATGCTTCAAAGTTGTTTCGTTTCTGCTCAACATGTGCCACTTCTTTGAAAAGGTATAAAGTTCAGTATTTATATTCTTATCAATAATTATTGGATATGAGATGGCAGGGTTTTTTTTGATAATTGTTTGTAATGAACAAACAATTGTCTTGAGCACCCCTTAAAGACAATGATGAACTGTCAAATGTTTAGATGTAACCAAAATGTGAACTTGTACGAAGCATCAGTGGAGAGATGTGAATCCAATAATATCTGAAGATTCAAAAGTTTCTAAAGCTGCAAATTCATATTGTAAGGACGGAAGTAAAGAATATCCTCCAGTGAAACCTGTTGTTACAGTTTCGTGTGACCTGATGACCTCTTTCTTGTGACATTTTTTAAATGAATGAAAAGTATTGATGGAGATAAACAATAACAATGGGGGTCAGGGCCTCTGGACCTGACCCCACCAATTTTTTTTTCAATATCTGAGCTGTTTCCTACAGCTGCACTGTGTTCTCATTATTGGCTGACACAAAAGAGTTTGTATTATCATCCATGGAGGAGGCCAACACTCTGTCCAACAAGGTGCAGAAGCCTCTGTACAAAGAGTCATGCATTTACATTTAAATTAGATTTAAATCTCAGGAGCAGCATCTCTGTCTTGTTCACAACAACAACCAAAAAACTGCAAGAGATTATAAACTTGTTGCTGCACAAGCAACTGTGGGCACTTGTCTGTAAGACCACTGACTCCTTGATTACCAAACACAGGCTGCCACACTTTGTATCTGGGCCATTACAGCTTTCTTTCCTGGTCGTTTCCAGTGTTGATGCCACAAGCAGTAAAGAAATAAATGATCCCCAACCATACGTATGTGGCGGTTTCATGTACATCAGCTGCCAAGCTACCTTACCTAGTGGTGAGAGCTGCACCTGTTTGTTTCCTCCTCACCAACAGTTAAAGTGAATGTTCTCCTCTGCAGAGAGTGGTCAAGAAAATATAATATCCTCTGTGCTCATAGAACAAGAGTAACATTTAAAATGTGTCGCCTTCATTATGAATACTGTTATAAGTCCTGTTTCATATTATTATATTATTATCCTTTTTTAACCAACCACAGAGCTGTGGATTAACTCTGAATATATCCAATTCACTGTCATATTCTCTGAGTCAGACTTAGATGTCTACTAGGTGGTAGCAGCAGAGAAAGCCTTTAAATTATTATCTATATTTTCTAGAAGTACAGTATACCTAGGAAACACCTTGCATAGATACAAATCCATTAAAGTGCATGTTATGAATTTATATTGTAAATTGTCAGTTCTTTATCATATTGAGACTCTCTCCATCCAGCTACATAATCTAGGGGAATGTCCCCACCTGCCATATGTCATGGATAATTGTTTAAGACACTGGCACGTCCATTTAGCCTATATGGATGGACTGCACTGATATATCGCTTTCATCCAAATCGCTACAGACTGCGCTCATTCACCTTTTCACGCACACATTCATACTGGTGGCCGAGGCTATCCTAAACGGTGCCACCTGCCACCATTGGGAATTAATTCATACACAGATGAACGCAGCAGCGGTGGGCCATTTGGGGTTCAGTGTCTTGCCCAAGGATACTTCGACATGTAGGCTGCCATGATCAGGGATCGAACCACCGGCCTTCCAATCAGTGGGCGACTGCTCTCCCAACTGAGTCACAGCTGCCCCAAGGCAGTGGTATGCATAATCACATTGATCTTTAGATTTCCTCCTGTGACACCAGCAAAAGCCTGGCCAGCTTCCGCTTCACCTCAGGCCATCATGCCGCCTGCAGCTCTGGGGGTGGATCCATGGGTGGTCTCAACCATGACCCTGGGGTACCGACTTCAGTTTACTTGGACTCCCCCTGTGACTCGATGAACCATGGGCTCATCAGTGTCTGACCAGCGGCACACAAAAGTTTTATGCGCCAAAGTTTGAGGAGGTGGAAATGGGGAATCAACGAGCTGGTTTTTATTCCTATAATTCCCTCATCCTGAAAAAGACGGTAGTCTCAGACCAATTCTGGACCTCAGGCAGCTCAACCAATATCTCAGGCCCCAGAAGTTCAAGATATCAACAATTCAACAAGTTCTTCTCCCCTCAGACCAACAATCCTCCCCTTGGTACAGCACTTTGGCCCCAAGGCCTTCTGTATGCATTTCCCCGCTCTACTTCTGCATAGGATTCAGATAATGGAAGTGCAGCTCGTTCTAATAGCCCCAAACTGGCTTCACGTGGTCTGGTTTTCAGACATCCCACCGTGGATGTGTGGGATACCATGGAAGCTCCCAGTCTGGAGGGATCTCCTCTCAGAGGCCCAAGGAAACTGTTTCACCACTTCTCTGGGCCTGGCCCCTAAAAGGACCGGCCTCTTAGGAATGGGTCTGCCACAAGTGGTGGTGGAGACCCTTCAGGGGACACGGACTCCATCGGCAAGGGCGGCATACTTATACCATCGGATGGAGTTGTAGTGTGGGGCAAACCAGGCAGAGCCACTCACATGTGGCTCCTGAGAGATCCTGTTATTTCTGCAGGACCAATTGGACAGGGGGAGATTCGCGTCAACCCTTAAAACTATGGGGGCTGCCATCAAGCCAGCTTGTGAGGGGGAGTGAAAACTTTCTGAGGATTGTAGTATCCTTCTTGCACACTATTTGAAGGGTACCTGGAGGCTCAGGGCTCATGTTCCAAAACCCACAGCTCCAACTTGGGATCTGGAATTGGTCCTGGATGCGCTGCAGCGCAGCCCCTTTGGCAGACCTGAAGTGGTGGTCACTGAAGATAGTGTTTCTGTCTGTTCAGTCTGTTTCTGCTCCTCGTCTTTGCAGGGTGTCTTACAGAGTTCCCGTATATATCGAATATGTCAGTGGGTGGAGAGATAGACTCACTCAATACATAGAGGACTGAAGGTTACAGTGTAACCATGGTTCTCTGAGTGAAGAGACTATCTCTCTACCATGAGGTTGCTCAACATCAGGTGGCGATCAAGGAAGATCAGTGTGATCATGCACATCTGTGCTTTATATAGGCTACATGGGCGTGCCAGTGCAACTGGTGTGTCAAACTATTATGCACGTCATATAGCAGGTGAGAACATTCCCCATGCATATGGAATATGAAGCTGGGTGGAGAGTCTTTTCACTCTGAGAACCATGGTTACACTGTAATCTTTAGGTCTTCTTCTATAACACTGCTTAACACAGTGTGTCAGACCACACGTTAAAACACATTTCACCTTCACAACTGATAATCTGTGATTATTTGCAGTTAAATCAGATTATAGAACAGTTGGATTTTAAAAGGGAGCATACAGGACAGTTTTATTGTGACATTGTACATTTTACAAGATTTCATTTTCCAATATTATGGAACAGTAGATTTTCTGACCACTTGTTGTCCAATAAACTGACATATAGTAGAGGGAGGAAATCTCTTGTCTGAACAGCTACACAAACCAGTAAAAACACACCTACAGTATGCTGATGCAAACAGTTGAGGTATAGAGATCACTGCTCTCTTTATTGGGGTGTGAGCTGTTATTTGCATTTAATGTTTCTGGGGATGGAGTGAATGAAAGGGCAGGGTTTTGAAATGGTAGGACAGCACTAAGGCTTAATCTGTAAAATATGATTTTTTTTTTTTTGTACATTAGGACCCAAATCAGTATTTGGCCAAATATGTTGCAGCAAATATGTCTTTTTATTTTTTTATTTCTTGAAAAAACAAACAGTGAAAACAAAGGTTTATTAAATGTCTAAATTATTCATGTTTAAAACAGTGAGCATTGAGTCCTGGGTAAGAGTCCCAGACATGCTGAAATGCTCTTACGACTTTGTGGTTCCTCGACCCATAATTGCTTTCTTTGTGTTCCTCTCCGGTCTCAGCAGAATTATGTAACATTTGGGTCCAAACAGAGCCACCAAGAGACCAAAACTGGAGGCCAGGATGGCAAATACCTCCACTGCATCTGCATATTTGCCTGGAGAGTTGACATAAGCAGGAACAAAGGCCACCCACACAGCACAGAAGATCAGCATGCTGAAAGTGATGAGTTTGGCCTCATTGAAACTATCTGGGAGATTCCTTGCCAGAAATGCTAACAAGAAACTGAGGATAGCCAATAAGCCAATGTAACCCAATAACACAGCAAAACCAATCGTAGACCCGACTGCACACTCATAAACTATCTTGTCATTGTAGTATTGAGTGTTTTTATGAGGAGCTGGTGAAGCAGAAACAAGCCAAACAGTGCAGATTGCAGCCTGAATAAAAGTGAGAACGAGAACTGTTCCTCTCTGCTGCACAGCACCAAACCACTTCAGACTGGCTCCACCTCCTGGTTTGGAGGCCTTAAACACAGCCAGAACCACCATGGTTTTTACCAGAATACATGAGACAGAAAGCACAAAGCTGATCCCAAATGCTGCATGTCTCAGTTGGCATGTCCACAGTCTGGGACGACCGATAAACAGTAGTGAACACAGGAAACATAGTTTAAGTGACCCCAAGAGCAGGAAACTCAGTTCTGAATTGTTGGCACGTACCATGGGTGTATTGTGATGATATGTGAAGATTCCCAGGACTACAACACAAATAAATGTGCCCAACAATGAGGCTGTAGTCAGGCAGATACCCAGAGGCTCATGGTAGGAGAGGAACTCAGTTTTCTTAGGAACACAGTGGTCACGCTGGGGGCTGGACCAGAAGTCCTCTGGACAACTGGAGCACTCTATGGAGTCTGGCAAAAAGAGGACAAATTAATTAAAATAAATATCTATATTGCACACTTAAAAGGAACCTGAACCTTTTTTATGAATACCAACCAGTTTCATTGCTGATCTTTCCCTCAGAGCACAGAATGCAGTCAAAGCAGCACTCAGGTTGCCCTTTCTTTCTGACCATGCGAGTACCTGGAGGACAGCTTTCACTGCACACTGACCGCGGGGGCTGTACAGATTGCAAGAGTTATCATTATTCAACACCATTTGAAACTGTTATTTTAATAATCATTAGGGAAAACAATCTACAAAATTGTTAAGTAATACGTAACCTGTTTGGATTCGGAGTTCCATAAGATTTTATCTTCGTCAAGTCTGAGAACTTCACCTTTGGCGGACTCTTTAACCTCACCCACATTCTGAACTTTAGTTCGTCCATCAGGGAGCCACAGCCAGTTCATTACATCATATATTGGTAAAGCATCACCATTCTCATCAAATGACACTTGATCACCAAATGGTGTGCGGAAGTTTACTTTATCCAAATAGTACACCATCTTGAAATGGGCGAGAAAATATAAAAACAGATAAAGTCTTTAACCTTATCCACCTTCTATATAAATGCCTAACCATGCTTAGGTAGTTCTACTTATTTTAAAATAGGCTTTGTATTTGCTTTGCTGGATTTATTAACTTTACAGTCTAATCAAACACTGAGCTGTAAAGCATTGACCGCTTGCAACACGAAGTTTGACGTATATCAGATTTACAAACTGCATGTCACTAAATCCAATCAATCCAATCCACTTTATTTGTATAGCACATTTAAACAACAAAAACCTCTCCAAAGTGCTGTACATAACTAAACTTTCTGTACAGTGTGTAGTAACCTTATCTTAGCCTCCAGTGATCACATTACAGTGCTTTTTATCCTTAAATTAGACACTTAACTTTTCACAGTTAGCTTTATGCATGCAGTATTTACCGTTATATGTTCATATAACCTGTTTTAGGCACTTTTTTTTCATTTTTACAGTCACCTTTCTGTCTCAAATACTGATGTTAGCCAGTCAGCTAGCCTAGATAGCTAATAAATAAATAAAAAGCACCATCAGGTTTATGAGGAAAGTGTGTTAAGCTCTATGGAGTTTAGCTCTGTCCCTCATTGCTTTTAATCTGTGAGTTTTTATTTCTTCTCTTTAAGGCTTCAAACTGCTTTCCAGTTTATGCTGAGGCAGAGTGACCTAACGTTAGCTAAGCCTTGAAAATCAGGCTAACGTGATTCTACACTGAGTGAATAGCGAACATCGCTAGGTAGCCAACCTGAGGATAAAAAGCACTGGAATGTGATGTGATCACTGGACAATTAAGTTACTGTATACTGGCCGGAAAGTAAAGTGACGTGCAGTTTAAAAAACTGTAATATGTCACACTACATTGTGCAAGTGGTCAATTAGTTTTGCTGCTCTCTTTGATTGTAAGTCTCAAGTCTGTTTCACCACGTCCAGCATCATGATAGATGGCTAGTCTTGTCACAGGGTCCTGGAGTCCACGTGTATTTCACTGAAGTTAGTATTTAGTTCTTTTTTTAAAAATAATTATCCAACTGGAAAACTACATTTGCTTAGAACCTCATGGTCTAGCGGCTATTTTTGGAAACAAACTGATATCACACCTGCCATGGCTCCAGGTTTTGTAGAGTGGCACAGCTGTGCCCGCTGAAAGGTCCTCTTCCTGGTACACAGTGCAGCATGTCATAGAGTGCATAGGCCAGAGCATACACAGCCTTGTACACATTGTACTCAGGCCTGAGTTCTGACACATCAAACAACTCATTTTCCACATTAAGTAGATCTTCGTGTCCAGTGCAAAGTGCTCCCCCAGCTTCCACCCAGCTTTCTGGGAGTGGTGCAAATTTACACTGAAATATGTCTTCCCAAAACTGATTTACCTGAAATTTGATTAAAACATTTTTTTTTCTTTTAAATGACTGTTAAAAAATAATGACAATATTTTACTGCTGCAAGTTTAGCTCTCCTACTGTAAGATTAAACTCTTACTATGCTTTTTCTATATTTGCTGTGGTGTTGATTTGGGCGTATTTTGAAGAGGAAGTCCTTGAACCCTGATATCTCTCCTCGCCGGATGGCAATGCCCAGTGTGCCACTCAGGTACGGCATGAAATCAGGTGTATGTAGAATCTCTCCTGATGTCCAAGCTTCACTTGCTATCCACTGCAGGCCTGTCACATTCTGCCTCACCACCTGAGTATTGCATCATAAAACAAATATTATTTTTTAGAAATATCAGGAACAATTATGCTGTGGCAATACATGCAATTCTTTACTTTATCTTTCTTTATTTTTCTCCAGCAACAGGGAGAAAAAAACAAATGCCTTTTGTTAATTGCATATTTTATATCAATTATTTATTTGTTTGCTGTAAGGAAGACACACATGTATAAACATATGGACTGTTAACTGGAGGGATACCAGGTATTGTCAGATAGAATACACAAACCATAAACTTTTTCAGAAACATAGATTCAAAAAATATATTGTGTTTTAAATCTAACCTCTTCCATTAGATGATAAATTTGGATCTCCACTGCAAACACCATGACCACACGAGCTGTTGATGTTTTCATCACATCCACAATCCTCCTAAGTTGTGCTGGGTCATTGCCCCAAGGAAAAACCTCTGAGTATGCAAGACAACCTCCACCAGACTGAGCCAGGTCAGACTGAAAGGATCGGGCAACATGGAGTCCATAGTCATCATCACTGACCAGAAGGCCGACCCAAGTCCAGCCAAAGTGTTTCAGAATCTGAATCATGGCACGCACCTAATTAGATAGAGAATTTTATGCATCATCATCTCAATCTATATATTTTTGCACAAAGTATGCACTTCCTCATGCCCAAATAAATGTTTTTTTCCACTGGTGAGACATATTTTCATGTTTACTATAAATCCTGTAAAACATATACATTTATTATTTTTGATAACAATTTTACCTGAAAAGCATCACTTGGGATTGTTCTAAAGAAGGATGGAAATCGACGCCGATTATGCTACATGTTCCTGCCTGAGTAGGCAGGAACATGTAGCATAATAACTCACCTGAAAAATAACATATAATATGCACACAGTCTCCTGTATCTCATGCAAGTCAATAGACCCTTTTGAAGTATTTGACCCATATCAACAAATCATTGTTGTTTAAATTGAAACAGGTTTTTAAACAGCCTTTTATAAATTCAGAATAAATACAAACTCACCATGGGCAATCTGAATAAACCCAGCACGTTAGAGCTGGCTATAGAAAATGATGAATAGGTATCACCCACAATCCCCACAACTGGAGGGGTCCCTGAACAGTTCTCCTTCAGCAGAAACTGCTCCTCTTGACCACTGGCCAGCACCAAAGCAGCACCAAATCCAGTAACAAGTGCACCACAGTTATCATAAAGACTGTATCCCAGAGTCACATTAGGTAGCAGATTGGAGTTTCTGTTGATTTCATCAACAGCAAAGACCATGGCCATGGCCAGCCTGAACCCCTGAGTGTGAAAGCTAAAATACAAAATGTGTCTTTTAAACACTGTGAGAACACAAGATTACAACTATCAGAATCACATTATCAAAACGTCCTGTATTATCAATATGTCCTACTTTTTTCAGCTGCATTTTAAACTAAATACATTATATCTCATTATTATAATGCACATAATATGTGGCATATCTTAAATATTGTGAAGATTTCTGCTCTTTTCTGCATTTGTAAAAAACATACCCTTTACAGGTGGGATCTTGTGGCTCCGAAGTAAATTCCCACCCAGGGAAGACTGGGATGTAGTGGATCTCAAACAGCCCACCCAGAACCACATCACCAGCCTTGTGCAACCCATTGAGATGAAACTGTCCCCCTAACTTACAGGATGAGGAAAGAGAGGACGACATAGAGAAGAAAAAAGAAGAGAAGAACAAAAGCAAAAACAGGTAGACACAAAAGAATAAGTATATGTCATAAAATGCTCCCATAACTGCTCTCATCCCTTTACCCCTGTCTATGGTCTTGATGCACAGTTGGTTCATTTTATATGCATAATGAAATTACCATTTTGTCATCATTCAATTTTGTATGCCGCCTCTCAGGGCATGGCCAGTGGTGTGGGCAGGACATAACACTAATATAATTATAATAATAGTCAGGCAAACACACACACACACACACACACACACACACACACAAACACACACACACACACACACACACACACACACACACACACACAGTAACAGCAGTTAAACAGTTCTAATCCAATCTTGAAAAAGTTAAATCTTTGTGTCAAAGTTGTTTAGTTTCTGCTCAACATATGCAACTTCTTTGAACAGGTATCATGTTCAGTATTTGTGTTTCTTATCAAAAATGTTGTGGATGGATATGAGATGGCAGGATTGGGTTTTTTATTGCTGTGGTAGTTAACAACCAGTTATCTTGAGCCCACCTTAAAGACAATGGTGAACTGTAAAAGGGCCAAAATAACCAAAATGTGGACTTGTACGAAGCATCAGTGGAGAGATGTGAATCCAATAATATCTGAAGGTTCAAACGTTTCTAAAGCTGCAAATTCATATTGTAAGGAAGGAGATAAAAATATCCTCCAGTGAAACCTGTTGTTACAGTTGCATGTGACCTGATGACCTCTTTGTTGCCACATTTTTAAAATGTATGCAAATACAAGTATTGATGGAGATAACTGATAAAAAATGAAATATTGTCATCACTGAAGCTCTGTTGTAGGGATTCCCTGATCTCTTGGGCCTCTGGGCCAGACTCCACCAAGTTTTTTCAGTATCTGGGCTGTTTCCTGCAGCTGCACTGTGTTCTCATTATTGGCTGGTACGATAGAGTTAGTATTATCATTCATGGAGGAGGCCAACACTCTGTCCAACAAGGTGCAGAAGCCTCTGTACAGTCATGCAGATTTAAATCTCAGGAGCAGCATCTCTGTCTTGTTCACAACTTCCAAAAAACTGCGAGAGATTATAAATTTGTTGCTGCACAGGCAACTGTGGGCACTTGTATGAAAGACCACTGACTCCTTGATGGGCTCTTATTATGTAGGTTACTAAACACAGGCTGCCAACACAGCTTTCTTTCCTGGTCATTCCCAGTGTTGATACCACAAGCAGTAAAGAAATAAATGATCCCCAACCATGATTATGTGGCGGTTTCATGTATGTCAGCTGCCCAGCTACCTTACCTGGTGGTGACAGCTGCACCTGTTTGTTTCCTCCTCACTGACAATTAAAATAAATGTTCTCCCCTGAAGAGAGTGGTCAAGCCTGTACAATATCTTTTGTGCTCATTGAACAAGAGTAACAGGTAAAATGTGTCGCTTTTTATTTTCCATTCTTCAATTCCATTATTTATATTTATATACCATTGTGATTGTTTTCAGTTTCATTGCATTTGATAGGTATGATTAATGTAACTACATGCTATGATGCTTCCAATATTCTAATTTGGTGCAATCATTACATTTTGTTAATCACATTCCCTTAAAGTAACCACAGAGCAGCATATCATCTCTGAATCTGTCCAATTCAGTCATATTCTCTGAGTCAGACTGAGATGTCCACTAGGTGGTAGCAGACACTTGAGCAGAGAGCAGGTACAATACAATAACGTGTATAAAATAAATTTTACTAACATCAAATCAAAGACTTCTCAAAGAAAATGTTTCAGCTCCAACTTTTCAAATAACCAGAAAATACAATTGGTATATTAGCCATTTTAGGACACAATGCCTTAGGTTGTCAGGACCAGTTGTAATTTAGTGGTTTTAGATTTACCTTTACTATCATCATTATGAACTGTATGATTGTTATTGTTGAGTTGACATAATTTCCATCTTGTTAGTGAAATTCAGATATACCATGTAAGACTAAATAGTCAGAGTGATAAATTAATTAATAAATGAATCTGCCAGACCATGTTAACTTGAAAACACATTTCACCCTCCCAACTGAAAATCTGTGATTATTTGCAGTTAAATCAGATCACAGAGGAGCTGATATTTGTAAGGGAACCGACAGGACAGTATTATTGTTACAGTATTATCAATTTTTACGAGATTTTATTTTCCAATATCAGGCATCAATAGTTTTTTGTTACCACTTGTTACAGTCAGCTGACATAGAGTAGAAGGAGGAAATCTCTTGTCTGAACAGCTACAAAAACCAGTAAAAACACACATACAGTATGCTGATACAGACAGTTGAGGGATGGAGATCTCTGCTCTCTTTATTGGGTCAGTGTGAGCTGAACATAGATCTTGCGTTGAATGTTTCTGGGGATGGAGTGAATTAAAGGGCTGAGCTTTCAGAGGATAGGACAATGCAGTGCAGCTATAACTTATTTTCCCTAACTGTCGATGACAGTACTCCCGTAGGCGTATCATGTCGTTCTGTTAACATTGTGAATTGTAAATTCAAGCATTGACACAAGTGTGTCTGTCCAGCATTGCCTCCTTTTAACTGATAGGGAGTAAGTACGGGTCATGTAAGTCCCAGACATGCTGAAATTCTCTTACGACTTTGTGGTTCCCCGACCCGTGATTGCTTTCTTTGTGTTCCTCGCACTAAGGCTTAATCTGTAAAATATGATTTTTTTTTTGTACTTTAGGACCCAAATCAGTATTTGGCCAAATATGTTGCAGCAAATATGTCTTTTTATTTTCTTATTTCTTGAAAAAACAAACAGTGAAAACAAAGGTTTATTAAATGTCTAAATTATTCATGTTTAAAACAGTGAGCATTGAGTCCTGGGTAAGAGTCCCAGACATGCTGAAATGCTCTTACGACTTTGTGGTTCCTCGACCCATAATTGCTTTCTTTGTGTTCCTCTCTGGTCTCAGAAGAATTATGTAACATTTGGGTCCAAACAGAGCCACCAAGAGACCAAAACTCGAGGCCAGGATGGCAAATACCTCCACTGCATCTGCATATTTTCCTGGAGAGTTGATATAAGCAGGAACAAAGGCCACCCACACAGCACAGAAGATCAGCATGCTGAAGGTGATGAGTTTGGCCTCATTGAAACTATCTGGGAGATTCCTTGCCAGAAACGCTAACAGGAAGCTGATGGTAGCCAGTAAACCAATGTAACCCAATAACACAACAAAACCAATCGTAGAACCGACTGCACACTCATAAACTATCTTGTCATTGTAGTATTGAGTGTTTTTATGAGGAGCTGGTGAAGCAGAAACAAGCCAAGCAGTGCAGATTGCTGCCTGAATAGAAGTAAGAACCACAACTGTTCCTCTCTGCTGCACAGCACCAAACCACTTCAGACTGGCTCCACCTCCTGGTTTGGAGGCCTTGAATACAGCCAGAACCACAATAGTTTTTACCAAAATACATGAGACAGAAAGCACAAAGCTGATCCCAAATGCTGCATGTCTCAGTTGGCATGTCCACAGTCTGGGACGACCGATAAACAGCAGTGAACACAGGAAACATAGTTTAAGTGACCCCAAGAGCAAGAAACTCAGTTCTGAATTGTTGGCACGCACCATGGGTGTGCTGCGATGACGAGTGAAGATTCCCAAGACTACAATACAAATAAATGTGCCCAACAATGAGGCTGTAGTCAAGCAGATACCCAGAGGCTCATGGTAGGAGAGGAACTCAGTTTTCTTAGGAACACAGTGGTCACGCTGGGGGCTGGACCAGAAGTCCTCTGGACAACTGGAGCACTCCATGGAGTCTGGCAAAAAGAGGACAAATATTAAAATAAATATCATATAATTATATACTCCAAGGATACATGATTTTTTATGAATACCAACCAGTCTTATTGCTGATCTTTCCCTCAGAACAAGGGATGCAGTCAAAGCAGCACTCAGGTTGCCCTTTCTTTCTGGCCATGCGGGTACCTGCAGGACAGCTCTCACTGCACACTGACCGGAGGGGCTGTACAGATTGCAAGTGTTATCACTGCTTGACACCATTTGAAGTTGTTATTTCTGTTATCATTGCACAAAAATCATTGAAATCAATAAACAATAAGTAACCTGTTTGGATCCAGAGTTCCATAAGATTTTGTCTCCATCAAGTTCGAGTTCTTCACCTTCAGCTGACTCTTTAACCTCACCCACATTCTGAATCTTTGTCCGTCCATCAGGGAGCCACAGCCAGTTCATGACGTCATATATTGGTAAAGCATCACCATTCGCATCAAATGACACTACATCACCAAAAGGTGTGCTGAAGTTCACTTTATCCAAATAGTAAACCATCTACAAATGGGTGAGAACAAGTAAACAACAGATAAAGTATGCAACAAAATCCATTAAAATATGTATCTGATCAGGTCAAGTATTCGACGTTCTAGCTTTGCTGGAATTGTCAATTGTCAATTATGCAGTGTAATCTAACACCAAGCTGGAAAACAGTGTTTTAACTGTCCGCTACGGTTGAGTTTTTTGTTTTGAATCACATTCAGTTAGTACCTCAAAGTGTAGCAGTTGCATTTGAAAACACACAGGTATCAGAGTGTAAACTGATATCACACCTGCCATGGCTCCAGGTTTTGCAGAGTGGCACAGCTGTGCCCGCTGAAAGGTCCTCTTCCTGGTTCACAGTGCAGCAGGTCATCGAGTGCATAGGCCAGAGCATACACAGCCTTGTAAATATTGTATTCAGGCCTGAGTTCTGACACATCAAAGACGTCACTCTCCACATTAAGTAGATGCTCCTGTCCAGTGCAAAGTGCTCTTTTAGCTTCCACCCAGCTTTCCGGAGGTGGCGCAAATTTACACTTAAATATGTCTTCCCAAAACAGACTTACCTGAAATGTGACATTTTTTTCAAAAAATGTATGTTAATCACTGTTAATTAAAAAATAATGAAAATATGTTACTGCTTCAATTTAAGGTCAACTTTTAAGATTACTCTTACAATGCTGTTTCCATAGCTGTTTTGGTGTTCATCAGGTTTTATTTTGAAGAGGAAGTCCTTGAACCCTGATATCTCTCCTCGCCGGATGGCAATGCCCAGTGTGCCACTCAGGTAAGGCATGAAATCAGGTGTATGGAGAACATCAACTGATGTCCAAGCTTCACTTGCTATCCACTGCAGGCCTGTCACATTCTGCCTCACCACCTGAGTATTGCATTATAAAACAAATCTTGTTGTCGAACTCTAAGGAACAAATACATGTTGTACTCTTTGTTTTTTATTTAGTTGTGTACAGTTATCTTCTGATGGTGTATGTGATTCTTTAATTTGTATTTCTTTACTTTTGCTACAACATAAGGGATTAAAAAAAGCAAAACCTTTGTGAATGCAGACTTTTTTATGTTATATATGGACCTGTTATGCTGAGGATCCACATGTAGAAACCTAAAAAAAACTTTTAATAACTGGCAGGAATTACTTTTAAAACATAGATTTATAAATTACATATTTTGAATCTAACCTCCTTCATTAGCTGGTAAATGTGGATCTCCATTGCAAAAACCATGACCACACGAGCTGTTGATTTTTTCATCACATCAACAATCCTCCTAAGTTGTGCTGGGTCATTGCCCCAGGGCAAAACCTCTGAGTATGCAAGACAACCTCCACCAGACTGAGCCAGGTCAGACTGAAAAGATCTGGCAACATTGAGTCCATAGTCATCATCACTGACCAGAAGGCCGACCCAAGTCCAGCCAAAGTGTTTCAGAATCTGAATCATGGCACGCACCTAATTAGATATTAGATAATGTTTACCATTTCTCAACTCAATTTAGGCTTTTTTTTTCTTTTTTTCAGTTTACAGTACTTCTTGAAAGACATAAATGTTCATAATAATAATAACTTGAAATTACCTGGAAAGCATCACTTGGGATTGTTCTAAAGAAGGATGGAAACCGTTGCCTATCACTCAGGCAGGAACATGTGGCAAAATGACTCACCTGAAAAGAGACGTACAGTATACGCACATGCAGTCTACAATATATCATGCAAGTCAATGTACATATTTCAAAAAAATATTCATATTTAATATGAAACAGGTTATTGTACAGCCTATTATAAGTTCAGAGGAAATTGAAGCTCACCATAGGCAATCTGAATAAACCCAGCACATTAGAGCTGGCTATAGAAAATGTTGAATAGGAATCACCCACAATCCCTACAACTGGAGGGGTCCCTGAACAGTTCTCCTTCAGCAGAAACTGCTCCTCTTGACCACTGGCCAGCACCAAAGCAGCACGAAATCCGGTAACAAGTGCACCACAGTTATCAAAAAGACTGTATCCCAGAGTCACATTAGGTAGCAGATTGGAGTTTCTGTTGATCTCATCAACAGCAAAGACCATTGTCATGGCCTGCCTGAAGCCCTGAGTGTCTAAGCTAAAACACAAAAAGTCTCTTTGAAACACCAAATATATTGAGAGAAAACAAGTATCTTATTTTCATTACCACATTATCAATACAAGACATGGCACACATATCAGCACATACTGGTATCATATTCATGTTTTTTTTGTTTATTTTTTTAAGAGCTTGAATACTGAAATGAAAAGAAATGAAACCTACCCCTTACAAGTGGGCTGTACTGGCTCTGAAGTGAAGTTCCACTTTGGGAAGAGTGAGGTGTAGTGGACCTCAAATAGCCCACCGAGAACCACATCACCAGCCTTGTGCAATCCATTGAGGTAAAAGCGTCTCCGTAATTTACACGATGAGGAGAGAGAAAAAGACATAGAGACGAAAAAACAAGAAGAGAACAAAAGCAAGAACAGGTAGACACAAATGAGTTTACCATAACCTGCCGACATAATGGCTGCCCTCCCTTCACCCCTGTCTCTAATATTCATGGTTACTTTATATAATTTGCAGGTTCATGAAACCCTCTCTGTGTCCTTTTCGTCATCACTGACTTTTTCACACCACCTATCAGAACACGGCCTGTAGTGTGGGCAGTATATGACACCTATTCATTATAATAATGAAGTAAATAATTGTTGAGTTTATTGAAGACTGATATTTGTTTATACCTCAGAAACACAATGAGGTTAAAAAAAAAAAATCCAGTTTTGAAAATTTTAAATCAAAATGTCGCATTGGGTTTAATTGATGCTCAATATGTGCCAGTTCTTTGAAGAAGTATGATGTTATGGGTCTGTGATTCTGATTAAAGAAATAATTGAGAATGAGATGGTAGGTTTGTTTTTTACAAACTCAGGTGGAAATCACAGCAGTTACCAAACACAGGCTCAAGCACTTTGTCTCTGACACTTTGTATTCAGTTCCCTTTCCAGGTCTATTACCAGCATTGGTACCACAAGCAGTTAAGAAATAAATGACCCCCTAAGGCTTTATCTGTGATTCCTCTTTTTTCGTTAGCCTACATAAACCAATAACTTAATTTTTTTTTTGTTTATGCAGTTACGTAACTGTAAACTATGGTGCTTTTACAACTGTTATGAGATGTGCTTCACAATAAATTAGAGACATACATTTATACTAACCACAGAGCTGGATAATATGTCTGAACACATCCAATTTAGTATAATCGAGTCTGAGTTTAACCAAGATGTCCACTAGGTGGTAGCAGCAGAGTGAGCCTTAAAATGAGTATCTGTATTTCAAAGAGTACTAATAAGAATTGCATTACTGTTCAAATGACCAGAAAATATATGATGGGTATATTGGCCATCTTAGGACTACACAGTCTTAGCTAATCATGGCCAATTCTGCTCTGGTGGTTTTAGGTAAGACTTAAGTGTCAGCATTATAAGCTGTATGGCTCACTTTACCATTTATCAGCATCAGTAGCAGAACTTAGTGTTCAAATGCAGATATGTCAGGCTAAATATTTAATACTTACTATGGCTCAGAGTGAAAAATAAATTAAATTTGTCAGACCATGATTTGCTTGTAAATACAATCAACCATTCTCAGCTTTTTAATTTGTAGTTAAGTGTGATACCAGAGCGGCTAAACTTTAAAGACACAGAAAAGTTTACAAGATGTTATTTATTATTTATTTTAAATATAGGGGAACAATTAATGCTATTACCATAAAGTAAGGACATCCTCTCTTTGGTGGTAAACTGACGTACAATAGAGGGAGGGAAGCTATTGACTGAAAAATCTATATAAACCAGTGAAAACACACATGTTCACATGCAGACACTTGAGGGATGGGGGTCACTGCTCTCTCTATTAGTCTGATCCTGTATCTGGGTCTGTGTGAGCTGAACTCAGCTCTTGCCTTGAATGTTTCTGGGGATGCATTGAAACAAAGGGCTGGTGCAGGGGTCAGCTCTGAGGCTCCTGTGAAATGTAAGCTTCAGGGTACCACTCGTCTACCTGAATTCTCAGTGGATGGTGACTACATTATTGGGGGTGTTTTCTCCATACATTACTACATGCACACAGTGAAGCATAACTACACCACCATGCCTGAGCCACTAAGGTGCAAAGGGAGGTTAGTAAGAGTGCTGTGTGGGATGAGAGGATTTTGTGTGAGGATGGAAATGTTCTATTTTCAATGATGTTCTGACAATTGTCGCAAAGCTCTTGTGTTTTATATAGGCAAAAATATTGTTTATAGATACAGTGCAGATATTAGTTATTGTGCATAACTCTGAAATACAGTGTATGTATTATGTATTTCTCTTAAGACTGTGAATTGACTTGTAAATTAAAAAAAAATAATTCTGTGTGCAGCATTGACTCCCGTGAACTGCGCTTCTCACGCGCAATGATCTTCGCCATCGAGGAGATTAACAACAGCACGGAGCTGCTGCCGGGCATCAGACTCGGTTATCAGATCTACGACTCGTGTGCCTCGGTGCCCGTGGCGGTGCATGTGGCATTCCAGCTTTCAAGCGGCCTGGACCCGGTGTTTTACACCAGCGACAACTGCTCACAGTCTGGTATGGTGATGGCAGTTGTTGGTGAGTCTGGGTCCACGCCATCCATCAGCATGTCGCGCATCATCGGGCCTTTTAAGATGCCTCAAGTAAATGTTTTGAATTCATGGCAAACTGTGTGTTGAATATTAACTTGTGCTTGTTTCTTTATTTATTTATTTGTCCCGTTCAAGAATTGCACTGTTGTTTTTCGTTAGGTGAGCCACTTTGCCACTTGTGCATGCCTGTCTGATAAGCAGCAGTACCCAAATTTCTTCAGAACAATCCCAAGTGACCAGTTCCAGGCTGACGCGCTGGCCAAGCTGGTCAAACACTTTGGCTGGACTTGGATAGGTGCTGTCCGGTCGGATTCAGATTATGGCAATAATGGCATGGCGTCTTTCCTGGCCGCAGCACGCAGAGAGGGGATCTGTGTGGAATACTCTGAAGCTTTCTATCGGACCAACCCACGTAGCAGGATCCAGAAAGTAGCTGACGTTATCCGCAGGTTTCTACATCACTGATTGTACTTTTCCCCCTGTGCTAAATTACTACACATAAAACCACAATATCATTTGCTGAAGGTGTTATATTCAAAATTTAAGACCTTGTTGTCTTAGCAACGATCTTCTTCATGCTGATATAATATAATGAACTATAATGTCTCTCCAGGTCGACAGCTATGGTTGTTGTGGCATTTACAGCCTCTGGAGACATGAGGATTTTGCTAGAGGAGCTTTCACTTGAGCCTTTTCCACCTCGTGTGTGGATAGGCAGTGAGTCTTGGGTAACAGACCCAGACATGCTGAGGTTCAGCTTCTGTGCTGGAGCTATTGGATTTGGCATTGAGCAATCAGTCATCCCAGGTCTGAGAGACTTCTTGCTGGACCTCTCTCCCTCTAAAGTGGCTGCCTCTCCACTGCTCACTGAGTTCTGGGAGGATGCATTCAACTGCAGGCTGAGAAAAAGTGAGAGTTGAATCTTATGTTTGGGTCCTTGTGTTTTAGTTTTAGTACTGATATTTGATATTTTTGCATTCATAGTTGGGTCCTTGTGGTTGGATTGTGTTTTTTTTGTTGTTGACTGAGCTGAGCAGCAAGTGCTTTAAGATCAAATCCCAGACTGACAGGGAAATTACTGATTTCGACCAAAAACACAAAGTGGACATAAGGGGCACATCTCGGAAAAACATTACTTGATATAATGATCTTACAGGCCAAGTTTTTGGATTTTGGATTAACTTTGCTAGTGTTTTCACAATGTCAAGAATGAAGTCCTGAACACCGACACACAATATAGTCTCCAGGTCACCAACCTAAATTAATTAAATGTCTTAAATTGAAGCAAGTAGGTTTGTAGTTCTAATTTGGCCATTATATCCACTGATTTTAATTTTGTTTTGAGTAAAAAAAAAACGTTTTAATGTCATATGCACAATAACAGTAGTTAATTTAGAATAGTAGTTGTTGGCAATGACAATCTTACTTCTAAGGCTCCTTTTAACAGTGCTCATTAAATATATACTATTTATAGATATATGAAAAGCAAATCACATATTAAAAAAGGAATACAAAAACTACATTAGAATAATGTAGATGTATGGGTTTTTGCAAGGCAGGTAACAAAAACACAAACAAAGAAGTAATGTAATTTTCACGGCTAAAACACAAAACCTGCCCTGTCTCTGTGCTTTTTTTAGCTGGAGCAACATATGCGAGTGTGTGTGATGGAACAGAAGATTTAGAGGCAATACAGACTCCTTACACTGACACTTCTCAGCTCAGAGTCACAAATATGGCGTACAAGGCTGTTTATGCAATAGCACATGCCATTCATAATGCAGTGTGTCAGGAAACAAATTCTACAACTCACTGTGAAAAATTCACCAGGATAGAGTCTGAAGAGGTCAGTTGAAAAAATAAGAAGGGAAAACCCCAATGCCATTTTTGCTGTAATGTACCTTTTCGTGAAATGAAATGTTCTTTTTATTTTGTATTATTCCATTTCTGTCATTTAAAATCCAACTCTACTTCCTCCTCACAGGTACTTACTCAGCTGAAGAGTGTACATTTTTCCAAAAATGGTTATGATGTGTCCTTTGATGCCAACGGGGATCCTGTGGCCACATATGAGTTGGTGAACTGGCAAAAAACTGAGAGTGGCAACATCGAGTTGGTGACAGTCGGACACTATGATGCATCACTGCCGGTGGGCCGGGAGTTCCGTATCAACAGGAACCTCACCTGGGTGGAGGGCAGCACAAAAGTAAGACAGAGGGCACTGCTTTATCATATTCAAATTTACACATCTTAAAGGATACTATATGTTGACAAAAATGTTCTTTTGGTTACTGTAAGGTTTCCTCCCTGTCCATATTTACTGTGAAGAGATCAATCCCAAAGTCCCAGTACTTTCAGTGTGAAATTCCATAACTACTAAAAAACTCTAACTTGAAAACAACCACTTGATCTGTCCAAATAAGAGTGGTGAAGCCTAATTTTAGTTTCAGATTAACATAACAACAATTTTTTACACAAAAAGAATGTTGGTGTTTTTCCCCCAGCAAATATATTGACAATAAAAACAGGTTTATTAAAAAAAGGAAATGACTTAAAAAGAGGATAATGTGTTAGGGTACCTGAGTTACTCCAGTAGGTCATTTCACAACTAAAGGGCCCAGGCGGAAAAGGCCCAGGCACATTAAGTTTCATGTTTTGACCATAAAATGAACAGGAATGACCTCCTAGAGGTTGTGTTCAGACTTATAGGAGGTCAGACGGTCAACTATAAATGCTGGATCTAGCCCCCATTATAAAATGTCAACAGGTAGGGCCCAATGACCAATCCATGTGGTACTCCATAGTTTGATAGTATGATAGTATGATAGATAATCCTCAAATTTCACACAGAATAGTCTTCTTTAATGATGAGAACAGAACAGATCTAAAACCAAACCCAAGATACCCACCCAATTTTTAGGATAATCACTTACAGTACAATAATAAACAGTTCAGTCAGGCTTTGTACAGTTGTATTTGGCAGTGTGGGTTCTGCTCTAGAGAGCTTGGAGCAGTATCTGTGTAGCTAACCTGGCTGAGAGCACAACATTTAATCGCCCTGGGACAAGCAGAAAAGAACTTGGATATGCTATATGCAATGGCACTGATACTTGCAGACATTACAAACATTGCAAACTATTCATCCTAGGAAATACTGTTGTGCTGACTAATGCAGGTGGCGCTTGGGGTGGTAGACGGAGATTTAACGTAGCAGTGTTTAGCAGAAGATTAAAACTATGCAGGAGGAATGAGAGACAGAACAGTTTGAATGGACTGCCTTGTTGTCTGTGTGTGATAGTGATTGGTTGGGCTTGGCACGGTTGTCGGGCCAGCTGACAGCCGAGCGGGCGTACCTACCACATTCCACCTGAACTAGCGCAGAGCTACATTTACTAATGTTAAAGATTGTGATTTTAGCCTTTTGATCCTCAGAGTTTAGCAATACACCAAGATATGTGTACAGTTGTTTGTATGTTTGTGCCAGGTACCTGTGTCAGTGTGCTCTGACAGCTGTCCTTCAGGAACTCGTAAAGTGCTGCAGAAAGGAAAACCCATCTGCTGTTATGATTGTTTACCATGTCCTGAGGGAGAGATTAGCAATGTTACAGGTAATTTCCAATCTCCAAATTAATTTCTACTGTACAACATCAAATATACAGTAAGTCTCCTAAAAGGCCTTTTTGCTTATTTTTTTTTCAGATTCCCCTGATTGTCTCCCATGCCCCAAAGAGTTATGGCCTAATGCAGAGAGGGACACGTGTCTCCCCAAGCCTGTAGAGTTTCTTTCCTTCAATGAGGTCCTAGGAATCATCCTGGCTGCATTCTCAGTTGGTGGTGCCTGTCTTGCCATTATAACAGCGGCTGTGTTCTATCGTCACAGGACATCCCCGATTGTCAGGGCCAACAACTCTGAGCTGAGCTTCCTGCTGCTCTTCTCTCTGACTCTGTGTTTCTTATGTTCATTAACTTTCATTGGAGCGCCCTCTGAGTGGTCCTGCATGCTGCGCCACACAGCATTTGGGATCACCTTTGTCCTCTGTATGTCTTGTGTTCTTGGAAAAACAATAGTAGTGTTAATGGCCTTCAGAGCTACACTCCCAGGAAGCAATGTGATGAAATGGTTTGGTCCTCCACAGCAAAGAATGACTGTAGTGTCTTTCACGTTCATTCAAGTTTTAATATGTACTATTTGGTTGGTTCTTAATCCTCCATTTCCAGTGAAAAACCTCACAACATACAAGGAGAGAATCATCCTGGAGTGTGCATTAGGCTCAGCTGTTGGGTTCTGGGCTGTGCTCGGGTACATCGGCCTGCTGGCTGTCTTTTGCTTTGTGTTAGCTGTCCTGGCTCGGAAACTACCTGATAATTTTAATGAAGCCAAGCTGATCACCTTCAGCATGCTGATATTCTGTGCAGTCTGGATCACCTTTATCCCTGCATATGTCAGCTCTCCTGGGAAATTCACTGTGGCTGTGGAGATATTTGCCATTCTGGCCTCCAGTTTTGGACTAATATTGTGTATATTTGCTCCAAAGTGTTTCATCATATTGTTTAAGCCAGAGAAGAACACCAAGAAACATTTAATGAACAAAAATCAATACTGAGAAATATGAGTTTTGGGAAATGTTAAAACAGACATTTGCTAGCATTGAGGTGGATTTCTCAACAGTTTTGATAGTAAATGTAGATGACTGAAGCGATACATTCCTCAGTGTGTGCTACAACAATGGAAAAGCTGAGCTACCGTTCTGCAGAATATGTTGCTCTCATTATTGCTGTCTCTGTGAGCAGGAAAACTCAGCTTACTCAGTAAATTCGACACTGAAGATTGTATTGCTTTAGTGAACCACATTTACAATAAAAAATGTGACACACTTTCCCATAGCATACAGTATGATGCTTAAAATGTACACATTCAACACAGTCTTCACCTTTAAATATTGACAAAATATTTATCATCAAACATTAAACATGAAAATTTTGACACAAAAATGTTTAGTGACTTTAATGCCATTTTTTAAATCTTGTTTATGTTATGAAATTATTTAACAAATATTATTTTATAGTGAGCTAAATGAGTCAATAAATAAGTTCAAAATACAGAAAAAAAGGCTTGGTTCTGTGTTCTGTCTTGACACTGTCATAAAATTGTTGCTTTTTCAAAAATATTTCTGTATTCACACTATGTAAGAGGGGACTGAACCACACAAAAAGCTATTAAAGGTGGATTTGTAGACTTAACTGCAATAACGGTTGGATAAAATTAGGAAATCATTTTTTATTTTCAATGATAACTTTGCATGAGGAGAAGGGACACATGGGCACTGAGTGCAGATAATATTGTACAGCCAATAGAAAGAATTCTCTTTGGTGTACAGTAAGCTGACGTACAGTAGAAGGAGGGATGGTTTGTCTGAAAAATCTATATAAACCAGTGTTAACACACATGCAGTATTCCCACACAGACAGTTGAGGGATGGAGATCACTGCTCTCTCTATTAGCCTGATCCTGTCTCTGGGTCTGTGTGAGCTGAACTCAGCTCTTGCCTTGAATGTTTCTGGTGCTGGGGTCAACTCTGAGGCTGCATCTTTGAAATGTAAGCTTCAGGGTACCACTCGTCTACCTGTATTCTCAATGGATGGTGACTTCGTTATTGGTGGTGTTGTCACCCAACATACCAACATGCACACAGTGAAGAATAACTACACCTACATGCCTGTGCCAGTGAAATGCAAAGGGAGGTGAGTAAGAGGGAGAAATGTATGCTGTGTGAGGATGGAAATGACAATTTGGTTAAAAAATCCAGTGAATTTACGTTTTTGACAGTGAATATGAATTGCAATTCTCCCCCATGTTTTCTCTTAAAATTGTGACCTGTGCTTATGGAGTTGACATGTGTTTCTGTGTGCAGAATTAATCAACGTGGACTGCGCTTCTCACGCGCAATGATCTTCGCCATCGAGGAGATTAACAACAGCACGGAGCTGCTGCCGGGCATCAGACTCGGTTATCAGATCTACGACTCGTGTGCCTCGGTGCCTGTGGCGGTGCATGTGGCATTCCAGCTTTTAAACGGCCTGGACCCGATGTTTTACACCGGCGACAACTGCTCACAGTCTGGTAAAGTGATGGCAGTTGTTGGTGAGTCTGGGTCCACGCCATCCATCAGCATGTCGCGGGTCCTCGGGCCTTTTAACATCCCTCAAGTAAATGTTTGAATTTGTGGCAAACTGTGTGTTTAATATAAACTTGAGCTGATTGTTTTGTCCCGTTAAATAATTACACTGTTGTTTTCCCTAGGTGAGCCACTTTGCCACTTGTGCATGCCTGTCCGATAAGCAGCAGTACCCGAGTTTCTTCAGAACAATCCCAAGTGACCAGTTCCAGGCTGACGCGCTGGCCAAGCTGGTCAAACACTTTGGCTGGACTTGGATAGGTGCTGTCCGGTCGGATTCAGATTATGGCAATAATGGCATGGCGTCTTTCCTGGCCGCAGCACGCAGAGAGGGGATCTGTGTGGAATACTCTGAAGCTTTCTATCGGACCAACCCACGTAGCAGGATCCAGAGAGTAGCTGACGTTATCCGCAGGTTTCTACATCACTGATTGTGCTTTTGCTCCCTGTGCTGACACTGACCTTCTGCACAAAGAACCGTAAAATGTGTAAAAACATTTTTTATTTAATTTAATTTCTTCATGTCAGTGAGGCCAAATACTAAACTATAATTTTCTATGCTATCTTTCACATGTATGTTTGTGTTTGTGATCTCATTTTCATGTTTGTGCTGATATAATATAATGAACTATAATGTCTCTCCAGGTCGACAGCTATGGTTGTTGTGGCATTTACAGCCATTGGAGACATGAGGATTTTGCTAGAAGAGCTTTCTCTTGAGCCTTTTCCACCTCGCCTGTGGATAGGCAGTGAGGCCTGGGTAACAGACCCAGACATGCTGAGGTTCAGCTTCTGTGCTGGAGCTATTGGATTTGGCATTGAGCAATCAGTCATCCCAGGTCTGAGAGACTTCTTGCTGGACCTCTCTCCCTCTGAAGTGGCTGCCTCTCCACTGCTCACTGAGTTCTGGGAGGATGTATTCAACTGCAGGCTGAGAAAAAGTGAGAGAGTTGAATCTTATGTTTGGGTCCTTGTGTTTCAGTGTTGTCATATTTCTCTGTCTGTCTGAGTGGAGCAGCAATTGCATTCAGACTAAATACCAGGTTTTGCATGAAATCTGTTGTTATTGAATTGAGTCATGAGAAGACAATAAGGTGTATCTCTGTTAATCTCACTTGAAAGTATGATCTCTCAGGTCAGGTTATGGCATTCTGCTGTCTTTGAAAAGGTTTTGTTTAAACTTTGCTGCAGTGTTTTTATGTCAACACTAAAGCCACGAACACAAGCACACAATATAGAGACAGTCTCCAGGTCATTAAGCTAAATAGAGATGACAAATTGTTCTTAAAGCACATATCAGTTACAGTATATAAGCTTGTCTGCATGTAATTAAACTATTTTTCTGATAGTTATTTTAGATCTTTTGTGTAATTTAAACACGTTAACGCCATTCAAGTCAGTATGTAAATTATATATTTTTCAGGGAATGAAGTAATGACCTTCCAATCAGTGAATGATGGTTAAAATATAGGGTTGATACAAACAGAAACAGCAACTATCAAAAAATTAATAAAGATGTCTGCAAAATAGTGTTTTTTGAGAGTGCTTTAAATTAAAAATGCATGTTGTACATTTACATTAGTGCAATATAGATATGAGTAGCTGAAATGAGTTGTAATTTTCAGGGTTGATAAAAAAAATCCCTCTTCTCTGTCTGTGATTTTAGGTAAAGTCAGAAACGAGAGGGTCTGTGATGGAAGTGAAGACATACAGATGCTCCAGACTCTGTACACTGACACATCTCAGCTCCGGATCACTAACATGGTATACAAGGCAGTTTATGCAATAGCACATGCCATTCATAATGCAGTGTGTCAGGAAAGAAAGAAAGAAACTCACTGTGACAAATTCACCAGGACAGAGTCTGAAGAGGTCAGTGAAAAACAAATCGGTAACTGCACCAATACATCAATGTCCTTTTTAAATGTAAAATGTACAAATTAATGACATGGAATTTAATCAAATTCTTCTTATTTGGTATCCCAATTTGCACCATCAGTGAAATGCAATTTGTTTCATCTCCTCCACACTTATTTCTTATTATTCTTCATCTTCCACCGCACTTTCTGTCAAAGTTACTACACAACACCAAAAATGGCAGTTTGATTGCTTGCACACTCCACATGCACGTTATTTTCCCCGCAGTTTATCTGTAGGGCTCATATTGGGAGGAATGCTCAGAGCTAAAATGCATGAGAACACAGCAAGAGTGGAAACCTGTGCTTGTTCCCAAAACTTCCACTCTTCATACACCTTTTAGCGAAAATTGTAGAGAATCCTGTGCTTGTTTCAGACATCCTATTTTGGAATCAATCCGAATTACAGATTTGCGTCAGTGAGCCTAAATGTGACAGCAATTCCAACCAAATGTTCCATATAGACCAATGTTAACCGGAACCATACATTTCTTGAAGAAAAAAGGAAAAGCCACCTTTCTTAACTTTGATTTGGCACACATTTCTTTTTGTAAATGAAACTACATCAATGCGTTCCCCAGAGACTGTTCTTTCTGATGATACTAATATTTTGTTATTCCGACTCACATTTTCTGAAAAAACAAGAATAGTTTGAGAGGTGTGATCTCCATGAAGTTACTTGTCTCAACTGATAGATATTGTGTGCCCCTCCCCTTTCCATCTTCTAATGCTGATGTAAACGTCATAGCAACCAGCAAAGTCAGAATTAGCCAGACCTTCAAAATAAAAGACCGAAATAGTATTTGTATGTTAACAAGAATCTTGGATCTTTTTTTTTTTTAGTTTATAGCACTCGTTGCGAAGCAACCATCTTTTGTACTGAAAGCAACAATTACTCAAAATAATGATTAGTTTGTGCAAAGCGACGACTAGTTTAGTACAATAAAATCCTGATAGGCAACTGTGTTAAAAGGAAACCAAGGAGGAAGAGTATTTGTTACAAAGCGAAGATCTGTTGTACTTGAAGCAAGAAATATGAAAGTAATGAGTTGTCATAGTAAAGAAACAAGTCAATTAGTAAAATAAAAGCTTGAGAGGTAATTGTGTCTTAACAGAAAACCCAGGAGTATGTTAGTTAACAATACTGCCCTACAAAGCCTAACTGCAGTAACTACATTTTTGGTCAAAATTGAGTTATATTTAAAAATGAACTCCTTGATGTCAGTTTTATCTTGTGACAAAGTTTTAGATTTCAATTTTTCTTTATTTCAGAGAAATAATGATATAAAATTGCAGTATATATATACTCATTTAAACATAAAACAAAAGCAGTGTAGCCTTGTAATTCTTCATTGTGTTGAATAGTGAAGACAAGAATAATAGAAATTATAAATTCATTTGATAGGGAAATTATTAAGTCATTAAGTAAAAAAGTGAGATAAAATTATATTAAGATTAAAATATAACATTTCTTTATAATATTAAGTCTTAAATACACAAATATTTGAATAGAGTTGTTAAACACTTTTAAATACACTTATAAAAAAATCAATTTGAAAATGTTTCTTCACTGAAAACAAAATATAAAAGCTGAAAGAAGACAACAACATTGTAGTTACTGCACTCTGGTTTTGCATTGCTGTAAAAGGTTCTAATAGTTATGCAAAACCAGTGCAGTAACGACATTTTTGGGGTTAACGGTCAAATAAATTGTCATGATTTTTTAGCATAAAAATAACATCATCAATACATGTTGAAATAAGTGTCATATCACTGACCAACCTATAACCTATTGGCTTGCCAGTTAGAATACCTTAAAGCAGCTTTTCTCAGTTTTACCCCTTGCGTAGTTACTGCAGTTAGGCTTTGTAGGGCAGAATACATCTACTGATGCACAGCCTTGGACACATCATCAGTGTTGGATCCTAGACTCACTGTGAGTTTTGGGTCTTGCAACAGACACCCTCATCCAGGCGACCCGACCGAGGTGATCAAATCTCGGCCTGTGTCCAAGTGGCATGCTACACCCACTACAACCACTGCTCTCCCCTTTTTAACCAAAGCCATCTGGAGGCTTTTTCTGCTGCCTCCACATTTTTGCCTATGTCCCTTCTCCGGTTGACAACCGTTATGCTGGGTGTCTAGTGTGCCGTAGGCTTTGCTCAGAGAGTGGCTGGCAAACCTCCGACAGCCCACCTCCACTGGCATACACCTGGTCTTCCACCCGTTCCTCCGACAATCCTCCACCAGCTCCTGGTACTTCTCCCTCTTTCTTTCTTGGGCCTCCTCCATCCTCTCCTCCCAGGGAACCGTCAGCTCCAGCAATAAGAGTTGCTTTGTGGCCTCTGAGACCAAGATGATGTCAGGTCTCAACCTGGACTGGGTGATGTGTGGTGGAATTTTCAGCTGCTTCTCCAGGTCTACTGTCATCACCCAGTCTCGGGCCGTGGAGAACAAACCCATAGAGCCGTTCCGTGGTGTTTTTTCTGGCCTTTGTCCTTCGCTGACAAAGCGGATGGCCTTAGCTGTGGCTTGGGTGTATCGGCTTCCCTTGATCCCCTTGCTGATTGCTTCAGCGATGGTTTTGAGGACCTGGTCGTGCCTCCATCGATACCGGCCCTCCCCCAGTGCCTTGGAGCAGCTGCTCAGGATGTGTGTCCCTGTTTTGGAACACAGGGCGCATGTAGGTGTTTCTATTTTGCCCCATGTGCACAGGTTGGATGGGCTTGGGAGGACATCGTAAACCCCCTGGACCAAGAACTTGATCCTCTGGGGATTCCACTGCCAGATGTCCTTCCAGGTGACACTCCGCTCCATCGCCTGCTCCCACTTCATCCAGGCGCCCTGCTGCCGCATGGCCACTGCTCTGCTGGTTCGCACTTCCTCGACTGAAGCTCGCACCTCCTCCTGCACCAACCTCTACCGCTCTCTTCCGCTGGCTCGGTCGAATCGGGTTGCTGGTTGGCTCCCCAGTCCGGCTCTGCCTTGTGCCACTGTTCCCAGGATGGCCTTGTGCTTCAGTCGCAACTCTGCTTGCTGGACCGCATCGGCTGCCCTCCACTTTCTCCCTGTCCTCACAATAATCCCTGCCCCGGACACTTTGGCATCTCTGGATCCAGAGTACTGCAGATGTTCCCGTGCCCGTGCCACAATGAACTCCACTCTGACTGAACTGAAGGGGAGCCTGAGCTTGTTGGTGTTCCCATATAGTCCAATGCTGCTTAGGCTGCGTGGCAATCCCAGCCATCTTCGCAGATAACTGCTCACCTTTTGCTCAAAACCTTCCACCACCTTCATTGGGACCTCGTAGATGAGGAGAGGCCAGAGGATTCTTGGGAGGATCCCATGCTGGTAGACCCAGGCCTTGAATCTTCCAGGGAGTCCAGACTTGTCCACTGTCCTTAACCAGCCCTCCAGGTCAGCATTGGTTGCCTTGATGGAAACTGCATCCTTCAGACTGCAGGTGAAGACCTTTCCGAGGCTCTTCACTGGCCTCTCAGTGATTGATGGGATCTGATGTAGTCCCAGGCTGAAGCAGAATCTATCTGTTACTTTCCCCTTTTTCAGAACCAAAGACCGGGACTTTGCCGGTTTGAAGCTCATGCAAGCCCACGCCATGATGCGCTCCAACCCCTGGAGGATCCACCTGGCTCCTGGTACAGCTGTTGTTGTCACCGTTAGGTCATCCATGAAGGCTCTGATGGGAGGTTGCCTTACTCCAGACTTGCTGAGGGGACCTCCACATTCTGGTTCAGTTGCCTTGACCAGCATGTTCATTGCCAGCGAAAAATAGGGTCACTGAGATTGTGCACCCAGTGGCTATGCCAACTTCTAGCTGGTGCCAGTCAGATGTCATCTCACCAGAGGAGACTCTCAAACTGAACTTGCTGTAGTAGTCCAGGATGAGGTGTTTCACCTTCTGGGGAACATGGTGTCTCTCCAGTGTGACTTCCACCAGCTTGTGTGGTATCGAGCCATAGGCGTTGGTTAGATCCAGCCATAACACCGCCAGATCCCCTCTGCCTTCTCTCGCCTCCCTGATGAGTTGGCTTACCACGCCTGTGTGTTCCAGGCAACCAGGCACTCCCGGTATTCCTCCCTTCTGCACTGACGTGTCGATGTACTTATTGCCCAACAGGAAGTTGGAGAGTCTCTTGGCTACGATGCTGAAGAAGATTTTGCTCTCCACACTGAGCAAGGAGATGACACGAAACTGGTCGATGTTCTCAGACTTTTCATCTTTCGGTATGTACACTCCCTCAGCATACCTCCATGACTGGGCGATCTTTCCTCTCCTCCAGATCACTTTCAGAGCCCTCCAAAGCCGATGTCGTAGCTTTGGGCATTTCTTATAGACCTTATACGGCACTCTGCTTGGGCCTGGTGCTGAGCTTGACTGTGCTCTCCGCACCACTTCCTCCACTTCACTAGGGCAGGGCTCCTTGAGGTTGAACTCCAATGTAGGCTCTGATGGTATTGTCAGTGCATTGCATGGATCCAGCGGCTGTTCTCTGATAGGGTCACTGTACGTGGCTTTGAGGTGGTCGTTAATGGCATCCTTGGAGCAGGTAAGGCGTCCAGACCTCTTTTGACCAAGGAGCTGCTTGGTCAACTTGAAGGGATTGGCCAGGAAAGCGGTTCTCTTCCTGGCCCTCTCTTTCCACCTCCTCCTGTGGAACTCCGCCCTCTGCAGGGTCAAGAGTTGTTTCCTTAGAATTGCTCTCAGATCCGCTAGGCCAGCTCTCTCAACTTCCCCTGCTTTCTTGTACTGCCTCTTTAGCAGCTTAAGCTCTTCCCTGAGACTCTGGATTCTCCTTGCTCTGTGGCTTGGAGCATAGGCCGATGGAGTGGGCTTGGGTGCTTCGGTTCCAAAATGCTCAGCCGCGATGTTCAATATGAGGGTGGTCATTGTTTCCAGCCGACGGTCGACATACCCTTTGGCTGTCACTTCCAGGACCCGATCTACATCACTCGGTTCTCTTCAAGGATTGGGGCCACTGAATCCTTGGTCTGGCTGAAGGCGCAGAGCCAGTTGTTATGGTTGGAGCTTGCTGGCTTTGGAGGCTCTGTGGATTGTTAGGAGATGATGCTGTTTCTTTAGGGCTTAGGGTGGCATGCGAACTGTTGGCAGCGGGTGTAGGCGACACTAGGAGGCTCTGGGCACTGTGGGTTGCCTCCGGGCCTAGCTCCTCCTGCGTCTGACCAGAAGTGACTTCTGTGCGTTGTGCGGTCGTTGCCGCTGCCAAACATTACATTCTGCCATGATGTATTCTTTAACCCTTCTGATTCTTGCAGGTTTTACCGCAGATGCACTGTACTGTTGTGGTCATTATTCCGTTGTCCTGGGTCGTCGTTCTTATATCCGTCCGGTTGGGGTGCTCATCCTCCCCCCCTCTCGGGCACCCCTGGGGGTATTTTTCCTTTGTCGTGTCTGTAGCTTGTTTTGGGTTCCTCCTCTCAGAAGAAGTAGCTTGGGCTGACAACCCTCCCCACCTGGGGTTGCCGTCTCTCCGGCTGTCCTCTGTCTCTCCAGATGTCACCACCCTTTTCGTGGTCGTCACCCAGGCTGTTCCTGGTTGTCACTGGTGCTCCTAGAGGTTTCAGTTAACTCATTGCAAAGTAAAGTAATTATATCCTAATAGGAAGTTAAGGATGTGGCTGTATCGTGAAAGCACACTGTTCAAACGTTCTTGTTTTAAGTGTTAATTGTTAACTTTCTCTTACTTTATTTTATCCCACAGGTTCTTGTCCAGTTAAAAAAAGTAAATTTTTCACAAAATGGTTATGATGTGTCATTTGATGCCAATGGGGATCCTGTGGCCACATATGAGCTGGTGAACTGGCAAAAAACTGAGGGTGGCAAAATCGAGTTGGTGACAGTCGGAAACTACGATGCATCACTGCCGGTGGGCCGGGAGTTCCGTATCAACAGGAACCTCACCTGGGTGGAAGGCAGCACACAAGTAAGTAGAGTTTAGAGTTTTCTATTAAACACAAGTTTAGTGGTACCTAAAAGGTCTTGTTTAACAAATTTTAGTTTAAAACAAGTTTAAAACAGTGTTACATGGTATGAAATGTTTTTGTTCCCTGTACGTCCTGCCTATACTCGCTGACAAAAGGTGAATTCCAGAGTTACAACATTTTTGCATAAAACTACGCCTTCAACTTATCCAAAAGTCTTGCCTTCTGGGTTGCAGTGCAGGGATAGAAAATAATTACGTTTTAATTGATTTTTGGAGATTTTGACAAAATCAGGTTGGTTTAATTTACAGATTGCATGTCCATGATCAGCAGCTCTGAAGAAACGTGATGAGTGGGTGAGGGATGACACTGAGCTTCATCTATGAGAGTCCACCTCACCTGAAAGGAAGTGATCAATCAGAGCCAAGTGGTTTCAAATGCAGTTGTAAATCATAAAGTTGTTGTAAAGTTTATCATAAAGTTTGTTGTCTTTGTGGGTAGGGAGTACTGCAAGAGTCACTCTACTTCAAATTAATTTCATTTTTACCAACTTTAGCTTTTTAACCTCAGAGCTTTGTAGCACATCTGATATTTTGTTTTTATCTTTGTGCCAGGTACCTGTGTCAGTGTGCTCTGACAGCTGTCCTCCAGGAACTCGTAAAGTGCTGCAGAAAGGAAAACCCATCTGCTGTTATGATTGTTTACCATGTCCTGAGGGAGAGATTAGCAATGCTACAGGTATTTTTATTTTCTCCAAATACATGTTGACTGTACAACATATACAGTAGTTTACAGTATATCTCCTAAAAGGCCTCTTTGCTTAATTTTTTTTAGATTCCCCTGATTGCTTCCCATGCCTGAAGGAGTTCTGGCCTAATGCAGTAAGGGACACGTGTCTCCCCAAGCCTGTAGAGTTTCTTTCCTTCAACGAGGTCTTAGGAATCTTCCTGGCTGCATTCTCAGTTGGTGGTGCCTGTCTTGCCATTATAACAGCAGCTGTGTTCCATCGTCACAGGACATCCCCGATTGTCAGGGCCAACAACTCTGAGCTGAGCTTCCTGCTGCTCTTCTCTCTGACTCTGTGTTTCTTATGTTCATTAACTTTCATTGGAGCGCCCTCTGAGTGGTCCTGCATGCTGCGCCACACAGCATTTGGGATCACCTTTGTCCTCTGTATGTCTTGTGTTCTTGGAAAAACAATAGTAGTGTTAATGGCCTTCAGAGCTACACTCCCAGGAAGCAATGTGATGAAATGGTTTGGGCCTACACAGCAAAGAATGACTGTAGTGTCTTTAACGTTCGTTCAAGTTATAATATGTACTATTTGGTTGGTTCTTAATCCCCCGTTTCCAGTGAAAAACCTCACAACATACAAGGAGAGAATCATCCTGGAATGTGCATTAGGCTCAGCTGTTGGGTTCTGGGCTGTGCTCGGGTACATCGGCCTGCTGGCTGTCTTTTGCTTTGTGTTAGCTGTCCTGGCTCGGAAACTACCTGATAATTTTAATGAAGCCAAGCTGATCACATTCAGCATGCTGATATTCTGTGCAGTGTGGATCACCTTTATCCCTGCATATGTCAGCTCTCCTGGGAAATTCACTGTGGCTGTGGAGATATTTGCCATTCTGGCCTCCAGTTTTGGACTAATATTGTGTATATTTGCTCCAAAGTGTTTCATCATATTGTTTAAGCCAGAGAAGAACACCAAGAAACATTTAATGAACAAAAATCAATACTGAGAAATATGAGGTTTGGGAAAAGTTAAAACAGACATTTGCCAGCATTGAGGTGGATTTCTCAACAGTTTTGATAGTAAATGTAGATGACTGAAGCGATACATTCCTCAGTGTGTGCTACAACAATGGAAAAGCTGAGCTACCGTTCTGCAGAATATGTTGCTCTCATTATTGCTGTCTCTGTGAGCAAGAAAATTCAGCTTTCTCAGTAAATTGGACACTGAAGATTGTATTGCTTTAGTGAACCACATTTACAATAAAAAATGTGACAAACTTTCCCATAGCATACAGTATGATGCTTAAAATGTACACATTCAACACAGTCTTCACCTTTAAATATTGACAAAATATTTATCGTCAAACATTTAACATGAAAATTTTGACACAAAAATGTTTAGTGACTTTAATGCCATTTTTTAAATCTTGTTTATGTTATGAAATTATTTAACAAATATTATTTTATAATGAGCTATAATCAATAAATAAGTTCAAAATACAGAAAAAAAGGCTTGGCTCTGTGCTCTGTCTTGACGCTGTCATAAAATTGTTGCTTTTTCAAAAATATTTCTGTATTCACACTATGTAAGAAGGGACTGAACCACACAAAAAGCTATTAAAGTTGCATTTGTAGACTTAACTGCGATAACAGTTGGATAAAATTAGGAAATCATTTTTTATTTACAATGATAACTTTGCAAGAGGAGAAGGGACACATGGGCACTGAGTGCAGATAATATTGTACAGTGTAACCCAGGTGAAGAAACGCACTTGGGATTAGTTAAAGAATAAATTATTAAATTGTTATTATGTTTGTTGTATCGGCAGAAGTTTCAGAAATCCGATTGTATTTGAATGCACCATTCAGCCCTCTGACCCTTAGCAGTCAATCAGGTGTTGCGCACATAGACATATATGTATATATGTCTATGGTTGCGCATGCCACGTTCAGTGCCGGCGCGGTGTTTTCTGGGTTGTTTTCGCTGACTTCAGCCACGAGAGAGAGCAGCTAAAAGTTAAGACACACGAGGAAAAGAAGAGGAATAAGAACAAAGTTAAACATAAGAAAAGAAGAAGACAAAAGTCAGCACACTCGTTCACTGGAGGCCGGGAGCCGAGTGACTTTGCAGAAGAGGAGAGTTTGCTGGTAAGACGAGTCGTATATTGAGAAAAATGCTCGTTGGTACTTACAACGTCGTCATGCTAATGCTAACTCGCTATCTCGTAGGCTACGGGAGTGGCCCTTTCCACCTGCACAGCCGCTGCGAGCCTCATCAACAGAGTGCTTGATTTTGTCCACCCAGAGCAACGGTGAGAAACATGTTAGCTGCTCTGATGCTAATTTTTGCTCTCAGCATGCTGGAAAAAATAGCGGTGGTGGCATTAAAATCAAGTCAGAGAAATAATATAATGGTGTAATGTTTTGTATAAATGTATTGAGTATATTTTATGCCAATTTATACATTTTAAGGGATCTGTTTGGTTCTATTGCAAAGTTTAAAAAGTAATTTTGTTATATGTAAGGGCACAATTATAATTTATTTTGTAAATGTAAAGCACTGGTGTATTTTATTTAATTTCAGTCATGAGTTTAAAAGAGGGTAATTTTTAGTGCAGTTTCTCACATTATTAGGCCTGTAGTGTGACAATACTTAAGCATACTTCCTTAATACCTCTAAAACCTCGTGTGTATTGGTTACAATGTAATTACAAATTGTTTGGTTTGACATGGCTACATACATATATGTTGAATTATAATGGTTACTTACCATAAATATTGAGATGCTGTCACATGAGCGGTATGAAGTGAGTTCTGAAAATGTTTAGTGCTCAGATTTGATTTGATCCATTTGAACTTTAAAGTTGTACAACTGAACTAACTAAAGACTAAACTAAAGATTTAATAAGATTTGATGAGATTTATGTGCAAGATTGATAAAACATTTAGTATACTTGTACCTTAAGTCTGTAAATGATGCATCTGATAGAATATAGATTGAATAGAGTGTGATATTAACTTATATGACCTTGTCTATAGGTCAGGTTTTAAGGAGACGGGGAAAACCCGGATCTTGGCAGATGGCGAGCCAGAGGCGTGAGGAAGGAATCACATTGAAGGTGACACACATACACATATACACTTGAGTTTACTGAGTTTTAAGGAACAAAACAGGTACCTGCAACACTTTTACTATTAAAGGGCCCCAACGTGCACACTTTTTGGATGCTTTTTGGACATTTGTTTTGACACTTTTGGACACTTTAAGGTTGTTTTGTTTACATGTTTCGTTTTGGTAATATTTGGTATCTTGTATATTTTCCTGCAAGGTAGCTATTTACTTATTTTGCTGTACAATACATGAGTGGCTACTCAAACTCTAATTTTCTCTTCTGAATCATTATTGGTTGCTCAACATTGGCTCCTAGCAAATTTAGTTTTCTTCTGATACTGGTCTAATTATTGGTTTAATCTATTTATATACTGTAATTCTCTTTTAAATTCCTAAACTTGGTTACAACAGCCAATAGAAAGAATTCTCTTTGGTGTACAGTAAGCTGATGTACAGTAGAAGGAGGAATGGTTTGTCTGAAAAATCTATATAAACCAGTGTTGAGTCAATAAATAAGTTCAAAATACAGAAAAAAAGGCTTGGTTCTGTGTTCTGTCTTGACGCTGTCATAAAATTGTTGCTTTTTCAAAAATATTTCTGTATTCACACTATGTAAGAAGGGACTGAACCACACAAAAAGCTATTAAAGGTGCATTTGTAGACTTAACTGCAATAACGGTTGGATAAAATTAGGAAATCATTTTTTATTTTTAATGATAACTTTGCAAGAGGACAAGGGACACATGGGCACTGAGTGCAGATAATATTGTACAGCCAATAGAAATAATTCTCTTTGGTGTACAGTAAGCTGACGTACAGTAGAAGGAGGGATGGTTTGTCTGAAAAATCTATATAAACCAGTGTTAACACACATACAGTATTCCCACACAGACAGTTGAGGGATGGAGATCACTGCTCTCTCTATTAGCCTGATCCTGTCTCTGGGTCTGTGTGAGCTGAACTCAGCTCTTGCCTTGAATGTTTCTGGTGCTGGGGTCAGCTCTGAGGCTGCATATGAGAAATGTAAGCTCCAGGGTACCACTCGTCTGCCTACATTCTCAGTGGACGGTGACTATGTTATTGGTGGAGTTTTTGCCCAACATACCAACATGCACACGGTGAAGCATAACTACACCTACATGCCTGAGCCAGTGAGATGCAAAGGGAGGTTAGTGAGGAGGGAGAAATGTCGGAAAAAGATGATTTTATACTGTGTGAGGATGGAAATGTTCTTAATTTTAATGATGTTCTTACAATTTGGTTCACAAATCCAGTGCATTTACGTTTTTGACAGAGAATATAATATGCAATTCTCCTATGTGTTTTCTGTTAAAATTGTGACCTGTGCTTATGGAGTTGACATGTGTTTCTGTGTGCAGAATTAATCCCCGTGGACTGCGATTCTCACGCGCAATGATCTTCGCCATCGAGGAGATTAACAACAGCACGGAGCTGCTGCCGGGCATCAGACTCGGTTATCAGATCTATGACTCGTGCGCCTCGGTGCCCGTGGCGGTGCATGTGGCATTACAGCTTTTAAATGGCCTGGAGCCTGTGTTTTACACTGGTGACAACTGCTCACGGTCTGGTATGGTGATGGCAGTTGTTGGTGAGTCTGGGTCCACGCCATCCATCAGCATGTCGCGCGTCATCGGACCTTTTAACATCCCTCAAGTAAATGTTTGTATTCATGGCAAATTGCGTGTTTAATACAAACTTGTGCTGATTTTTTTTTTCACGTTCAATAACTGCACTTTTGTTTTCCCAAGGTGAGCCACTTTGCCACTTGTGCATGCCTGTCTGATAAGCAGCAGTACCCAAATTTCTTCAGAACAATCCCAAGTGACCAGTTCCAGGCTGACGCGCTGGCCAAGCTGGTTAAACACTTTGGCTGGACTTGGATAGGTGCTGTCAGGTCGGATTCAGATTATGGCAATAATGGCATGGCGTCTTTCCTGGCCGCAGCACGCAGAGAGGGGATCTGTGTGGAATACTCTGAAGCTTTCTATCGGACCAACCCACGTAGCAGGATCCAGAGAGTAGCTGACGTTATCCGCAGGTTTCTACATCACTGATTGTAGTTTTGTTCCCTGTGCTGACACTCACTTTCTGCATACAGAACCATAAAATGTGTAAACAATTAATTAATTAATTAATATTGATGATTTCCTTTTCTTATTGATGCATTAGAAGTGTATATTTTACACCACGTGTATTTCTCTCATATTTGTTATTGGCATTCTTCTACATGTCAGTGAGGCCAAATACTAAACTATAATTTTCTATGCTATTTTTCACATGTATGTTTGTGTTTATGATCTCAAATTTATGTTTGTGCTGATATAATATAATGAACTATAATGTCTCTCCAGGTCGACAGCTATGGTTGTTGTGGCATTTACAGCCAATGGAGACATGAAGATTTTGTTGGAGGAGCTTTCTCTTATACCTTTTCCACCTCGCCTGTGGATAGGCAGTGAGGCCTGGGTAACAGACCCAGACATGCTGAGGTTCAGCTTCTGTGCTGGAGCTATTGGATTTGGCATTGAGCAATCAGTCATCCCAGGTCTGAGAGACTTCTTGCTGGACCTCTCTCCCTCTAAAGTGGCTGCCTCTCCACTGCTCACTGAGTTCTGGGAGGATATATTCAACTGCAGGCTGAGAAAAAGTGAGAGAGTTGAATCTTGTGTTTTTACATTACATTACATTACATGTCATTTAGCTGACGCTTTTATCTAAAGCCACTTACAATAAGTGCATTCAACCTGAAGGTTCAAGCCTTAAACCACAGGAATCAAGTCAGTACATAACTTTAAGAGCCAACTGTAATCGCTACAGGAGTGCTTGTGTTGTTTTTGAGGAGGGATTACTGTGCATCTCTGTGAATCTCACTTGAAATTATGATCTTTCAGGTCAGGTTTTGGCATATTGCTCTCTTGGTGAAGGCTTTGTATAAACTTTGCTACAGTGTTTTCATTTCAACACTACAGCCACGAACACAAGCACATAATTACAAGCTAAATAGAGGTTTAAAAAATGCACATATCAGCTACATCACATACGCTTGTCAGCATGTAATTAACCTATTATTCCAACAATGATTTCAGATATTTTACGTATTAATATTATAATGTTAAGACTGGTCAAGTCAGTCTGTAAATTATATATTTTTATAGTTTCAATATAAACAGTTTTTTAATATGCACACATTGTCCCTGACTTTTTATATACACAGAAAGAGACATAAACTACAGTCAAGTTCATTTTATGTGCTTCATTCTATGTGTACAGATACTTGGCCAATGAAACCGACTAAATTACATTTTTAGTCTTTGCAACCCAACAATTCAACATTTACCCATTCACATACACATTGATACATTGGTGGCCGAGGCTATCGTGCAAGATGCTACCAAATCATTTCGGGCTGCATTATCTTGCTCAAGATTTTCGGGGATCAAACTAACAGTCTTTCAATAGTGAATGATGGTTAAAAAATAGGGCTTATACAAACAGAAACAGCAACTATCTATAAATAAATAAATAAATGAATAAATAAATAAAGATGTCTGGAAAACATTGTTTTTTGCTTTGAGAGGTTTTTTTTTATTGAAAATGCATGTTTTACAGTTACATTAGTGCAATATAGATACGATATTCTGCAATGAGTTGTAATTTTTAGGGTTGAAAAAAAATCCCTTTTCTCTGTCTCTGTGATTTTAGGTGCAGCCACAAACGAGAATGTGTGTGATGGAAGTGAAGACATACAGACACTCCAGACTCCGCACACTGACACATCTCAGCTCCGTGTCACTAACATGGTATACAAGGCTGTTTATGCAACAGCACACGCCATTCATAATGCGGTGTGCCAGGAAAGAAAGTCTACAACTCAGTGTGACAAATTCACCAGGATAGAGTCTGAAGAGGTCAGTGAAAAACCAATGTCCTTTTTAAATTTGAAATGTACAAATTAATGACATGGGTTTAAATTCTTCTCTGGTGTGCCAATTTTAGTGCAATGCAAACTGTTTCATCTTCGCCATATATATTTCTTATTATTCTTCATCTTCCGCCGCACTTTCTGTCAAAGCACTTCTTGCTACGCAACACCAAAAATGTCCAAAAGAAATATGAAAATGTGGTAAATTATCGTGAATCGTGTCCTACGTATTTTGTTGCAGATTTGCCCTGCCGTTATCATAAACATCTCAAAAAACTATGAAAGAATCACAGAGCTCAGAAACACTTCACCTTGGGGCTGTGACAATTTGCTGTACTTTAATGCAGAAATTGAAATGGGTCTTGAGACTTGGGACTTCATTGGGCCAAACAGTTTGTTTGCTTGCACGCTTTTCATTAAATCACAGTTTACATTTGATGCTTTTTTCAAAGCGTTTCAGAGTTCATAATGGGTGTGTATTGGGACGAATGTTCAGAGCTGGAGTGGAGAGACGCTGTGGCATTTATTTTCACATTTTTCTCTGAAAAACCTGTGCTTCTTCCCACAACTTTCACTCTTCATAAATTATTTTAGGGCAAATTGTAGAGAATCCTGTGCTCGTCACTGAAATCCTACACTGGAATCAATCGAACGTGCAGATTTGGCTCGGTGAGTCTGAATGTGACATCACTTCCAGCCAAATGTTCCTCAGAGAACAGAAATTTCTCGTGGAAAACAGAAAAGTCAATTTTCTTTACTGAGATCTTGCTCACATTTCTTTTACTACAGACCTAAACACTTACATCAAGGCATCCTCCATAGAATTTTTCTTTCTGATGATACTAATATTTTGTTGTTAGGACTCACATTTTTTGAAAAACCAAGAGTAGTTTGAGAGGTGTTATGTACATGAAATTACTTTTCTCTGCTGTTAGACATAGTGTATACCTCCCCTTTCCACTTTCTAATGCTGAGGTAAACAACATAGCATTTTTTTTTATTTTGGTTTATGGCACTCGTTGCGAAGCAACCATCTTTGGTACTGGAAGCAACAAATACCCCAAAAACGAGTAGTTGGTGCAAAGCAATGACTAGTTTAGTAAAATAAAATCTAAGTGATAAGTAAGTAAGTAACTCTAAAAGGAAACCTTTGAGTATGAGTACTTTTTACAAAGCAAAGATCTGTTGGACTTAAAGCAACAAGTAGTCATTGTGAAGCAATAAACTGTTGTAGCAGGAAGTATTAAAGAAATGATTAGTTGTGGCAAAGAAACAAGTGAATTAGTAGAATAAAAGCTTGAGAGGTAACTGTGTCTAAACAGGAAACCCAGGAGTATGAGTACTCCTTGCAAAGTAAAGTAATTCTATCTTAATAGGAAGGTAATGACGTGGCTGTATTGTAAAACTCCAGCACAATATCCACATTTCGGCTCAAATTTTGAAAAAATTAGTATTATTTATTTTTCCCTTACTTTATTTCATTCTAACAGGTTCTTATGCAGTTAAAGACAGTACATTTTTCGCAAAATGGTTATGATGTGTCATTTGATGCCAACGGGGATCCTGTGGCTACATATGAGCTGGTGAATTGGCAAAAAACTGAGAGTGGCAACATTGAGTTGGTGACAGTGGGACACTACGATGCTTCACTGCCGCTGGGCCGGGAGTTCCGAATCAACAGGAACCTCACCTGGGTGGAGGGCAGCACACAAGTAAGGAGCCCAAAAGGTCTCGTTTAACCTATTTGTGAGAAAGCCCAACAGGTGAAATGCCATCTACTGGTGAAAGGTAGTAATGCGTCCTGAACATGTTAGGACATGTTCAGCCACACTGACAAGCAGCAGACCAGCTAGTGAGCAGACTATGTGAAGTTGCATGGACTTCCTGTGTGTTTCTCATACCATTTGTGCATTCTTGAGGAAATGTAAGTGCTTTTTACTTCTAAGTCACGGATATTTTGATCATTTTTTGCAGTTTGTGTTACATGGATGTATTTTGTGTGAGTTTGCGAAGTAGTCTGTGGCCCAGTAGTTGTTAGCGCTGCCTCTTGCTAGCACTGCAGCTAAGTTTGGATGCCTGAGATATCTTAAAGATTAATATTTCATTTGCTAGCACCAATATTGCAACTCAGTTTAATGCTGTGATTTAGACTGCTTATTGCTAATGTGGAGTTTGAAGTGCTGACTTATTTGCTGTGGTGACTTTGATATGTAAGGCTTAGGGTTGCCAACTCCCCGAAAAATAAATAAGGGACACTTCATTGGCAGGGCTGGCCGACCCGATTGCCTTCACCCATCCTGGCGTGGTGAAATTTTTTTGCCCCTTTTTTTGTAAGTAAAATGATTTTTTTAACGATTTGACAAGAACCTGAATTGAATTAGATGCGTATTTTTGTGTGACATGAATACATGGAAAACAAATGATTATCCAGCTATTCACTTTAATACAAAATAACAATTAAGCCCTGTTCTTCAAAGATGTAGTGGAGTTTGCTGATAACAATTTGATTCACTCCTTTTGTTGGCTTTTAAAATGCAGCATGTATGCAATTGAATGGCCATACTGGAAGATTATAGCATTCCATAATTCCAAATTGGTTCAGTAAAAAGGCATTCAATTCATGTCATGAACACATGGGGACCTGGTCTTCAAGAATGCACTGGAGTTTGCTGATAACAAATTGATGTACTTATTTTATTGGAGCTTATTTTATTTTGTTGTTTCAGATCAGTCAGTCCACCATGGGCTACGGAAAAAGAGTGCCGGCACAACGTGCAGTGTGCTTTATAGATGTTATCACACACTTTTTCCACCCAGGTGTTTCCTTTTTCCCCATTCCTCAGTATTTTTGCATCAAGGGCTGCCCCTGACCTAAATGGGGCCCTAAGCGAAAAAAAATGTATTTGAAAAAAACTGTTGCTATTGCTATCTATTATTACTATTTTTGTCATTGTTATCATTATTATTATTATTATTATTATTATTATATAGGCTACAACTACAATCCTAATAAAACATACTAATTCAGTACTAAACAGACTGATATTTCAAAATGTAGCTACATTCAAATTTAGTTCCTTCTGTCAACAAAAGTATCAAATTCACTAATTTCTATCGATATTTATCTCTAATATCTCCTCCAAAGCTGCCTGTCATAGATTAAATTCACCAACAGATGGCGACATTTTGCATCCATTAAAATAACATTAGCCAAATCCTTGTGTGGTGATAAAATGGATTATAAACTTTAGCCGAAAATACGACCAACAACTGATACATTTATCACCGCCTTTCAACAGAGGTGAATGCATATGCAGACAAAGGTGTTAACAAGACATTTAATAAATGGTAAGGGCCGCTGGAAAATGACTTTCATCTCCAGACCATAGTCCATATCTACGCTAGCAGCAGCAGCTGAGCATGGAGGTTTAGTGCTTGCATATGCCATAAAGTTTTACATTTTACTAGTGCTGGGCCATTAACACCATTAACAGCGTTAACGGACATTAACAGTGTTAACTCTTCTCCTGCCTTGCGCTGACAGCTGATCTAGTAGCGCCCCACAGCTGTGCATATGCGCATCCTTTGTGCAAAACGGGGCCCCTATTGGATCACGGGGCCCTACGCACTGTGCATGTTCTGCGTGTTGGCAGGGGTGGCCCTGTTTTCATCCTTTTCTGTTTTTTTCTCGGAGGGGTACTAGTCACATTGCTGCTGAAGGTGTACCACCCCGTAAAGCAGTGTCGGCGTCTGTGTCACTGTCCTCTACGCATGCTGCTTTGTTGTCTTCTGCTATCTTCTCCTCGACCAATGGGATGAGCGTATTCTGTCATACTCGTGTGTGAATATGCTGTCAGTTCATTGGTCACAGAGCAGGACGGGGCCTGGGAACAAGTTTACCGTAGGTTTACATATAAAGCGCCCTGTTAGTCAAAAAATAGTCAGTAAATGCCAATGAAAATTGAATGTCACAATAATATGGGATAAAGTGCGTCCCTTTTCACCTCAATACGGGACGTGCTACGGGTGCTTTTGTTTCTAAATACGGGACGATTACGTTTTTCAAGGGACGGTTGGCAACCCTAGAAAGGCTCCAATGCTGTGACCATTTGTGCACCCAGACCCACCAGCTGCTGTTTCCCGCGCTCGCAGCCACCACAGCAGCAACACAGGCAGGTCATCCCACAGAAGTTCATACGTCCATAGCAGATCCAGTAGGCGCACATGTTACTCGGTTGGTACGTATCCAACTTAGGGTCTCTCAACTGCACAAGCTGCTGTCTTGGAAGAGAGAATGAAGCAGTTGGAGCTGGAAGATTTCCGCCATATGATTAATTATGAGACGCAAGCTGGACTTATCCATGCTAGTGCAGGCAAAAAAGGCCGACATGCTTTCATTCACTACCCAGCCCTCGTTGTCAACCCACTTACCTCCAACACCTGCTCCTGTAGTGCACCCGCCTATTCCTCCCCCACAAGTGATGCAAGAAGTCATTCCAGTCTCTACAGTGCCTCATACTGGACCACAGCCAATGCTGCAACCTGCTGCCACCCCAGGGATACATGCTCCCCTGGCAAACCCAACAGCTCAGCTCCAGGGTCTAGTACCCATGGCCCCTAGGTCTCTCAGACTAAGCCCTGGCCCAGCATTAGCACCCGCTCCTGCGATATAACCTGTGCCACATCCTTCAGTGCATGTCATCACCTCAACACCTTTGATCCATTCTACACCACAGGTGGCATCGTCTTTGGAGTTGCAACTACCTAGTGGCCCAGCACTGTCAACGAGTTCACACTTTACCAGCCATGGAGCAGCTGAACACTGATCAGCATGCCAGCAAAGGAGCTCCACCACTCTTCTCGACCCATCATGGGCAATTGACTGCTCCAGTTATCTCCGCTCCATACCCTGGTTACACACCACTACCCGGAGCTGAGTTACTCCTAGAATCAGCTCTTGGAATCCCTCGACCTTCCCTTCCACCATTCGAGAGTGGTGGGGAGAGTGACTTTGCTCTGCTCAAGCTTGCATTAGACAACGTATTGGGAAGCAACCTTCACCTCAGCTAGCAATATAAATATCAGGTGTTGATTGGACACATCAAGCTCCCAAGTGTGCTGCAGCTTGCCAAGGCGTACATGCATGACCCGGCACCATATACAAGTGCACTGCAGGCTCTACAAGATAAGTACGGGCAGCCACAACAGCTGGTCCAGAGTGAGCTTGGTGCCATACTTAATGTTCCTGCTACCAAGATGGGTGATGCCAACACCTTCGACTCATTCGCCTTGTCTGTCCAGTCCTTGGTAGGCATGTTAAAGGCCCTCGAGGGACAGAATGGATATGAGCTCAACTGCGGTTCCCACGTTGATCGCCTGTTTAGCAAGATGCCTCCCACCTACCGCGATGACTTCGTTGAGTATTGCCTGCGAGTTGGTATTCTGCAGACTGGTACCAACAGAACCTACACCTTGGCTACCTGGCTCCAAACGAAGTCTCAAGCAAGGCTCATTTCCTGTCGAGCAGTAGCACTGTATCGGACCAATACCCCTAGAACTGCACAGAAGGATCAGCAAACTGCTCAACCCAAAGAGAAGCCAAATACTGTGTGCTTCAATGTGACTGAGAAGGTAACCAGGGAAGAGACCTTCATGGCAGAGCCTCGCTGGCGAAGGCCAAACCCAAGGCCAAACCTTACTGTCTATATTGTGATAGTCACGACCAATACCTAAATTCCTGCAAGGAATTCAAGAAGCTGAACCGGCCAGGTCTTAAAGTGGCTCAAGGACGGCAAATGGTGCCTGAAATGCGGACGCAATCACAACGAGTACCAGTGCATGCTTCAGCACCCTTGTAAAACCTGTTACATACCTCACTGTCTTGCACGAGTCTTGAACATACTTATCCAGTTGCTGTGCTGCAGCAGAAATATAAACCGATATGCCTCACCTGATTACGCCAGTCCAACTAGTGCATGCAGAGCCATCAGATGGCCTCATCACCATCTGTACTCAGCTGGGCTGGTCGCTTCAAGTGTCAGATCTGCTTGCAGCCCACTGCCACGGTGTGCTGAGGTTCATCTGGAGAGACCGGCAGAGGGTGTAAGAGCCAACCATCTACGAATGGCAGGTGCTTCTGTTCGGCACTACATGCAGCCCCTGTTGCGCTGTATATGCTCTCCAGTACCATGCTCGGGACAACTGCGGTGACAAGTCCAACTTGAGGTTGAGGTTGTGGAGCACTCTTTTCATGTGGACAATTGTCTACATAGCACCCGCACTGCCGCTGAAGCCAAAACTCTCATTGACGACCTACACCAGCTATTCCTGGAAGGAGGATTTGATCTCAGGCAGTAGGCGAGTAATGTGCCAGCAGTGATCAAACATCTTCCCCCAGAAACCAAATCACAGCACTGTGAGCATTGGTTGTCAAAGGGCAGTAACACCCTGCAAGAAGCGACATTCCTCTGGTCAGACTCCATTATGGTGCTCCAGTGGCTGAGATCAGAGTCGTGCAGTTACAAGGTCTTTGTTGGCACATGCATAGCGGAGATACAAGCTCTTACCAGGGTAGCCAGCTGGCGATATCTGGACTTGGCGAGAAATCCGGTGGATGACATAACACAAGGTCTGAGTTGCACCGATGGATTACTGGAACGAATTTCCTCCATCAGCCTCCTGACCAGTGGCCAACTATGCCCACAGCAGCAGAAGTGGAGCCTGACACTGTTGAATTTTCAGACCACACACACATATGTTGTACAATGATATGATCTAAGTGCCTTGATTCTCTAATTGGTCCATAGTCCATAATCCACCGCCTTATCCAGCAATTATTCTCTCTGAGTCTCGCCCATCAAACAATATTTAAGTTTCAAATTTGACAGTCTTACATGGTATGAAGTGTTTTGGTCCCTGTTCCTCCTACCTATACTAGCTGAAAAAAGATTAATTCAAAAGTTACAGCATTTTTGCATAAAACTACCCCTTCATCTTATCCAAAAGTGTTCCCTTGCTAAGTTGCAGTACAGGAATGGTAATAGTAAACATATCATTTTTCACTTGATTGTTGAAGATTTTTGGCAAATCGGGTCAAAGAGTGCACGCCCATGATCAGCTAACTTGATGAAACACAATGAGTGGGTGAGAGATGACACAGAGCTTTATTTGTGTGAATCAAAAAATAAGAACAATCAGAGCCCAGTGGACTGTCAATAGCTGCTTGTAAACTGCAGACAAAATAGGAAGCACTTATCCATGATTCTTTTTGACTTTCTGGGGATGGGAGAGCTGCAAGAGAAATATCTGGTAACCTTATAGCTTTGTAGCACATCTAAATAAGTTCTATTTTGTCTGCATCTTTGTGCCAGGTACCTGTGTCAGTGTGCTCTGACAGCTGTCCTCCAGGAACTCGTAAAGTGCTGAAGAAAGGAAAACCCATTTGCTGTTATGATTGCTTACCATGTCCTGAAGGAGAGATTAGCAATGCTACAGGTATTTTTATTTTCTACAAATACATGTTGACTGTATAACATATACAATAGTTTACAGTATGCCCTCTAAAAGACCGCTTTGCTTTATATTCAGATTCCTCTGATTGCTTCCCATGCCTCAAGGAGTTCTGGCCTAATGCAATGAGGGACACGTGTCTCCCCAAGCCTGTAGAGTTTCTTTCCTTCAATGAGGTCCTAGGAATCATCCTGGCTGCATTCTCAGTTGGTGGTGCCTGTCTTGCCATTATAACAGCGGCTGTGTTCTATCGTCACAGGACATCCCCGATTGTCAGGGCCAACAACTCTGAGCTGAGCTTCCTGCTGCTCTTCTCTCTGACTCTGTGTTTCTTATGTTCATTAACTTTCATTGGAGCGCCCTCTGAGTGGTCGTGCATGCTGCGCCACACAGCATTTGGGATCACCTTTGTCCTCTGTATGTCTTGTGTTCTTGGAAAAACAATAGTTGTGTTAATGGCCTTCAGAGCTACACTCCCAGGAAGCAATGTGATGAAATGGTTTGGTCCTCCACAGCAAAGAATGACTGTAGTGTCTTTCACGTTTATTCAAGTTATAATATGTACTATTTGGTTGGTTCTTAATCCTCCATTTCCAATGAAAAACCTCACAACATACAAGGAGAGAATCATCCTGGAGTGTGCATTAGGCTCAGCTGTTGGGTTCTGGGCTGTGCTCGGGTACATCGGCCTGCTGGCTGTCTTTTGCTTTGTGTTAGCTGTCCTGGCTCGGAAACTACCTGATAATTTTAATGAAGCCAAGCTGATCACCTTCAGCATGCTGATATTCTGTGCAGTCTGGATCACCTTTATCCCTGCATATGTCAGCTCTCCTGGGAAATTCACTGTGGCTGTGGAGATATTTGCCATTCTGGCCTCCAGTTTTGGACTAATATTGTGTATATTTGCTCCAAAGTGTTTCATCATATTGTTTAAGCCAGAGAAGAACACCAAGAAACATTTAATGAACAAAAATCAATCCTGAGAAATATGAGATTTGGAAACATTTAAAAAATACTTTGCCAGCATTGAGGTGGATTTCTCAACAGTTTTAATTGTAAATGTAGATGACTGAAGTGATACATTCCTCAGTGTGTGCTACATTAACAGAAAAGCTAAGTTACCGTGCTGCAGAATGTGTTCTCATCATTGCTGTCACTGTGAGCAGGAAAAGTGTAATCAGTAAATTGAACACTGGATTGTATTGATTTAGTAAACTACATTTACCATCAACACTGATTGGACAGCAACATAAAATGTGACAAACCTTCTTATGGCATACAGTATAAGGCTTATAATGCGCACATTTAACACAGTCTTCACCTTTAAATATTGGAAAAATATTTATCATTGAACATTTAACACAAAATCTTCACAAAAATATTTTGTGACTTTAATGCCATTTTGTTCATGTTATTTTATATTATAAACTTATTTAACAAATATTTTATAATGAGCTAAATGAGTCAATAAATGAGGTCAAAATACAGAAAATGTCTTAGTTCTGTGTTCTGTCTTGACGCTGTCATAAAAGAATTGCTTTTTCAAAAATATTTCTGTATTCACATTATGTAAGATGGGAATGAACTTCACAAACAAGATATTAAAGGTGCATTTGTTCGACTTTACTGCAATATGAGCTAAAAAAAAAAGGGTATAACGGTTGGATAAAATAAGGAAACCACTTAGTGCGGATAAAATTGTACGGCCCATAGAAAGAATTCTCTTTGCTGTACAGTAAGCTGACGTACAGTAGAAGGAGGGATTGTTTGTCTGAAAAATCTATAAACCAGTGATAACACACATGCAGTATTCCCACACAGACAGTTGAGGGATGGAGATCACTGCTTTCTCTATTAGCCTGATCCTGTCTCTGGGTCTGTGTGAGCTGAACTCAGCTCTTGCCTTGAATGTTTCTGGTGCTGGGGTCAGCTCTGAGGCTGCAAAATGTAAGCTCCAGGGTACCACTCGTCTGCCTACATTCTCAGTGGATGGTGATTATGTTATTGGTGGAGTTTTCGCCCAACATATCAACATGCACACAGTGAAGCATAACTACACCTACATGCCTGAGCCAGTGAGATGCAAAGGGAGGTGAGTAAGAGGGAGAAATGTGTATGATTTTATACTGTTTAAGGATGGAAATGTTATTAATTTTAATGATGTTCTGACAAATTCACTTTTTGACAGTGAATATGAATACAATTATCCCACATGTTTTCTGTTAAATTGGTGACATTTGCTTATAGAGTTAACATGAGTTGCTGTGTGCAGAATTAATCAACGTGGACTGCGTTTCTCACGCGCAATGATCTTCGCCATCGAGGAGATTAACAACAGCACGGAGCTGCTGCCGGGCATCAGACTCGGTTATCAGATCTACGACTCGTGCACCTCGGTGCCCGTGGCGGTGCATGTGGCATTCCAGCTTTCAAGCGGCCTGGACCCTGTGTTTTACACTGGCGACAACTGTTCACAGTCTGGTATGGTGATGGCAGTTGTTGGTGACGGTGGGTCCACACCATCCATCAGCATGTCGCGCGTACTCGGGCCCTTTAACATCCCTCAAGTAAATGTTTGAATTCATGGCAAACTACTTCTTTATATGAACTTGAGCTGATTGTTTTTTCCCCCAAATAATTACACTCTTTTCTTTAGGTGAGCTACTTTGCCACTTGTGCATGCCTGTCGGATAAGCAGCAGTATCCGAGTTTCTTCAGAACAATCCCAAGTGACCAGTTCCAGGCTGACGCGCTGGCCAAGCTGGTCAAACACTTTGGCTGGACTTGGATAGGTGCTGTCAGGTCCGATTCGGATTATGGCAATAATGGCATGGCGTCTTTCCTGGCTGCAGCACGCAGAGAGGGGATCTGTGTGGAATACTCTGAAGCTTTCTATCGGACCAACCCACGTAGCAGGATCCAGAAAGTAGCTGACGTTATCCGCAGGTTTCTACATCACTGATTGTACTTTTGTTCCCTGTGCTGACACTGACCTTCTGCACACAGAACCATAAAATGTGAAAACAATTAATATTCAATTAAATTTCTTCATGTCAGTGAGGCCAAATACTAAACTATAATTTTCTATGCTATCTTTCACATGTATGTTTGTGTTTGTGATCTCATTTTCATGTTTGTGCTGATATATTATAATGAACTATAATGTCTCTCCAGGTCGACAGCTGTGGTTGTTGTGGCATTTGCAGCCTCTGGAGACATGAGGATTTTGCTAGAAGAACTTTCTCTTGAGCCTTTTCCATCTCGCCTGTGGATAGGCAGTGAGGCCTGGGTAACAGACCCAGACATGCTGAGGTTCAGCTTCTGTGCTGGAGCTATTGGATTTGGCATTGAGCAATCAGTCATCCCAGGTCTGAGAGACTTCTTGCTGGACCTCTCTCCCTCTAAAGTGGCTGCCTCTCCCCTGCTCACTGAGTTCTGGGAGGATATATTCAACTGCAGGCTGACAAAAAGTGAGAGAGTTGAATCTTATTTTTGGGTCCTTGTGTTTTAGTTTTGTCGTATTTCTCTGAGTGGAGCAGCAATTGCATTTAGAACAAATACCAGATTCCGCATCAAATCTTCTGTTATTGTATTGAGTCATGAGTCATGAGAAGACAAGGTGCATCTCTGTGAATCTCACTTGAAATTATGATCTCTCAGGTCAGGTTATGGCATTCTGCTGTCTTTCAGAAGGTTTTGTTTAAACTTTGCTACAGTGTTTTTATGCCAACACTAAAGCCCCCAACACAAGCACACAATATAGAGACAGTCTCCAGGTCATTAAGCTAAACAGAGATGAAAAATTGTACCTGAAGCATGTATCTGTTACATTAATTACGCTTGCCTGCATGAAATTAAAGTATTTTTCTGACAGTTATTTAAGATCTTTTGCATATTTCAAACATGTTAATGCTATTCAAGTCAGTATTTAAATTATATATTTTTCATAGTTTAAATATAAACAGTTTTTTGACATGCACATATTGTCACTGTCAGTTTGTATACACAGAAACAGACATGACACCACAGTCAAGTTAATTTCCAATGAAACAGACTAAGTTACATTTCTAGTCTTTGCAACCCTACAAGTCAGCGTTTACCCATTCACATGCAGATTCATAAATTGCTGGCTGAGGCTATCATGCAAGGTGCTACCAAACATTTTGGGCTTCATTATGTTGCTCAACATTTTCAGCATCTACACGGTCAGGGAATGAATTAATGACCTTCCAATCAGTGAATGATGGTTAAAAAATAGGGTTGATACAAACAGAAACAGCAACTATCTAAAAATGAACAACGATATCTGCAAAGTAGTGTTTTTTTGAGTGCTTTAAATTAAAAATGCATGTTTTACATTTACATTAGTGCAATATAGAAATAAGTTGCTGAAATTAGTTGCAATTCTTAGGATTGAAAAAAAAATCCCTCTCCTTTGTCTTTGTAATTTTAGGTGAAGTCAGAAACGAGAGGGTATGTGATGGAAGTGAAGACATACAGACGCTCCAGACTCCGTACACTGACACATCTCAGCTCCGGATCACTAACATGGTACATAAAGCTGTTTATGCAATAGCACATGCCATTCATAATGCAGTGTGTCAGGAAAGAAAGTCTACAACTCAGTGTGACAAATTCACCAGGATACAGTCTGAAGAGGTCAGTGAAAAACAAATAGGTAACCGCACCAATACACCAATGTCCTTTTTAAATTTAAAATTTACAAATTAATGAAATGGAAAATAATCAAATTCTTTTGATTTGATGTTCCAATTTGCACCACTGGTGAAATGCAATTTGTTTCATCTCCTCCATACTTCTTATTGTTCTTCATCTTCCACCGCACTTTCTGTCAAAGTTACTACACAACACCAAAAAATGGCAGTTTGATTGCTTGCACGCTACACATGAATGTTTTTTTCCCGCAGTGTATCTGTAGGGCTTGTAGCCTATTGGAAGGAATGCTCAGAGCTAACGTGTTTGAGAACACAGCAAGAGTGGAGAGAGGTTGGGACATTTTTTGATCTTTTTCTGAAAACCTGTGCTTGTTCCCAAAACTTCCACTCTTCATACACATTTTAACGAACATTGTAGAGAATCCTGTGCTTGTTTCAGACATCCAATTTTGGAATCAATCGGACTTACAGATTTGTGTCAGTGAGCCTAAATGTGACAGCAATTCCAACCAAATGTTCCATATAGACCAATGTTAACTGGAACCACAAATTCCTCGAAGACAAAAGGAAAAGCCAATTTTTTTAACTGTGATTTTGCACACATTTCTTTTAGTATAGATATGAAACTACATCAATGCATTCCCCAGAGACTTTCCTTTCAACAAATGTAGTTTGAGAGGTATGATCTCCATGAAGTTACTTTTCTCAACTGATAGATATTGTGTGCCCCTCCCCTTTACACCTTCTAATGCTGATGTAAACATCATAGCAACCAGCAAAGTCAGGAGGCCTTCAAAATAAAAGACCACAATAGTATCTGTATGTTAACAAGAATCTTGGATCTATCTTTTTTTGGTTTTGTTTATATCACTTGTTGAGAAGCATGTTTTGAACTGGAAGCAACAAATACCCAAAATAATGATTAGTTTGTGCAAAGCAACGACTAGTTTAGTACGATAAAATCCTGATAGGTAACTGTCTAAAAGGAAACCCAGGAGTACGAGTATTTATTACAAAGCGAAGATCTGTTGTACTTAAAGCAACAAGTAGTCGTTGCAAAGCAATAATTTGTTGTAAATGACGCAAGGAGTATTAAAGTAATGAGTTGTCGTGGCAAAGAAACAAGTGCATTAGTCTAATAAAAGCTTGGGAGGTAATTGTGTCTTAACAGGAAAACCAGGAGTATGAGTACTCATTGCAAAGTAAAGTAATTATATCCTAATAGGAAGTTAAGGATATGACTATCGTAAAAGCACATTGACAACATTTAAGTGTTGTTGACTCATTTTATTCTCACAGGTTCTTGTGCAGTTAAAGAAAGTAAATTTTTCACAAAATGGTTATGATGTGTCATTTGATGCCAACGGGGATCCTGTGGCCACATATGAGCTGGTGAACTGGCAAAAAACTGAGAGTGGCAACATCGAGTTGGTGACAGTCGGACACTACGATGCATCACTGCCGGTGGGCCGGGAGTTCCGTATCAACAGGAACCTCACCTGGGTGGAGGGCAGCACACAAGTAAGGAGCCTAAAAGTTCTTGTTTAACATATTTAAGTTTAAAACAGTGTTACATGGTATGAAATGTTTTTGTTCCTTATACGTCCTGCCTATACTAGCTGTCAAAAGGTGAATTCCAGAGTTACAGCATTTTTGCCTAAAACTATGCCTTCATCTTATCTGAAAGTCTTGCCTTGCTGAGTTGCAGTGCAGGGATAGAAAAGAATTACGTTTGACTTAATTGTTGGAGATTTTGGCAAAATCAGGTTGGTTTAATTTACAGATTGCATGCCCATGATCAGCCGCTTTTGAAGAAACATGATGAGTGGGTGAGGGATGACACTGAGCTTCATTTGTGAGAATCTACCCTACCTGAAAGGAAGTGATCAATCAGAGCAAAATGGTTTTTGAACGCAGCTGTCAATCATATAAATGGCTGCTTGTGAACTGTAGTTAAACTAGGAGGCACTTATCCAAGATTCTGTTTATTGTCTTTGTGGGGAGGGGAGCACTGGAAGAGAAGCTTTCACTCTACTTCAAATTCTGGCATTTTTACCAGTTCTAGCTTTATGACCTGAGAGCTTTGTAGCATATCTGAATATGTGATATTTTGTTTTTATCTTTGTGCCAGGTACCTGTGTCAGTGTGCTCTGACAGCTGTCCTCCAGGAACTCGTAAAGTGCTGCAGAAAGGAAAACCCATCTGCTGTTATGATTGTTTACCATGTCCTGAGGGAGAGATTAGCAATGTGACAGGTATTTTTATTTACTCCAAATGCATATTGACTGTACAACATATACAGTAACTTACAGTATTTCTCCTAAAAGACCACTTTGCTTTATATTCAGATTCCCCAGATTGTCTCCCATGCCTCAAGGAGTTCTGGCCTAATGCAGCAAGGGACACGTGTCTCCCCAAGCCTGTAGAGTTTCTTTCCTTCAACGAGGTCCTAGGAATCATCTTGGCTGCATTCTCAGTTGGTGGTGCCTGTCTTGCCATTATAACAGCGGCTGTGTTCTATCGTCACAGGACATCCCCGATTGTCAGGGCCAACAACTCTGAGCTGAGCTTCCTGCTGCTCTTCTCTCTGACTCTGTGTTTCTTATGTTCATTAACTTTCATTGGAGCGCCCTCTGAGTGGTCCTGCATGCTGCGCCACACAGCATTTGGGATCACCTTTGTCCTCTGTATGTCTTGTGTTCTTGGAAAAACAGTAGTCGTGTTAATGGCCTTCAGAGCTACACTCCCAGGAAGCAATGTGATGAAATGGTTTGGTCCTCCACAGCAAAGAAGGACTGTAGTGTCTTTAACGTTCATTCAAGTTATAATATGTACTATTTGGTTGGTTCTTAATCCTCCATTTCCAGTGAAAAACCTCACAACATACAAGGAGAGAATCATCCTGGAGTGCGCATTAGGCTCAGCTGTTGGGTTCTGGGCTGTGCTCGGGTACATCGGCCTGCTGGCTGTCTTTTGTTTTGTGCTAGCTGTCCTGGCTCGGAAACTACCTGATAATTTTAATGAAGCCAAGCTGATCACCTTCAGCATGCTGATATTCTGTGCAGTGTGGATTACCTTTATCCCTGCATATGTCAGCTCTCCTGGGAAATTCACGGTGGCTGTGGAGATATTTGCCATTCTGGCCTCCAGTTTTGGACTAATATTGTGTATATTTGCTCCAAAGTGTTTCATCATATTGTTTAAGCCAGAGAAGAACACCAAGAAACATTTAATGAACAAAAATCAATCCTGAGATACAGTTGCAAGAAAAAGTATGTGAACCCTTTGCAATTAGAGTTTTCTGCATTCATTTGTCATAAAACGTGATCTTATTTGCATCTAAGTCCCAAGTATAGACAAACACAACATGCTTAACCTAATACCACACAAAAAATTAAAATATTTCATGTTTTTATTGAACACATCCATTAAATATTCAAAGTGATGTTGCAAAAAGTAAGTGAACTCTATGGCAAGTGACTCCATTAAGAGTTAATTGGAGTCAGGAATTAGCAAACTTGGAGTTCTTATAATGAAATGAGATTTGAGTGAGGTGTAGAGATACTTTGAACACTAAAAAACTATCAAACTTTTTGAGATTGTTATTCACAAGAAGCATCTGCTCATGTTAACCATGCCTCGCAAAAAAAAGAGATCTCCAAAGACCTGCGATCAAGAATTGTTGATTTGCATCAGACTGGAAGGGGTTACAAAGTAATCTCAAAGACTTTAGGTATTCACCATTCCACAGTTAGACAAATGGCCCACAAATGGAGAGGATTTAGTGCTTTGGCTACTCTCCCTAGAAGTGGGTGCCCAGCCATGTTCACTCCAGAAGCCCAACGCAGAAAGCTCAGTGAGGTAAAAAAAAAAAAAACAACAAAAAACTCCAGAGTAACAAGTAAAGACTTGAAGGAGTCAATGGAACTGGTTAACATCTCTAGACATGAGTCTACCCCACACACAAGATTGAACAGGCATGGTGTCCATGGCAGGACACCATGCAGGAGGACCCTGCTTTCCAAAGAAACATCACTGCATGCCTGAAGTTTGCCAAAGACCACCTTGACACTCCACAACACTACTGGGAAAATGTTTTATGGACTGATGAAACTATGGTGGAACTGTTCATGAAGAACACGCAGTAATAGCTATGGATGTTAAATGGGCCCTGCATTCCAACAATGAAGTATGATGGAGGGAGCATCATGACTTGGGGCTGTTTTGCTGCCTCAGGGCCTGGACCACTTACCATCATTAAGGGGAACATGTATTCCCAATTTTATCAAGGTATTCTACAAGTTAATGTCAGGGTGTCTGTCTGCTAGCTGAAGCTCAATAGAAGTTGCCTGATGCGGCAGGACAATGACCTTAAACATCAAAGTGTACTTCAGAATTACTTCAAAAAATAAATCTGTGTGGTATTAGGTTAAGCACATTTTGTTTGTCTATACTTGGGACTTCATGCAGATCAGATCACATTTTGTGACAAATTAATGCAGAAAACCAGATCATTTCAGAGGGTTCACATGCTTTTTCTTGCAACTGCATATGGGGTTTGGACAAAGTAAAGGGAGAAATTTGCCAGCATTGAGGTTGATTTCTCAACAAGTTTGATGGTACATAACTCAATGTGTACTACATTTACATAAAAGCTGAGTTACTGTGCTGCATAATTTGTTGCTCTTGTTATCGCTGTCTCTGTGAGCAGGAAAAGTCAGCTTTCTCAGTAAATTGGACACTGAGTATTGTATTGTCTTAGCAACCTACATTTACCATAGACACTGATTGGACAGCAACAAAAAATGTAACAAACTTTCCCATAGCATACAGTATGAGGCTTATAATTTGCACATTCAACTCAGTCTTCACCTTTAAATATTGACGGGAATTTTAATGCCATTTTGTGAATGTACTTTAACATGTTATGAACTTATTTAACAAGGATTATTTGTTGATGAGCTAAATGAGAAAATAAAGAAGGTCAAAATTCAGAAAGAATTTTGGTTCTGTGTTCTGTCTTGATGCCAGGGCTGGACTGGCCATCTGGCATACCCCGGTGGGCCAGCAGGTCTTTTGGGCCGATGATATATATATTTTTTCTATTTTTATTTTTTCTTATATATATTTTGGTTTAGTGATTGACCAACGGCCAATAAAACAGTAGAGATAAGGCCGAGGTGTCTTTGGCCCCTTCTGCTGCCAATCAATCAGCCACTCACGTCATGGCCCGACAAGTCTTTTTGGCGGAACAACCTTTTAGTCAGAGGGCTGTCCAAGAGCTGAGGCCAGCTCCTCCTTGGGCCCATCAGCTGTCAATCAATCAATCAATCAGTCATGGCACAGACAAAATAAAAATGAAACGCATAGGACGCAGGAAAATTATGAGAAAAACAACCAACAAGCCCTCTGTGCAAATGCTGCCAAATGCGCTAAACTAACTGAAATGTTTAGCGATGCAGCAGCGGGACCTTACTTAGCATCATTAGCAGAACTGGCGGCAGCAGGTGATGACAGAGGTGGCCTTTTGGGAATTAGGCGAGAGAGGTGGATAGAGATGGCAGCACCCGGCAACATGTGGTAAGAAGCAATAAATGGTTCTCTGCGCTTGCAAAATTTTTTAATACTGTATGTTTAGTTTGCTTGATACTGTGGCAAGCTATGGTTAGCAAGCAAGACGCAGAGACCGCACCCGGGACACAACATCAGACAGTTTTTCCAAAACAGTACATGGCCCAACCCAGTGACTCATCAGCTTGGGGGGAAAGGCCCTTCTTCCTCTCTGGACAATACACCCACACCATTGCCCCTGCTGCAAAATCCTGCCCCTTAGAGCGAGAATCATAGGTCCGTTTCTGTCAGGCCCCAGCATTGGCGAGTGCCTTCCTTGTCAGCTCCTGCACCACCCAGAGATGTTCATGAAGATGATACAGGTAATCCAACCCAGGTTGCGCCACCTCCGACTCAGGGGGTGGTCCAAAAACCAAATCCACAGTGCCAAGTTTGTGTCCAAACATGAGGACAGCAGGGGTGCACTTGCTGGACTCCTGCATTGCAGGCCGAGCTCCTCTGATACGCCGAGGCTACAGAACATCTGGTCTACCAGGTGCTCTGCAGTTGTGGCGGCGCTCTGGTCAGGGACTGCATAGGCCTCTGGCCACTTTGTGAAGTAGTCCATGGCAACAAGTATGGTAACGGTTGCCCCGTTCAGTAGTGGGGAAGGGACCCAAGATGTCAACGGCCACACACTGTATCTGCAGCCAGATGGTAATAGAATAGAATAGAATGCCTTTATTGTCATTGCACAGGGTGACAAGTACAAGAACGAGATAAGCCATCAGCCCATCCAAACGAATAAAACACCCACAAACAGTATGACAGAGGTAAACAGGACAGGAAGACAGAGTATGAAGCGAAAGAAATACAGTACAACGTGAGAAGAGGAAAGGAGGAAAAAACAATGAAAAAAACCTCAGCAACATAGGCATAATACAATTCACACACATGAACAGACTACTACAGACTTTAGTTTATTGTCCAGGATGAGTCTGAGGTATTTGATGGACTGCTGAGCTGTGGGTGCTGGAGGTGTTGATGATCAGTTCTTTTGTTTTCTTGACATTGAGTTCGAGGTAATTGTTTATGCCCCATTGTGAAAAGTGGGAGATGGAGTCCTGATAGCTTAGAGCAGAGTTATTGTCTTTAAGGAGTGCAAGTATGGCAGTGTCGTCAGCGTATTTGATATATGCAGTGACAGGTGAGGGGCTGGTGCAGTCGTTAGTGTAGAGGGTGAACAGAAACGGGCTCAGGGCACAACCTAGTGGGGCTCCTGTGTTGGTGATTATGGTGGAGGATGAAGACATGCCCACTCTGACCGTCTGTGGTCTGGCTGAGGAGGCTGTGGACCCAGTGGATGGAGGCATGCCACAGCATCCACAATCCCCTTTTGGCCTTGTAGGCAAACTGATACGGATCCAGATGTGGTTCAACAAACCGGTGGATGATGTTAAATATCAGCTTTTCAAGGCATTTCATGAGAATGAAAGTGAGTGCAACTGGCCGATAGTAAATCGGTTCTGAGGGACCGTTTTTTTTGGGTACAGGTATTATAGTGGATGTTTTCCAGAGGGTGGGTACTGAAGCAGTCCTGTAGGATTCACAGAAGATGTTATGTATGATTTGGGAGAGCTCTGTGGCACAGTCCCTGAGCACCCCTGCCTGGATGTTGTCAGGACCCTGGGCCTTTCCTGGCTTACACCTTCCCAGCTGCCGGTGCACGTCGTCCACTGTGAATGGCGCCTGATGTGTTGTCTCCGGGATTGGCAGGCTTCCCAGCAGCACCTCGCAGTCCTCAGAGCAGTTGTTTTTGTTGAACCTGGTGTAGAATGTATTAAGTTAATTTGCAAATGAGGTTGGATCATTTATTGATGAAAGTGTGGTCTTAGGTGAGAGTCCTTACTTTTTGAAAAGCTTGTTTTGTGTTGATGGTGCTAAATTCCTGTTTCAGTTTCTGCCTGTAGTTGTGTTTTGCTGTGATTATGTAATTTTTGATCTGACGGCTTATGTACCTGAGTGAAGCCCAGTCTTGCTGTTTAAAAGCCTTTTGTTTTTCCCTAAAGCTATGGTTGATGTAATGTGTGATCCAGGGTTTAGAGTTTGAATATTTGCAGGTTTTAACTGGTATTGTTGTAGAGATGTAGAAATTGATATAGTTGGGTTGGACCTTTTTTTGCAGTGCAGGTGTCACACCGGTGAACATAAAGTTCCACATCCTGGCAGCATCCTGGCCAATAGAACCAGGACCGGAGACGGTGGAGGGTTTTGGAGACTCCAAAGTGTCCAGCCCCGGCTGCACCATGGACCAGTTGTAGCACTCTGGAGCGTAGCTGCTGAGTGGCTAGGAGCTGGAGAATTTCACGGTTGCCCCCTGGGGTCTGCCAGCTGCGATGGAGGAGTTTGTCATGGTTGATGAGGCTGCCACCCAGAGACCCAGTCTCGGATACGAGAGAGGACGGTGTCTTGGCTCTGGTCAAGCTGGAGCTATTCTGGATCAATGTCCTCAGGGTCAAGGTCCCCTGGGGTGTCTCGCAGTGCTGCCACCACTGGGTCTGCCGCACCTCGTTCCTCCAGGCGTAGGCAGTACCTACAGTGTTCTTCTCAACAGGGGCGCCGAGACAGTGCATCCGTGTTGACATGGAGGCGGCCAACCCGGTGGCGTATCTCAAAGTTGTAATCCTGAAGAACCTCCAGCCACCGTGAAAGCTGTCCCTTTGCCACCGTTTTCTATTGCCTTATCATAATTGCATGTTGGTCCTGTTAGTGTTGTGAAGCTGATTCGCGGTTAACTTTGCCAGTGTGATTATTTGTTGATAGATTTGGAGGTGATAAACAGATGGAGTTTCCACTCTATTATTAATGTGTGTTTTTCCATATTTTACTGCTTTGTTGTGCTGCATGTTATTGCATTTATAAATATTTATACATTTAAGAGTGAAAGTTATACATTCTGACTTCATATGTTTTGATTGACACTTTGGGATGACGGCTGTTTTATGTAGCCTACATGTAGTGTGGATATGGTGCTATATGCTTAGTATGTCTATATGGTTAGGAGAGCACTAAGATAGTTTGTGTGTCATCAGTTGTGGTGGGCCGGTCAGGGCAAAAAATGCCAGGGCCGATTTTTTTGTCCCAGTCCAGGCCTGCTTGATGCTGTCATAAAATCATTGCTTTTTCAAAAATGTTTCCACATTTACATTATGTGGGATGGGATTGAACCACGCAAACCAGATATCAAAAGTGCATTATTTAGACTTAACTGCTATATGAACTAAAAAGAAACAAAATAGGATATAATGGTTGCATAAAATTAGAAAACCATTTTGTGTTTACAATGATAACTTTGAAAAAAGACACATGGGCACTGAGTGCAGATAACATTGCACGGCCCATAGAAAGAATTCTCTTTGGTGTACAGTAAGCTGACGTACAGTAGAAGGAGGGACGGTTTGTCTGAAAAATCTATAAACCAGTGAAAACACACATGCAGTATTCCCACACAGACAGTTGAGGGATGGAGATCACTGCTCTCTCTATTAGCCTGATCCTGTCTCTGGGTCTGTGTGAGCTGAACTCAGCTCTTGTCTTGAATGTTTCTGGTGCTGGGGTCAGCTCTGAGGCTGCATTTGAGAAATGTAAGCTCCAGGGTACCACTCGTCTACCTGTATTTTTTGTGGATGGTGACTATGTTATTGGTGGTGTTTTCGCCCAACATATCAACATGCACACAGTGAAGCATAACTACACCTACATGCCTGAGGCAGTGAGATGCAAAGGGAGGTTAGTAAGAGGGAGAAATGTCTGATAATTTTGATGATTGTCTGATGATTTTATACTGTTTAAGGATGGAAATGTTCTTAATTTTAATGATGATCTATCAATTTGGTTTTCAAATCGAGTGCATTTACCTTTTTGACAGTGAACATGAAAACAATTCTCCCATATGTTTTCTGTTAAAATGGTGACATTAGCTCATAGAGTTAACATGAGTTTCTGTGTGCAGAATTAATCAACGTGGACTGCGCTTCTCACGCGCAATGATCTTCGCCATCGAGGAGATTAACAACAGCACGGAGCTGCTGCCGGGCATCAGACTCGGTTATCAGATCTACGACTCGTGCGCCTCGGTGCCCGTGGCGGTGCATGTGGCATTCCAGCTTTCAAACGGCCTGGACCCGGTGTTTTACACAGGCGACAACTGCTCACAGTCTGGTATGGTGATGGCAGTTGTTGGTGACGGTGGGTCCACGCCATCCATCAGCATGTCCCGCATACTCGGGCCCTTTAACATCCCTCAAGTAAATGTTTGAATTCATGGCAAACTACTTGTTTATATGAACTTGAACTGATTGTTTTCCCCCTAAATAATTACACTGTTTTCTTTAGGTGAGCTACTTTGCCACTTGTGCATGCCTGTCGGATAAGCAGCAGTATCCGAGTTTCTTCAGAACAATACCAAGTGACCAGTTCCAGGCTGACGCGCTGGCCAAGCTGGTCAAACACTTTGGCTGGACTTGGATAGGTGCTGTTAGGTCGGATTCCGATTATGGCAATAATGGCATGGCGTCCTTCCTGGCCGCAGCTCGCAGAGAGGGGATCTGTGTGGAATACTCTGAAGCTTTCTATCGGACCAACCCACGTAGCAGGATCCAGAGAGTAGCTGACGTTATCCGCAGGTTTCTACTGATTGTACTTTTGTTCCATGTGCTGACACTGACCTTCTGCACAAAGAACCATAAAATGTGTAATATTTAACATTTGAGACTTTATTGTTTTAGTGACTACCTTAATTTTATCTTTGCGCTGATATAATATAATGAACTATAATGTCTCTCCAGATCGACAGCTATGGTTGTTGTGGCATTTACAGCCTCTGGAGACATGAGGATTTTGCTAGAGGAGCTTTCTCTTGAGCCTTTTCCATCTCGCCTGTGGATAGGCAGTGAGTCTTGGGTAACAGACCCAGACATGCTGAGGTTCAGCTTCTGTGCTGGAGCTATTGGATTTGGCATTGAGCAATCAGTCATCCCAGGTCTGAGAGACTTCTTGCTGGACCTCTCTCCCTCTAAAGTGGCTGCCTCTCCACTGCTCACTGAGTTCTGGGAGGATGTTTTCAACTGCAGGCTGAGAAAAAGTGAGAGAGTTGAATCTTATTTTTGGGTACTTGTGTTTTAGTTTTGTCGTATTTCTCTGTCTGAGGGGAGCAGCAATTGAATTTAGAACAAATACCAGATTCTGCATGAAATCTCCTGTTATTGTATTGAGTCATGAGAAGACAATAAGGTGCATCTCTGTGAATCTCACTTGAAATTATGATATCTCAGGTCAGGTTATGGCATTCTGCTGTCTTTCAGAAGGTTTTGTTTAAGACAGTCTCCAGGTCATTAAGCTAAACAGAGATGAAAAATTGTACTTGAAGCATGTATCAGTTACATTAATTACGCTTGCCTGCATGTAATTAAAATATTTTTCTGACAGTTTTTTAAGATCTTTTGCATATTTTAAACATGTTAATGCTATTCAAGTCAGTATTTAAATTATATATTTTTCATAGTTTAAATATAAACAGTTTGACGTGCACATATTGTCACTGTCAGTTTGTATACACAGAAACAGATATCACACCACAGTCAAGTTAATTTCCAATGAAACAGACTAAGTTACATTTCTAGTGTTTGCAACCCTACAAGTCAGCGTTTACCCATTCACATACAGATTCATACATTGTTGGCTGAAGCTATCATGCAAGGTGCTACCAAACATTTTGGGCTTCAGTATGTTGCTCAAGATTTTCAGCATCTTCACTGTCAGGGTCGGGGAATGAATTAATGACCTATCTAAAAATGAATAAAGATGTCTGCAAAATAGTGTTTTTTAGAGTGCTTTAAATTAAAAATGCATGTTTTACATTTACATTAGTGCAATATAGATATGAGTTGCTGAAATTAGTTGCAATTTTTAGGATTGAAAAAAAAATCCCTCTCCCTCTCTTTCTGATTTTAGGTGAAGTCAGGAACGAGAGGGTCTGTGATGGAAGTGAAGACATACAGACACTCCAGACTCCGTACACTGACACATCTCAGCTCCGGATCACTAACATGGTACATAAAGCTGTTTATGCAATAGCACATGCCATTCATAATGCAGTGTGTCAGGAAAGAAAGTCTACAACTCAGTGTGACAAATTCACCAGGATACAGTCTGAAGAGGTCAGTGAAAAACAAATAGGTAACCGCACCAATACACCAATGTCCTTTTTAAATGTAAAATTTACAAATTAATGAAATGGAAAATAATCAAATTCTTCTGATTTGATGTTCCAATTTGTACCACTGGTGCAATGCAAATGTTTCATCTCCTTTCTTGTTTCTTATTGTTCTTCATCTTCCACCGCACTTTCTGTCAAAGTTACTACGCAACACCAAAAAATGGCAGTTTGATTGCTTGCACGCTACACATGAATGTTTTTTTTTCCGCAGTGTATCTGTAGGGCTTGTAGCCTATTGGGAGGAATGCTCAGAGCTAACGTGTTTGAGAACACAGCAAGAGTGGAGAGAGGTTGGGACATTTTTTGACCTTTTTCTGAAAACCTGTGCTTGTTCCCAAAACTTCCACTCTTCATACACATTTTAACAAAAAAGGTAGAGAATCCTGTGCTTGTTTCAGACATCCAATTTTGGAATCAATCGGACTTACAGATTTGCGTCAGTGAGCCTAAATGTGACAGCAATTCCAACCAAATGTTCCATATAGACCAATGTTAACTGGAACCAAAAAAATTCCTCGAAGACAAAAGGAAAATCCAATTTTCTTAACTTTGATTTTGCACACATTTCTTTTAGTATAGACATGAAACTACATCAATGCATTCCCCAGAGACTTTTCTTTCTGATGATACTAATATTTTGTTGTTCGGACTCACATTTTCTGGAAAAACAAGAGTAGTTAGAGAGGTATGATAGTGCCATGAAGTTACTTTTCTCAACAACCACAATAGTATCTGTATGTTAACAAGAATATAGAATCTATCTTTTTTTTTTGTTTATAGCACTTGTTGCGAAGCATGTTTTGTACTGGAAGCAACAAATACCCAAAATAATGATTTTTGTGCAAAGCGACGACTAGTTTAGTACAATAAAATCCTGATAGGTAACTGTCTAAAAGGAAACCCAGGAGTATGAGTATTTATTACAAAGCGAAGATCTGTTGTACTTAAAGCAACAAGTAGTCATTGCAAAGCAATAATTTGTTGTAAGTGACGCAAGGAGTATTAAAGTAATGAGTTGTCGTGGCAAAGAAACAAGTGCATTAGTCTAATAAAAGCTTGAGAGGTAATTGTGTCTTAACAGGAAACCCAGGAGTATGAGTACTCATTGCAAAGTAAAGTAATTATATCCTAATAGGAAGTTAAAGATGTGACTGTATCGTAAAAGCACATTGACAACATTTTAGTGTTGTTTACTTTCTCTTACTTAATTTTATTCTCACAGGTTCTTGTGCAGTTAAAGAAAGTACATTTTTCACAAAATGGTTATGATGTGTCATTTGATGCCAATGGGGATCCTGTGGCCACATATGAGCTGGTGAACTGGCAAAAAACTGAGAGTGGCAACATCGAGTTGGTGACAGTGGGACACTACGATGCATCACTGCCGGTGGGCTGGGAGTTCCGTATCAACAGGAACCTCACCTGGGTGGAGGGCAGCACACAAGTAAGTAGCCTAAAAGGTCTTGTTTAACATATTCAAGTTTAAAAAAGTGTGACATGGTATGAAATGTTTTTGTTCCCTGTACGTCCTGCCTATATTCACTGTCAAAAGGTGAATTCTAGAGTTACAGCATTTTTGCCTAAAACTACGCCTTCATCTTCCAAAAGTCTTGCCTTGCTGAGTTGCAGTGCACGGATAGAAAAGAATTACGTTTGACTTAATTGTTGGAGATTTTTGGCAAAATCAGCTTGGTTTAATTTAGATTGCATTCCCATGATCAGCCGCTTTTGAAGAAACACAGTGGGCCTCATTCATGAAACGTGAGCAGAACGAATTTGTGTGTAAACCGTTCGCAGACGGAAATTTACGTGCATCTCCGCATTCATCAATATTTTAGTAGCTCCAATCTTTTCGTAGCTACTAACAAAATCTACACATGCTGCTGACCACACGTAGTGCTTGTGTAAATTTAAGAACGCATATAAATAATGCTCGTCACTGTTGGAAATTACAATTTTAATTCATAATGCGTTCTGTTATGTACACAATACGCAGATGCCTTTGAAACGTGATATAAACATGACAAACGATTAAAAATATAACATATTTAGTTAAATTAGTTGGCAATTGGCGGGATTAAGATTCAGATTAAACTCATAATTGTGAATTATCTATGTAAATTGACGCATCCTGCCTGCAGTTCTCAGAGGTATCATTAAATTAATGCCAGAGTATATCCAATTTCCATACGGCGCACAACGGCAGACAGAAGTAATGCAGGGGTTCAGCGCAGTTGCAAACATGCCAGGTGTTATCGGTGCCATAGACTGCACACACGTACGCATCAAGGCTCCATCCGGTGATGCATTTGCTTACATTAACCGGAAAAACTTTCATTCCGTGAATGTGCAACTGATCTGTGACGCAAAGTGTGTGTTGTTAAACGTTGTGGCACGGTGGCCCGTTGGGACGCATGACGCATTCATCCTGCGTAATTGCGCAGTTGGCACGCGTTTGGAGGATGGAGCTGTGAGAGACGGCTGGCTCATTGGTAAGAATATAGCCTGCATAATCACATGTGTGTGTTATATATGGACTTACCTTTCTATATCCATAGGGGATAGGGGTTACCCACTGACGCCGTGGCTTATGACCCCACTGGCCAGCCCGCAGACACCACAGGAGCATACAATGAGGCGCACGCGGCTACTCGGGCCGTTGTAGAGCGCACCAACGGGGTATTTGGACTCTGAGCGTCCTCCTCCTGTGGCAGATGTACTTTTTTTGTGTGCGCTAATGCGTTTCTTTGCGTCAAGTTTAATGTCAAACCATTTACGTTTAACCTCGGACGTAGTTCTTTGCACTACAGAAACCACATTTACTGCGTCCGTCACCTCCCTCCACGCTTTCGCTTTGCCTGTCCCTGTCACACCACTACTAACAGATGAAAATAAAATATTTTTTTTGGACTCCACTTCTCCCAAAATAATTTCAATCTCCGCTTCGGAAAAATTCTTTTTTCTTTCTCGTTCTTTTTTTCTTTGTGCCATGACTGACAGGTTGACAGGATGCCTCTACACACCTCCTTATATGGTGGTCATTAGCAATTCATGGGCGGGGTTCATGCTAATTGCTGATTATCGGGAGCGCGCTGCCACCTTACGATGGATTGGCATTCATGATCATACACACGTGTTTACGATCAGATCTGAGTTTCCCGCGGCGTTCATGAATCCGGAGTAGGTTTTTAGTAGCGTAGGCTTTTATGTGCAAATCTACGCACAAATCTACTAACGTTTCATGAATGAGGCCCAATGAGTGGGTGAGGGATGACACTGAGCTTCATTTGTGAGAATCTACCCTACCTGAAAAGAAGTGATCAATCAGAGCTGAGTGGTTTCAAATACGGGTGTGCATTGGCACTTCCCTCACAATTCGATTCGATTACGATTCACCAGGTAACGATTCGATTCAATTCGATTCTACGATGCATTGCGATGCATCACAATTATACTGCACACAAGGGACATTTTTCGTCAGTCATGGGGCAATACAAGCAGTCAGATAGGCCTAATAACAATAGATTTTAATGGCTATATTTTGAAAAGATGGCAAAATGAATCTCCTGCCTGAGTTCATCTAAAAGTAAGGAAAGAGAAATGCCTCCTCCTGCCATAAAAAAGGAACCTGCTGAGGTGAAATTTACATCAGCATAATGTCAAGCCCTTGTTCCTGAGGTAGGGAAGACGTTAGCGATATCCCACCTAGCTAGCTATGGCTAGTTTTCATGACGCAAAAATGTAACGTTAACGAGTCGACTTTAAATAGGCAAATACAATGGTAATTACCTATCAATAGTACTTTCTATAAAAACGTAAATGTTAAGTTCTGTCAAATACTACCACATACTTCAGTCACAACATATCAAAACAGCTTGTCCAGCTAGCTTACCTGTGCTGCGCATCAACACATGGCTCATTTGAATATTTAAATTAGCCATGTGTTGATGCGCATGCACCTGGTGCAAAGGCCACCTTGGCTGTAAATTGAACATTTTTTCACAGGGCATCAAGGCCAGAGTGTGGGGCAACGACGGCCATGGCCGTTGTGGCCGTCGTGAAATTCCCACCCTGTCCCCCACAGCTTTCCACTGGAGGACAGGAAATAAACATAATCGATTATGGCACTTTGCAGCATCGATGCTGAATCGTGCATGCCCCGCATTGCGATGCATCGCCGAATCGATTATTGTTGACACCACTAGTTTCAAATGCATCTGTCAATCATATAAATGGCTGCTTGTGAACTGTGGTCAAACTAGGAGGCACTTATCCAAGATTCTGTTTGTTGTCTTTGTGGGGAGGGGAGCACTGCTAGAGAAGCTTTCACTCTACTTCAAATTCTGGCGTTTTAACCAGCTCTAGCTTTATGACCTGAGAGCTTTATAGCATATCTGAATATGTGATATTTTGTTTATTTCTTTGTGTCAGGTACCTGTGTCAGTGTGCTCTGACAGCTGTCCTCCAGGAACTCGTAAAGTGCTGCAGAAAGGAAAACCCATCTGCTGTTATGATTGTTTACCATGTCCTGAGGGAGAGATTAGCAATGTGACAGGTATTTTTATTTACTCCAAATGCATATTGACTGTACAACATATACAGTAACTTACAGTATGTATCCTAAAAGGCCGCTTTGCTATATATTCAGATTCCCCTGATTGTCTCCCATGCCTTAAGGAGTTCTGGCCTAATGCAGTGAGAGACACGTGTCTCCCCAAGCCTGTAGAGTTTCTTTCCTTCAACGAGGTCCTAGGAATCATCCTGGCTGCATTCTCAGTTGGTGGTGCCTGTCTTGCCATTATAACAGCGGCTGTGTTCTTTCGTCACAGGACATCCCCGATTGTCAGGGCCAACAACTCTGAGCTGAGCTTCCTGCTGCTCTTCTCTCTGACTCTGTGTTTCTTATGTTCATTAACTTTCATTGGAGCACCCTCTGAGTGGTCCTGCATGCTGCGCCACACAGCATTTGGGATCACCTTTGTCCTCTGTATGTCTTGTGTTCTTGGAAAAACAATAGTGGTGTTAATGGCCTTCAGAGCTACACTCCCAGGAAGCAATGTGATGAAATGGTTTGGCCCTCCACAGCAAAGAATGACTGTAGTGTCTTTAACGTTCATTCAAGTTATAATATGTACAATTTGGTTGGTTCTTAATCCTCCGTTTCCAGTGAAAAACCTCACAACATACAAGGAGAGGATCATCCTGGAGTGTGCATTAGGCTCAGCCGTTGGGTTCTGGGCTGTGCTCGGGTACATCGGCCTGCTGGCTGTCTTTTGCTTTGTGTTAGCTGTCCTGGCTCGGAAACTACCTGATAATTTTAATGAAGCCAAGCTGATCACATTCAGCATGCTGATATTCTGTGCAGTGTGGATTACCTTTATCCCTGCATATGTCAGCTCTCCTGGGAAATTCACTGTGGCTGTGGAGATATTTGCCATTCTGGCCTCCAGTTTTGGTCTAATATTGTGTATATTTGCTCCAAAGTGTTTCATCATATTGTTTAGGCCAGAAAGGAACACCAAGAAACATTTAATGAACAAAAATCAATCCTGAGATACAGTTGCAAGAAAAAGTATGTGAACCCTTTGAAATTACAGAGTTTTCTGCAATAATTTGTCATAAAACATGATCTTATTTGCATCTAAGTCCCAAGTATAGACAAACACAACATGCTTAACCAAATACCACACAAAAAAATATAATATTTCATGTCTTTATTGAACACATCCATTAAATATTCAAAGTGATTGTGGAAAAAGTAAGTGAACCCTATGTCAAATGACTCCATTAAGTTTTTTGGAAATTACTCCATTAAGTTAATTGGAGTCAGGAATTAGCAAGCTTGGAGTCCTTACAATGAAATGAGATTTGAGTGAGGTGTAGAGATACTTTGATACTTCTCTAAAAAACTCTCAAACTTTTTGAGATTGTTATTCACAAGAAGCATCTGCTCATGTTAACCATGCCTTGCAAAAAAAGAGATCTCCAAAGACCTGCGATCAAGAATTGTTGATTTGCATCAGATTGGAAGGGGTTACAAAGTAATCTCAAAGACTTTAGGTATTCACCATTCCACAGTTAGACAAATGGCCCACAAATGGAGAGGATTTAGTGCTTTGGCTACTCTCCCTAGAAGTGGGTGCCCAGCCATGTTCACTCCAAAAGCCCAACGCAGAAAGATCAGTGAGGTAAAAAAAACAACAACAAAAAACTCCAGAGTAACAAGTAAAGACTTGAAGGAGTCAATGGAACTGGGTAACATCTCTAGACATGAGTCTACCAAACACAAAAGATTGAACAGGCATGGTGTCCATGGCGGAACACCATGGAGGAGGACCCTGCTTTCCAAAGAAACATCACTGCATGCCTGAAGATTGCCAAAGACCACCTTGACACTCCACAACAATACTTGGAAAATGTTTTATGGACTGATGAAACTATGGTGGAACTGTTCATGAAGAACACACAGTAATAGCTATGGTGTTAAAAGGGCCCTGCATTCCAACAATGAAGTATGATGGAGGGAGCATCATGACTTGGGGCTGTTTTGCTGCCTCAGGGCCTGGACCACTTACCATCATTAAGGGGAACATGTATTCCCATTTTATCAAGGTATTCTACAGGTTAATGTCAGGGTGTCTGTCTGCTAGCTGAAGCTCAATAGAAGTTGGCTGATGCGGCAGGACAATGACCTTAAACATCAAAGTGTACTTCAGAATTACTTCAAAAAAATAAATCTGTGTGGTATTAGGTTAAGCACATTGTGTTTGTCTATACTTGGGACTTGATGCAGATCAGATCACATTTTGTGACAAATTAATGCAGAAAACCAGGTAATTTCAGAGGGTTCACATACTTTTTCTTGCAACTGCATATGGGGTGTGGACAAAGTAAAAGGAGAAATTTGCCAGCATTGAGGTTGATTTCCCAACAATTTTGATGGTACATAACTCAATTTGTTGCTCTTGTTATCGCTGTCTCTGTGAGCAGGAAAAGTCAGCTTTCTCAGTAAATTGGACACTGAGTATTGTATTGCCTTAGCGACCTACATTTACCATAGACACTGATTAGACAGCAACAAAAAATGTAACAAACTTTCCCATAGCATACAGTATGAGGCTTATTATTTGCACATTCAACTTAGTCTTCACCTTTAAATATTGACGGGAATTTTAATGCCATTTTGTGAATGTACTTTTAATATGTTATGAACTTATTTAACAAGTATTATTTGTTGATGAGCTAAATGAGAAAATAAACAAGGTCAAAATTCAGAAAGAAAGGCTTGGTTCTGTGTTCTGTCTTGATGCCAGGGCTGGACTAGCCATCTGGCATACCGGGCAAATGCCTGGTGGGCCAGCAGGCATTTTGGTCCGATGATATATATTTTTTCTATTTTTTTTTTATTTTTAATTCATATTTTGGTTTAGTGATTGACCAACAGCCAATAAAACAGTAGAGAGAAGGCCGAGGTGTCTTTGGCCCCTTCTGCTGCCAATCAATCAGCCACTCACGTCATGGCCCGACAAGTCTTTTTGGCCGAACAACCTTTTTGGTAGGCCAATGGTTAAAAAACAGTTAGAGGGCTGTCCAAGAGCTGAGGCCAGCTCCTCCTTGGGCCCATCAGCTGTCAATCAATCAATGAATCAATCAATCAATCAGTCATGGCACAGACAAAATAAAAATGAAACGCATAGGATGCAGGAAAATTATGAGAAAAACAACCAACAGGCTCTGTGCAAATGCTGCCAAATGCGCTAAACTAACTGACATGTTTAGCACTGCAGCAGCAGGACCTTACTTAGCATCATTAGCAGAACTGGCGGCAGCAGGTGATGACGGAGGTGGCCTTTTTCGGAATTAGGCGAGAGAGGTGGATAGAGATGGCAGCACCCGGCAACATGCGGTAAGAAGCAATAAATAGTTCTCTGCCTGGCTCAAATATCATGAAGTCAGGTTAATAACTTTATTTTGTTCGCTTGCTAAATGTTTTAACACAGTATGTTTAGTCTGCTTGATACTGTGGCGAGCTATGGTTAGCAAGCAAGACGCAGAGACCGCACCCAGGACATAACATCAGACAGTTTTTCCAAAACAGTACATGGCCCGACCCAGTGACTCATCAGCTTGGGGGGAAAGGCCCTTCTTCCTCTCTGGACAATACTCCCACACCATTGCCCCTGCTGCAAAATCCTCCCCCTTAGAGCAAGAATCATAGGCCCGTTTCTGTCAGGCCCCAGCATTGGCGAGTGCCTTCCTTGTCAGCTCATGCACCACCCGGAGATGTTAATGAAGATGATACAGGTAATCCAACCCAGGTTGCGCCACCTCCGACTCAGGGGGTGGTCCAAAAACCAAATCCACAGTGCGAAGTTCGTGTCCAAACATGAGGACAACAGGGGTGCACTTGCTGGACTCCTGCACTGCAGACCGATACGCCCACAGGACCAAGGGCAGATGTAAGTCCCAGTGTCTCTGCTGATGGTTAGTCAATATAGCGAGTTGCGTGTACAGGGTGCGGTTGAAGCGTTCAACCAGTCCGTCGCTCTGAGGGTGTAGTGGTGTAGTCCGGGTTTTCTTGATGGCCAGCCGCTGACAAACCTCTGCAAACACCTGGGCCACGAAGTTCCGCCCCTGGTCAATATGCAGCTCCTCTGATATGCCAAGGCGACAGAACATCTCATCCACCAGGCGCTCTGCAGTTGTGGCGGCGCTCTGGTCAGGGACTGCATAGGCCTCTGGTGAAGTAGTCCATGGCAACAAGTATGTAACAGTTGCCCCGTTCAGTAGTGGGGAAGGGACCCAAGATGTCAACGGCCACACACTGTATCTGCCTCCAGATGGTAATAGAATAGAATAGAATGCCTTTATTGTCATTGCACAGGGTGACAAGTACAAGAACAACGAGATAAGCCATCAGCCCATCCAAATGAATAAAACACCCACAAACAGTATGACAGAGGTAAACGGACAGAGTATGAAGAGAAAGAAATACAGTACAACGTGAGAAGAGGAAAGGAGGAAAAAACAATGAAAAAACCTCAGCGTTATGTGTAATGCATGCTAGTGTGTTCCTGTTTGAGGTGGTTAACATTTTAAAGTAGCAGGTTGAACAGTAGAGGATGATGGGTTGAACTATGCTTTTGCAAAGTAGTAACAGAAGTTGGGGGAGGGACTACAGAGAGTGCTTTGAGTTTGTGAATGGCAGAGATTCTTTGTTGGCAGCGTTTGTGTGTGTATGTGATGTGCTGATCAAAGTTTAGTTTATTGTCCAGGATGAGTCTGAGGTATGTGATGGACTCCACAATTTCCACAGATTCACCATTAATCACAGTGGGGTTATGGGTGAGGTTGCGTGCTGAGCTGTGGGTGCTGGAGGTGTTAATGATCAGTTCTTTTGTTTTCTCGACATTGAGTTCGAGGTAAATGTTTATGCACCATTGTGAAAAGTGGGAGATGGAGTCCTGATAGCTTAGAGCAGAGTAATTGTCTTTAAGGAGTTCAAATATGGCAGTGTCGTCAGAGTATTTGATATATGTAGTGACAGGTGAGGGGCTGGTGCAGTCGTTAGAGTAGAGGGTGAACAGAAACGGGCTCAGGACACAACCTAGTGGGGCTCCTGTGTTGGCGAAGATGGTGGAGGATGAAGACATGCCCACTCTGACCGTCTGTGGTCTTTGGCTGAGAAAGCTGTGGACCCAGTGGATGACTAGTGGAGGGATGCTGAGGTGGTGGAGTTTCCTGGTCATCTGATGACGCTGGATGGTGTTGAAAGCTGAACTGAAATCGATGGACAGGATTCTGGCGTGGTTGCTGGATGATTCCAGGTGCTGTAGGAGGGAGTGAAGGAGGCATGCCACAGCATCCACAATCCCCTTTACCGAATTCGGTACTTTTATAGGTACCGACCGAATTCCGTCGGTACTACCGAGTACCGATTCATGTAAAATCAAACGGTACCATGTTTCGGTACCTAAACGGCGTTAACTTTAAACTGATCATTGATTTCAACCTGTTTTCATTTGACGTCTTTGATTAACAAGCGTGCTGACGATCGCACTATTTTTATTTACCTCCTCGTCTGGTCCTGTCTGCTCACCGCGGACACTAGCTGCTGCCCTCTTCCACCCCAGCACAGAGACGAACAGCCCGGCTCTAGGCCTGCTAGCCGCCAGCTGCTATCTCTCCAATGTCTCTACCCGGGCTTGGCCTTCATCTGCCTCCAGATTGGACCTTCCGTACTCCGTTTGCTCTCTCCATTCTTCTGTAGACCAGTCATTAACAGCTAGCAGCTAGCTGCTGCATCTCTGGTCCTCCGCTAATACTCTGCTTTTCAACTCAGGAATATTACCTGCCACTTTACTCCAAACTGCCTCGCTGAAATTAAATCCCTCGGACTCCTGCGTCATCCTTGATATGTGCACAGAGCAGTCCGACTCAACTTTGTTTATTCCAACCATGCAATGCCCACAAAACTGTCTGACCGGTGGTCCGCCGCACAGCTACGACATCATCACAACAAATCACACGTGCACTTGCAACCTTTTTTTTTTTTTTTCGTGCACTTGCAACCTGAGAGCGCTCCTCTGGGTTTGACAGCATCATCCACCTCCCAACCTCTGTTCCGGCATCCTTTGATAACACTGCAACCTTCATGTTACAAAATGCACGTTCACTCAACAATAAAGCACCGCTCATCCTGGATGTTATATTGTTTTGATATATTTTTTAAAGTTTATATTTTGATAAATAAATATGTTGAATTGAAAAATTGAGATTTTATTATTAAACAAATTAACATTTGTTTACCACATAAACAAACGCAAAAGTACCGAAAATTGGTACCGTTGAGTACCGATTCCGATTCCCAGGTACCGGGTATCGGTACCGTATCGGTTCAAATGTGAAAGGTACCCATCCCTATTCCAAACCCTCATTTACATATAAAACACAGTGCTGCAAAGCATTCTGGGAAACACTCCCTATGCTCTCTCCCAACACGTTACAAAACATTATCAGTGTATCTTGTATAGACGGGTGTCTTGTGTACAAACAGTACTGGGTGCGCATGCAGCCAGTGGGCAGAAGCATATTAAGAGAGGAAAGTTTCTGCTGCCTCCACTATGTGCATACTGATGACAGTAAGTTTGGCCCGTTCAGACTTTTAATGGAGTTCAAGACACACCCTGACCCTGGATACTGTGGACACCCTGGACACCCTGACTACACCCTGGACACCCTGACTACCTAATTGGTTGAAGTTTTTAGACTGGCACAGCAACATGCTAGGCTTGCTGTTGTTACTGTTCAGTTATAATACCAGTTTGCCACCGTTTCCTAGTGCCTTGTCATAATTGCATGTTGGTCAGTCCTGTTAGTGTTGTGAAGCTGATTCGCTGTTATCTTTGCCAGCGTGATTATTTGTTGATAGATTTGGAGGTGATAAACAGATGGAGTTTCCACTCTATTATTAATGAGTGTTTTTCCATATTTTCCTGTTTTGTTGTGCTGCATGTTATTGCACTTATAAATATTTATACATTTAAGAGTGAAAGTTATACATTCTGACTTCCTATGTTTTGATTGACACTTTGGGATGACGGCTGTTTTATGTAGCCTACATGTAGTGTGGATATGGTGCTATATGCTTAGTATGTCTATATGGTTAGGAGAGCACTAAGATAGTTTGTGTGTCATCAGTTGTGGTGGGCCAGTCAGGGCAAAAATGCCAGGGTCGATATTTTTGTCCCAGTCCAGGCCTGCTTGATGCTGTCATAAAATCATTGCTTTTTCAAAAATAATTCCACATTAACATTATGTGGGATGGGACTGAACCACACGAACAAGATATCAAAAGTGCATTATTTAGACTTAACTGCTATATGAACTAAAAAGAAACAAAATAGGGTAAAATGGTTGCATAAAATTAGAAAACCATTTTGTGTTTACAATGATAACTTTGAAAAAAGACACATGGGCACTGAGTGCAGATAACATCGCACGGCCGATAGAAAGAAATCTCTTTGGTGTACAGTAGGCTGACGTACAGTGGAAGGAGGGACGGTTTGTCTGAAAAATCTATAAACCAGTGATAACACACATGCAGTATTCCCACACAGACAGTTGAGGGATGGAGATCACTGCTCTCTCTATTAGCCTGATCCTGTCTCTGGGTCTGTGTGAGCTGAACTCAGCTCTTGTCTTGAATGTTTCTGGTGCTGGGGTCAGCTCTGAGGCTGCATATGAGAAATGTAAGCTCCAGAGTACCACTCGTCTACCTGTATTCTCAATGGATGGTGACTATGTTATTGCTGGTGTTTTCGCTATACATACCAGCATGCACACAGTGAAGCATAACTACACCTACATGCCTGAGCCAGTGAGATGCAAAGGGAGGTTAGTAAGAGGGAGAAATGTCTGATAAGATGATTTTATACTGTGTAAGGATGGAAATGTTCTTAATTTTAATGATGTGTGAATTTTAATGAATGCATTTACGTTTTTGACAGTGAATATAATATGCAATTCTCCTATATGTTTTCTGTTAAAATGGCCACATTCTGTAATAGAGTTGACATGAGTTTCTGTATGCAGCATTGACCCTCGTGGACTGCGTTTCTCACGTGCAATGATTTTTGCCATCGAGGAGATCAACAACAGCACGGAGCTGCTGCCTGGCATCAGACTCGGTTATCAGATCTACGACTCATGCGCCTCAGTGCCCGTGGCTGTGCATGTGGCATTACAGCTTTCAAACGGCCTGGACCCGGTGTTTTACACCGGCAATAACTGCTCACAGTCTGGTATGGTGATGGCAGTTGTTGGTGAGTCTGGGTCCACGCATTCCCTCAGCATGTCACGCGTCCTCGGGCCTTTTAACATCCCTCAAGTAAATGTTTTGAATTCATGGAAAATTGTGTGTTTAATATAAACTTGAGGTAATTGTTTTGTCCAGTTAAATAATGACAGTGTTGTTTTCGTTAGGTGAGCCACTTTGCCACTTGTGCATGCCTGTCTGATAAACAGCAGTACCCAAATTTCTTCAGAACAATTCCAAGTGACCAGTTCCAGGCTGACGCGCTGGCCAAACTGGTCAAACACTTTGGCTGGACTTGGATAGGTGCTGTCCGGTCGGATTCAGATTATGGCAATAATGGCATGGCGACTTTCCTGGCCGCAGCTCGCAGAGAGGGGATCTGTGTGGAATACTCTGAAGCTTTCTATCGGACCAACCCACGTAGCAGGATCCAGACAGTAGCTGACGTTATCCGCAGGTTTCTACATCACTGATTGTGCTTTTGTTCCCTGTACTGACACTGACCTTATGCACACAGAACCATAACATTCGTAAACGATTAATATTCATGATTAAATGGTCTTAATGACACTTTAGAAGTGTATCTTTTACATCAAGTGTATTCCTCTCATATTTGTTACTGACATTCTTCTTCATGTCAGTGAGGCCAAATACTAAACTATAATTTTCTATCCGATCCCTCACATGTATGTTTGTGTTTATCATCTACATTTTATTGTTGTGCTGATATAATATAATGAACTATATTGTCTCTCCAGGTCGACAGCTGTGGTTGTTGTGGCCTTTACAGCCCCTGCAGACATGAAGTTTTTGCTGGAGGAGCTTTCTCTTGAACCTTTTCCACCTCGCCTGTGGATAGGCAGTGAGGCCTGGGTAACAGACCCAGACATGCTGAGGTTCAGCTTCTGTGCTGGAGCTATTGGATTTGGCATTGAGCAATCAGTCATCCCAGGTCTGAGAGACTTCTTGCTGGACCTCTCTCCCTCTAAAGTGGCTGCCTCTCCACTGCTCACTGAGTTCTGGGAGGATGTATTCAACTGCAGGCTGAGAAAAAGTGAGAGAGTTGAATCATATGTTTGGGTCCTTGTGTTACATTTTTGTTGTTGTTTTTCTCTGTCTATCTAAGTGGTTGCTTTTAGACTGAATCTCAGATTTAGCATGAATAGAAAATCTGTTGTTATTGAGCTGAGTCATGAGGAGGCAATAAGGTGCATCTCTGTGAAGCTCCTTTGAAATTATGATCGTTCAGGTCTTTATCTCAACACTAAAGCCATGAACATAGGCACACAAAACAGACAGTCTTCAGATCACTAAGCTAAATAGAGATGAAAAATTGTACGTAAAGCACATATCAGCTACAGTATATATGCTTGTCAGCATATAATTAAACTATTATTCCAACAGTGATTTCTTAAGTCTGTTAATGATATATTTTTTATAGTTTAAATATAAACAGTTTTTTAACATGCACATATTGTCCCTGGCTGTTAATATACACAGAAACAGACATAAACCACTGTCAAGTTCATTTAATGTGCTTCCTTTTATGTGTACAGATACTTGGCTAATGAAACAGACTAAATTACATTTCTAGTCTTAGCAACCCTACAAATCAGCACTCAACTATCCTCATATACATTCATACATTGGTGGCCAAGGCTATCATGCAAGGTGCTACCAAATCATTTTGGATTGCAGTATCTTGCTCAAGATTTTCAGCATCTACACTGCCAGGGCCAGATCGAACTAATGATCTTCCAATCAGTTAATGATGGTTAAAAAATAGGGCTGATACAAACAGAAAAAGCAACTATCTCAAAATAAATGAAGATGTCTGCAAAATAGTGTTTTTTGCTTTCAGAGTTTTTAAATGAAAAGGCATGTTTACATCTACATTAGTGCAATATAGATATGAGTTGTTGCGATGAGTTGTACTTTTAAGGGTTGAAAAAACATGCCTTTCCTCTGTCTCTGTGATTTTAGGTGCAGTCCCAAACGAGAGTTTGTGTGATGGAAGTAAAGACATACAGACACTCCAGACTCCGTACACTGACACATCTCAGCTCCGGATCACTAACATGGTATACAAGGCTGCTTATGCAATAGCACATGCCATTCATAATGCAGTGTGTCAGGAAAGAAAGTCTACAACTCAGTGTGACAAATTCACCAGGATACAGTCTGAAGAGGTCAGTGAAAAACAAATAGGTTACCACACCAATACACAAATGCCCTTTGGCATTTCAAGAAAAAATTAATGAAATTGAATTAAATTCTTATTATTTGTAGTGCCAATTTGGAACCATCGGTGCAATACAAACTATGTTGTCTTGACTATATATCTTTCTTATTTTTCTTCATCTTCCACCGTACTTTTTTGGAAGAAGTACTCGTTGCTAGGCAACACTAAAAATGTCCAAAAGATACATGAAAAGGTGGTGAGTGATAAAAAAAACAGCCATTTTCGCCATTTTCGTAAAAAATTTTAAGAATCGCAGAGCTCAGAAACACCTCACTTTGGGGCTGTGCCAATTCGCTATACTTTAACATAGAAGTCTAAGGGGGTCTTGAGACTTGGGACTTCATTGGGCCAAACAGTTTCATTGCTTGCACTCTTTTCATGAAATTGCAGTTTACGTTTGATACTTTTTTCAGAGCGTTTCAGAGTAAATAATGGGTGTGTATTGGGCTAGAGCTAGAGTGGATGACATCACAGCTAGAGTGGAGAGTGGCTGGGACATTTCTTTTGACATTTTTCTTTGAAAATCCTGTGCTTCTTCCCAGAACTTTAACTCTTCATAAATCATTTTAGGGCAAATTGGAGAGAATCTTGTGCTTGTCACAGACATCTTACATTGGAATCAATCAGATTTACAGATTTGGCTCAGTGAGCCCGTATGCAACAGCAATTTCGACCAAATGTTTCATAGAGACTAATGTTAACTGGAAACAGACATTTCAAGTGGAAAACAGAAAAAGACCATTTTCTAAACTGAGATCTTGTTCACATTTCTTTTACTACAGACATGAAACCTTCATCAATGCACTCAGCAGAGACTTTTTTTCTGATGATACAAATATTTTGGTGTAAGGCCTAAGATTTTTTTTTAAATTATAAGAGTGGTTTGAAATGTGTGATGTCCATGAAATTACTTTTCTCAACTGTTAGACATAGTGTGACCCTCCCCTTTCCATCTTTCTAATGCTGAGGTAAACAACATGGCAACCAGCAAGGTCAGGATGGACCAGGCCTTCAAAATAAAAACCCACTATGGTATCTGTATGTCAACAGTATTCTTGGACAAAGTTTTTTTCATAGTTTGTAGCACTTGTTGCGAAGCAACCATCTTTGGTACTGGAATCAACAAATACCCAAAATAACGAGTAGTTTGTGCAAAGCAACGACTAATTTAGTACAATAAAATCCTGATAGGTAACTCTCTAAAAGGAAACCCAGGAGTATGAGTACTTGTTACAAAGCAAATTGTAAATCTCCAGCACACTATCAACATTTCAGCTCAAATTTTCACATTTTAAGTATTATTTATCTTTTATTGTATTTTATTCTCACAGGTTCTTATGCAGTTAAAGAAAGTACATTTTTCGCAAAATGGTTATGATGTGTCATTTGATGCCAATGGGGATCCTGTGGCCACATATGAGCTGGTGAACTGGCAAAAAACTGAGAATGGCAACATCGAGTTGGTGACAGTTGGACACTACGATGCATCACTGCCTGTTGGCAGAGAGTTCCGTATCAACAGGAACCTAACCTGGGTGGAAGGCAGCACACAAGTAAGGAGCCCAGAAGCTCTGTTTTGACAAAGTTAAGTTCCAAATTTGACAGTCTTACATAGTATAAAGTGTGTTAATGCCATTTTTCATTTTTTGTAATTTAGTCTCAGATTTAGATATTCTATTATTTTGATTCATATTTAGTGACTGTTTACTATAGTGATTGTTTAATTGTATTCTATAGTTTGTATGTTAGTTGAGGATATGTTAGTGTACATGCATTACATTGGTTAGAGCGTGCACGCGCTGTAGTACAGAGCTATGACGTAGGAGCTCGTGCATTGAGGGAGAGAAAAACTGTGTGACTGTATCATTGTGTGGGCATTCAGTAAATAACAGTTTTCTACCGTTGTCCAACACACTAAACTCGTTTAGAGACTCGTTCTTTCTGTTATAGAGTGGTTAAGTGTATATATGTGTTAAGAAATACTTACCGAACTCAAGAATGGAGTTTTAGCCACAACATTAAGTAGAAAACAGTCGCCAAGGGCAAGAGAAGACGATCGGGAGCTGAGAGCAGATGCATTGCGCTGAACACTAGCTGATGAAGGAAGCTAGCTAGCTGAAGAGATAGCTAACTACGTTGAGCCAGCACCCGACCAGAATTCCTGACGACTTCTACAATGATGGATGAGTACACAAAGAATGAAATTAAATGACTGGATAAGCTACAGCTACAGAATTTGCCGGTCATAGCGAAATAAGGATAATTCTACCATTGTGTGGCCAAATCAAAACATTAGAAGCCACAAGGTGTGCTAGTAGCCAGTAGTCACACAGGACATTTTGAGAAAAGTGTTATCGCTAGATAGTCATATTAGCCCCTCAAGTTTGTCTGGAAATAAATACAGCCCTGGGACCTTCTCTTTGAAAACATCTACATGTTTTGAGGTTAAAGGACTGCTTATCTTGATTTCAGAAGTTTGCAAGAGCTTGCTATAATAAGAGACTCATCTAACTTTAATAGCCAATTGAAATGTCTGATTTGGATAAAACCAAAAGGGAGGGCAATGTCGAGCTAGACATGAAAAGAAAGATCAAGTTGACCGCAAAGGCCATGGAAAATAAACTTAAAGAACAGATGGAGTGCAGGAAAGGACCGGTCATCACCTGAAGCAGTAACTACAGTTCTGCAGCACTTCTACGTCGATGACTGCCTAGTCTCAATGCCCGACAAGAAGAAAGCTACTACTTTGACCAAGGACCTCATTGTGTGAGAGTGGAGGATTCCGCTTGACCAAGTGGTCAAGCAACAGCCGCAAAGTGCTGTCATCACTTCCCGAACATGAGAGAGCAAAGGAGATCAAGAATCTAGACCTGGACAGGGATGAACTACCCATGGAAAAGGCCCTTGGGGTAGACTGGTGCATAGAATCAGATTCCTTCAAGTTCCGTATCCACGTGAAGAGCATGCCCATCACCAGACGAGGTATCTTCTGGGTTGTAAGCCCAGTATACGACCCCCTTGGATTCCTGTCGCCGTTCATTCTTCTTGCAAAGACCATTGTCCAGAGTCTCTGTCGAATGAATCTTACCTGGGACGAAGAGATTCCAGAAAACGTGGCAAACAGGTGGTTCGCCTGGCTGTCTGATATGAGCCAATTCGCCAGCTTCGTCAGGAGGTGCATCAAGCCAAAAGGATTTGGTCCGGTAACGTCAGCACAACTGCATCATTTCTCCAATGCTAGCGAGAAGGGCTACGGCGTTGTCACTTACCTCCGCATCGAGATCAGCCACGGTCGAGTCCACTGCTTTTTTCTTTTAGGAAAATCCAGAGTCGACGTAAAACCAGTCACAGCCCCACGCCTTGAGCTCACCGTGACTACTATTGCGAGGAAAATGGATAAGCTCATGAAGCGAGAGCTTTCGATGGTCCTAAAAGAGTCTGTGCTATGGACAGATAGCACCACCGTCCTCCGATACGTCAACAACGACGGCGCTCGTTTTAAAACATTCGTTGCGAACAGAGTGTCGACAATCAGAGAGAACACAAGGCCAGCACAGTGGAAGTATGTCAACACGGCTTCTAACCCAGCTGACCATGCATCAAGAGGAATGAAGGCAGAGCACTTCATGAAGTGTCAGAGCTGGATTGAAGGTCCTGACTTCCTAGCCAAGAGTGAGTCTCACTGGCCTGTCCTATCAGAGTTCTCAAGAGAGATAAGTGAAGAGGACGCAGAAGTGAAATGTACCACCAGTGTGAACGTCATCAAGACCGTTGACTCAAGCACAGACCCTCTCTTCAAGCTGACTCATCACTACTCCGACTGGTACAGCCTGAAGAAGGCTGTCGCCTGGATGTTGAGACTGAAGGAGCTGCTTCGAAGACTGTGCGAAACGAGGAAGACATTTGAGTCTCAAGCCCAGTCTTCAGAAAGTCAAGATGTGAAAAATCAAGACAGTTGAGAACCGCATGCAGAAATGGAAATCTACCCTGAAAGGAACTACTCTCACTGTCAAGGATGTCAGAAGAGCAGAAACTGCGATCATTCAGTTCAGCCAAAGGCAAACCTTCCATGAGGAGCTTTGCACGCTGCAGAACGGTGAAAAAATATAGAGAAGCAGTTCTATTATGAAGCAGGATCCCTTCCTCCAAGATGGGGTTCTCTGGGTTAGTGGAAGATTGCACCAGGCAGCCTTGCCAGAACACACAAAGCATCTGGCTATCCTGGCCAAGGATCACCACGTCACAACTTTGATAATCAGGAATGCTCATAAGAAAATCAGACATGGAGGGAGAAACCACACCCTTGCTCGACTGAGACAAAGGGTCTGAATATGCAAAGGAAATGCAGCTGTGAGAAGTGTGCTTTCGAAGTGTGTAAAATGCCGGAACAGTCAAGCAGCCGTGAGTGAACAGAAGATGGCAAATCTACCACTTGATCGTCTACTGCCTGGCCATCCACCGTCGTTAACGTCGGTGTAGACCATTTTGGCCCCTTTGAAGCAAAGCATGGACGCGTGCAAGTCAAGCGTTATGGAGTCTTGTTTACTTGCCTTACGATCAGAGCAGTCTACATAGAAATCACACACTCAGATCGGATAACGGAACAAACCTGGTAGCTACAGAACACGAGATCCTTCAGGCGATGAATGAATGGAACTAGTCCCAGATCTCCGAGGCTCTCCTGCAAAAAGGAGTCACTTGGATCTTCAAGCCGCCTGCTGGGTCGCAACCACGGTGGTGTCTGGGAGCGACAAATACGAACAGTCCGAAAGATACTTACCAATCTTCTGAAGCTCCACTCACTTGACGACGAATGTCTGCAATCTGTGATGTGTGAAGTAGAAGCAGTGATCAACAGCAGACCTCTTACCAAGTCATCTGATGATGTGGACGATCTTGAGCGACTGACGCCGAGTCATCTTCTCCTGCTCAAGGGAAAACCAGCACTCCCCCCAGGTGTATTTCAGAAAGAGGATCTATATTCCAAACGAAGATGGAGGCAAGTGCAGTACATCTCCGACATCTTCTGGAAGCGCTGGTCCAGAGAATATTTACCCCTCCTACAAGAAAGGCAGAAGTGGTTGGAGAAGAAGAGGAATATGAAAAAGGGAGACGTTGTACTCATTGTGGATGAGAGAGCTCCAAGAGGATCCTGGTTAATGGGAAAAGTGGAAAAGACACTTCCCGACGCTAAAGGGTTCGTCTGTCGGGTCCTTGTCAAAACAAAGACCAGCACCTTAGAGAGACCCATAGATAAGTTGTGTCTCCTGCTCAAGATGGAAGAATCTCATGGACAATAAAGGACATTATTATTTAGGACTTTCCATATTTGCCTATATTGTGGGCCTCACCTAGATTAGTCTCGGTTGTTTATGTTGATTTAGAATCAAATGAAAGAGTACAGAGAAGGATTAGAATAAAGAAAATGAGTCCTTAGTTTTAGTTCACTGTTTAGTTCACTGTTTTCTACCGTTGTTCAACACACTAAACACGCGTAGAAACTTGTTCCCTCCGTTATAGAGTGGTTAAGTGTATATATGTGTGTAAAGAAATACTTACCGAACACAAGAAGGGAGTTTTAGCCGAAACAAAGTGTTTTTTGTCTCTGTTCCTTCTGCCTATACTCGCTGTGAAAAGATTCATTTCAAAGTTACAGGATTTTTGCATAAAACTACCCCTCCATCTTATCCAAATGTGTTCACCTGCTGAGTTGCAGTACAAGGGTTAGTTATATAAAAGTATAATTTTTGACTTGATTGTTGGAGATTTTGGCAAATTGACTTAGTTTAACTTGAGTGCGCGCCCATGATCAGCTGGTTTTGAAGAAACATGATGAGCGGGTGAGTTTCATTTGTGAGAATCTACTTCACCTGAAAGAAAACAACCAATCAGATCAGTGGACTCGAACACAGCTATCAATCATAGCAATGGTTGCTTGTGAACTGCGGTCAAAGCCGGAAGCACTTATCCAATATTCTGCTTGTTGACTTGGTGGGGAGGGGAGCACTGCAAGAGAAGCTTTCACTCTACTTCAAATTTTGGCATTTTTACCAACTTTAGCGTTTTATCCTTGGAGCTTTGTAGAACATCTGAATGTGATTTTTTTTTTTGTATGAATGTGCCAGGTACCTGTGTCAGTGTGCTCTGACAGCTGTCCTCCAGGAACTCGTAAAGTGCTGCAGAAAGGAAAACCTGTCTGCTGTTATGATTGTTTACCATGTCCTGAGGGAGAGATTAGCAATGCTACAGGTATTTTTATTTTCTCCAAATGCATGTTGACTGTACAGAATATACAGTAGTTTACAATATGTCTCCTCAAAGGGCTCTTTGCTTATTTCTTTCAGATTCCTCTGATTGCTTCCCATGCCTCAAGGAGTTCTGGCCTAATGCAGAGAGGGACACGTGTCTCCCCAAGCCTGTAGAGTTTCTTTCCTTCAACGAGGTCCTAGGAATCATCCTGGCTGCATTCTCAGTTGGTGGTGCCTGTCTTGCCATTATAACAGCGGCTGTGTTCTATTGTCACAGGACATCCCCAATTGTCAGGGCCAACAACTCTGAGCTGAGCTTCCTGCTGCTCTTCTCTCTGACTCTGTGTTTCCTATGTTCATTAACTTTCATTGGAGCACCCTCTGAGTGGTCCTGCATGCTGCGCCACACAGCATTTGGGATCACCTTTGTCCTCTGTATGTCTTGTGTTCTTGGAAAAACAATAGTAGTGTTAATGGCCTTCAGAGCTACACTACCAGGAAGCAATGTGATGAAATGGTTTGGTCCTACACAGCAAAGAATGACTGTAGTGTCTTTCACATTCATTCAAGTTATAATATGTACTATTTGGTTGGTTCTTAATCCTCCATTTCCAGTGAAAAACTTAACAACGTACAAGGAGAGAATCATCCTGGAGTGTGCATTAGGCTCAGCTGTTGGGTTCTGGGCTGTGCTGGGGTACATCGGCCTGCTGGCTGTCTTTTGCTTTGTGTTAGCTGTCCTGGCTCGGAAACTACCTGATAATTTTAATGAAGCCAAGCTGATCACCTTCAGCATGCTGATATTCTGTGCAGTCTGGATCACCTTTATCCCTGCATATGTCAGCTCTCCAGGGAAATTCACTGTGGCTGTGGAGATATTTGCCATTCTGGCCTCCAGTTTTGGACTAATATTGTGTATATTTGCTCCAAAGTGTTTCATCATATTGTTTAAGCCAGAGAAGAACACCAAGAAGCATTTAATGAGCAAAGATCAATCCTGAGATATATGACGTTTAGAAAAAGAAAAAGGAGAAATTTGCCTGCATTGAAATGGATTTCCCAACTGTTTTGATGGTAAATGTAGATGACGGAACCAATAAACAACTCAGTGTGTGCTACATTTACAGAAAATCTGAGTTACCATGCTACAGAATGTGTTGCTCTTATTATTGCTGTCTCTGTGAGCAGGAGAACTCAGCCTTTTCAATAAATTGGACACTGAGTATTGCTTGACTGAACTACATTTACCATCAACACTAATTGGACAACATAAATGAACAAATTTTCCCATAGCATACAGTATAATGCTTATGATGTGCAAATTCAACTCAGTCTTCACCCTTAAATATTGACATGAATTTTAATGCCATTTTGTGAATATTCTTTGAACATGTTATGAACTTATTTAACAAATATTATTTTTTGATGAGCTAAATGAGAAAATAAACAAGGTCAAAATAGAGAAAAAAGGCTTGGTTCTGTGTTCTGTCTTGATGCTGTCATAAAATCTTCATAAAAGCTTTTTTCAAAAATATTTCCATGTTCACATTATGTAGGATGGGACTGAACCACACAAGATATTAAAGGTGCATTATTCAGACTTAACTGCTGTATGAACTAAAAAGAAACAACATAGGGTATAACGGTTGCATAAAATTAGAAAGATATTTTGTGTTTACAATGATAACTTTGAGAAAAGACACGTGGACACTAGGTGAAGATAATATTATACGGCCCATAGAAATAATTCTCTTTGGTGTACAGTAGGCTGACGTACAGTGGAAGGAGGGACGGTTTGTCTGAAAAACCTATAAACCAGTGATAACACACATGCAGTATTCCCACACAGACAGTTGAGGGATGGAGATCACTGCTCTCTCTATTAGCCTGATCCTGTCTCTGGGTCTGTGTGAGCTGAACTCAGCTCTTGCCTTGAATGTTTTTAGTGCTAGGGTCAGCTCTGAGGCTGAATCTGCAAAATGTAAGCTTCAGGGTACCACTCGTCTACCTGTCTTTTCTGTGGATGGTGACTATGTTATTGGTGGTGTTTTCTCCCAACATATCAACATGCACACAGTTAAGCATAACTACACCTACATGCCTGAGCCACTAAGGTGCAAAGGGAGGTTAGTAAGAGGGAGAGTGTGGGATTCATTTTTTATGATGTGCTGACAATTTGGTTCACAGATGCAGTGCATTCATACGTTTTTGACAGTGAATATGAATTGCGCTTATGGAGTTGACATGAGTTTCTGTGTGCAGAATTAAACCCCGTGAACTGCGCTTCTCACGCGCAATGATCTTCGCCATCGAGGAGATTAACAACAGCACGGAGCTGCTGCCGGGCATCAGACTCGGTTATCAGATCTACGACTCGTGTGCCTCGGTGCCCGTGGCGGTGCATGTGGCATTCCAGCTTTCAAACAGCCTGGACCCGATGTTTTACACCGGCGACAACTGCTCACAGTCTGGTAAAGTGATGGCAGTTGTTGATGGGCCCGGGTCCACGCATTCCATCAGCATGTCGCGAATCATCGGGCCTTTTAACATCCCTCAAGTAAATGTTTTTTAATTCAAAGCAAACTGCATGTTTAATATAAATTTGAGCTGATTGTTTTGTCCAGTTAAATAATTACACTATTTCATTAGGTGAGCCACTTTGCCACTTGCGCATGCCTGTCTGATAAGCAGCAGTACCCGAGTTTTTTCAGAACAATCCCAAGTGACCAGTTCCAGGCTGACGCGCTGGCCAAGCTGGTCAAACACTTTGGCTGGACTTGGATAGGTGCTGTCAGGTCGGATTCAGATTATGGCAATAATGGCATGGCGTCTTTCCTGGCCGCAGCACGCAGAGAGGGGATCTGTGTGGAATACTCTGAAGCTTTCTATCGGACCAACCCACGTAGCAGGATCCAGAGAGTAGCTGACGTTATCCGCAGGTTTCTACATCACTGATTGTACTTTTGTTCCATGTGCTGACACTGACCTTCTGCACACAGAACCATAAAATGTGTAAACAATTAATATTCATGATTAAATGTAGTTAAAGACAGTTTAGAAGTGTATGTTTTACATCAAATGTATTTCACTCATATTTGGGCCCAAATACTAAACTATAATTTTCTATGCAATCTTTCACATCTATGTTTGTGTTCATGATCTCAATTTTATGTTTGAGCCGATATAATATAATGAAGTAAAAAGTCTCTCCAGGTCGACAGCTGTGGTTGTTGTGGCATTTACAGCAAATGGAGACATGAAGATTTTGCTAGAGGAGCTTTCTCTTGAGCCTTTTCCACCTCGCCAGTGGATAGGCAGTGAGGCCTGGGTAACAGACCCAGACATGCTGAGGTTCAGCTTCTGTGCTGGAGCTATTGGATTTGGCATTGAGCAATCAGTCATCCCAGGTCTGAGAGACTTCCTGCTGGACCTCTCTCCCTCTAAAGTGGCTGCCTCTCCACTGCTCACTGAGTTCTGGGAGGATGTATTCAACTGCCGGCTGAAAAAAAGTGAGAGTTGAATCATATGTTTGGTTCCTTGTGTTTCAATTGTATTGTTTTTCTCTGTCTATCTGAGTGGAGTAGCCGTTCCTTCAAGACTAAATACCAGATTAAGCATGAAATCTGCTCTAATTGAACTGAGTCATGAGGAGGCAATAAGGTGCATCTCTGTTAATCTCACTTGAAATTATGATCTTTCAGGACAGGTTTTTGATATTCTGCTGTCTTTGAGAAGGTTTTCTTTAAACTTTGCTACAGTTTGTCTATGTTAACACTAAAGCCATGAACACAACACATGATATAGAGACAGTCTCCAGGTCATTAAGCTAAATAGAGATGAAAAATTGCAGCACATATCAGCTACAGTATATACGCTTTTTTTGCATGTAATTAAATATTATGAGTGATTTCAGATCTTTTGTGTATTTTAAACATGTTAAGACCGGTCAAGTCAGTATTTAAATTATATATTTAATAATTTAACTGTAAACATGCACATATTGTCAATGTCTGTGTTTATATTTACATTAACAGACATGAAACCAAAGTCAAATTCCTTTAATGTGCTTCCTTCTATAAACAATATTGGCAAATAAATAGACTAAATTACATTTCTAGTCATAGCAACCCTCCAAGTCAATAATCACCCATTCACGTACACATTCATACATTGCTGACCGAGGCTACCATGCAACCGCCTAACAAACATTCTGGGCTGAAATATCTTGCTCAAGATTTTCAGCATCTACACTGCCAGATTCAGGGATTGAACTAATGACATTTCAATCAGTGAATGATGGTTAAAAAATAGGGCGGATACAAACGGAAAAAGCAACTATCAAAAAATAGATAAAGATATTTGCAAAACAGTTTTTTTTGTGCTGCGAGAGTGCTTTAAATTAAAAAATGCATGTTTTACAACTAAAACAATGCTTTCTAGATATGAGTTGTAATTTTTAGGGTTGAAAATAAAATCGCTTCTTTCTGTCCCTGTGTGGTTTTAGGTGCAATCCCAAACGAGAGTGTGTGTGATGGAAGTGAAGACATACAGACGATCCAGACTCCGTACACTGACACATCTCAGCTCCGGATCACTAACATGGTATACAAGGCTGCTTATGCAATAGCACATGCCATTCATAATGCAGTGTGTCAGGAAAGAAAGTCTACAACTCACTGTGACAAATTCACCAGGATAGAGTCTGATGAGGTCAGTGAAAAACAAATAGGTAATCACACCAATACACCAAAATTCTTTTTTAATGTATCATGTACAAATTAATGAAATGGAATTAAATTAAATTGTTATTATTCGGTGTGCCAATTTGCACCATCGGTGCAATGCAAAGTGTTTCATCTTCACCATATATTTTTCTTACTATTCTTCATACTTTGCCACAACTTCTGTCAAAGAACTCATTGCTACGCAACACCAAAAAAGGAAAAGAAAAGAAAGATGAAAAAGTGGTGAAAGATTGAGAATGGTGCGCTATGTATTTTGTTAGAGATTTTCCTTGCCATTTTCGTAAAAATGGCAAAATGACTGATTGAGCTAAGAAACACCTCACTTTGGGGCTGTGCCAATTTGCTATACTTTAATGCAGATGTTTAAACGGGTCTTGAGACTTGGGACTTCATTGGGCCAAACAGTTTGATTGTTTGCTTGCTTTTGATGAAATCGCACTGTACGTTTGATTGTTTCAGAGTTTATAACTTGTGTATATTGGGCAGAATGTTCAGAGCTCAAGTGGCGAGAGGCTGGGACTTCTTTTTTTAATTCTCTGAAAAACCTGTGCTTGTTCCTACATCTGTCACTCTTCATAAATCAATCTTGTTTTGGTCCCAGATATCATACTCTGGAATCAATCGGACCTACAGATTTGGCTCAGTGAGCCTTAATGTCCAGGAATTCCAACTCCAAATGTCCCATAGAGACTAATGTAACCTGGAACCATTAATTTATTGAGGAAAAAAGAAAATGCCAATTTTCAAAACTATTATTTGGCTCACATTTCTATTACTACAGTCTTGAAACCTGCATCAACGTGTTCAGAAGACACTTTTCTTTCTGATGATACTAATATTTTGTTGTCAGGACTCACTTTTAAAAAATAAATAACAGCAGTTTGAGAGGTGTGATCTCCATGACGTGACTTTTCTCAACTGTTGAGGATGAGCTAGACATTAAAAATAAAAGTCCACAATGGAATCTATATCTTAACAGGAATCTTGGACCTAGTTTCTTTCAGATTATACCACTCGTTGCGAAGCAAACATCTGATTTGCCAGATTGTATTTGACAGAGTTAGAAACTTTTTTGATGCGTTTCCTGAAAGAGAGTGTCGAGTCTTGGATGACTCCCAAGTATCAGAACTCGCTCACCAAAGCGAGTTCCTCCCCTCCCAGAAAGACACCAGAATGATCAATATTTTGCGGCCTTTTAGCAAAAATCATACAGATGTTTTTTTTAACATTTAAAGAAAGACATGAGTCAGTGACCCAGTCTTGAACATGAGCCATTGCTGTTGTGAGAATTTGAGCAGCCTCTGTCATGTTTTTCAGGGGTGAAGATAATTGCGTCATCCGCGTACAACTGTGCATTGATACCCTTACAGACATCAAATAAATCATTAATGTAAAAAGAAAACATAATAGGTCCAAGTATGAATCCTTGAGGGACCCCTACTGGACAGTCCAGGTAACGGGGTTTGAGATCACCAACCACCACACACTGCTTTCTATCTGCAAGATATGATCTGAACCAATTGAGGGCCTGTGTAGAGAAATTCAATTTCGACAGCTTAGTTAACAGTACTCGGTGGTCAACGATGTCAAAGACCCTTTTAAGACCCAAGAAAACAGCTCCCACACAGCTGTTCCTATCTAGGAGACACTTGGTTTTTTCAATAAACATGGCCGACTCTGTGGAATGCTGAGTCCGGAAGCCAAACTGCATCGGATGTAACGCTGTATAACCGTTATTGAGATGCTCTACTAACTAAGTAGCCACCAATTTTTCTATTATTTTGGAGATGACAGGAAGAATACTGATTGGTCTATAGTTGTTAATTTCAGATTTACTTCCAGAATTGAAGATTGGATTCACCGTGCTCACCTTTCAGTTAGTCAGGACTACAGAATGTCTGATAGACAGATTTACCAGCTGCATGATGGTGCAAACCAGAGAGTCTGAGTGAAGTTTTAAAAAATTAGTGTCAAATCCATAGTCATCCTTGGCATTAGATTTGTTAAGAGAGCAAATCATTTTCATTACCTATCTTTCAGAGATCTCAGTTATGTTAAAAACAGGTTGTTCGCAATTGAGCAATTGACAGGATGATAAACACAGTCAGGTGCATTGAACAGACTTGATATTTCTTAAACAGAATTTATTAAGAAAATAATTAAATTCTGCAGCCAAGGTGACAGGATTTTTCACTGATTGATTCTTGGTGTTTAGTTCCAGTCCTTTACTGGTTTGTCTTTTCTGTCGGCCAGATAGGTTATTGATCACTTTCCACACTTTTTTAAAATTTCCCTTTGCACTCTCAATTATGTTTAAGAAGAAGTTTGCTTTAGCTTTTCCGAACGCTGATGTTTCGTGCTGATGTAAATTTTCGATGGTCAGTGATTAGACCAGTTTTCAGTGAAGTTTTGACCACCTGATCTCTAACTCTAACTCATTATTCAACCAGGGAAGGGAGGTAGATCCTAGATCCTCATCCTAGAGCTCCCTGTCCTAGAGAAAGACAACAGAACCTCCTTAATTTTTTAAGAGAAGAAGTCAGCACTCTGGTTTATGTCATTGCAGGAGATTACATTATCCCATTCTAATTCCTTGAGAGCTTTTTCAACATTTTGCTGTTGGTTCTTAGGGATGAAGTTATTATTTGGTGATTTCTGAGGCAGATATGTGTGTGTGAATTTAGAAAACGACTTTTATTGACTTTCCGGGAAAAGAAAATTACATCATGATCTGATAGTCCTGTGAAAAGGTTGTGAATCTTAGTGATTCTTTCCAGCTTATTTGAAAACAAAAGGTCAATTCTAGTTTAAGTGTAGTTTGTTATCCTGGTTTATTGGTCAATTAAATCGATACAAATCGATACAAATCGATTACTTCAGGTAATTCTATCGGGCAACAGTTGAGTGTTTTTGACATACAGTAGGACCCCCCACCTTTCCCATGGTCCCTATCTTTTTCTAAAAACATGGTGATCCGACATTGTTATAGCAGCTTCAGGTGGTGAGGAGGATAGCCAGGTTTCTGTGAGTCCCAAAAAGTCAATGTTTGAGTTATTCAGCAGATGTTCCAGTTGTTCTCGCTTAGGAACCATACTGTGAGAACCAAGATGGAGGCCCCAGATGCCATTTTGGGAGTTGAAAGAGAATGCTGTTGCATTTTAATCTGCGTCAGTCCAAACCCACAAATGAACCCAAGGTTCACATTTAGCAAGATCCCAACACTAACTTCTTTGACTTGCTCACACACTGATTCACATATACATTTACATTTAGTCATTTAGCAGACGCTTTTATCCAAAGCGACTTACAGGAAAAAAAGGGGAACAATCAAGGTATAGTGCAATAAGAGCTATAAGTGCAGCAATACGTGCTAGTGACAATTCTTTAAGGAGTAGAGTTGTCATGTGGTGCGAGGAGAGAAGGTGCTCTCTGAATAGGTGGGTCTTCAGGAGTTTTTTAAAGGTTGAGAGGGATGCCCCTGCTCTGGTAGGAACTGGTAGTGTGTTAATATGCATAGCAGTGATGGGAAAAGCCATGTTAGTGGATAATCTGACCCAGAGAGGTGGTGTAGATAGCGAATAGCACTGAGCCCTGGGGAACCCTGTGGAGAGGCAATGCAAAGTAGACAACTGTCCATGCCAGGATACACTGAATGAGCATCCTTTCAGGTAGGAATCAAACCAGGACAGAGCCAAGCCAGAGATGCCCATTTTAAAGAGAGTAGAGAGGAGGATGTGATGGTTAACTGTGTCAAAAGCAGCTGACAAGTCAAGCAGAATAAGAACTAAAGACTTTGCTGCTGTTCTTGCTTCTTTTAAGGCTTCTGTCACAGACAACAGAGCCGTTTCAGTCGAGTGAATGCTCTTGAAACCAGATTGATTTGAATCAAGAAGATTGTTCTGTAGGAGGAATTCTGAAAGTTGCTTAGCGGCCGCCCATTCAATAGTTTTGGATAAGAATGGAAGAAGTGAGACAGGGCGATAGCTCTCGACTTCAGCAGGGTTGAGAGAGGGTATCTTGAGTAGAGGTGTTAACCGAGCTGCTTGGAATGCGGTGGGAAAAGGCAGGAAAGGCACTCCTCACGCCACACCATCCTTGTGATTTATGACCCTTTGTTCTGAAGACATGCGCTTCGGCCATTCGGCAATGCGGCCTCCCCCACAATCATTGTCTCAAATTGATAGTTTAGTAACTTTACAAGACTTATTTGGGTGAATTGGCTATCTTTTCTCTGTTTTACTTAGTTATTCATGATAATTATTAATAATTCTGATAGTCAACCACACTTTTGAACCGTGAGACCCACACAAAAGTTGCTCAGGTTCATCCTTACATATTTGATATCCTTATGGGAGGGATAGCATTTATGGTAAGGCCCGTTTTTACATTTTTGATGCTCCGGCATGAGACATCCTATAACTGTAGGAAATAAAATCCCTATATTAATAGTGCCCCATGCAAGATATCATTTATTTATAAAAGTAGGCATCCTAAAATCCCTACAACACTGTCATCATTTTGGCTAAAATTTTATTGTTTTAAGTATTATTTATTTTCTCTTACTGTTTATTATCCTCCAGGTTCTTGTGCAGTTAAAGAAAGTACATTTTTCGCAAAATGGTTATAATGTGTCATTTGATGCCAACGGGGATCCTGTGGCCACATATGAGCTGGTGAACTGGCAAAAAACTGAGAGTGGCAACATCGAATTGGTGACAGTCGGTCACTATGATGCATCACTGCCAGTGGGCCGGGAGTTCCGTATCAACAGGAACCTCACCTGGGTGGAGGGCAGCACACAGGTAAGGAGCCCAAAAGCTCTAGTTTAACACATTTAAGTTGAAAGTTTGACAGTCTTACATTGTATGAAGTGTTTTGGTGCCTGTTCCTCCTGCCTATACTCACTGTAAAAAGAATTGTTCCAAAGTTAAAGCATTCTTGCATAAAACTACCCCTTTATCTTATCCAAAAATATTCCCTTGTTGAGTTTTGAAAAATTTGTTTGGTTTTATTTGAGGAGCGCATGTGTTACCGGTAGGGATGGGTACCGAATTCGGTACTTTTATAGGTACCGACCGAATTCCGTCGGCACTACCGAGTACCGATTCATGTAAAATCAAACGGTACCATGTTTCGGTACCTAAACGGCGTTAACTTTAAACTGATCATTGATTTCAACCTGTTTTCATTTAACGTCTTTGATTAACAAGCGTGCTGACGATCGCACTATTTTTTATTTTTTTATTTACCTCCTCGTCTGTCCCTGTCGGCTCATCGCGGCCACTAGCCACTAGCTGCTGCCCTCTTCCAACCCGGCGCAGAGACAAACAGCCCGGCTCTAGGCCTGCTAGCCGCCAGCTGCTATCTCTCCAATGTCTCTACCCGGGCTTGGCCTTTGTCTGCCTCGAGATTGGACCTTCCTTACTCCGTTTGCTCTCTTCATTCTTCTGTAGACCAGTCATTAGCAGCTAGCAACTAGCTGCTGCATCTATGGTCCTCCGCTAATACTCCGCTCTTCAACTCAGGAATATTACCTGCCACTTTACTCCAAACTGCCTCGCTGAAATTAAATCCCTCAGACTCCTGCGTCATCCTCGATATGTGCACAGAGCAGCCCAACTCAACTTTGTGTATTCCAACCATGCTATGGCCACAATGCTGTCTGACCGGTGCTGCGCAGCACAGCTACGACGTCATCACAACAAATCACACGTGCACTTGCAATCTTTTTTTTTTTTTTTCTCCTCCGTGCACTTGCCACCTGAGAGCGCTCCTCTGCATTCTTTGATAACACTGCAACCTTCATGTTACAAAATGCACGTTCACTCAACAATAAAGCACTGCTCATCCTGGATTTTATATTGTTTTGATATATTTTTTAAAGTTTATATTTTGAGAAATAAATATGTTGAATTGAAAAAATTAGATTTTATTATTAAACAAATTAACATTCATTACCACATAAACAAACGCAAAAGTACCGAAAATCAGGTACCGGGTATCGGTACCGTATTGGTTCAAATGTGAAAGGTACCCATCCCTAGTTACCGGCCATTAGTCTAGGGGTACCTGGGCCAGTAGCTAGTTTGCTGCACAGTCCTGAGGGTCTGTGAAGCAGTAAGGACAGAGACACGTTATGTGTTTACGATCAACTTCGCGGCATGTTTTATTCTGCCAGTCACAAAATGTCATCAACCATTCAACTGGCCTTAAATACACAATTGTAAAATACACTGACCACCTAAGCGAAAGCAAATACTGAAAGTGCCAGCTTTGTACACAAGACAAAATTATTTGGTAGCTACATTAACAACAATTACAGGGCTCCAAAACACCACAAATTTACCACAGTTTTCTCATGGATCCAAAACAGACTACTTTTAACAAATATATGGTAATACATTCAGTAACATTAATACATATTATTTCCATACTATTAAACATAACTATTAAACATAGCACATTTAAGCTAGGCAGTAGAACACACAAAACAATTAACCCACACCTTCTCTGAGAGCCTATTTCAGTCATATCACTGTCAGAATATGTATGTAACACTTAAGCATTATTTTAACTAATGTTATGCTTTTTTAACCACATTTAACATACCTGTGAAGCAGTAAGGACAGAGACACGTTATGTGTTTGGATCAACTTGGCGCCATGTTTTATTCTGCCGGTCACATGACAACATGGGCTCAAGTTGTCTGTCCCCCACTGTGCCTGTTCTAACAGCGACACCTGCTGTCACAAGAAAATAACAGCAAGGTTTCCCCAAAATGTGAAAGGAACTGATTTATATCTGAAAGGGACTAATTATCAAGTAGTTATTAGAGAAAAAAAAGAACAAATTAGGGGGGTGTCAGTTTTTATTTCACTTTTAACCAAAGCTATTTTCCCTCCCTCTACACACGCCGATGATCAGCTAATTTTTAAGATTACACAGAGCTTTATTTGTGAGAATCTACCACACCGGAAAGGAAAAAAACAATCAGAGCAGAAGGGACTCGAACTCAGCAGTCAATTATGACAATGGCTGCTTGTAAACTGTGTTCAAACTATCAAAATTGTAAGCATTTGTTCAGTATTTGGGGAGGGGAGAGCTGCAAGAGGAGTTTTCAATTGACTTCAAATTCTGGCATTTTTACTAATTTTTCTTTTTTAACTCCAGAGCTTTGTTGCATATCTGAATGTGATTTTTTTTTCTTTGTGCCAGGTACCTGTGTCAGTGTGCTCTGACAGCTGTCCTCCAGGAACTCGTAAAGTGCTGCAGAAAGGAAAACCCATTTGCTGTTATGATTGTTTGCCATGTCCTGAGGGAGAGATTAGCAATGCTACAGGTATTTTTATTTTCTCAAAATACATATTGACTGTACAACATATATAGTAGTTTACAATATGTGACCTGCTCCATCAAAATGAGTCACATTGACCCCGAAACACATTTTGAGATTTTGATATGTCTGTAAAGAGGAGACTCTTAGCTTCATGTCAATACCAACATTATGTTTCTACGCCAAATATTCCATGAGATATGCTCATCCAAAGTTCGACTGTTATCAAAAGTTAGTTTTGAGAAAAAGGGCTTTAAAGATAATGAAACAGATTGCGCCATGTTTCACTGGGATTAAAACACATTTATTAAGACTAGAGTCCAAATGAACACAATATTTTTGGGTCAAAGGTGATACCCCACATCTGTATGTGTAGTCTACTCATACTGTCACACATACACGTGCACGTGACCTCGTGCACGAGCACATACACAACACAGTACAGGCCTAGAAACCCATGTAGATAAGTATCCAAAACATATGGAATACAATAATGATAAAATATGAACAAATATACTGTACATATGATGTAATACAGAATATATGATGGGTATTTAAATATAATAATACTTTAAAAATATTAATATAAAGAATATTTATAAAATATTAAATAGTGAGCCACGTGCACACATGTACTTACAGTTACTTACAAGTGCATATCCATACAATTAAAAATATACAGACAATGGCCCTTTTAATATAATAATACAGAATATTTTATATTATTTCACATTTATTATTATTATTATTATTATTATTATTAAATAATTAAACTGTCACATGCATCAAGGAAGCAGGCAGTCCTCTGGTGTTGCTGCTTCTCACACTGCATCCTCTCATAGAGTCGTATGGAGCTTCACAGGATGGACCAAATGTGTTCATCTACGAAATAAGATAGCATAAATAAAAAATGCAGTCATCATCACAAACCTTTTGGGCTGGCTAAATCATATTGAATCATTGTTTAATGAGGCCTGATCATTTCTGTATTATTGCTTCAATATGATCAGTGCATTCACTGATAGACAGACTGCAGCACAGGATTTAATACAGCCCCATATTCAGAAACATAACATATTCACCATACAGTTTATGATTCACCATATCAGATCTTTTAAACAATACTTTTACTATACATTAACCATTCTTTAGGCTGTTTATTTTGTTATAGCCTAAAGATCTCCTCACCTTTGTGTCTCACAGCAAACCTGTCTCCTACAAATTATGTTTGTATATTACTGTTTAATAATTAGCCTCAGTTGTGTGGTGATAAGGTAATCACTGCCTGGATTATGTTCAGAAACAACATTTTTTTGAGTGAATGAAACACTGACTTTCCTCATTATTTTAATAAATGTAATTTATAGGAGACAGTAGACACCTGAGACACACACCTGACACACCCACACCTGGGCTAACGTTACACACGGTGTAGTGTAGTTATCAAGCATTATTAGCTGCTTTCTTAGCCTGCTCTAGTGATTTTATTAGCCCTTACTAACAGAGAAAAGTAGGATCGCGTAGATAAACTATAAGCTAGCAGCTAGCAGGAGCCGTTGTTGTGCAGTTTGCGGCTCCACTTGTACTCCCGAGCTATCGCAGTCTCTTTAACATTGTCCTCGTTTAGATAACTACAGTCAGAGACATTGTTTGCTACCATCGGCTCATCCATGAGCGCAATATCTTCCTCCTCATCTTCCTCCAACTCAATCTCTCCGGCATTATATTGGCTAACGTTAACCGCACCGTCCGCGTCCTAGTCGGAGGTCCCGCTGTCTCTCTCTCTCTCTCTCTCTCCTCACCTACCGGTGTGGTGAAATAGTCCATAATTAACTCTGTCCAGTTATCAACACATGTAGCACCTCTATCTCTGATTAAATTGAAAAGTTTTGCAATGTTCTCCTCACATTAATCCATCTAGTTAAGCCAGCGATCTTCACCACTATCTGAACCACGTCATCCAGCCTGTCTGTAAACAGCTGTGTGCCGCGAAAAACTTTCTGACAACGTTACCTTTAAGAGCTTAAAAACTATACTTATCATTTGAATTTCATATTAATGTTGACATTGTCTTAAAGCTAAGGCTTTATTTATTCAGAAACGCATAAAACCCCAAAACAGCCAAAAATCACTTTTTTCATGTTTAAACGTGTTTTTACAAGAACGGACGGTTGCGACATCCGACTCATTTCGATGGAGCGCATCACATATGTCTCCTAAAAGGCCTCTTTGCTTAATTTTTTTAGATTCCCCTGATTGTTTCCCATGCCCCAAGGAGTTCTGGCCTAATGCAGAGAGGGACACGTGTCTCCCCAAGCCTGTAGAGTTTCTTTCCTTCAATGAGGTCCTAGGAATCATCCTGGCTGCATTCTCAGTTGGTGGTGCCTGTCTTGCCATTATAACAGCGGCTGTGTTCTATCGTCACAGGACATCCCCGATTGTCAGGGCCAACAACTCTGAGCTGAGCTTCCTGCTGCTCTTCTCTCTGACTCTGTGTTTCTTATGTTCATTAACTTTCATTGGAGCGCCCTCTGAGTGGTCCTGCATGCTGCGCCACACAGCATTTGGGATCACCTTTGTCCTCTGTATGTCTTGTGTTCTTGGAAAAACATTAGTGGTGTTAATGGCCTTCAGAGCTACACTCCCAGGAAGCAATGTGATGAAATGGTTTGGTCCTCCACAGCAAAGAATGACTGTAGTGTCTTTCACGTTCATTCAAGTTATAATATGTACTATTTGGTTGGTTCTTAAACCACCGTTCCCAATGAAAAACCTCACAACATACAAGGAGAGAATCATCCTGGAGTGTGCATTAGGCTCAGCTGTTGGGTTCTGGGCTGTGCTCGGGTACATCGGCCTGCTGGCTGTCTTTTGCTTTGTGTTAGCTGTCCTGGCTCGGAAACTACCTGATAATTTTAATGAAGCCAAGCTGATCACCTTCAGCATGCTGATATTCTGTGCAGTCTGGATCACTTTTATCCCTGCATATGTCAGCTCTCCTGGAAAATTCACTGTGGCTGTGGAGATATTTGCAATTCTGGCCTCCAGTTTTGGACTAATATTGTGCATATTTGCTCCAAAGTGTTTCATCATATTGTTTAAGCCAGAGAAGAACACCAAGAAACATTTAATGAACAAAGATCAATCCTGAGATATATGAGGTTAGGAAAAAGTTAAAAGAGACTTTGCAAGCATTGAGGTGGATTTCCAAACAGTTTTGATATTAAATGTAGATGACTGAAGCGATACATTCCTCAGTGTGTGCTACATTTACAGAAAAGCTGAATTACTGTGCTGCAGAATGTGTTGCTCTCATTATTGCTGTCTCTCTGAGCAGGAGAACTCAGCTTTCTCAGTAAATTGGACACTGAGGATTGTATTGCTTTAGTGAACTACATTTACCATCAACACCGATTTGACAGCAACATAAAATGTGACAAACTTTCCCATAGCATACAGCATAATGCTTATAAGCTTTATCAGTAAAAGAATGTGCACATTATGCATAATGTTCAACATTCAACACAGTCTTCTTCTTTCAATATTGACAAAATATTTTACATGAAATATTTAACAAAGTTTTAACATAAAATGTTTCGTGAATTTCAATGCCATTTGGTGAATGTTCTTTTAAAATGTTATAAACAAATATTATTTTATGATGAGCTAGATGAGTAAGTGATTCTGTGTTCTGTCTTCACGCAGTCAGAATTTTTTTTTTAAAGGATTCTGTATTCACATTATGTAAGATGGGATTGAACCACACAAACAAGATATTAAAGGTGCATTTGTTAGACTTAACTGCGATATGGCCAAAATATAAACATACAATGGCATAAGGGTAGGGCAAAATAAGAAAACCATTTGGGGTTGATAATGATAAGTTTGCAAAAAGAGACCAGAAGAGATTATCTTTGGTGTACAGTAGGCTGACGTACAGTAGAAGGAGGGATTGTTTGTCTGAAAAATCTATATAAACCAGTGATAACACACGTGCAGTATTCCCACACAGACAGTTGAGAGATGGAGATCACTGCTCTCTCTATTAGCCTGATCCTGTCTCTGGGTCTGTGTGAGCTGAACTCAGCTCTTGCCTTGAATGTTTCTGGTGCTGGGGTCAGCTCTGAGGCTGCATCTGTAAAATGTAAGCTTCAGGGTACCACTCGTCTACCTGTATTTTCTGTGGATGGTGACTATGTTATTGCTGGTGTTTTCGCCCAACATATCAACATGCACACAGTGAAGCATAACTACACCTACATGCCTGAGCCACTAAGGTGCAAAGGGAGGTAAGTAAGAGGGAGAAATGTGGGATGAGATGATTTTACTGTATGAGGATGGAAATATTCATAATTTAAATGACGTTCTGACAATTTGGTTTTCAAATCAAGTGCTTTCATGACTTTTGACTGTGAGTATGAATTGCAGTTCTCCCATATGTTTTCTGTTAAAGTGACTTGTGCTTATGGAGCTGACATGAGTTTCTGTGTGCAGAATTAAGCCTCGTGAAGTGCGATTCTCACGCGCAATGATCTTCGCCATCGAGGAGATTAACAACAGCACGGAGCTGCTGCCGGGCATCAGACTCGGTTATCAGATCTACGACTCGTGTGCCTCGGTGCCCGTGGCGGTGCATGTGTCATTCCAGCTTTCAAACGGCCTGGACCCGGTGTTTTACACCGGCGACAACTGCTCACAGTCTGGTATGGTGATGGCAGTTGTTGGTGGGCCAGGGTCCACGTCATCCATCAGCATGTCGCGCATCCTCGGGCCTTTTAACATCCCTCAAGTGAATGTTTTTGATTTATAGCAAACTGTGTGTTTAATATAAATTTGAGCTGACTGTTTTGTCCCGTAAATAATTAAACTGTTGTTTTTCGTTAGGTGAGCCACTTTGCCTTGCGCATGCCTGTCTGATAAGCAGCAGTACCCGAGTTTTTTCAGAACAATCCCAAGTGACCAGTTCCAGGCTGACGCGCTGGCCAAGCTGGTCAAACACTTTGGCTGGACTTGGATAGGTGCTGTCCGGTCGGATTCAGATTATGGCAATAATGGCATTGCGTCTTTCCTGGCTGCAGCACGCAGAGAGGGGATCTGTGTGGAATACTCTGAAGCTTTTCATCGGACCAACCCACGTAGCAGGATCCAGAGAGTAGCTGACGTTATCCGCAGGTTTCTACATCACTGATTTTACTTTTTGCCCTGTGCTGACACTGACCTTCTGCACAAAGAACCGTAAAATGTGTTAAGATTTAATATTATTAATATATTATACTAATATTTCATGTTTATATCATATTATTTTAGAGACTTATGTTGTGTCTTTTACACTGTCACATGTATTTCTGTCATATTTGTTATTGGCATTCTTCTACAGTGAGGCCAAATACTGAACTATAATTTTCGATGCTATCTCTCACATGTATTTTTTTGTTTATGATCTCAATTTGATGTTTGTGCTGATATAATTTAATGTAAAATTAAAGTATAATGTCTCTCCAGGTCGACATCTATGGTTGTTGTGGCATTTACATCGAATGCAGAGATGAAGATTTTGCTAGAAGTGCTTTCTCAGGAGCCTTTTCCGCCTCGCCAGTGGATAGGCACTGAGGCCTGGGTAACAGACCCAGACATGCTGAGCTTCAGCTTCTGTGCTGGAGCTATTGGATTTGGCATTGAGCGATCAGTCATCCCAGGTCTGAGAGACTTCTTGCTGGACCTCTCTCCCTCTAAAGTGGCTGCCTCTCCACTGCTCACTGAGTTCTGGGAGGATGTATTCAACTGCAGGCTGAAAAAAAGTGAGAGAGTTGAATCTTATGATCTTACCCTTATTTTTTAGGTTTGTTGTTTTCTCTGCCTATCTGAGTGGAGCAGCTGTTGCTTTTAGACTAAATCCGAGTATTTGCATGAATCAGAAATCTGTTGTTATTGAACTGGCTAATGAGGAGACAATAAGGTTTATCTATTTCATCTCATTTGAAATTATGATCTTTCAGTTCAGGTTTTGGCATTCTGCTGTCCTGTTTAAGGTTTTGTATAAACTTTGCTACAGGGTTTTTTATGTCAACACTAAAGCCAAGAAAACACCCACACAATATAGAGACAGTCTCCAGGCCATTAAGCTAAATAGAGAAGAAAAAATGTAATTACAGCACATATCAGTTAAAGTATAAGCTTGTCTGCATGTAATTAAATATTATACCAACAGTAATTTCAGATCTTTTGCGTATTTTAAACACATAAAGATGGGTCTAGTAAGTATGTAAATTACAATTTTTTTTATAGTTGAAACATACAGTTTTTTAACATGCACATCAAATCAAATATCAAAAGTAGTTTATATATTCCTAAGGGAAAAAATCAGTTAGTCTGTTAGCTGTCAGAAAGACACATGAGACCACAGTAAAATTAATTTTATGTTTTTTTATTGTATAAAAAGTTTGCCCATTGAAATAGATTAAATTACATTTCTAGTCTTAGCAACCCTATAATTCAGCACTCACCCACCGCAACGTGCTACCAAACATTTTGGGCTTCAGTATCTTGCTCAAGATTTTCAGCATCTACACTGCCAGTGTCAGGGATTGAAGTAATGGCCTTTCAATTAGTGAATGATGGTTAAAAAATAAGGCTTTTACAAATAGAAACAGCAACCACTGAAAAATAAATGAACTGCTGCAAAACTGTTTTTTGCTTTGAGAGTGCTTTTAATTGAAAATGCATGTTTTACATCTATATCATTGCAATATAGACGAGTTGCTGCAATAAGTTATAATTTTTAGGTTTGAAAAAAAAATCCCTTTTCTCTGTCTCTCTGTGATTTTAGGTGCAGTCACAAACGAGAGAGTGTGTGATGGAAGTGAAGACATAAAGACGCTCCAGAATCCGTACACTGACACATCTCAGCTCCGGATCACAAACATGGTATACAAGGCTGCTTATGCAATAGCACATGCAATTCATAATGCAGTGTGTCAGGAAAGAAAGTCTACAACTCACTGTCACAAATTCACCAGGATAGAGTCTGAAGAGGTCAGTGAAAAACAAATAGGTGACCACACCAATACACCGATGTCCTATTTAAACTTAAAATGTATAAATTCATGATATTGAAACAAATTATATTTTCATTATCTGCTGTGCCAATTTGCACCATCAGTGCAATGCAAATGTTTCATCTTTACCATTTTTCCAAGGTCGGAGCACTAACAGTGCGAGGACCCTGTTGAAATTGTTCTATTTATTATTATAATGTCAAATGAATCAAGTTTTTTGAGGGCTTTATCATTTTCCAAAACTCACCAAATTTGGAAAAATTTCAAGCCAGTCGAAAATGTACGTCTTTCATTGGTTTCAGAAATGGGTGTGGCAAAATGACCTAATAGCGCCCCCTAGAATTGAACCCCTGAAACAGGTTTGTCGTAGAGACACGAAATTTGGTACATATTTGTATCATGGGATTACGCACCAAAAAGTCTCAAGAATACCCAAAAACAAACAGGATTGTCAGCAATCTTGGATCGAAAATGGTGTTTTGTTGTTGACTTTTTTTGCCATTTCCACTCCGCATACTTTATCAAACTCCTCCTACAGATTTAATTCGACTTAAACTTCAGACTTAGTCAGTATCATCAGACGGCCTTTGGGATCAAAAGTTATTAAAAGCTTTACCAATTGTTACACTATGTGGGTGTGGCGTGGCGGCAAAATCTGATGTCTTGGCATAAAACACGAGATTGTTATAACTTTGCCATACTTTGTCCGATCTGGTCCAAACTTCTCCTGCTTCAGAAGAGTCCAGCCCTGAACTCTTCTATATAACAATATTTTATAAAGCCCAGCCCCTTATGGTCTAACCACGACCACTTTGCATACTTTTGCAAACGCCTCCAACAGATTTAACCTGATTGACTTCAAACTTGGTCAATACCATCATAAAGCCTTTGGGATCAAAATGTATTAAAAGCTTGACTGACCATCACGCTATGTGTCTTTTGGTTAGCCACTCCCCCTTTTCCATAACTAATGAACCGTTTGTCCGGTGGACTTGTATGAGGTGTCGGTGTACTCAGCAGAGAGTCCCTGTTTAACGGGTCATTGATTTCGTAAAAAACGCAAAAAAAACTGTGAAAGAATCACAGAGCTCAGAAACACCTCAATTTGGGGCTGTGCCAATTCGCTATACTTTAACACAGAAGTTTAAGCGTATTTTGAGACTTGGGACTTCATTGGGTCACAGTTTGATTGCTCTCACGATAGTCATGAAATCGCAGTTTATGTTTGATGCTTTTTTCAGCGCGTTTCAGAGTTTATAATGGGTGTGTATTCGGCGGAATGCTCAGAGCTAGAGTGGATGACATCACAGCTAGAGTGGAGAGAGGCTGGGACTTTTTTCTGATATTTTTCTCTGAAAAACATGTTATCAAATCAGATTAGGGCAAATTGTAGAGAATCTTGTGCTTGTCACAAACATCCTACACTGAAATCAATAAGACTTACAGATTTGGCTCAGTGAGCCTGATTGTGACAGCAATTCCAACTAAGTGTTCCATGAAACTTATGTAAACAGAAAAATCCCAATTTCTAAACTGTGATTTTGCTCACATTTTCTTTCATACAAATAAGAAACCTACATCAACGGATTCAGAAGACAATTTTCTTTCTGATGATGCTAACATTTTGTTGCTAGGACTCATGTTTTTTTTTTTTTAAATAAAGAGTAGTTTGAGGGATTGATGAGACATTGTGTGCCTCTCCCCTTTCCACTTTTATAATGATGACGTAAACACCAACGCAACCAGCAAAGTCATGACGAGACAGGCCTTCAAAATAAAAGCCCACAATGGTATCTGTATGTTAACAGGAATCTTGGACCATTTTTTTTTTTTTTTGTTCATAACAAGGCGACAAATACTCAAAACAATAACTCGTTTGTGCAAAGCAACGACTAGTTTAGTACAATAAAATCCTGATAGGTAACTGTCTTAAAAGGAAACCCAGGAATATGAATAATTGTTAAAAAGCGAAGATCTGTTGTTTTAACAGCAACAGGTATTCATTGTGAAGCAATAATCTGTTGTGCATGAAGCAAGGAGTATTAAAGTAATCAGTAGTCGTTGTGAAGCAACAAGTGAATTAGTAGAATAAAAGCTTGAGAGGTAACTGTGTCTAAACAGGAAATCCAGCAGTACGAGTATTCGTTGCAAAGTAAAGTAATTATATCTTTATAAGAAGTTAACAAAGTGGCTGTATTGTAAAAGCACATTCTCAACCTTTCAGCTTACATTTTTTCGTTTATTTTCTCTTACTTTATTTTATCCTCACAGGTTCTTATGCAGTTAAAGAAAGTAAATTTTTCTCGAAATGGTTATGATGTGTTATTTGATGGCAACGGGGATCCTGTGGCTACATATGAGCTGGTTAACTGGCAAAAAACTAAGAGTGGCAATGTGGAGATGGTGACAGTGGGACACTATGATGCATCACTGCCGGTTGGCCAGGAGTTCCGTATCAACAGGAACCTCACCTGGGTGGAGGGCAGCACACGAGTAAGGAGCCCAAAAGTTCGAGTTTAACATATTTAAGTATAAAATCTGAAAGTCTTACATGGTATGAATTGTTTTTGGTCCAATTCTACAATGTCATTTGGCAGACGCTTATATCCAAACCGACGTACAAATGAGAGGTAATACACCACAAGCAAAGATGAAGTCAAGAAGCATAGCAAGAGTAAGTCCCGTGGGTTAAGTTTGAGTCCATTAGGACCTAAGTGTTTTTAGGTTGCGCAAGCAGTCAGTGCGATACTTAATGTGTCATTTGTGTCGATCAAGTGTGAAGGTGTCAGTAAAGAGTTGGGTCTTCAGTCTCTTCTTAAAAATTGATAAGGACTCAGCAGATCGGATGGAGTTTGGAAGGTCCTTCCACCACCGGGGAACTACAGAGGAGAAGAGTCTGGTTTGAGATGTAGAGCCCTGCAGCGGCGGAGGAGCCAGACGTCTTTCACCACGAAGAGCACAGTGGGCGGGAGGGTATGTGGACCAGAACAAAGGAGGTCAGATATGCAAGGGATGTGCCAAGTTGCTATTTTGTATGCAAGAGACAGGGCTTTGAATTTGATGTAGGCTGCGACTGGGAGCCAGTGCAGAAAGATGAGTAGCGGAGTGACATGTGCTCTCTTGGGCTGGTTGAAGACCAGATGCGTCGCTGCGTTCTGGATCATCTGCAGAGGCTTGGTGGTGCATGCAGGGAGTCCTGCAAGTAGAGAGTTGCAGTAGCCCAAGTGTGATGTCCCGAGGGCCTGAACCAGGAGTTGTGTTGTTTGCTTGGTCAGGTAGGGTCTGAATTTCCTGATGTTGTATAAGGCGAACCCACACAGTCTTGCAATTGAGGACACATGAACCTTGAAGGTCAGTTGGTCATCAGTCATGACATCCATGTTGATGTGTCCGCAAGGTGAGCAGAGGTAAGAGTTCAGAATGTGGGTTTGTTTGCTGGGAAGGGAAGGAACAGCTGGGTATCATTACAAAAACAATGGGATGAGAATCCATGATTGCGAATGATTGCACCAAGTGAGGTGGTGTAAATTGAGAAAAGAAGGGGGCCTAGCACTGATCCTTGAGGCACCCCAGTGGAAAGATTTTGTAGTTTGGATACTTCTCCCTTCCATAATACTTTTAAAGATCTCCCTTCAAGGTAGGATGTGAACCATCAGAGGGCAGAACCTGATATACCAAGTTTTGTAAGTGTAGAGAGGAGGATTTGGTGGTTAACAGTGTCGATGGCTGCATAGAGGTCCAGCAGCCATAGGGCTGATGGTTGGCCAGCTGCTCTAGTCAATCCATGTTCCTCATGCCTATACCTGCTGTAAAAAGATTAATAACAAAGTTACAGCATTCTTGCATAATACTACCCCTTCATCTTATCCAAAAATGTTCCCTTGATTGAAGATTGTTGGCGACTTGGGCAAAATTTGATTGGGGTAATTTAAAGAATTCATGCCGATGATCAGCTAATTTTGAAAAAACATGATGAGTGTGTGAGAGATTACACTAATCTTCATTCATAAGAAAACACCTCACCTGAAAGAAAATGACCAATCAGAGCCAAGTGGACTCAAACGTAGCAGTAAATCATGTTAATGGCTGCTTGTGATCTGCAGTCAAACTAGGAAGCACTTTTCCAAGATTCTGTTTGTTGACTTTGTTCAAGAGAAGCTTTCACTCCACTTTAAATTCTGGCTTTTTTAATCTACTTTAGCTTTTTAACCTCAGAGCTGTGTAGAACATCTGAATATATGATATTTTGTTTGTTTCTTTGTGCCAGGTACCTGTGTCAGTGTGCTCTGACAGCTGTCCTCCAGGAACTCGTAAAGTGCTGCAGAAAGGAAAACCCATCTGCTGTTATGATTGTTTACCATGTCCTGAGGGAGAGATTAGCAATGCTACAGGTATTTTTATTTTCTCCAAATATATATTGACTGTACAACATACAGTACTTTACAGTATGTCTCCTAAAAGCCCCTTTGCTTTATATTCAGATTCCTCTGATTGTTTCCCATGCCTCAAGGAGTTCTGGCCTAATGCAGAGAGGGACACGTGTCTCCCCAAGCCTGTAGAGTTTCTTTCCTTCAACGAGGTCCTAGGAATCATCCTGGCTGCATTCTCAGTTGGTGGTGCCTGTCTTGCCATGATAACAGCGGCTGTGTTCTATTGTCACAGGACATCCCCGATTGTCAGGGCCAACAATTCTGAGCTGAGCTTCCTGCTGCTCTTCTCTCTGACTCTGTGTTTCTTATGTTCATTAACTTTCATTGGAGCGCCCTCTGAGTGGTCCTGCATGCTGCGCCACACAGCATTTGGGATCACCTTTGTCCTCTGTATGTCTTGTGTTCTTGGAAAAACAATAGTAGTGTTAATGGCCTTCAGAGCTACACTCCCAGGAAGCAATGTGATGAAATGGTTTGGGCCTACACAGCAAAGAATGACTGTAGTGTCTTTCACGTTCATTCAAGTTATAATATGTACTATTTGGTTGGTTCTTAATCCTCCGTTCCCAATGAAAAACCTCACAACATACAAGGAGAGAATCATCCTGGAGTGTGCATTAGGCTCAGCTGTTGGGTTCTGGGCTGTGCTCGGGTACATCGGCCTGCTGGCTGTCTTTTGCTTTGTGTTAGCTGTCCTGGCTCGGAAACTACCTGATAATTTTAATGAAGCCAAGCTGATCACCTTCAGCATGCTGATATTCTGTGCAGTGTGGATCACCTTTATCCCTGCATACGTCAGCTCTCCAGGGAAATTCACTGTGGCTGTGGAGATATTTGCCATTCTGGCCTCCAGTTTTGGACTAATATTGTGTATATTTGCTCCAAAGTGTTTCATCATATTGTTTAAGCCAGAGAAGAACACCAAGAAGCATTTAATGAGCAAAGATCAATCCTGAGATATATGTCGTTTAGAAAAAGAAAAAGGAGAAATTTGCCTGCATTGAAATGGATTTCCCAACTGTTTTGATGGTAAATGTAGATGACGGAACCAATAAACAACTCAGTGTGTGCTACATTTACAGAAAATCTGAGTTACCATGCTACAGAATGTGTTGCTCTTATTATTGCTGTCTCTGTGAGCAGGAGAACTCAGCCTTTTCAATAAATTGGACACTGAGTATTGCTTGACTGACCTACATTTACCATCAACACTAATTGGACAACATAAATGAACAAATTTTCCCATAGCATACAGTATAATGCTTATGATGTGCAAATTCAACTCAGTCTTCACCCTTAAATATTGACATGAATTTTAATGCCATTTTGTGAATGTTCTTTGAACATGTTATGAACTTATTTAACAAATATTATTTTTTGATGAGCTAAATGAGAAAATAAACAAGGTCAAAATAGAGAAAAAAGGCTTGGTTCTGTGTTCTGTCTTGATGCTGTCATAAAATCTTCATAAAAGCTTTTTTCAAAAATATTTCCATGTTCACATTATGTAGGATGGGACTGAACCACACAAACAAGATATTAAAGGTGCATTATTCAGACTTAACTGCTGTATGAACTAAAAAGAAACAACATAGGGTATAACGGTTGCATAAAATTAGAAAGATATTTTGTGTTTACAATGATAACTTTGAGAAAAGACACATGGACACTAGGTGAAGATAATATTATACGGCCCATAGAAATAATTCTCTTTGGTGTACAGTAGGCTGACGTACAGTGGAAGGAGGGACGGTTTGTCTGAAAAATCTATAAACCAGTGATAACACACATGCAGTATTCCCACACAGACAGTTGAGGGATGGAGATCACTGCTCTCTCTATTAGCCTGATCCTGTCTCTGGGTCTGTGTGAGCTGAACTCAGCTCTTGCCTTGAATGTTTCTAGTGCTAGGGTCAGCTCTGAGGCTGAATCTGCAAAATGTAAGCTTCAGGGTACCACTCGTCTACCTGTCTTTTCTGTGGATGGTGACTATGTTATTGGTGGTGTTTTCTCCCAACATGTCAACATGCACACAGTTAAGCATAACTACACCTACATGCCTGAGCCACTAAGGTGCAAAGGGAGGTTAGTAAGAGGGAGAGTGTGGGATTAATTTTTTATGATGTGCTGACAATTTGGTTCACAGATGCAGTGCATTCATACGTTTTTGACAGTCAATATGAATTGCGCTTATGGAGTTGACATGAGTTTCTGTGTGCAGAATTAAACCCCGTGAACTGCGCTTCTCACGCGCAATGATCTTCGCCATCGAGGAGATTAACAACAGCACGGAGCTGCTGCCGGGCATCAGACTCGGTTATCAGATCTACGACTCGTGTGCCTCGGTGCCTGTGGTTGTGCATGTGGCATTCCAGCTTTCAAACGGCCTGGACCCGGTGTTTTACACCGACGACAACTGCTCACAGTCTGGTAAAGTGATGGCAGTTGTTGATGGGCCAGGGTCCACGTCATCCATCAGCATGTCGCGCATCCTCGGGCCTTTTAACATCCCTCAAGTGAATGTTTTTTAATTCAAAGCAAACTGCATGTTTAATATAAATTTGAGCTGATTGTTTTGTCCAGTTAAATAATTACACTATTGTTTTTCATTAGGTGAGCCACTTTGCCACTTGCGCATGCCTGTCTGATAAGCAGCAGTACCCGAGTTTTTTCAGAACAATCCCAAGTGACCAGTTCCAGGCTGACGCGCTGGCCAAGCTGGTCAAACACTTTGGCTGGACTTGGATAGGTGCTGTCCGGTCGGATTCAGATTATGGCAATAATGGCATTGCGTCTTTCCTGGCTGCAGCACGCAGAGAGGGGATCTGTGTGGAATACTCTGAAGCTTTTCATCGGACCAACCCACGTAGCAGGATCCAGAGAGTAGCTGACGTTATCCGCAGGTTTCTACATCACTGATTTTACTTTTTGCCCTGTGCTGACACTGACCTTCTGCACAAAGAACCGTAAAATGTGTTAAGATTTAATATTATTAATATATTATACTAATATTTCATGTTTATATCATATTATTTTAGAGACTTATGTTGTGTCTTTTACACTGTCACATGTATTTCTGTCATATTTGTTATTGGCATTCTTCTACAGTGAGGCCAAATACTGAACTATAATTTTCGATGCTATCTCTCACATGTATTTTTTTGTTTATGATCTCAATTTGATGTTTGTGCTGATATAATTTAATGTAAAATTAAAGTATAATGTCTCTCCAGGTCGACATCTATGGTTGTTGTGGCATTTACATCGAATGCAGAGATGAAGATTTTGCTAGAAGTGCTTTCTCAGGAGCCTTTTCCGCCTCGCCAGTGGATAGGCACTGAGGCCTGGGTAACAGACCCAGACATGCTGAGCTTCAGCTTCTGTGCTGGAGCTATTGGATTTGGCATTGAGCGATCAGTCATCCCAGGTCTGAGAGACTTCTTGCTGGACCTCTCTCCCTCTAAAGTGGCTGCCTCTCCACTGCTCACTGAGTTCTGGGAGGATGTATTCAACTGCAGGCTGAAAAAAAGTGAGAGAGTTGAATCTTATGATCTTACCCTTATTTTTTAGGTTTGTTGTTTTCTCTGCCTATCTGAGTGGAGCAGCTGTTGCTTTTAGACTAAATCCGAGTATTTGCATGAATCAGAAATCTGTTGTTATTGAACTGGCTAATGAGGAGACAATAAGGTTTATCTATTTCATCTCATTTGAAATTATGATCTTTCAGTTCAGGTTTTGGCATTCTGCTGTCCTGTTTAAGGTTTTGTATAAACTTTGCTACAGGGTTTTTTATGTCAACACTAAAGCCAAGAAAACACCCACACAATATAGAGACAGTCTCCAGGCCATTAAGCTAAATAGAGAAGAAAAAATGTAATTACAGCACATATCAGTTAAAGTATAAGCTTGTCTGCATGTAATTAAATATTATACCAACAGTAATTTCAGATCTTTTGCGTATTTTAAACACATAAAGATGGGTCTAGTAAGTATGTAAATTACAATTTTTTTTATAGTTGAAACATACAGTTTTTTAACATGCACATCAAATCAAATATCAAAAGTAGTTTATATATTCCTAAGGGAAAAAATCAGTTAGTCTGTTAGCTGTCAGAAAGACACATGAGACCACAGTAAAATTAATTTTATGTTTTTTTATTGTATAAAAAGTTTGTCCATTGAAATAGATTAAATTACATTTCTAGTCTTAGCAACCCTATAATTCAGCACTCACCCACCGCAACGTGCTACCAAACATTTTGGGCTTCAGTATCTTGCTCAAGATTTTCAGCATCTACACTGCCAGTGTCAGGGATTGAAGTAATGGCCTTTCAATTAGTGAATGATGGTTAAAAAATAAGGCTTTTACAAATAGAAACAGCAACCACTGAAAAATAAATGAACTGCTGCAAAACTGTTTTTTGCTTTGAGAGTGCTTTTAATTGAAAATGCATGTTTTACATCTATATCATTGCAATATAGACGAGTTGCTGCAATAAGTTATAATTTTTAGGTTTGAAAAAAAAATCCCTTTTCTCTGTCTCTCTGTGATTTTAGGTGCAGTCACAAACGAGAGAGTGTGTGATGGAAGTGAAGACATAAAGACGCTCCAGAATCCGTACACTGACACATCTCAGCTCCGGATCACAAACATGGTATACAAGGCTGCTTATGCAATAGCACATGCAATTCATAATGCAGTGTGTCAGGAAAGAAAGTCTACAACTCACTGTCACAAATTCACCAGGATAGAGTCTGAAGAGGTCAGTGAAAAACAAATAGGTGACCACACCAATACACCGATGTCCTATTTAAACTTAAAATGTATAAATTCATGATATTGAAACAAATTATATTTTCATTATCTGCTGTGCCAATTTGCACCATCAGTGCAATGCAAATGTTTCATCTTTACCATTTTTCCAAGGTCGGAGCACTAACAGTGCGAGGACCCTGTTGAAATTGTTCTATTTATTATTATAATGTCAAATGAATCAAGTTTTTTGAGGGCTTTATCATTTTCCAAAACTCACCAAATTTGGAAAAATTTCAAGCCAGTCGAAAATGTACGTCTTTCATTGGTTTCAGAAATGGGTGTGGCAAAATGACCTAATAGCGCCCCCTAGAATTGAACCCCTGAAACAGGTTTGTCGTAGAGACACGAAATTTGGTACATATTTGTATCATGGGATTACGCACCAAAAAGTCTCAAGAATACCCAAAAACAAACAGGATTGTCAGCAATCTTGGATCGAAAATGGTGTTTTGTTGTTGACTTTTTTTGCCATTTCCACTCCGCATACTTTATCAAACTCCTCCTACAGATTTAATTCGACTTAAACTTCAGACTTAGTCAGTATCATCAGACGGCCTTTGGGATCAAAAGTTATTAAAAGCTTTACCAATTGTTACACTATGTGGGTGTGGCGTGGCGGCAAAATCTGATGTCTTGGCATAAAACACGAGATTGTTATAACTTTGCCATACTTTGTCCGATCTGGTCCAAACTTCTCCTGCTTCAGAAGAGTCCAGCCCTGAACTCTTCTATATAACAATATTTTATAAAGCCCAGCCCCTTATGGTCTAACCACGACCACTTTGCATACTTTTGCAAACGCCTCCAACAGATTTAACCTGATTGACTTCAAACTTGGTCAATACCATCATAAAGCCTTTGGGATCAAAATGTATTAAAAGCTTGACTGACCATCACGCTATGTGTCTTTTGGTTAGCCACTCCCCCTTTTCCATAACTAATGAACCGTTTGTCCGGTGGACTTGTATGAGGTGTCGGTGTACTCAGCAGAGAGTCCCTGTTTAACGGGTCATTGATTTCGTAAAAAACGCAAAAAAAACTGTGAAAGAATCACAGAGCTCAGAAACACCTCAATTTGGGGCTGTGCCAATTCGCTATACTTTAACACAGAAGTTTAAGCGTATTTTGAGACTTGGGACTTCATTGGGTCACAGTTTGATTGCTCTCACGATAGTCATGAAATCGCAGTTTATGTTTGATGCTTTTTTCAGCGCGTTTCAGAGTTTATAATGGGTGTGTATTCGGCGGAATGCTCAGAGCTAGAGTGGATGACATCACAGCTAGAGTGGAGAGAGGCTGGGACTTTTTTCTGATATTTTTCTCTGAAAAACATGTTATCAAATCAGATTAGGGCAAATTGTAGAGAATCTTGTGCTTGTCACAAACATCCTACACTGAAATCAATAAGACTTACAGATTTGGCTCAGTGAGCCTGATTGTGACAGCAATTCCAACTAAGTGTTCCATGAAACTTATGTAAACAGAAAAATCCCAATTTCTAAACTGTGATTTTGCTCACATTTTCTTTCATACAAATAAGAAACCTACATCAACGGATTCAGAAGACAATTTTCTTTCTGATGATGCTAACATTTTGTTGCTAGGACTCATGTTTTGTTTTTTTTTAAATAAAGAGTAGTTTGAGGGATTGATGAGACATTGTGTGCCTCTCCCCTTTCCACTTTTATAATGATGACGTAAACACCAACGCAACCAGCAAAGTCATGACGAGACAGGCCTTCAAAATAAAAGCCCACAATGGTATCTGTATGTTAACAGGAATCTTGGACCATTTTTTTTTTTTTTTGTTCATAACAAGGCGACAAATACTCAAAACAATAACTCGTTTGTGCAAAGCAACGACTAGTTTAGTACAATAAAATCCTGATAGGTAACTGTCTTAAAAGGAAACCCAGGAATATGAATAATTGTTAAAAAGCGAAGATCTGTTGTTTTAACAGCAACAGGTATTCATTGTGAAGCAATAATCTGTTGTGCATGAAGCAAGGAGTATTAAAGTAATCAGTAGTCGTTGTGAAGCAACAAGTGAATTAGTAGAATAAAAGCTTGAGAGGTAACTGTGTCTAAACAGGAAATCCAGCAGTACGAGTATTCGTTGCAAAGTAAAGTAATTATATCTTTATAAGAAGTTAACAAAGTGGCTGTATTGTAAAAGCACATTCTCAACCTTTCAGCTTACATTTTTTCGTTTATTTTCTCTTACTTTATTTTATCCTCACAGGTTCTTATGCAGTTAAAGAAAGTAAATTTTTCTCGAAATGGTTATGATGTGTTATTTGATGGCAACGGGGATCCTGTGGCTACATATGAGCTGGTTAACTGGCAAAAAACTAAGAGTGGCAATGTGGAGATGGTGACAGTGGGACACTATGATGCATCACTGCCGGTTGGCCAGGAGTTCCGTATCAACAGGAACCTCACCTGGGTGGAGGGCAGCACACGAGTAAGGAGCCCAAAAGTTCGAGTTTAACATATTTAAGTATAAAATCTGAAAGTCTTACATGGTATGAATTGTTTTTGGTCCAATTCTACAATGTCATTTGGCGGACGCTTATATCCAAACCGACGTACAAATGAGAGGTAATACACCACAAGCAAAGATGAAGTCAAGAAGCATAGCAAGAGTAAGTCCCGTGGGTTAAGTTTGAGTCCATTAGGACCTAAGTGTTTTTAGGTTGCGCAAGCAGTCAGTGCGATACTTAATGTGTCATTTGTGTCGATCAAGTGTGAAGGTGTCAGTAAAGAGTTGGGTCTTCAGTCTCTTCTTAAAAATTGATAAGGACTCAGCAGATCGGATGGAGTTTGGAAGGTCCTTCCACCACCGGGGAACTACAGAGGAGAAGAGTCTGGTTTGAGATGTAGAGCCCTGCAGCGGCGGAGGAGCCAGACGTCTTTCACCACGAAGAGCACAGTGGGCGGGAGGGTATGTGGACCAGAACAAAGGAGGTCAGATATGCAAGGGATGTGCCAAGTTGCTATTTTGTATGCAAGAGACAGGGCTTTGAATTTGATGTAGGCTGCGACTGGGAGCCAGTGCAGAAAGATGAGTAGCGGAGTGACATGTGCTCTCTTGGGCTGGTTGAAGACCAGATGCGTCGCTGCGTTCTGGATCATCTGCAGAGGCTTGGTGGTGCATGCAGGGAGTCCTGCAAGTAGAGAGTTGCAGTAGCCCAAGTGTGATGTCCCGAGGGCCTGAACCAGGAGTTGTGTTGTTTGCTTGGTCAGGTAGGGTCTGAATTTCCTGATGTTGTATAAGGCGAACCCACACAGTCTTGCAATTGAGGACACATGAACCTTGAAGGTCAGTTGGTCATCAGTCATGACATCCATGTTGATGTGTCCGCAAGGTGAGCAGAGGTAAGAGTTCAGAATGTGGGTTTGTTTGCTGGGAAGGGAAGGAACAGCTGGGTATCATTACAAAAACAATGGGATGAGAATCCATGATTGCGAATGATTGCACCAAGTGAGGTGGTGTAAATTGAGAAAAGAAGGGGGCCTAGCACTGATCCTTGAGGCACCCCAGTGGAAAGATTTTGTAGTTTGGATACTTCTCCCTTCCATAATACTTTTAAAGATCTCCCTGCAAGGTAGGATGTGAACCATCAGAGGGCAGAACCTGATATACCAAGTTTTGTAAGTGTAGAGAGGAGGATTTGGTGGTTAACAGTGTCGATGGCTGCATAGAGGTCCAGCAGCCATAGGGCTGATGGTTGGCCAGCTGCTCTAGTCAATCCATGTTCCTCATGCCTATACCTGCTGTAAAAAGATTAATAACAAAGTTACAGCATTCTTGCATAATACTACCCCTTCATCTTATCCAAAAATGTTCCCTTGAATGAAGATTGTTGGCGACTTGGGCAAAATTTGATTGGGGTAATTTAAAGAATTCATGCCGATGATCAGCTAATTTTGAAAAAACATGATGAGTGTGTGAGAGATTACACTAATCTTCATTCATAAGAAAACACCTCACCTGAAAGAAAATGACCAATCAGAGCCAAGTGGACTCAAACGTAGCAGTAAATCATGTTAATGGCTGCTTGTGATCTGCAGTCAAACTAGGAAGCACTTTTCCAAGATTCTGTTTGTTGACTTTGTTCAAGAGAAGCTTTCACTCCACTTTAAATTCTGGCTTTTTTAATCTACTTTAGCTTTTTAACCTCAGAGCTGTGTAGAACATCTGAATATATGATATTTTGTTTGTTTCTTTGTGCCAGGTACCTGTGTCAGTGTGCTCTGACAGCTGTCCTCCAGGAACTCGTAAAGTGCTGCAGAAAGGAAAACCCATCTGCTGTTATGATTGTTTACCATGTCCTGAGGGAGAGATTAGCAATGCTACAGGTATTTTTATTTTCTCCAAATATATATTGACTGTACAACATACAGTACTTTACAGTATGTCTCCTAAAAGCCCCTTTGCTTTATATTCAGATTCCTCTGATTGTTTCCCATGCCTCAAGGAGTTCTGGCCTAATGCAGAGAGGGACACGTGTCTCCCCAAGCCTGTAGAGTTTCTTTCCTTCAACGAGGTCCTAGGAATCATCCTGGCTGCATTCTCAGTTGGTGGTGCCTGTCTTGCCATGATAACAGCGGCTGTGTTCTATTGTCACAGGACATCCCCGATTGTCAGGGCCAACAACTCTGAGCTGAGCTTCCTGCTGCTCTTCTCTCTGACTCTGTGTTTCTTATGTTCATTAACTTTCATTGGAGCGCCCTCTGAGTGGTCCTGCATGCTGCGCCACACAGCATTCGGGATCACCTTTGTCCTCTGTATGTCTTGTGTTCTTGGAAAAACAATAGTAGTGTTAATGGCCTTCAGAGCTACACTCCCAGGAAGCAATGTGATGAAATGGTTTGGGCCTACACAGCAAAGAATGACTGTAGTGTCTTTCACGTTCATTCAAGTTATAATATGTACTATTTGGTTGGTTCTTAATCCTCCGTTCCCAATGAAAAACCTCACAACATACAAGGAGAGAATCATCCTGGAGTGTGCATTAGGCTCAGCTGTTGGGTTCTGGGCTGTGCTCGGGTACATCGGCCTGCTGGCTGTCTTTTGCTTTGTGTTAGCTGTCCTGGCTCGGAAACTACCTGATAATTTTAATGAAGCCAAGCTGATCACCTTCAGCATGCTGATATTCTGTGCAGTGTGGATCACCTTTATCCCTGCATATGTCAGCTCTCCTGGGAAATTCACTGTGGCTGTGGAGATATTTGCCATTCTGGCCTCCAGTTTTGGACTAATATTGTGTATATTTGCTCCAAAGTGTTTCATCATATTGTTTAAGCCAGAGAAGAACACCAAGAAGCATTTAATGAACAAAAATCAATCCTGAGAAATATGAGGTTTGGAGAAAGGTGGCAACATATACTATAGAGGTTGTACACATTCAGCTTCACCTTGTTGATTCAATTATTTACAAATCACGTTACATTAAATTTGTATGTTAATATGAGTGGCATTTTATGCATGTCTTTTTAATGTATTGTTGTTTTATTTCAAATATTATTTGAAGATATATCGTTGCCTGAAAATATAAAATAAAGTCACAACAAAAATGCATCGGAATGAGTTCTGTCTTGACACCAAATTTTATTTTTGTGTTTACATTGATAACTTTACATGAGAAGAACAGAGATGTGGTCTCCTAATGAATAATATATTATAAATATAACCCATTAAAAATACTTCATCAGGGGCACTGGGTAAGAGTATCTTCTCTCATATGTACAGTAAACTGACGTACAGTAGAAGGAGGGAAGCTTTTCTATGAAAATCTATATAAACTGGTGAAAACATGCAATATGATCACATGCAGACAGTTGAGGGATGGAGCTCTCTGCTCTCTCTATTAGCCTGATCCTGTCTCTGGGTCTGTGTGAGCTGATCTCAGCTCTTGCTTTAAATGTTTCTGGTGCTAGGGTCAACTCTGAGGCTACATATGAGAAATGTAAGCTCCAGGGTACCACTCGTCAACCAGCATTCTCAGTGGATGGTGACTACATTATTGGGGGTGTTTTTGCCATACACCACTACATGCAGGTAGTGGAGCAAAACTACACTTACATGCCTGAGCCACTAAGGTGCACGGGGAGGTTAGTAAGACGGACAAGTGGGAGTTAATAGGATGTCAAAATGTGAGGGGATAGAAATGCTTTGATTTTTTTTTGCATTATGTGCAATTGTGTTCCTCAGCTTTTTGTGTTGTAATGAAACCTTTTAATCCAAACCCTTTTTTTCTTCTGTTTTTGGATGGTATTATAATAATAAAAATAGTAAATAATAGGAGGCTATTTTAAAAATAAAAGTTTGTCGTTGCATTTTTTAATGAAAATATGGATGTCTTTAACAAGTGATAAATCTTTACTAGGATAAAAAAACAATCATTATTAATCACCCTCTTTGTAGATTTTTGGTTTTCAGGCAACTGATGTAAGCCCTTTTTTCATTTCATAGATGCAATTCAGCTATCACTTACTGTCCATAACAATGTATTGCAATTATTTTATTTATTTTTTTAAAGTCCTCATGAAGTTTAACATGAGTGTCTGTTTGCAGTGTTGTGTCCCGTGAGCTGCGCTTCTCACGCGCAATGATCTTCGCCATCGAGGAGATTAACAACAGCACGGAGCTGCTGCCGGGCATCAGACTCGGTTATCAGATCTACGACTCGTGTGCCTCGGTGCCCGTGGCGGTGCATGTGGCATTCCAGCTTTCAAGCGGCCTGGACCCGGTGTTTTACACCGGCGACAACTGCTCACAGTCTGGTATGGTGATGGCAGTTGTTGGTGAGTCTGGGTCCACGCCATCCATCAGCATGTCGCGCATCATCGGGCCTTTTAACATCCCTCAAGTAAATGTTTGAATTTCTAGCAAATTGAGTGTTTAATATGAACGTGTGCTGATTGTTTTGTCCCGTTAAATAATTGCACCGTTGTTTTCGTTAGGTGAGTCACTTTGCCACTTGTGCATGCCTGTCTGATAAGGAGCAGTATCCGAGTTTCTTCAGAACAATCCCAAGTGACCAGTTCCAGGCTGACGCGCTGGCCAAGCTGGTCAAACACTTTGGCTGGACTTGGATAGGTGCTGTCCGGTCGGATTCAGATTATGGCAATAATGGCATGGCGTCTTTCCTGGCCGCAGCACGCAGAGAGGGGATCTGTGTGGAATACTCTGAAGCTTTCTATCGGACCAACCCACGTAGCAGGATCCAGAGAGTAGCTGACGTTATCCGCAGGTTTCTACATCACTGATTGTACTTTTTCACTGTGCTTAACTACGGCACACAAAACATTAAAAATGCAGTTGGCCTACAATATCAAATTAATTTTGTTCTGTAATACCAGTGGCATTGGAAATTAATCTTGAGATCAAATATTGTTGGTATAATATAAAATGCACAATATCTCCAGGTCGACAGCTATGGTTGTTGTGGCATTTACATCCCCTGGAGAGATGAGGATTTTGCTAGAGGAGCTTTCTCTTGAGCCATCTCCACCTCGCCAGTGGATAGGCAGTGAGGCCTGGGTAACAGACCCAGACATGCTGAGGTTCAGCTTCTGTGCTGGAGCTATTGGATTTGGCATTGAGCAATCAGTCATCCCAGGTCTGAGAGACTTCCTCCTGGACCTCTCTCCCTCTAAAGTGGCTGCCTCTCCACTGCTCACTGAGTTCTGGGAGGATGTATTCAACTGCAGGCTGAGAAAAAGTGAGAGAGTTGAAAGTTAAGTTTGGGTCCTTGTGTTTCAGTTTTGTTGTTTTTCCCTTGTCTATCTGAGTGAAGCAGCAATTGCTGTTAGACTAAATCCCAGATTTAGCATGAATAGGAAAGCTGTTGTTATTGAACTTAGTTATGAGGTAGCAATAAGGTGCATCTCTTATTAAGTGAGAAAGATAAAATTTTACAAATAGCACTGATACAAACTGAAACATCAGCTTAGAGCAATTTAGATGTCTGAGTTTCTACAAGTCATGTTATCCAGGTTAAAAAAGAGCAATATAAACATAGGGGGAAAAATGAATGTTGATAAAACCTCACCTTTCTAAATCTGTGTGTTTTAGGTGCAGCTTCAAATGAGAGTGTGTGTGATGGAACTGAAGACATCGAGACCATAAAGACTCCTTACACTGACACATCTCAGCTCCGGATCACTAACATGGTATACAAGGCTGTTTATGCAACAGCACATGCCATTCATAATGCAGTGTGTCAGGAAAGAAAGTCTACAACTCAGTGTGACAAATTCACCAGGATAGAGTCTGAAGAGGTCAGTTGAAACCACTAGGTGAACAAATCAATGCCCTTATTTTAGTAATAATATACATTTTTTATGGAATTAAATTGTTATCATTTTAAATATGTTTTATTTACATATAAATTATTTACTTCATCCTCACAGGTACTTATTCAGTTCAAGAAAGTACATTTTTCGCAAAATGGTTATGATGTGTCATTTGATGCCAACGGGGATCCTGTGGCCACATATGAGCTGGTGAACTGGCAAAAAACTGAGAGTGGCAACATCGAGTTGGTGACAGTGGGAAACTACGATGCATCACTGCCGGTGGGCAGAGAGTTCCGTATCAACAGGAACCTCACCTGGGTGGAGGGCAGCACACAAGTAAGGAGCCCAAAAGCTCTAGTTTAACTTATTTAAATGTAAAATTTGACAGTCTTACATGCTATGAAGTGTTTTGGTTTGAGATAAGATTAATTCCAAGTAGAAGCATTTTTGAAAAGACCCCTAAATCTTTTTACAAAAAAACTGTTCCCTTGCTGAGCTGTAGTAGTGGTATAGTCACCGAAAATGAGAAATGTGTACTTTGACTTGATTTTTGGAGATTCTGGCAAAATATGGTTGATTTAACTTAAAGACTGTGCGCCCATCAGCTGATTCAGAAGAAGACTTAGGAGTGGGTATAAGATAACTATGAATGAATGAGGCATAAAGTTAGGTATTTCAGACCAAACGTATGCTCAGCTTCATTTGTAACGATCCACCTCACCGACATGAAAAAACAAAAAACAAAAAAAAACAGAGCAGAGTGGACTTGAAAGCAGCTGTCAATCATGGCAATGGCTGCTTGTGAACTGTGATCAAACTGTCGAACTAGGAAGCACTTATCCAGGACTCTGTTTGTTGACTTTGTGTTGAGGGAAGAGCTGCAAGGGAAGCTTTCACTCTACTTCAAATTCCGACATTTTTACTTACTTTAACTTTTAACCTCAAAGCTTTGTAAGTAACACATCTGAATATGTGATATTTTGTTTGTTTGTATCTTTGTGCCAGGTACCTGTGTCAGTGTGCTCTGACAGCTGTCCTCCAGGAACTCGTAAAGTGCTGCAGAAAGGAAAACCCATCTGCTGTTATGATTGTTTACCATGTCCTGAGGGAGAGATTAGCAATGCTACAGGTATTTTTATTTTCTCCAAATATTGACTGTACAACATACACAGTATTTTACAGTATGTTTCCTAAAAGGGCTCTTTGGTTATTGTTTTCAGATTCCCCTGATTGTTTCCTGTGTCTCAAGGAGTTCTGGCCTAATGCAGAGAGGGACACGTGTCTCCCCAAGCCTGTAGAGTTTCTTTCCTTCAACGAGGTCCTAGGAATCATCCTGGCTGCATTCTCAGTTGGTGGTGCCTGTCTTGCCATTATAACAGCGGTTGTGTTCTATCGTCACAGGACATCCCCGATTGTCAGGGCCAACAACTCTGAGCTGAGCTTCCTGCTGCTCTTCTCTCTGACTCTGTGTTTCTTATGTTCATTAACTTTCATTGGAGCGCCCTCTGAGTGGTCCTGCATGCTGCGCCACACAGCATTTGGGATCACCTTTGTCCTCTGTATGTCTTGTGTTCTTGGAAAAACAATAGTTGTGTTAATGGCCTTCAGAGCTACACTCCCAGGAAGCAATGTGATGAAATGGTTTGGTCCTCCACAGCAAAGAATGACTGTAGTGTCTTTCACGTTCATTCAAGTTATAATATGTACTATTTGGTTGGTTCTTAATCCTCCATTTCCAATGAAAAACCTCACAACATACAAGGAGAGAATCATCCTGGAGTGTGCATTAGGCTCAGCTGTTGGGTTCTGGGCTGTGCTCGGGTACATCGGCCTGCTGGCTGTCTTTTGCTTTGTGTTAGCTGTCCTGGCTCGGAAACTACCTGATAATTTTAATGAAGCCAAGCTGATCACCTTCAGCATGCTGATATTCTGTGCAGTGTGGATCACTTTTATCCCTGCATATGTCAGCTCTCCTGGGAAATTCACTGTGGCTGTGGAGATATTTGCCATTCTGGCCTCCAGTTTTGGACTAATATTGTGTATATTTGCTCCAAAGTGTTTCATCATATTGTTTAAGCCAGAGAAGAACACCAAGAAACATTTAATGAACAAAAACCAGTCCTGGGATAAATGAGGTTTGGGAAAAGTTAAATGAGAGATTTACCAGCATTGATGTGGATTTCCTAACAGTTTTGATGGTTACTGCATTTGATTGAAACTGTACATTTATCAGTGTGTGCTACATTAACAGAAAAGCTGAGTTACCGTGCAGCAGAATGTTTTGCTCCCATCATTGCTGTCTCTGTGAGCAGGAGAACTCAGCTTACTCAGTAAATTGGACACTGAGGATTGTATTGCTTTAGTGAACTACATTTACCATCAACACTGATTGGACAGCAACATAAATTGTGACAAACTTTCCCATAGCATACAGTATAATGCTTATAATGTGTACATTCAACACAGTCTTCGCCTAAAAATATTGACAAAATATTTAACATAATACTTTTAATATAACATTTTCACAAAATGTTTTGTGAATTTTTATTTAATTTTGTGAATTTTCTTTTCATATGATATGAAGTTATTTAACATATATTATTTTATGATGTGCTGAATGAGTAAATAAATGAGGTCAAAATACAAAAAAAAAATACTTGGTTCTGTGCTCTGTCTTCACACTGTCATGAAATCATTCCTTTTTCAAAAATATTTCTGTTTTCACATTATGTAAAATGGGATTCAAGTACAAAAACAATATAGTAAATGTGCATTTGTTAGACTTAACTGCAATAAGAGCTTAAAAGAAACCAAAAATGGCACAAGATCACAATTAGGAAGCAATCTGATGTATACAATGATATCTTTCCAAGAGGATAAAAGACACATGGACACTTAATGCAGATAATGTTGTATGGCTAGAATTGTCTTTGGTGTACAGTAAGCTGACGTACAGTAGAAGGAGGGATGATTTGTTTGAAAAATCTATATAAACCAGTAATAACACACATGCAGTAATCCCACACAGACAGTTGAGGGATGGAGATCACTGCTCTCTCTATTAGCCTGATCCTGTCTCTGGGTCTGTGTGAGCTGAACTCAGCTCTTGTCTTGAATGTTTCTGGTGCTGGGGTCAGCTCTGAGGCTGCATCTCTAAAATGTAAGCTCCAGGGTACCACTCGTCTTCCTGTATTTTCAGTGGATGGTGACTATATTATTGCTGGTGTTTTCGCCCAACATACCAACGTCCACACAGTGAAAAATAACTACACCTACATTCCTGAGCCACTAAGGTGCAAAGGGAGGTTAGTAAGAGGGAGAAATATGGGATAAGATGATTTTATACTGTGTAAGGATGGAAATGTTCTTAATTTTAATGATCTTCCGATAATTTGTTTCACAGATGCAGTGCATTTATAAGTGTTTGATTGATATTATGAATTGCAGTTTTCCTGTAGGCCAATGTTTTTTTCTTGTTGTTAAAATTATCACCTGTGCTTATGGAGCTGACATGAGTTTCTGTGTGCAGAATTAAGCCCCGTGAACTGCGCTTCTCACGCGCAATGATTTTCGCCATCGAGGAGATTAACAACAGCACGGAGCTGCTGCCGGGCATCAGACTCGGTTATCAGATCTACGACTCGTGCGCCTCGGTGCCCGTTGCGGTGCATGTGGCATTCCAGCTTTCAAGCGGCCTGGACCCGGTGTTTTACACCGGCGACAACTGCTCACAGTCTGGTATGGTGATGGCAGTTGTTGGTGGGCCAGGGTCCACGCATTCCATCAGCATGTCGCACGTCATCGGGCCTTTTAACATCCCTCAAGTAAATGTTTTGAATTCATGGCAACTTGCGTGTTTGCTATAAACTTTAACCATTGTTTTGTACAATTCAATAATTGCACTGTTGTTTTTCATTAGGTGAGCCACTTTGCCACTTGTGCATGTCTGTCTGATAAGCAGCAGTACCCGAGTTTCTTCAGAACAATCCCAAGTGACCAGTTCCAGGCTGACGCGCTGGCCAAGCTGGTCAAACACTTTGGCTGGACTTGGATAGGTGCTGTCCGGTCGAGTTCAGATTATGGCAATAATGGCATGGCGACTTTCCTGGCCGCAGCACGCAGAGAGGGGATCTGTGTGGAATACTCTGAAGCTTTCCATCGGACCAACCCACGTAGCAGGATCCAGAGAGTAGCTGACGTTATCCGCAGGTTTCTACATCACTGATTGTACTTTTATTCCCTGTGCTGACACTGCCCTTCTGCACACAGATCCATAAAATGTGTAAACATTTAAGATTGAATGTTTTATTATCTTAGACACATTAGAAGTGTATCTTTTACACTTTGTGTATTTCTCTTAAATTTGTTACTGGCATTCGTTTTTTATATCAGTGAGGCCACATGTATGTTTGTGTTTATTTACTTAATTTTATGTTTGTACCCATATAATTTGCTAAACTGTTCTATACTATACTTTACTATACTATACTATACTATACTATACTATACTATACTATACTATAATGTCTCTCCAGGTCGACAGCAATAGTTGTTGTGGCATTTACATCCAATGCAGACATGAAGGTTTTGCTCGAGGAACTTTCTCTTGAGCCTTTTCCGCCTCGCCTGTGGATAGGCAGTGAGGCCTGGGTAACAGACCCAGACATGCTGAGGTTCAGCTTCTGTGCTGGAGCTATTGGATTTGGCATTGAGCAATCAGTCATCCCAGGTCTGAGAGACTTCTTGCTGGACCTCTCTCCCTCTAAAGTGGCCGCCTCTCCACTGCTCACTGAGTTCTGGGAGGATGCATTCAACTGCAGGCTGAGAAAAAGTAAGAGAGGTGAATCTTATGTTTGGGTCCTTGTGTTTCATTTTTTAATTTTTAATTTTTATTTTCTCTGTCTATCTGAGTGATTGAATTGAGTCATAAGGAGGCAATGAGGTGCATCTCTGTGAATCTCACTTGAAATTATGATCTCTCAGGTCAGGTTTTGCCATTCTGCTGTCTTTTAGAAGGTTTTTGTAGTTTTGTACAATGTAGAGACAGTCTCCACGTCATCAAGCTAAATAGAGATGAAAAATTGTCAATTACAGTATAAACACGCTTGTCTGCATGTATTTAAACTATTATTCTTACAGTGATTTTAAATCTTTTACATATTTCAAACATGTTAAGACCAGTCAAGTCAGTATGAAAATTATATGTATTTTTATATTTTAAATATAAACAGTTTTTTGTCATATGCACATATTGTCACTGTTTGTTTATATACACTGAAACAGACATAAGACCACAGTCAGAATCATTCTATGTGTACACTTGGTTGGCCAATGAAATAGATTAAATTACATTTCTAGTCTTAGCAACCCTACAAGTCAGCACTCACCCATCCACATATACATTCATACATTGGTGGCTGAGGCTATCATGCAAGGTGCTATATCATTTTCGGCTGCAGTATCTTGCTCAAGATTTTCAGCATCTACACTGCCAAGGTCAGGGATCGAACTGACAGTCTTTCAATCAGTGAATGATGGTTAAAAAATAGGGCTGACACAAACAGGAAAAATAAATCAAGACGGCTGCAAAATACTATTTTTTGCTTCAAGAGTCCTTTAAATTAAAAATGCATGTTTTACATCTACATTAGTGCAATTTAGATATGAGTTGCTGCAATGAGTTATTATTTTTAGGGTTGAAAAAAAATCCTCTCTGTGTTTTTTTTTAGGTGCAGTCCCAAACGAGAGTGTGTGTGATGGAAGTGAAGACATACAGACGCTCCAGACTCCGTACACTGACACATCTCAGCTCCGGATCACTAACATGGTATACAAGTCTGCTTATGCAATAGCACATGCCATTCATAATGCAGTGTGTCAAGAAAGGAACTCTACAACTCAGTGTGACAAATTCACCAGGATAGAGTCTGAAGAGGTGAGTGACAGGTGACCGCATCAATACACCAATGTCCTTTTTAAATGTAAAAATTAATGAAATGGATTTACATTCTTATTATTTCGTGTGCCAATTTGGAACCAAAGTGCCATGCAAACTGTCATCTTCATTGGGCCAAACAGTTTGATTGCTTGCACACTTTTCATGAAATCACAGTTTACATTTGATGCTTTTTTCTGAGCGTTTCAGAGTTTATAATGGGTGTGTACTGGGCGGAATGTTTAGAGCTAGAATAGATGACATCACAGCTAGAGTGGAGAGAGGATGGGACATTTTTCTGAAAAACCTGTGCTTGTTCATAACCTTCACTCTTTTTAAATAATTTTAGAGCAAATTGTAGAGAATCTTGTCCTTGTCGGAGACATCCTACTTTGGAATCAATCAGACTTGCAGATTTGGCTCAGTGAGCCTGAATGTGACAGCAATACCAACCAAATGTCCCATAGAGAGTAATTTAAACTGGAACCAGAAATTTCATGTTGTAAACAGAAAAATGCAATTTTCTCACATTTCTTCTACTACAGACATGAAACCTTCATCAACGCGTTCAGACTTTTCTTTCTGACCATAGTTATATTCTGTCGTTAGGACTTACGGTTTTCGAAAACAAACAAACAAACAAAAAAACAAGAGTAGTTTGAGGGTTGTGATCTCCATGAAATTACTTTTCTCAACTGTTAGACATTGTGTGCCCCTCGACTTTCTACTTTCTAATGCTGACATAAACACCATAGCAACCAGCAAAGTCAGGATGAGCCAGGCTTTAAAAATAAAAAAGCCCACAAAGGTATCTGTTTGTTAACAGGAATCTTGGACCCACTTTTTTCTTAGTTCATTGCACTCATTGCAAAGCAACCATCTTTTGTACTGGAATCAAAAAATACTCAAAATAATGAGTAGTTTGTGCAAAGCAGTGACTAGTTTAGTAAAATAAAATCCTGATATGTAACTCTCTAAAAAGGAAACCCAGGAGTATGAGTACTTTTTACAAAGCAAAGATCTGTTGTACTTCAAGCAACAAGTACTCGTTGCGGAGCAATGATCTGTTTTACTTGAAACAAGGAGCTTTAAAGTAATGAGTACTCATGGCAAAGAAACAAGTGAATTAGTAGAATAAAAGCTTGAGAGGGAATTGTGTCTTAACAGGAAACCAGTGATGGAATGTAACTAAGTACATTTACTTAAGTACTGTACTTAAGTAAAATGTTGAGGTACTTGTACTTTACTTGAATATTTCCATTTTATGAAATATTGTATTGCTGAATGATGGACCAAAGTGGAAGCATATAAAAATTAAACAGCAGTGGACCAAGAATAGATCCTTGAGGAACTCCATGTCTAATGTTAACTAAATCAGATTGAAATTTGGCAATGGAAACAGAACGATCTGAGTGATAGGAAGAAAGCCAATTAAGAACTGTACCTCTGATACCTAAACAGCGCTTGAAACATACGTACGAGGACAGAAACTTTGTGGTTGCCAGAATAAATTTTAAGACCGTTAACCACTTTGACATAGCAGTTCCTGTGCTGTGACTACTTCTAATACCAGATTGGTATCGAGCAATCAGATTATTGTGGTACTGGTATATAAGTAATTGTTGATAAACAACCTTTTCAAGATGTTTTCCCCCAGGAATGGTATGTTTGAGATTGGTCCATAGCTTTCAGGAACACATGGATCCAGATTTATCTTTTTTAACAGTGGTGTAATAATGGCTTGTTTGATACCAGTGGGGAGGATGCCAGAGTTTAGGGAGGCATTGACGATCTTAAAGACATCATCTACAGTCATGGAAAAAATGAATAGGCCATTGTTTTCTTCAATTCTTCTTCATTCTAATGCCTGGAACAACTAAAGGTACATTTGTTTGGACAAATATGATGATAACAACAATAATAGGTCATATTATTTTTTCATGGCTTTCTTAATAATAACCAAAATCATTATGAAAAAAACATGGAAAATGGCTAAATATAATGTCTTAAAATAAACTCTTGTGAGTTACTTTAGTTGTAATCATTATATTTGTCCAAACAAATTTAGTTGTACCAGGCATTAAAATGAACAAGATATTGAAGAAAATAAGGGTGGTCTAATAATTTTTTCCATGACGGTATTAAACAACGAAAGACATTTTCGAACAATTTAGTAGGTAGTGGATCTAGGTTACATGTTGCAGAACTTCATAACTGCACTACTTTTTGTAGTTCATCATGTTGGATAGCAGTGAAATAGAAAAGATTGATAGCAACAGTGTGGTATTAGTACTTTTACTTAAGTAAGGGATCTGAATACTTCTTTCACCACTGCAGGAAACCCAGGAGTACGAGTACTCGTTGCAAAGTAATTATATCTCAATAGGAAGTTAAGGACATGGCTGTATTGTAAGAGCACATTGTCAACATTTCAGCTCAAAATATATTTTTTCAAGTATTGTTTATTTTCTATTACTTTATTTTATCCTTACAGGTTATTATGCAGTTAAAGAAAGTACATTTTTCACAAAATGGTTATGATGTTTCATTTGATGCCAATGGGGATCCTGTAGCCACATATGAGCTGGTGAACTGGCAAAAAACTGAGAGTGGCAACATTGAGTTGGTGACAGTGGGACACTATGATGCATCACTGCCGGTGGGCCGGGAGTTCCGTATCAACAGAAACCTCACCTGGGTGGAGGGCAGCACACAAGTAAGGAGCCCAAAAGCTCTAGTTCAACATATTTAGGGACCGAGCACTAACGGTGCGAGGACCCTATTGTAATTGGTCCGTCTATTATTATTTCGACAAATGAATCGCCTTTTTGAGGCCTTTATCATATTCAAAAACTCACCAAACTTGCACCAAAATTCAATCGTGTCGAAAATGTAAGTATTTTATTGGTTTCAGAAATGGGCGTGGCAAAATGACCTACTAGCGCCCCCTAGAATGCAGCCCCTCACACAGGTTTGTCGTAGAGACACGAAATTTGGTACATACATGTATCATGGGAAGACGCACCAAAGAGTCTCAAGAAGCCATACCCTAAAATGTACAGGAAGTCGGCCATCTTGGATTGAATATGGAGTTTTCGCCATTTCCATGCTGCATACTTTAACAAACTCCTCCTACAAATTTCACCTTATTGCCTTCAAAATTGGTCAGTAGCATCACAAGGCCTTTGGGATCAAAAGTTATTGAAAGCTTTACCGACTGTCACACTATGTGGGCGTGGCATGGCGCCAAAATATGGCGTCTCACCATCTAACACCAGACTGGATAACTTGACCATACCTTGTCCAATCTGTCCCAAATTTCACACACGTGATTAGGGTCCAGCCCGGAACACACCCACGTGTCAATGTTGACACACAGTCATAGCGCCCCCTGCTGGCAACAGCAAGTAACATGTTTTACACCTACCCCAAGCACAGTGGTATGAGACACACCATTTGGTACGCATAGGGACTAAGCCCACATCGCTGCGCCCAACGTGGCCTCCCCCGACGGCTCCACTCTGCTCGGCCCCATTCAGTCCTGCTTGTAGGCCTAGTTAAGTTTAAAATTCTACATGGTATTTATACCATGTAGGACTGTCAAATTGTTTTGGTCCCTGTTCCTCCTGCCAATACTCCTAAAAAAATAATTCCACACTTTCAGCATTTTTGGATAAAACTAACCATTCATCTTATCCAAAAGTGTTCCCTTGCTGAGTTGCAGTGAAGGGATAGTAACAGAAAAAAATGTTTTACTTGATTTTGGCAGAATTTGGTTGGTTTAACTTAAAGAGTGCACGCCCATGATCAACTGCTTTCGAAGAAACATGATGAGTGGCTGAGAGATTACACTGAGCTTAATTTATGAGAATCCACCTTGCCTGAAAGAAAATGACCAATCAGAGCAGAGTGGACTCCAACGCAGCAGTCAATGGCTGCTTTTGAACTGTGGTCAAACTCTCAAACCAGGAAGCACTTGTTCAGAATGTAGGGAGGGGAGAGCTGCAAGAGAAACGTTCAATCTTGCACATTTGAATATGTGATATTTTGTTAATATCTTTGTGTCAGGTACCTGTGTCAGTGTGCTCTGACAGCTGTCCTCCAGGAACTCGTAAAGTGCTGCAGAAAGGAAAGCCCATCTGCTGTTATGATTGTTTACCATGTCCTGAGGGAGAGATTAGCAATGCTACAGGTATTTTTATTTTCTACAAATGCATTTTGACTGTACAAAATATACAGTAGTTTACAGTATGTCTCCTAAAAGCCCCTTTGCTTTATATTCAGATTCCCCTGATTGTCTCCCATGCCTCAAGGAGTTCTGGCCTAATGCAGAGAGGGACACGTGTCTCCCCAAGCCTGTAGAGTTTCTTTCCTTCAACGAGGTCCTAGGAATCATCCTGGCTGCATTCTCAGTTGGTGGTGCCTGTCTTGCCATTATAACAGCAGCTGTGTTCTATCGTCACAGGACATCCCCGATTGTCAGGGCCAACAACTCTGAGCTGAGCTTCCTGCTGCTCTTCTCTCTGACTCTGTGTTTCTTATGTTCATTAACTTTCATTGGAGCGCCCTCTGAGTGGTCCTGCATGCTGCGCCACACAGCATTTGGGATCACCTTTGTCCTCTGTATGTCTTGTGTTCTTGGAAAAACAATAGTTGTGTTAATGGCCTTCAGAGCTACACTCCCAGGAAGCAATGTGATGAAATGGTTTGGCCCTCCACAGCAAAGAATGACTGTAGTGTCTTTCACGTTCATTCAAGTTATAATATGTACTATTTGGTTGGTTCTTAATCCTCCATTTCCAATGAAAAACCTCACAACATACAAGGAGAGGATCATCCTGGAGTGTGCATTAGGCTCAGCTGTTGGGTTCTGGGCTGTGCTCGGGTACATCGGCCTGCTGGCTGTCTTTTGCTTTGTGTTAGCTGTCCTGGCTCGGAAACTACCTGATAATTTTAATGAAGCCAAGCTGATCACCTTCAGCATGCTGATATTCTGTGCAGTGTGGATCACCTTTATCCCTGCATATGTCAGCTCTCCTGGGAAATTCACTGTGGCTGTGGAGATATTTGCCATTCTGGCCTCCAGTTTTGGACTAATATTGTGTATATTTGCTCCAAAGTGTTTCATCATATTGTTTAAGCCAGAGAAGAACACCAAGAAACATTTAATGAACAAAAATCAATACTGAGAAATATGAGTTTTGGGAAAAGTTAAAACAGACATTTGCCAGCATTGAGGTGGATTTCTCAACAGTTTTGAAAGTAAATGTAGATGACTGAAGCGATACATTCCTCAGTGTGTGCTACATTTACAGAAAAGCTGGGTTACCATGCTGCAGAATGTGTTCCTCTCGTTCTTGCTGTCTCTGTGAGCAGGAGAACTCAGCTTACTTAGTAAATTGGACACTGAGGATTGTATTGCTTTAGTGAACTACATTTACCATCAACACTGATTGGACAGCAACATAAAAATGTGACAAACTTTCCCATAGCATACAGTATAATGCTTATAATGTGCACATTCAACACAGTCTTCACCTTTTTGATTTAAATATTGCATTTGTTTTACATAACATGGTATATACATTTGTATGCCATCTTGTGAATATTCTTTTAATATGTTATGAATTTACTTTACAAATAGTATTTCATGATGAGCTAAATAAGAAAATAAATGAGGTCAAAATACAGAAAAAAAATGCTTGGTCCTGTGTTCAGTTTTGATACTGTTAGAAATGCTTTAAAAAATATTTCTGTCCGGACATTCTGTGAGATGGGACTGAACCACAAAGACAAGATATTAAAGGTGCATTTGTTATACCTAATTGCAATAAGAGGTAAAAGTAAACAATAAAGGTATGAGGGTAGGCTATTGGGCAAACTTGATAAGCTTGCAAGAAAAGAAGGGACACATGGGCACTTAATGCAGATAATGTTGTGTAGTCCAAAGAAAGAATTCTCTTTGGTGTACTGTAAGCTGACGTACATTAGAAGGAGGGACGGTTTGTCTGAAAAATCTATATACCATTGATAACACACATGCAGTATTCCCACACAGACAGTTGAGGGATGGAGATCACTGCTCTCTCTATTAGCCTGATCCTGTCTCTGGGTCTGTGTGAGCTGAACTCAGCTCTTGCCTTGAATGTTTCTGGTGCTGGGGTCAGCTCTGAGGCTGCATCTCTAAAATGTAAGCTCCAGGGTACCACTCGTCTTCCTGCATTCTCAGTGGATGGTGACTATGTTATTGGTGGTGTTTTCTCTTTACATACCAACATACACACAGTGAAGCATAACTACACCTACATGCCTGAGCCACTAAGGTGCAAAGGGAGGTTAGTAAGAGGGAGAAATGTGGGATAAAATGATATTATACTGTGTAAGATGTTAATGTTCTTAATTTTAATGATGTTCTGACAATTTGGTTCACCAATCTACTGCATTCATACATTTTTGACAGTGACAGTTTCTGTTGAAATGGTGTCATTCGCTTATAAAGCTGAAATGAGTTTCTGTGTGCAGAATTAAGCCCCGTGAACTGCGCTTCTCACGCGCAATGATCTTCGCCATCGAGGAGATTAACAACAGCACGGAGCTGCTGCCGGGCATCAGACTCGGTTATCAGATCTACGACTCATGCGCCTCGGTGCCCGTGGCGGTGCATGTGGCATTCCAGCTTTCAAACGGCCTGGACCCGGTGATTTACACCGGCGACAACTGCTCACAGTCTGGTATGGTGATGGCAGTTGTTGGTGAGTCTGGGTCCACGCCATCCATCAGCATGTCGCGCATCTTTGGGCGTTTTAACATCCCTCAGGTAAATGTTCAGAATGTCTGGCAATCTGCTTGTGTAATATAGAAGTGTGCTGATTGTTTTGTAATTGCACTGTTTTTTTCGTTAGGTGAGCCACTTTGCCACTTGTGCATGCCTGTCGGATAAGCAGCAGTACCCGAGTTTCTTCAGAACAATCCCAAGTGACCAGTTCCAGGCTGACGCGCTGGCCAAGCTGGTCAAACACTTTGGCTGGACTTGGATAGGTGCTGTCCGGTCGGATTCAGATTATGGCAATAATGGCATGGCGTCTTTCCTGGCCGCAGCGCGCAGAGAGGGGATCTGTGTGGAATACTCTGAAGCTTTCTATCGGACCAACCCACGTAGCAGGATCCAGAGAGTAGCTGACGTTATCCGCAGGTTTCTACATCACTGATTGTACTTTTGTTCCCTGTGCTGACACTGACCTTCCGCACAAAGAACCATTAAATGTGTAAACATTTGAGATTCACGATTTGAAGTTTTTTTTATATTTATTTTATTATTATTATCACATTAGAAGTGCATCTTTTGAAGCATGTGTATTTATCTTATAATTGTTACTGACATTCTTCTTTGTCAGTGAGGCCAAATATTCTAAACTATAATTTTCTATGCTATCTCTTATTATCTGTGTAAGTTTATGTTTATGATCTTAATTTTATCTTTGTGCTGATATAATATAATGAACTATAATGTCTCTCCAGGTCGACAGCTGTGGTTGTTGTGGCATTTACAGCCAACGCAGACATGAAGATTTTGCTGCAGGAGCTTTCTCTTGAGCCCTCTCCACCTCGTGTGTGGATAGGCAGTGAGGCCTGGGTAACAGACCCAGACATGCTGAGGTTCAGCTTCTGTGCTGGAGCTATTGGATTTGGCATTGAGCAATCAGTCATCCCAGGTCTGAGAGACTTCCTGCTGGACCTCTCTCCCTCTGAAGTGGCTGCCTCTCCACTGCTCACTGAGTTCTGGGAGGATGTATTCAACTGCAGGCTGAAAAAAAGTGAGAGAGTTGAAACTTATGTTTGGTTCCTTGTGTTTTAGTTTTGTTGTATTTCTCTGTCTCTCTAAGTGGAGAAGCAGTTGCTTTAAGACTAAATCTTAGATTTAGCAGGAACAGGAAATATGTTGTCATTGAACGGATTCATAAGGAGGCAATAAGATGCATCTCTGTTAATCTCACCAGAAATTATGATCTTTCAGGTCAGGTTTTGGCATTCTGCTGTCTTTAAACATTTGTATAAAGTTTGCTACAGTGTTTTTATGTCAACACTAAAGCCATGAACATAAGCACATAACATAGAGACAATGTCCAGGTCATTAAGCCAAACACGAATGAAAAATTGGACTTTACATTACATTTAGTTATATGCTTGTCTCCATGTAATTAAATCATTATTCTTACACTGATTTATAAATATTCTACATATTTTAAACACATTAAGACAGGTCAAGTCAGTATGTAAATTTCTTACTCTTTAAATATGCACAGTTTTTTTAACATGCACATACTGGCCCTCATTTATCAAACGAGTGTACGACAGAAAGTGAGCGTAAAGTGGGCGTACGATCATTTCTACTAAAGGCTCGGCATTTATCAATTTGGACTTGAGCAGAGGGTATGATCAGATCTCACATCCGATCTCAGCTCGTTTACGCAAATTTGAGTCAGCATGAAGTCCACACATCTGAGTCGGAAAATTTATCTTAGACTATTGTATTGATGCCTGGAGCTGATCAAACTCTGCCGTGTTTTTTTTTCTTTTAATGGTGACAAACCAAAGCATGTTTAGGCTGTATCATTTATCACTAAAACCTCATTAAAATTAAATACATCCTGCGGCCGTGAAATTTCTAACCAGAATATTTAGGCTATTAAATGTTGTTGTCTTCTGCTATTTACCATTATCCGGCTCGGACACCGGAGCATAAGTGTCTCCTTCACCACCAGTGGTTCCCGAATAGAAACATTCCCAATCAGCGATGCCACATGATTTCCTTTCATTTAACTTTTTATGCTGCCAAACAAAACCAGTTTGTTCTGTTGCAGCTGTTGGACGTCAGCCTTTCAATTTCTTCCTCTGAGAAATTCCTCTTCTTTTGGAATTAAAACACACTTTAAAACACTGTTTACCTCCTGACTGCAACATCTGGGGAAAATTTCCGTCTGTGCTCCAAATTTAAAATAATCACCGAACTTGTTTGAGTATATACTTTTCATTTCATAAATATCCGTTGCTACGTATTTCTGTAAAATGTCTATATGCTCCTGTTGTCATTTGTCACGGTGCACTTTGCTATTAAAGGTGAGTTAAAAAAAAAAAAGAAAAGCAAAAAAAAATCCTCTTTTTGGTGATATTGCATCCTATGGTGTCGTAATCTTCAGTGACATTTAAATGGCGCTTGTTTTCCGCCACATTTATGAACGTCCGATCATTCTTTTGTTGTGATTGGAGAGATACGAATGTTTGACAAATCACATGTGAACCCTGTCGTAAGAGGGAATATATGTTCGGATCTATGTTCGTTTGATAAATGAGGGCCATTGTCACTGTCAGTTTATATGGACAGAAACAGACATGAGACCACAGTCAATATAATGTATCGTGTACAGATACATGGGAAATAAAATTAACAGAATTAAAATAATAAAAATAAAAATAATTGCATTTATTAAGCATTTTTCTAGTTCTTAGCGATCCCAATAAGTCAGCATTCACCCATTCAAATTCAAGTGCCAGGGTCAGGGATTGAAGTATTGACATTCAAATTGGTGAATAATGGTTAAAAATAGGGCTGATACAAACAGAAACAGCTATCTGAAAATAAATAAAGACATCTGCAAAACAGTAAAACAGGGTTTTTGACTTGCCGAATTAGTTGTATTTTTTAGGGTTGAAAAAAACAACTTTCCTCTGTCTCTGTGTGTTTTAGGTGCATCCACAATTGAGAGTGTTTGTGATGGAAGTGAAGACATAAAGACGCTCCAGACTCTGTACACTGACACATCTCAGCTCCGGATCACTAACATGGTATACAAGGCTGCTTATGCAATAGCACATGCCATTCATAATGCAGTGTGTCAGGAAAGAAATTCTACAATTCAGTGTGACAAATTCACCAGGATAGAGTCTGAAGAGGTCAGTGAAAAACAAATAGGTAACCACACCTACAATGCATTTACGTCCTTTTTGAAATTACAACGAACAAATTAAAAAAATGGAACGAATTTCTTATTATTTGATGTATCAATTTGCACCATGGATGCAAGGCAAACTGTTGCCTCGCCCTCATCATAAACATCGCAAAAAACTGTGATAAAATTGCAGACCTCAGAAAGACCTCACTTTTAGGATGTGCTAGATTAAGATTAAGATTAAGATTAAGATGAATTACTTTTATTAATCCCACAATGGGGAAATTCAACCTCTGCATTTAACCCATCCTTTTTTACACACAAGTGAACACACCATGCAAGGAGCAGTGGGCAGCACATAACTGCGCCCGGGGAGCTGTGCAGGGAGGTTAGGTGCCTTGCTCAAGGGCACTTCAGTCCTTGCCCTGTCAGTACCAGGATTAATTAACTATACTTTAAAGGTGGAAAATGATCAGCAGTTTAAATGGGGCATAAGACTTGGGACATTTATTGGACTAGACAGGCATTTTGATTGCTTGTGTTACTGGCACCAGACCTAGGGGAAATCTGGGCCAGCAGCAAAGGTTACACAGGCTAGGGAGCACTGCGTAACCAAGAGAGATAACACTGAGAAAGATGCAAACTTTGGTCCTCTCTCTATCGATCCACAGAGCTCTCTGTGGATCGATAGAGAGAGGACCAAAGTTTGCGTCTTTCTCATGCCAGAGCTTGTTTATTTCTATGTACAAATGCTGATCAAGATTAAGAACACATTTTCTTACGTTACTGAATACTACGTCAATTACTTACACTTACACATACAAAACTACTGTATGAAACTGAAGCTCATGAAAGAACTACTCAGCAGGATGAAGCACATCGTGACAATTAGCTACAAAATGAGGCATGCCAAACTTAACACACATTTCAAAATCACCTTAAAACATTACAAACAATTAATAATGCATTCACATTAGTTTCTAAACCAAGCTAAAGATCGAAAAATTGAGTTTTGCACTGCCTGTGGATCGATAGAAAGAGGACCAAAGTTAGCGTCTTTCTCATGCCAGAGCTTGTTTATTTCTGGGCTGCGCATGAGCAGAGCTTGTAGCGATAGTCTCCCTAGAGAAGCCACAGCAGCACCAGAGCACCATCTACTGACGCAAGTGTATATTGCCTTGATGTAAAGTCTGTATTGAGAATGATAGAATAGTTAAATAATTACAAAAAATAGAGGGGTTGGCTGTTTAAATAAAAACTAAACATGTAGCATTTTCCAACCTACTACACTTGCACGCTTTTTATGAAATTGCAGTTTACGTTTGATGCTTTCAAAGCGTTTCAGAGTTAATAATGGGTGTATATTGGGTGGAAAGCTCAGAGCTGGAGTGGATGACATCACAGCGAGGTGGAGAGAGGCTGGGGCATTTATAAACATCTTTCTGTCACAGTCACCCTCTGGATCAATTGGGTTGGCAAGTTTTTTTCCCCGTTTATAACACTTGTTGCGAAGCAACCATCTTTTGTACTAGAATCAACAAATACTTAAAATGATTAGTAGTTTGTGCAAAGCAAGGATTAGCTTAGTACAATAAAATCCTGATGGGTAACTGCTTTAAAAGGAAACCCAGGAGTATGAGTACTGGTTACAAAGCAATGATCTGTTGTACTTGAAGGAAGGAGTAATAAAGTAATGAGTAGTCATGGAGAAGCAACAAGTGAATTCGTAGAATAAAAGGTTTTGAGATAATTGTGTCTTATCAAGAAACCCAGGAGTACCAGTACTTGTTGCAAAGTAAAGTAAAGTAAAGTAAATTAAAGTAAAGTAAAGTAAAGTAAAGTAAAGTAATTATACCTCAGTAGGAAGTTATGGACGTGGCTATATTGTAAAGCACATTGTCAACATTGCGGCTCAAATTTTCTCGTTTTAAGTATTTTTCGTTTTCTCTTACATTATTTTATCCTCACAGGTTCTTATGCAGTTGAAGAAAGTACATTTTTCGCAAAATGGATATGATGTGTCATTTGATGCCAACGGGGATCCTGTGGCCACATATGAGCTGGTGAACTGGCAAAAAACTGAGAGTGGCAACATTGAGTTGGTGACAGTCGGACACTACGATGCATCACTGCCGGTGGGCAGAGAGTTCCATATCAACAGGAACCTCTCCTGGGTGGAGGGCAGCACACAAGTAAGGAGCCCAAAAGCTTGAATTTAATATATTTAAGTTTAACAAGTTTGACAGTCTTGCATAGTATGAAGTGGTTTTGGTGCCTGTTCCTCCTGCCTATACTCTTTGTAAAAAGATTGATTCCAAAGTTACAGCATTTTTACATAAAGCTCTTATCCAAAAGTGTTGCTGAGCTGCAGTACAGGGATATTAACAGAAAAGATAATATTTCGACTTGATTGTTGTGAGATTTTGGCTGACTGATTGGTTTCATTTCGCCTGAAAGAACAAAAACTAGATAAGCTGAGTGGACTCAAAATCAGCAGTCAGTCATGTCAATGGCTGCTGATAAGCTGTGGTCAAACTGCCAAACTACGAAGCACTTATCCAAGATTGAGTGTTGGAAAGTTCAAGTCTTTTTACTGACTCAGATCATTGACTTTCGGATTGTAAATTCAACATTCATTTAGTTCATATTAACTTGAGCTTGGGTCGCCAACAGCCCTGTGACTGAGCTGTCTGTCATGTGACAAATTAACGGAAAACACAAACCTGACAATCTATTATGAGGCGTGAAAAAGTCTACTTATTGCTGCTGCTCATCCCACAGCACTGCGGCTGAGCCTCTACAGCTGTCACATGACAAATGAACAAGAGACTCAAACTTGAGGACACATAGTTGAGTCACAAACTAATCATTATCTGTTTCCTGTCCTGACTGAGCTTATGCAGCTGCCATGTGAAGAGGGAACATATAGAGTGAAAATGAACGAATTACTCACTGAGACGAGTCATTACTTACCAACCATTTAAAAGGATTAGTTCAAAGTGAGCGAAACGTTCAAGAACATCAAACTAACTGAGATTCTGTTTGTTGAGTTTGTGGGGAGGGGAAAGCTGCAAGAGAAGCTTTCACTCAAATATAAGTTCTTGCATTTTTACGAACTTTAGCTTTTAACCTCAAAGCTTTTTAGCACATCTGAATATGTGATATTTTGTTTATATCTTTGTGCCAGGTACCTGTGTCAGTGTGCTCTGACAGCTGTCCTCCAGGAACTCGTAAAGTACTGCAGAAAGGAAAACCCATCTGCTGTTATGATTGTTTACCATGTCCTGAGGGAGAGATTAGCAATGTTACAGGTATTTTTATTTTCTCCAAATGCATATTGGCTGTAAAACATACACAGTAGCTTACAGTATGTCACCTAAAAGGTCACTTTGCTTTATATCCAGATTCCTCTGATTGCTTCCCATGCCTCAAAGAGTTCTGGCCTAATGCAGAGAGGGACACGTGTCTCCCCAAGCCTGTAGAGTTTCTTTCCTTCAACGAGGTCCTAGGAATCATCCTGGCTGCATTCTCAGTTGGTGGTGCCTGTCTTGCCATTATAACAGCGGCTGTGTTCTATCGTCACAGGACATCCCCGATTGTCAGGGCCAACAACTCTGAGCTGAGCTTCCTGCTGCTCTTCTCTCTGACTCTGTGTTTCTTATGTTCATTAACTTTCATTGGAGCGCCCTCTGAGTGGTCCTGCATGCTGCGCCACACAGCATTTGGGATCACCTTTGTCCTCTGTATGTCTTGTGTTCTTGGAAAAACAATAGTCGTGTTAATGGCCTTCAGAGCTACACTCCCAGGAAGCAATGTGATGAAATGGTTTGGCCCTCCACAGCAAAGAATGACTGTAGTGTCTTTCACGTTCATTCAAGTTATAATATGTACTATTTGGTTGGTTCTTAATCCTCCATTTCCAATGAAAAACCTCACAACATACAAGGAGAGAATCATCCTGGAGTGTGCATTAGGCTCAGCTGTTGGGTTCTGGGCTGTGCTCGGGTACATCGGCCTGCTGGCTGTCTTTTGCTTTGTGTTAGCTGTCCTGGCTCGGAAACTACCTGATAATTTTAATGAAGCCAAGCTGATCACCTTCAGCATGCTGATATTCTGTGCAGTGTGGATCACCTTTATCCCTGCATATGTCAGCTCTCCTGGGAAATTCACTGTGGCTGTGGAGATATTTGCCATTCTGGCCTCCAGTTTTGGACTAATATTGTGTATATTTGCTCCAAAGTGTTTCATCATATTGTTTAAACCAGAGAAGAACACCAAGAAACATATAATGAACAAATATCAATCCTGACGAATATGATGTGTTTAACAAGTTACAAGAGACATTGGCCAGCGTTGATGAGGATTTCCAAACAGTTTTGATAGTTATTGTAGTTGCTTGAAGCGATACATTCCTCAGTGTGTGCTACATTTACAGAAAAGCTGGGTTACCATGCTGCAGAATGTGTTCCTCTCGTTTTTTCTGTCTTTGTGAGCAGGAGAACTCAGCTTTCTCAGTAAATTGGACACTGAGGATTTTATTGCTTTAGTGAACTACATTTACAATGATTGGACAGCAACATAAAATGTCACAATGTTAATGTTTAAGATGGGAGCATATAGTATAAGGCTTATAATGTGCACATTCAACTCAGTCTTTTCATGGTTGACTTAAAAAATTACGCAATATTTTACATGAAATGTTTTGTGAATTTTAACGCCAGTTTGTGAATGTTCGTGAATAAGTACAGTGTAATTTCACAAAATAAATGCTTGGCCTCATTCCTGTCTGGAAGTATTTGTGAAATCTTTGCTATGAGATTCTTTTTTGATAAGCTAAATGAGAAAATAAATTAGGTCAAAATACAGAAAAAAGGCTTGGTTCTGTGTTCTGTATTCACGTTGTCTAAAAATCATTGCTTTTTAAAAAATATTTATTTTTTCACATCATGTAAGATGCAAACAAACTAAGCTATTAAAGGTGCATTTGTTAGACTTGACTGCAATATGAGCTAAAAAGAAACAAAAAAGGCATAATGGTAGGACAAACTAGAGAACTTTTCAAGAGGAGAAGAGACACATGTGCACTTAATGTAGATAATATTGTATGGCCCATAGAAAGAATTCTCTTTGGTGTACATTAGAATAACATACAGTGGAAAGAGGGACGGTTTGTCTGAAAAGTTTATATAAACCAGTGATAACACACATGCAGTATTCCCACACAGACAGTTGAGGGATGGAGATCACTGCTCTCTCTATTAGCCTGATCCTGTCTCTGGGTCTGTGTGAGCTGAACTCAGCTCTTGCTTTAAATGTTTCTAGTGCTAGGGTCAGCTCTGAGGCTGCATATGAGAAATGTAAGCTACAGAGTACCACTCGTCTACCTGCATTCATAATGGATGGTGACTACGTCACTGGTGGTATTTTCTCTATACATTACTACATGCACACAGTGAAGACTAACTACACCTACATGCCTGAGCCACTAAGGTGCAAAGGGAGGTTAGTAAGATTGAGAATGTGGGATAAAAGGATTTAAGATTTTGTAAATGTCGAAATGTTCTTAATTTTAGTGATATTCTGACTTTTTCCCCCCTCAGATGCAGTGCATTTATACATTTTTGTAAATCTTCAATATGGATTTCTGTTAAAATTATCGCCTGTGCTTATGGAGTTGACATGAGTTTCTGTGTGCAGCATTGACCCCCGTGAACTGCGCTTCTCACGCGCAATGATCTTCGCCATCGAGGAGATTAACAACAGCACGGAGCTGCTGCCGGGCATCAGACTCGGTTATCAGATCTACGACTCGTGCGCCTCGGTGCCCGTGGCAGTGCATGTGGCATTCCAGCTTTCAAACGGCCTGGACCCGGTGTTTTACACCGGCGACAACTGCTCACAGTCTGGTATGGTGATGGCAGTTGTTGGTGAGTCTGGGTCCACGCCATCCATCAGCATGTCGCGCATCATTGGGCCTTTTAACATCCCTCAAGTAAACGTTTAGAATTTCTGGCAATCTGCATGTTTAATATAGACTTGTCCAGGTTTTTTTTATTTCTCCCGTTAAATAATTACATTATTGTTTTTCATTAGGTGAGCCACTTTGCCACTTGTGCATGCCTGTCTGATAAGCAGCAGTACCCGAGTTTCTTCAGAACAATCCCAAGTGACCAGTTCCAGGCTGACGCGCTGGCCAAGCTGGTCAAACACTTTGGCTGGACTTGGATAGGTGCTGTCCGGTCGGATTCAGATTATGGCAATAATGGCATGGCGTCTTTCCTGGCCGCAGCACGCAGAGAGGGGATCTGTGTGGAATACTCTGAAGCTTTCTATCGGACCAACCCACGTAGCAGGATCCAGAGAGTAGCTGACGTTATCCGCAGGTTTCTACATCACTGATTGTACTTTTGTTCCCTGTGTTGACACTGAGCTTCTGCACTCAGAACTATAAGTAATGCTATTAAATATGAGTTTTGTTTGTCTAGTTTGCATTGGAAATATATATCTTTTTTTTGTCCCTTCTATTTCTCTTATTTTTCTCCACTGATATCGTGAGCCAATTAGATCAACTGCCGTTTGTGTTAAGTGTTTTGACATATTTAAATGCTTTATTTTTATGTGATATGGTATAATATGTTATGCACGATATCTCCAGGTCAACAGCTATGGTTGTTGTGGCATTTACATCCCCTGGAGATCTGAGGATTCTGCTAGAGGAGCTTTCTCTTGAGCCATCTCCACCTCGCCAGTGGATAGGCAGTGAGGCATGGGTAACAGACCCAGACATGCTGAGGTTCAGCTTCTGTGCTGGAGCTATTGGATTTGGCATTGAGCAATCAGTCATCCCAGGTCTGAGAGACTTCCTGCTGGACCTCTCTCCCTCTAAAGTGGCTGCCTCTCCACTGCTCACTGAGTTCTGGGAGGATGCATTCAACTGCAGGCTGAGAAAAAGTGAGAGAGTTGAATCTTATTTTTGGGTCCTTGTGTTTCAGTTTTGTTTTATATCTCTGTCTATCTGAGTGGAGCAGCAGTTGCTTGAAGACCACACCCCAGATTTAACATTAAAAGGAAATCTGTTATTGAACACAAGCACCCAATATAGAGATAATATCTGTATCATTAAGCTAAATAGAGATAAACAATTGCACATATCAGTTACAATATACGCTTGTTTGCATGTAACAAAACTATTATTCCAACAGTGATTTCAGATAATTCACATATTTTAAACATGTTAAGACCGGCCAACTCAGAAGGTAAATTATATATTTTTATAGTTTAAATATTAACAGTCTTTTAAAATGCACATATTGTCCCTGTCTGTTTATACACATAAACTGACATGCCACCAGAGTCAAATTCATACTATATGTACACTTGCTTGGCCAATGAAATAGACTAAATAAAATTTCTAATCTGAGCAACTTTACAATTCAACATTCACCCTTTCCCATACACATTCTTACATTGGTGGCCGATGCTATCATGCAAGGTTATGCCAACTCATTTTGGGCTGCAGTATCTTGCTCAACATTTTCCGCATCTGCACTGCCAGGGTCAGGGATCGAACTAACGGCCTTTCAATCAGTGAAAGATCGTTAAAAAATAGGGCTGACATAAATAGAAACATCAACTATCACAAAACACTGTTTTATGAATATCTTTATAAAGATATTTGTAAAACTGGTTTAAATAAAAAATGCATGTTTTTCAACTACATAGGTGCTTTATAGATATGAGTTGCTGAAATGAGTTGTAATGTTATGGTTGAAAAAACATGCCTTTCCTCTGTGTGGTTTTAGGGGCAGACACAAACGAGAGAGTGTGTGATGGAAGTGAAGAGATAAAGACGCTCCAGACTCCATACACTGACACATCTCAGCTCCGGATCACTAACATGGTATACAAGGCTGTTTATGCAATAGCATATGCCATTCATAATGCAGTGTGTCAGGAAACAAATTCTACAACTCACTGTGACAAATTCACCAGGATAGAATCTGAAGAGGTCAGTGAAAAACAAATTGGTGACCACACCAATGCACCTATGTTAATTTTAATGCTAAAATTGTACAGTTTAATGGAATTTAATCAATTCTTCTTAATTGGTGTGCCAATTTAGAACCATAGGTTCAGTGCAAACTGATCTTCTGCCGTACTTTCGGTTGAAGTACTAAGTGCTACGCAACACCAAAAATGTCCAAAAGCTACATGAAATCATATAATGATCAGGAATGGTGCTATATATAAGAATATCATAAGAATCACAAAAAATTGATAAAATCACTGTGAAAAGAGTTCAGAATCACCTCACTTAGGGGCTGTTCCCAATCGCTATTCTTCAATGTAGAAAAATTATTAGAAATTCAAGCGGCTCACAAGACTTAGGAGCTTTTTGGACCGAATTGGTCCAGTGTTTCAGACTTTATGATGGGATGTGTATTGGGTGGAATGTACAGAGCTAGAGTGGATGACATTACAGCTAGAAAGGCTGGGATATTAATTTGGCATATTTCACCTGTGTTTGTTCCCACAAACTTTCACTCTTTATGAACAAATTTTAGCAGACTGTAGAGAATTGTGTGCTTGTCACAGACATCCTTCCCTAAAATCAATCAGACTTACAGATTTGGCTCACTGAGCCTGAATGTGACAGCAATTCCAACCAAAATTTCCATAGAGACTAATGTTAACTCGAACCAGAAATTTGTCGAAGAAAAAAAGAAAGACTTCTTTTTGATGATAATAATATTTTGTTTTTGGGACTTTTTTGAAAAAACGAGTAGTTGTAAATTAGGCTTTTCAACTGTTTTGAGTGCCCCTCCCCTCTCCACTTTCTAATGCGCCCAAACAACATAGCAACCAGAAAAGTCAGGTTGAGCCAGGCCTTCAGAATAAAAGCCCACAATGTTATTTGTATGTTAACATGAATCTTCGGATGAACCTATTTTTTTTTTTTTTTTCAGAACAATTACATACTTTTTACCACTTTTAATTAATAGGAAGTTAAAGATGTGGCTGGATTGTAAAAGGACACTGTCAACATATTGGATCAAATTTTCTCATTTTAAGTATTATTTATTTTCTATTACTTTATCTCATCCTCACAGGTTCTTATGCAGTTAAAGAAAGTACATTTTTCGCAAAATGGTTATGATGTGTCATTTGATGCCAACGGGGATCCTGTGGCCAAATATGAGCTGGTGAACTGGCAAAAAACTGAGAGTGGCAACATCGAGTTGGTGACAGTCGGACACTACGATGCATCACTGCCGGTGGGCAGAGAGTTCCGTATCAACAGGAACCTAACCTGGGTGGAAGGCAGCACACAAGTAAGGAGCCCAGAAAATGTAGTTTAACATATTTTAGTTGACATTTTGACAGTCTTACATGGGATGAAGAGTTTTGCTGTTCCTCATGCCTATACTCACTGTAAAAAAATGTAAGTCCATAGTTACATAATTTTTGCATAAAACTACCCCTTCTCCTTACCCAAAAGAGTTTCCTTGCTGAGTTGGAGTATAGGGATAGTAAGAAATTGAAGATTTTGGCAAAATCTGGTTGGTTTAACTATAAGATGCAGGCCCATGATCACCTGATTTTGAAGCAACATGATGAGTGGGTGAGAGATTACACTGAGCTTCATTTATGAGAATCCACCTCACCTGAAAGAAAATGACCAATCAGATCCGAGTGGACTCGAACGCAGCAGTCAATGATGTCAATGGCTGCTTGTTAAATTATCAAAATAGGAAGCACTTGTTGAGTATTTGGGGAAGGGAGAGCTGTAAGAGAAGCTTTCACTCTAGTACAAATTATGGCATTTTTACAAGCTATAGCTTTTAACCTCAGAGCTTTGTAGCACATCTGATATTTTGTTTGTATCTATGTGCCAGGTACCTGTGTCAGTGTGCTCTGACAGCTGTCCTCCAGGAACTCGTAAAGTGCTGCAGAAAGGAAAACCCATCTGCTGCTATGATTGTTTACCATGTCCTGAGGGAGAGATTAGCAAAGCTACAGGTATTTTTTATTTTCTCCAAATGCATATTGACTGTACAACATATACAGTAGTTTACAATATGTCTCCTAAAAGGCCTCTTTGTTTTATATTTAGATTCCTCTGATTGTCTCCCATGCCTCAAGGAGTTCTGGCCTAATGCAGATAGGGACACGTGTCTCCCCAAGCCTGTAGAGTTTCTTTCCTTCAACGAGGTCCTAGGAATCATCCTAGCTGCATTCTCAGTTGGTGGTGCCTGTCTTGCCATTATAACAGCGGCTGTGTTCTATCGTCACAGGACATCCCCGATTGTCAGGGCCAACAACTCTGAGCTGAGCTTCCTGCTGCTCTTCTCTCTGACTCTGTGTTTCTTATGTTCATTAACTTTCATTGGAGCGCCCTCTGAGTGGTCCTGCATGCTGCGCCACACAGCATTTGGGATCACCTTTGTCCTCTGTATGTCTTGTGTTCTTGGAAAAACAATAGTGGTGTTAATGGCCTTCAGAGCTACACTCCCAGGAAGCAATGTGATGAAATGGTTCGGTCCTCCACAGCAAAGAATGACTGTAGTGTCTTTCACGTTCATTCAAGTTATAATATGTACTATTTGGTTGGTTCTTAGTCCTCCATTTCCAGTGAAAAACCTCACAACATACAAGGAGAGAATCATCCTGGAGTGTGCATTAGGCTCAGCTGTTGGGTTCTGGGCTGTGCTCGGGTACATCGGCCTGCTGGCTGTCTTTTGCTTTGTGTTAGCTGTCCTGGCTCGGAAACTACCTGATAATTTTAATGAAGCCAAGCTGATCACCTTCAGCATGCTGATATTCTGTGCAGTGTGGATCACCTTTATCCCTGCATATGTCAGCTCTCCTGGGAAATTCACTGTGGCTGTGGAGATATTTGCCATTCTGGCCTCCAGTTTTGGACTAATATTGTGTATATTTGCTCCAAAGTGTTTCATCATATTATTTAAGCCAGAGAAGAACACTAAGAAGCATTTAATGAACAAAAATCAATCCTGAGAAATCAGGTTAGGAAAAGGTTAAAAGAGACTTTGCAAGCAGTGAGGTCAATTTCCAAACAGTTTTGATAGTAAATGTAGATGACTGAAGCGATACATTCTTCCAGTGCCTGTTACATTTACAGAAAAGCTGAATTGCAGTACTGCAGAATGTGTTCCTCTTGTTATTACTGTCTCTGTGAGCAGGAGAACTCAGCTTACTCAGTAAATTGGACACTGAAGATTGTTTTGCTTTAGTGAACTTCATTTACCATCAACACTGATTGGACAGCAACATAAAATGTGACAAACTTTCCCATAGCATACAGTATAATGCTTAAAATGTGCACACTGAACAGTCTTCACCTTTAACTATTGACTAAATATGTATCATCAAACATTTGATATAATATTTTCCACTTTGTGAAACTTATTTAATATGTTATGAACTAACTTATTTCACAAAAAATGATTTGATGATGAGCTAAGTGAGTAAATAAATACATTTAAATACAGAAAAGGCTTGCTTCTGTGTTATGTCTTGACACTGTCAAGTAAAATTGTTGCTTTTTCAAAAACATTTTTGTTTTCACATGTAAGAAGGGATTGAACCACACAAACAAGATATTAAAGCTGCATTTGTTAGACTTAACTGCAATATGAGCTCAAAAGAAACAAAAAAGGGTATAACGGTTGGATAAAATTAGGAAACCATTTGGTGTTTACATTGAAAACTTTGTATGGAGAGAAGAAAAGAAAAGACACATGGGTACTTAATGCAGATAATATTGCATGGCCTATAGAAAGAATTATCTTTGATGTACAGTCAGCTGACGTACAGTAGAAGGAGGGATGGTTTGTCTGTCTGAAAAGTTTATATAAACCAGTGATAACACACATGCAGTATTCCCACACAGACAGTTGAGGGATGGAGATCACTGCTCTCTCTATTAGCCTGATCCTGTCTCTGGGTCTGTGTGAGCTGAACTCAGCTCTTGCCTTGAATGTTTCTGGTGCTGGGGTCAGCTCTGAGGCTGCATATGAGAAATGTAAGCTACAGAGTACCACTCGTCTACCTGCATTCATAATGGATGGTGACTACGTCACTGGTGGTATTTTCTCTATACATAACTACATGCACACAGTGAAGACTAACTACACCTACATGCCTGAGCCACTAAGGTGCAAAGGGAGGTTAGTAAGATTGAGAATGTGGGATAAAAGCATTTAAGATTTTGTAAATGTCGAAATGTTCTTAATTTTAGTGATATTCTGACTTTTTCCCTCCTCAGATGCAGTGCATTTATACATTTTTGTAAATCTTCAATATGGATTTCTGTTAAAATTATCGCCTGTGCTTATGGAGTTGATATGAGTTTCTGTGTGCAGCATTGACCCCAGTGAACTGCGCTTCTCACGCGCAATGATCTTCGCCATCGAGGAGATTAACAACAGCACGGAGCTGCTGCCGGGCATCAGACTCGGTTATCAGATCTACGACTCGTGCGCCTCGGTGCCCGTGGCGGTGCATGTGGCATTCCAGCTTTCAAACGGCCTGGACCCGGTGTTTTACACCGGCGACAACTGCTCACAGTCTGGTATGGTGATGGCAGTTGTTGGTGAGTCTGGGTCCACGTCATCCATCAGCATGTCGCGCATCATCGGGCCTTTTAACATCCCTCAAGTAAATGTTTAGAATTTCTGGCAATCTGCATGTTTAATATAGACTTGTCCAGGTTTTTTTTATTTCTCCCGTTAAATAATTACATTATTGTTTTTCATTAGGTGAGCCACTTTGCCACTTGTGCATGCCTGTCTGATAAGCAGCAGTACCCGAGTTTCTTCAGAACAATCCCAAGTGACCAGTTCCAGGCTGACGCGCTGGCCAAGCTGGTCAAACACTTTGGCTGGACTTGGATAGGTGCTGTCCGGTCGGATTCAGATTATGGCAATAATGGCATGGCGTCTTTCCTGGCCGCAGCACGCAGAGAGGGGATCTGTGTGGAATACTCTGAAGCTTTCTATCGGACCAACCCACGTAGCAGGATCCAGAGAGTAGCTGACGTTATCCGCAGGTTTCTACATCACTGATTGTACTTTTGTTCCCTGTGTTGACACTGAGCTTCTGCACTCAGAACTATAAGTAATGCTATTAAATATGAGTTTTGTTTGTCTAGTTTGCATTGGAAATATATATCTTTTTTTGTCCCTTCTATTTCTCTTATTTTTCTCCACTGATATCGTGAGCCAATTAGATCAACTGCCGTTTGTGTTAAGTGTTTTGACATATTTAAATGCTTTATTTTCATGTGATATGGTATAATATGTTATGCACGATATCTCCAGGTCAACAGCTATGGTTGTTGTGGCATTTACATCCCCTGGAGATCTGAGGATTCTGCTAGAGGAGCTTTCTCTTGAGCCATCTCCACCTCGCCAGTGGATAGGCAGTGAGGCCTGGGTAACAGACCCAGACATGCTGAGGTTCAGCTTCTGTGCTGGAGCTATTGGATTTGGCATTGAGCAATCAGTCATCCCAGGTCTGAGAGACTTCCTGCTGGACCTCTCTCCCTCTAAAGTGGCTGCCTCTCCACTGCTCACTGAGTTCTGGGAGGATGCATTCAACTGCAGGCTGAGAAAAAGTGAGAGAGTTGAATCTTATTTTTGGGTCCTTGTGTTTCAGTTTTGTTTTATATCTCTGTCTATCTGAGTGGAGCAGCAGTTGCTTGAAGACCACACCCCAGATTTAACATTAAAAGGAAATCTGTTATTGAACACAAGCACCCAATATAGAGATAATATCTGTATCATTAAGCTAAATAGAGATAAACAATTGCACATATCAGTTACAATATACGCTTGTTTGCATGTAACAAAACTATTATTCCAACAGTGATTTCAGATAATTCACATATTTTAAACATGTTAAGACCGGCCAACTCAGAAGGTAAATTATATATTTTTATAGTTTAAATATTAACAGTCTTTTAAAATGCACATATTGTCCCTGTCTGTTTATACACATAAACTGACATGCCACCAGAGTCAAATTCATACTATATGTACACTTGCTTGGCCAATGAAATAGACTAAATAAAATTTCTAATCTGAGCAACTTTACAATTCAACATTCACCCTTTCCCATACACATTCTTACATTGGTGGCCGATGCTATCATGCAAGGTTATGCCAACTCATTTTGGGCTGCAGTATCTTGCTCAACATTTTCCGCATCTGCACTGCCAGGGTCAGGGATCGAACTAACGGCCTTTCAATCAGTGAAAGATCGTTAAAAAATAGGGCTGACATAAATAGAAACATCAACTATCACAAAACACTGTTTTATGAATATCTTTATAAAGATATTTGTAAAACTGGTTTAAATAAAAAATGCATGTTTTTCAACTACATAGGTGCTTTATAGATATGAGTTGCTGAAATGAGTTGTAATGTTATGGTTGAAAAAACATGCCTTTCCTCTGTGTGGTTTTAGGGGCAGACACAAACGAGAGAGTGTGTGATGGAAGTGAAGAGATAAAGACGCTCCAGACTCCATACACTGACACATCTCAGCTCCGGATCACTAACATGGTATACAAGGCTGTTTATGCAATAGCATATGCCATTCATAATGCAGTGTGTCAGGAAACAAATTCTACAACTCACTGTGACAAATTCACCAGGATAGAATCTGAAGAGGTCAGTGAAAAACAAATTGGTGACCACACCAATGCACCTATGTTAATTTTAATGCTAAAATTGTACAGTTTAATGGAATTTAATCAATTCTTCTTAATTGGTGTGCCAATTTAGAACCATAGGTTCAGTGCAAACTGATCTTCTGCTGTACTTTCGGTTGAAGTACTAAGTGCTACGCAACACCAAAAATGTCCAAAAGCTACATGAAATCATATAATGATCAGGAATGGTGCTATATATAAGAATATCATAAGAATCACAAAAAATTGATAAAATCACTGTGAAAAGAGTTCAGAATCACCTCACTTAGGGGCTGTTCCCAATCGCTATTCTTCAATGTAGAAAAATTATTAGAAATTCAAGCGGCTCACAAGACTTAGGAGCTTTTTGGACCAAATTGGTCCAGTGTTTCAGACTTTATGATGGGATGTGTATTGGGTGGAATGTACAGAGCTAGAGTGGATGACATTACAGCTAGAAAGGCTGGGATATTAATTTGGCATATTTCTCCTGTGCTTGTTCCCACAAACTTTCACTCTTTATGAACAAATTTTGGCAGACTGTAGAGAATTGTGTGCTTGTCACAGACATCCTTCCCTAAAATCAATCAGACTTACAGATTTGGCTCACTGAGCCTGAATGTGACAGCAATTCCAACCAAAATTTCCATAGAGACTAATGTTAACTCGAACCAGAAATTTGTCGAAGAAAAAAAGAAAGACTTCTTTTTGATGATAATAATATTTTGTTTTTGGGACTTTTTTGAAAAAACGAGTAGTTGTAAATTAGGCTTTTCAACTGTTTTGAGTGCCCCTCCCCTCTCCACTTTCTAATGCGCCCAAATAACATAGCAACCAGAAAAGTCAGGTTGAGCCAGGCCTTCAGAATAAAAGCCCACAATGTTATTTGTATGTTAACATGAATCTTCGGATGAACCTATTTTTTTTTTTTTTTTTCAGAACAATTACATACTTTTTACCACTTTTAATTAATAGGAAGTTAAAGACGTGGCTGTATTGTAAAAGGACACTGTCAACATATTGGATCAAATTTTCTCATTTTAAGTATTATTTATTTTCTATTACTTTATCTCATCCATACAGGTTCTTATGCAGTTAAAGAAAGTACATTTTTCGCAAAATGGTTATGATGTGTCATTTGATGCCAACGGGGATCCTGTGGCCAAATATGAGCTGGTGAACTGGCAAAAAACTGAGAGTGGCAACATCGAGTTGGTGACAGTCGGACACTACGATGCATCACTGCCGGTGGGCAGAGAGTTCCGTGTCAACAGGAACCTAACCTGGGTGGAAGGCAGCACACAAGTAAGGAGCCCAGAAAATGTAGTTTAACATATTTGAGTTGACATTTTGACAGTCTTACATGGGATGAAGAGTTTTGCTGTTCCTCATGCCTATACTCACTGTAAAAAAAATGTAAGTCCATAGTTACATAATTTTTGCATAAAAATACCCCTTCTCCTTACCCAAAAGAGTTTCCTTGCTGAGTTGGAGTATAGGGATAGTAAGAAATTGAAGATTTTGGCAAAATCTGGTTGGTTTAACTATAAGATGCAGGCCCATGATCACCTGATTTTGAAGCAACATGATGAGTGGGTGAGAGATTACACTGAGCTTCATTTATGAGAATCCACCTCACCTGAAAGAAAATGACCAATCAGATCCGAGTGGACTCGAACGCAGCAGTCAATGATGTCAATGGCTGCTTGTTAAATTATCAAAATAGGAAGCACTTGTTGAGTATTTGGGGAAGGGAGAGCTGTAAGAGAAGCTTTCACTCTAGTACAAATTATGGCATTTTTACAAGCTATAGCTTTTAACCTCAGAGCTTTGTAGCACATCTGATATTTTGTTTGTATCTATGTGCCAGGTACCTGTGTCAGTGTGCTCTGACAGCTGTCCTCCAGGAACTCGTAAAGTGCTGCAGAAAGGAAAACCCATCTGCTGTTATGATTGTTTACCATGTCCTGAGGGAGAGATTAGCAAAGCTACAGGTATTTTTTATTTTCTCCAAATGCATATTGACTGTACAACATATACAGTAGTTTACAATATGTCTCCTAAAAGGCCTCTTTGTTTTATATTTAGATTCCTCTGATTGTCTCCCATGCCTCAAGGAGTTCTGGCCTAATGCAGATAGGGACACGTGTCTCCCCAAGCCTGTAGAGTTTCTTTCCTTCAACGAGGTCCTAGGAATCATCCTGGCTGCATTCTCAGTTGGTGGTGCCTGTCTTGCCATTATAACAGCGGCTGTGTTCTATCGTCACAGGACATCCCCGATTGTCAGGGCCAACAACTCTGAGCTGAGCTTCCTGCTGCTCTTCTCTCTGACTCTGTGTTTCTTATGTTCATTAACTTTCATTGGAGCGCCCTCTGAGTGGTCCTGCATGCTGCGCCACACAGCATTTGGGATCACCTTTGTCCTCTGTATGTCTTGTGTTCTTGGAAAAACAATAGTGGTGTTAATGGCCTTCAGAGCTACACTCCCAGGAAGCAATGTGATGAAATGGTTTGGCCCTCCACAGCAAAGAATGACTGTAGTGTCTTTCACGTTCATTCAAGTTATAATATGTACTATTTGGTTGGTTCTTAGTCCTCCATTTCCAATGAAAAACCTCACAACATACAAGGAGAGGATCATCCTGGAGTGTGCATTAGGCTCAGCTGTTGGGTTCTGGGCTGTGCTCGGGTACATCGGCCTGCTGGCTGTCTTTTGCTTTGTGTTAGCTGTCCTGGCTCGGAAACTACCTGATAATTTTAATGAAGCCAAGCTGATCACCTTCAGCATGCTGATATTCTGTGCAGTGTGGATCACCTTTATCCCTGCATATGTCAGCTCTCCTGGGAAATTCACTGTGGCTGTGGAGATATTTGCCATTCTGGCCTCCAGTTTTGGACTAATATTGTGTATATTTGCTCCAAAGTGTTTCATCATATTATTTAAGCCAGAGAAGAACACTAAGAAGCATTTAATGAACAAAAATCAATCCTGAGAAATCAGGTTAGGAAAAGGTTAAAAGAGACTTTGCAAGCAGTGAGGTCAATTTCCAAACAGTTTTGATAGTAAATGTAGATGACTGAAGCGATACATTCTTCCAGTGCCTGTTACATTTACAGAAAAGCTGAATTGCAGTACTGCAGAATGTGTTCCTCTTGTTATTACTGTCTCTGTGAGCAGGAGAACTCAGCTTACTCAGTAAATTGGACACTGAAGATTGTTTTGCTTTAGTGAACTTCATTTACCATCAACACTGATTGGACAGCAACATAAAATGTGACAAACTTTCCCATAGCATACAGTATAATGCTTAAAATGTGCACACTGAACAGTTTTCACCTTTAACTATTGCCTAAATATGTATCATCAAACATTTGATATAATATTTTCCACTTTGTGAAACTTATTTAATATGTTATGAACTAACTTATTTCACAAAAAATGATTTGATGATGAGCTAAGTGAGTAAATAAATACATTTAAATACAGAAAAGGCTTGCTTCTGTGTTATGTCTTGACACTGTCAAGTAAAATTGTGGCTTTTTCAAAAACATTTTTGTTTTCACATGTAAGAAGGGATTGAACCACACAAACAAGATATTAAAGGTGCATTTGTTAGACTTAACTGCAATATGAGCTCAAAAGAAACAAAAAAGGGCATAACGGTTGGATAAAATTAGGAAACCATTTGGTGTTTACATTGAAAACTTTGTAAGGAGAGAAGAAAAGAAAAGACACATGGGTACTTAATGCAGATAATATTGCATGGCCTATAGAAAGAATTATCTTTGATGTACAGTCAGCTGACGTACAGTAGAAGGAGGGATGGTTTGTCTGTCTGAAAAGTTTATATAAACCAGTGATAACACACATGCAGTATTCCCACACAGACAGTTGAGGGATGGAGATCACTGCTCTCTCTATTAGTCTGATCCTGTCTCTGTGTGAGCTGAACTCAGCTCTTGCCTTGAATGTTTCTAGTGCTAGGGTCAGCTCTGAGGCTGCATCTCTAAAATGTAAGCTCCAGAGTACCACTCGTCTACCTGCTTTGTCAGTGGACGGTGACTACGTCATTGGTGGAGCTTTCTCTATACATTACAACGTGCACACAGTGGAGAATAACTACACCTACATGCCTGAGCCATTAAGGTGCAAAGGGAGGTTAGTAAAAAGAAGAAATGTGGGATAAGAGGCTTTAAGACTGTGTGAGGATGGAAATGTTGTTAATTTTATTGACTTGCTGACAATTTGGTTCACAGATGCAGTGCTCTTACAGTAGATTGCAGTTCTACTATATATATTTGTGTAAATTCTTGCATGTGCTTATGGAGTTGACATGAGTTTCTGTGTGCAGCATTATCCCCCGTAAACTGCGCTTCTCAATCGCAATGATCTTCGCCATCGAGGAGATTAACAACAGCACGGAGCTGCTGCCGGGCATCAGACTCGGTTATCAGATCTACGACACGTGCGCCTCGGTGCCCGTGGCGGTGCATGTGGCATTCCAGCTTTCAAATGGCCTGGACCCGGTGTTTTACACCGGCGACAACTGCTCACAGTCTGGTATGGTGATGGCAGTTGTTGGTGAGTGTGCATCCACGCCATCCATCAGCATGTCGCGTGTCCTCGGGCCTTTTAACATCCCTCAAGTAAATGTTCTGAATTTCTGGCAATCTGCTTGTTCAAACTTGAGCTGACTGTTTTGTTCCGTAAATAATTAAACTGTTGTTTTTCGTTAGGTAAGCCACTTTGCCACTTGTGCATGCCTGTCTGATAAGCAGCAGTACCCGAGTTTCTTCAGAACAATCCCAAGTGACCAGTTCCAGGCTGACGCGCTGGCCAAGCTGGTCAAACACTTTGGCTGGACTTGGATAGGTGCTGTCCGGTCGGATTTAGATTATGGCAATAATGGCATGGCGTCTTTCCTGGCTGCAGCACGCAGAGAGGGGATCTGTGTGGAATACTCTGAAGCTTTCTATCGGACAAACCCACGTAGCAGGATCCAGAGAGTAGCTGACGTTATCCGCAGGTTTCTACATCACTGATTGTAGTTTTGTTCTCTGTGCTGACACTGACATTCTGCACACAGAACTATAACATTTGTAAACAATTGAGATTGAATATTTTGTAATCTAAGACACATTAGAAGTGCATCTTTTACACGCCTATTTCTCTCATATTTGTTACCTACACTCTTTTTCATGTCAGTGAAGCGAGATACTAAACTATAATTCTCTATGCCATCTCCCACATGTATGTTTGTGTTTATGATCTTAAGTTCATGTTTGTGCTGATATAATTTCCATCCAGGTCGACAGCTATGGTTGTTGTGGCATTTACATCCCCTGTAGAGATGACGATTTTGCTAGAGGAGCTTTCTCTTGAGCCATCTCCACCTCGCCAGTGGATAGGCAGTGAGGCATGGGTAACAGACCCAGACATGCTGAGGTTCAGCTTCTGTGCTGGAGCTATTGGATTTGGCATTGAGCAATCAGTCATCCCAGGTCTGAGAGACTTCTTGCTGGACCTCTCTCCCTCTAAAGTGGCTGCCTCTCCACTGCTCACTGAGTTCTGGGAGGATGTATTCAACTGCAGGCTGAGAAAAAGTGAGAGAGTTTAATCTTATGTTTGAGACCTTGTGTTTCAGTATTGTTGTTTTTCTCTGTCTATCTGAGTGAAGCAGCAGTTAGTTTAAGACCAAATCCCAGAATTAGCATGAAGTCTGTTGTTATTGAATTTACTCATGAGGAGGCATCTCTGATAATCTCACTTAAAATGATGATCGCTCAGGTCAGGTTTTGGCATTCTGCTGTCTTGATGAAGGTTTAAACTTTGCTACAGTGTTTTATGTCAACACTAAAGCCACAAACACAAGCACACAATATAGAGACAGTCTCCAGGTCATTAAGCTAAATAGAGATGAAAAATTGGACTCATATTACATATCCATTACAGAATATACGCTTGTCTGGATGTAATTAAACTATTATACTGTCAGTGGTTTCAGATCTTTTGCATATTTTAAACATGTTAAGACCGGTCAAGTCAGTATGTAAATTTTACATACTTTTATAGTTTAGACATGAACAATTTTTTAACATGCACATATTGTCACTGTCTGTTATGTCCCCGAATCAGTGTTTTTTGCTTCAAGAGTGCTTTAAATTAAAAATGCATGTTTTACATCTACAAAAGTGCTTTATGGATATGACTTGCTGCGATAAGTTGTAATTTTTAGGGTTGAAAAAAACTTCCCTTTCCTCTGTCTCTGTGATCTTTTAGGTGCAGTCCCAAACAAGAGTCTGTGTGATGGAAGTGAAGACATACAGACGCTCCAGACTCTGTACACTGACACATCTCAGCTCCGGATCACTAACATGGTATACAAGGCTGTCTATGCAATTGCACATGCCATTCATAATGCAGTGTGTCAGGAAACAAATTCTACAACTCAGTGTGACAAATACACCAGGATAGAGTCTGAAGAGGTCAGTGAAAAACAAATAGGTGACCACACCAATGTTCTTTTAAAAGCTATACCATGCAAATTAATGAAATTCTTATTATTTGGTGTGCCATTCGGAACCATAGGTCTAATGAGACTGTTTCATCTCTTCCATACTTATTTCTTATAATTCTTGTGGGATTGTAAATAAGCTACTATAAGAAAAATAATCAGAAGCATTAAAAGAGCAGCATTAACCATTAAAAGGGCAGCATTAACAAAATAGCATTGAAGGTAATATAAGCTTGAGTGAATAGAAGAAGTATTAAGAAATTATTTTGTAGCATTAAAGGTAATATAAGCTTGAGTGAATAGAAGAAGTATTAAGAAATGATTTTGTAATAAGCACATAACACATCTCACATGTTGCAGACACAGACACACACACACACACATAGATTCATATCTATAAGTCTTATAGGAAGTTAGAAGATGAACTCGAGATGGCCTTTTGGCCACACCAGATAAGCAGGAACCCAACTCGAGATGACCTTTTGAGCACACCAGACAAACAGGAAATCAACTCTTGAAAAGCATACTGTAAGTGATACTGTAAGTGATAAGACATGACAGTGGAAAATTACAAGACTAAGAAGTAGTTGATCAAAACCTTACTTTGAGATAAACATGCAGACACATAGGAAAATAGACAAAAAACAACACCCTAACTGAGTAGGAGGAGACACAGCGAAGCATGCTATATTAACAAGACCACGCTAGACAACGAGTAGCCTTTTCTTATGTACCGGTTGATGTATGTATTGAACTGAGCTCCGCACTTCATGAACTGCGCTTAAAGAAAACAAAGTGTTTTCGTTTGACTCTTCCACCGTCTCCTCGTCTGCTCTCTCTGCTCCATCAACAACTCGGGGAGTACAACTGGTGTACTCAACATTCTTCATCTTCCGCCACACTTTCGGTCGAAGTATTCGGTGCTGCGCAACACCAAAAATGGCGGAAAGCTGCATGAAATCATAGCTCATAATCAGAAATGGTGTGCTATATATTTTGTCAGAGATTCGCCTCCGTGTTTTCGTAACAATCGCAAAAAAATAATGAAAGCACTGTAGCATACCCTCCGAAAGACGGTCAGAGACTCGACTGATGGATTTAATAGGCTATTTATTGCGGTTCCAGCAAAATCAGCTCCGTAAACCAACGTGAGAACTAAAAACAGAGAAAACAAAACAATCACATTTCATTTTCCACATTACCAAGCAACCAACAGGCGGGCAAAAGTTAATATATAATATAGAATAAGCACATAACACACACCATCCTTGCCTCCACGGGGGTTACTATAACATACACTTCATTGCTGTTTCTTTTTTTATTTCCTTATTTTCCTTTTACCATCTTTAACTTTTACAGTTTCCACCACTAGCTCATTCATTCAGTAGCAACAAAACACAGGAAGAACGAAGAAAATAATGCCCTTCAAAATAAAATCTGACTCTACAAAACAGAATGGAAATGATGTCCAAAAAAGGCAAATATGTACAGTATATATGGTAATATACAAATTATTAAGTTTATGCAAAATGGGTTTGCTACAATCGCTGTAACACCTCACATTAGGGCTCTGCCAATTCGCTATACTTTAACGTAGAACATTTTATGGAAGTTTAAACGATTCACAAGACATAGGAGTTGTGCCAAATGGCCAGTTTGATTGCTTGCACGCTTCATGAAATTGCATTTTACGTTTGATGCTTTTTTCAGAGCGTTTTAGAGTTTATAATGGGTGTGTTTTGGGTGGAATGTTCAGAGCTAGAGTTGATAACATCACAGCTAGAGTGGAGAGAGGATGGGACATATTTTTGGCATTTTTCTCTGAAAATCCTTTGCTTGTTCCCACAACTTTCACTTTTCATAAGTCATTTTTAGAGAATTTTGTCCTTTTGACAGAAGTCCTACTCTGAATCAATCAGACTTACAGATTTGGCTCACTGAGCCTGAAAGTGACAGCAAATCCAACCAAATGTTCCATAGAGACTAATGTTAACTGAAACCAGAAATTTCTTGAAGAAAAAAAGATAGACATTTCTTTTTGATGATAATAATATTTCCTTACTAGGACTCACAACTTTAGAAAAAAACAAGAGTAATTTGAGAGGTGTGATCTCCATTAAATTATGTTTCTTTACTGTTTTGAGTGCCCCTCCCCTCTCCACTTTCTAATGCTGCCCTAAACACCATAGCAAGCAGAAAAGTCAGGATGAGCCAGGCCTTCCGAATTAAAGCCCACAATGGTATCTGTACGTTAACGTCAATCTTTGGAATGACCTATTTTTTTTTTTTTTTTTTCAGAATAATTACGGAAGAGTTTAGAAAGTGGCTGTATTGTACAATTCCAGCACATTGTCAACATTGCGGCTAAAATTTTCTCGTTTTAAGTATTGTTTATTTTCTATGAGTTTAATTTATCCTCACAGGTTTTCATGCAGTTAAAAAAAGTAAATTTTTCGCAAAATGGTTATGATGTGTCATTTGATGCCAACGGGGATCCGGTGGCCAAATATGAGCTGGTGAACTGGCAAAAAACTGAGAGTGGCAACATTGAGTTGGTGACAGTCGGACACTACGATGCATCACTGCCGGTGGGCAGAGAGTTCCGTATCAACAGGAACCTCACCTGGGTGGAAGGCAGCACACAAGTAAGCAATCCAAAAGCTCTAGTTTATCACATTTAAGTTTACAATTTGACAGTCTTACATGGTGTGAAGTTTTGGTCCCTGTTCCTCCTGCCTATACTCACTGTCAAAAGATGAATTCCAAAGTCACAGCAATTTTGAATAATACCAACGCCTTCATCCCATCTGAAATTGTTTTCTTTGCTGAGTTGCAGTACAGGGATAATGATAGAAAAAAATATAATTTTTGACTGGATTGTTGGAGATTTTGGCAAAATCGGGTTGGTTTAACTTAAAGATTGCACACCCATGATCAGCTGCTTTTAAAAAAAACATGATGAGTGGGTGAGAGGCTACACTGAGCTTCATTTTTGAGAATCCACCTCACCTGAAAGAAAACTACTAATCATAGCCGAATGAACTTGAACGCAGTTGTCAATGATGTCAATAGCTGCTCGTGAACTGTGGTCAAACTGGAAAGCACTTATCCAAGATTCTGTTTGTTGACTTTGTTGGGGAGGGGAGAGCTGCAAGAGAAGCTTTCACTCTACCTCAAATTCTGCCATTTTTACCAACTTTAGCTTTTAAACCTCAGAGCTTTGTAGCACATTTGAATATGTGATATTTTGTTTTTATCTTTGTGCCAGGTACCTGTGTCAGTGTGCTCTGACAGCTGTCCTCCAGGAACTCGTAAAGTGCTGCAGAAAGGAAAACCCATCTGCTGTTATGATTGTTTACCATGTCCTGAGGGAGAGATTAGCAATGCTACAGGTATTTTTATTTTCTCCAAATGCATGTTGACTGTGCAACATATACAGTAGTTTACAATATGTCTCCTAAAAGGCCTCTTTGCTTAATTTTTTCAGATTCCCCTGATTGTCTCCCATGCCTCAAAGAGTTCTGGCCAAATGCAGAGAGGGACAAATGTCTCCCCAAGCCTGTAGAGTTTCTTTCCTTCAACGAGGTCCTAGGAATCATCCTGGCTGCATTCTCAGTTGGTGGTGCCTGTCTTGCCATTATAACAGCGGCTGTGTTCTATCGTCACAGGACATCCCCGATTGTCAGGGCCAACAACTCTGAGCTGAGCTTCCTGCTGCTCTTCTCTCTGACTCTGTGTTTCTTATGTTCATTAACTTTCATTGGAGCGCCCTCTGAGTGGTCCTGCATGCTGCGCCACACAGCATTTGGGATCACCTTTGTCCTCTGTATGTCTTGTGTTCTTGGAAAAACAATAGTGGTGTTAATGGCCTTCAGAGCTACACTCCCAGGAAGCAATGTGATGAAATGGTTTGGTCCTCCACAGCAAAGAATGACTGTAGTGTCTTTAACATTCATTCAAGTTATAATATGTACTATTTGGTTGGTTCTTAGTCCTCCATTTCCAGTGAAAAACCTCACAACATACAAGGAGAGAATCATCCTGGAGTGTGCATTAGGCTCAGCTGTTGGGTTCTGGGCTGTGCTCGGGTACATCGGCCTGCTGGCTGTCTTTTGCTTTGTGTTAGCTGTCCTGGCTCGGAAACTACCTGATAATTTTAATGAAGCCAAGCTGATCACCTTCAGCATGCTGATATTCTGTGCAGTGTGGATCACCTTTATCCCTGCATATGTCAGCTCTCCTGGGAAATTCACTGTGGCTGTGGAGATATTTGCCATTCTGGCCTCCAGTTTTGGACTAATATTGTGTATATTTGCTCCAAAGTGTTTCATCATATTATTTAAGCCAGAGAAGAACACCAAGAAACATTTAATGAACAAAAATCAATCCTGAGAAATCAGCTTAGGAGAAGGTTAAAAGAGACTTTGAAAGCATTGAGGTCAATTTCCAAACAGTTTTGATAGTAAATGTAGATGACTAAAGCAATACATTCTTCCAGTGCCTGTTACATTTACAGAAAAGCTGAATTACCGTACTGCAGAATGTGATCCTCTTGTTATTGCTGTCTCTGTGAGCAGGAGTACTCAGCTTACTCAGTAAATTGGACACTGAATATTCTTTTGCTTTAGTGAACTACATTTACCATCAACACTGATTGGACAGCAACATAAAATGTGACAAACTTTCCCATAGCATATTGTATAATGCTTAAAATGTGCACACTGAACACAGTCTTCACCTTTAAATATTGACTAAATATTTATCATCAAACGTTTAACATAATTTTTTCCACTTTTTGAAAGTTATTTAATATGTTATGAACTTATTTAACAAAAAATGATTTGATGATGAGGTAAATGAGTAAATAAATACATTTAAGTACAGAAAAAGGCTTGCTTCTGTGTTATGTCTTGACGCTGTCGTAAAATTGTTGCTTTTTCAAAAAAAATTTTTTTCACAATATGTAAGAAGGGATTGAACCACACAAACAAGATATTAAAGGTGCATTTGTTAGACTTAACTGCAATATGAGCTCAAAAGAAACAACAAAAGGGTATAACGGTTGGATAAAATTAGGAAACCATTTGGTGTTTACATTGAAAACTTTGTAAGGAGAGATGGAAAAAAAAGACACACGGGCACTTAATGCAGATAATATTGCATGGCCTATAGAAAGAATTATCTTTGATGTACAGTCAGCTGACGTACAGTAGAAGGAGGGATGGTTTGTCTGAAAAGTTTATATAAACCAGTGATAACACACATGCAGTATTCCCACACAGACAGTTGAGGGATGGAGATCACTGCTCTCTCTATTAGCCTGATCCTGTCTCTGTGTGAGCTGAACTCAGCTCTTGCCTTGAATGTTTCTAGTGCTAGGGTCAGCTCTGAGGCTGCATCTTTGAAATGTAAGCTCCAGAGTACCACTCGTCTACCTGCTTTCTCAGTGGATGGTGACTACGTCATTGGTGGTGCTTTCTCTATACATTACAACGTGCACACAGTGGAGAATAACTACACCTACATGCCTGAGCCACTAAGGTGCAAAGGGAGGTTAGTAAAAAGAAGAAATGTGGGATAAGAGGCTTTTAGACTGTGTGAGGATGGAAATGTTGTTAATTTTATTGACTTGCTGACAATTTGGTTCACAGATGCAGTGCTCTTACAGTAGATATGAATTGCAGTTCTACTATATATATTTGTGTAAATTCTTGCATGTGCTTATGGAGTTGACATGAGTTTCTCTGTACAGCATTATCCCCCGTGAACTGCGCTTCTCAAGCGCAATGATCTTCGCCATCGAGGAGATTAACAACAGCACGGAGCTGCTGCCGGGCATCAGACTCGGTTATCAGATCTATGACACGTGCGCCTCGGTGCCCGTGGCAGTGCATGTGGCATTCCAGCTTTCAAACGGCCTGGACCCGGTATTTTACACCGGCGACAACTGCTCACAGTCTGGTATGGTGATGGCAGTTGTTGGTGAGTGTGCATCCACGCCATCCATCGGCATGTCGCGCGTCCTCGGGCCTTTTAACATCCCTCAAGTAAATGTTCTGAATTTCTGGCAATCTGCTTGTTCAAACTTGAGCTGACTGTTTTGTCCCGTAAATAATTAAACTGTTGTTTTTCGTTAGGTAAGCCACTTTGCCACTTGTGCATGCCTGTCTGATAAGCAGCAGTACCCGAGTTTCTTCAGAACAATCCCAAGTGACCAGTTCCAGGCTGACGCACTGGCCAAGCTGGTTAAACACTTTGGCTGGACTTGGATAGGTGCTGTCCGGTCGGATTTAGATTATGGCAATAATGGCATGGCGTCTTTCCTGGCTGCAGCACGCAGAGAGGGGATCTGTGTGGAATACTCTGAAGCTTTCTATCGGACCAACCCACGTAGCAGGATCCAGAGAGTAGCTGACGTTATCCGCAGGTTTCTACATCACTGATTGTAGTTTTGTTCTCTGTGCTGACACTGACATTCTGCACACAGAACTATAACATTTGTAAACAATTGAGATTGAACATTTTGTAATCTAAGACACATTAGAAGTGCATCTTTTACACGCCTATTTCTGTCATATTTGTTACCTACATTCTTTTTCATGTCAGTGAGGCCAGATACTAAACTATAATTCTCTATGCCATCTCCCACATGTATGTTTGTGTTTATGATCTTAAGTTCATGTTTGTGCTGATATAATTTCTCTCCAGGTCGACAGCTATGGTTGTTGTGGCATTTACATCCCCTGTAGATCTGAGGATTTTGCTAGAGGAGCTTTCTCTTGAGCCATCTCCACCTCGCCAGTGGATAGGCAGTGAGGCCTGGGTAACAGACCCAGACCTGCTGAGGTTCAGCTTCTGTGCTGGAGCTATTGGATTTGGCATTGAGCAATCAGTCATCCCAGGTCTGAGAGACTTCTTGCTGGACCTCTCTCCCTCTAAAGTGGCTGCCTCTCCACTGCTCACTGAGTTCTGGGAGGATGTTTTCAACTGCAGGCTGAGAAAAAGTGAGAGAGTTGAATCTTATGTTTGAGTCCTTGTGTTTCAATCAGCAGTTAGTTTACGACCAAATCCCAGAATTAGCATGAAGTCTGTTGTTATTGAATTTACTCATGAGGAGGCATCTCTGATAATCTCACTTAAAATGATGATCGCTCAGGTCAGGTTTTGACATTCTGCTGTCTTGATGAAGGTTTAAACTTTGCTACAGTGTTTTATGTCAACACTAAAGCCACAAACACAAGCACACAATATAGAGACAGTCTCCAGGTCATTAAGCTAAATAGAGATGAAAAATTGGACTCATATCACATATCGATTACAGAATATACGCTTGTCTGGATGTAATTAAACTATTATACTGTCAGTGGTTTCAGATCTTTTGCATATTTTAAACATGTTAAGACCGGTCAAGTCAGTATGTAAATTTTACATACTTTTATAGTTTAGACATGAACAATTTTTTAATATGCACATATTGTCACTGTCTGTTATGTCCCCGAATCAGTGTTTTTTGCTTCAAGAGTGCTTTAAATTAAAAATGCATGTTTTACATCTACAAAAGTGCTTTATGGATATGACTTGCTGCGATAAGTTGTAATTTTTAGGGTTGAAAAAACTTCCCTTTCCTCTGTCTCTGTGATCTTTTAGGTGCAGTCACGAACAAGAGTCTGTGTGATGGAAGTGAAGACATACAGACGCTCCAGACTCTGTACACTGACACATCTCAGCTCCGGATCACTAACATGGTATCCAAGGCTGTTTATGCAATAGCACATGCCATTCATAATGCAGTGTGTCAGGAAACAAATTCTCCAACTCAGTGTGACAAATACACCAGGATAGAGTCAAAAGAGGTCAGTGAAAAACAGATAGGTGACCACACCAATGTTCTTTTAAAAGCCATACCATGCAAATTAATGAAATTCTTATCATTTGGTGTGCCATTCGGAACCATAGGTCTAATGAGACTGTTTCATCTCTTCCATACTTATTTCTTATAATTCTTCATCTTCCGCCACACTTTCGGTCGAAGTACTCGGTGCTGCGCAACACCAAAAATGGCCAAAAGTTGCATGAAATCACCGTAGCATACCCCCCGAAAGATGGTCAGAGACTCGACTGATGGTTTTAACAGGCTATTTATTTCTGTTCCAGCAAAATCAGCTCCGTTAACCAATGTGAGAACTAATAAACAGAGAAAACAAAACAATCACGTTTCATTTTCCACATCACCAAGCAACCTACAGGCGGGCAAAAGTTAGTATAATTTTCAGACATAAGTCATCAATTATTAATTAAATATCACCATAAGCACATAACACACACCAACCTTGCTTCCACGGGGGTTGCTAAAACATACACTTTGTTGCCGTTTCTTTTTTATTTCCTTATTTTCCTTTTACCATCTTTAACTTTTACAGTTTCTACCACTAGCTCATTCATTCTGTAGCAACAAAACAGGAAGAACGAAGAAAATAATGTCCTTCAAAATAAAACCTGACTCTACAAAACAGAACAGAAATGATGTCCAAAACAGGCAAATACGTACAGTATATATGGAATCACATGTTCTTAGAAACAACACAAATTATTAAGTTTATGCAAAATGGGTTTCCTACAATCGCTCGTTCACCTCACATTGGGGCTATGCCAATTCGCTATACTTTAAAGTAAAACATTTTATGGAAGTTTAAACAATTCACAAGACATAGGAGTTGTGCCAAATGGCCAGTTTGATTGCTTGCAGGCTTCATGAAATTGCATTTTACGTGTAGCGTCCCCGGCTAAATGATGGTCAAACTCTCAAACTGATGGTTCACATGGTTTTATTCCGTGGACCATATTCAATTACAAACACAGTATGAACACACCGTAAGAGCTATGAAGACAGAAAATAAAATACAGTTATCTTATTATTATTTCCTTTTACTTAAATGGAAATATTTATGACTGCTTTAATCACATAAACAATCATGTAAATTAACTCCCTTTTTATCTGTTTAAATCAAAAGACAATCTCCAATGGAGTGCTGTATTAGCATTAAATAAGTATTTGTAACCATTTCCTTTTAATGCAATAAACAGTTTTTAGCCTTAGCAGACTTTACATAAAACAGACAAAATACGTCCTGTTACATTAATAAAACAATCAATGAGTTAGCCTAGCTCTTTCTAACTTCAATAGAGACAGACACGGCCCCAGAACTGCTCCGCCAGATACTGAACACGACGCCACCTCTTACGAGCATACATATCCTCTATGATGAATCTGCCAGGAGGTGGTAAGGCTGCTGTGGTTTTCATGGTGAGTAGGTGATTAGGCGTTAGTGGCTCTGGACTATCAGGATCATTTAAGTTGTCAACTGTGAGTGGACAACTGTTCACAATAGCTGCTACCTCATAAAAGAATGTCCGTAGGGAGGCATCTGCTAGCCTGCCTGATGAGGGTGAAAGAGTGGAACGAAGAACATTCCTCACCGTTCGGATCTGTCTCTCCCATATGCCTCCAGCATGGCTTGCATGCGGAGCGTTCATGCTGAAGTCACATTGTTTCTCAGCCAAAAATGTAGTCAGACGATTAGCATCCACTTGCTTGAGAGCTTTATTCAGTTCGTTTTTAGCTCCAACAAAATTTGTTCCTTGGTCACATTTTATGTCACGCACTGCTCCTCTTATAGCAATGAAACAACAAAGTCCATTTATGAAGGCATCTGTTGACATGTCGTCTAACATTTCAATGTGGATAGCTCGACAGCAAAGGCAGGTGAAAAGCAGACCATATCTCTTTTGTATCTTGCGTCCTTGTTTGGTTAGAAACGGACCAAAACAGTCCATTCCACAACAGGTGAAAGGTGGTGATGGATCCACACGCTCAGATGGCAAATCTGCCATTTGCTGTTCCTCTGTGAACCTTCTGAGTTTCCATCATGTAACACATTGATGTAGATGCGTTGCCACAGCTCTGTTGATTCCTGGAATCCAGAATCCATCTGATCTGATCTCATTACTAGTCAAGCCTTTTCCCTGATGTTGGACTTTCTCGTGACAGTGAGCAATTATTGCCTTGGTGATGTGATGATTCCTTGGTATAATGATTGGATGCTTCAGTGAGGTAGGGAGTGATGCATTTTTCAGTCTTCCTCCTTCCACCTTAAGGAGTCCATCTTGATCAAGGAAAGCATCCATCCGAAACAGTTTACTCTGAGAGGGAAGTTGAGTTACCTTACTGAGCAACTTTATCTTTTCTGGATATGCTTGTCTCTGTAAGTCTCTTATGATGATGCAGCATGCATCTTCTCGTTCTTTTACAGTGCTGTGGTCTGTTGACTTATCATTCCTGACACGACGAATGAGACGAGCTACAGCTTGGATTGCCTTTGACCATGAAGAGAATTTTGACAAGCGGTCTGAAAGACTCAACTGTTCCTTTGTCTGTGTGTTTAGAGTCTGAATCCTTTTGACTTCAATTCTTTTGATCTCCAATCTGCATTTCTGTGCTGACATCTGTAGCTGGAGGTATCTCTTTCTCCCATAAGAACTGAGGTCCTGTGAACCAGCTTGATGTGAGCATTTCACTTGCGCTTGAACCCCTAGATGCGAGGTCTGCCGGGTTATCAGTGGTTGAGACATATCTCCATTGCTGAGGAGAGGAGCTGAGATGTATTTTCTGTATCCGATTTGACGCGAAGGTGTGAAAACAACGTGCTTCATTGTTGATATATCCCAAGACCACTTTCGAATCAGTCCAGAAATATTCAACAACATCTGTTAAACAAAGCTCCTCCTTCAAAGTGTTGCTCGCTGTGGCTGCCAGTTCTAGCCGAGGGATTGTCGTGACCTTGATTGGAGCAACTCGGGACTTTCCCATAACCAGAGCACAATGAACACTTACAGCTTCGTTCACCTGTCTCAAATATGAACACTGGCCATAACCACATGTGCTTGCGTCAGAGAAATGGTGAAACTCCTTTCTCACCACTTGTCCGAAACCAGGAGGCACATAGCAGCGTGGTATGGTGATTTTCTCCAAATTTGCAAGATCATTCTTCCAGCGCTCCCAAACTGGTTGCAGTTCACCAGGAAGGGGATCATCCCAGCCTGTGCCATGCCCACACATTTCCTGAAGCACCCTTTTTCCGGTGAGCAGGAAAGGGGCAACAAACCTGCCACTTTTAGGCAGACACGAAATCTGAAGGTGTCTGATTCAGTGGATTCCCAAGTCTCTCTCTAAAGTCACATCCTTGAAGACCAGGTCCAGAGCCTTCACTTCAGCAGCACACTCAGATGGAGGTATGCTCTCCAGCACAGATCTGCTATTACACATAAACTTGCGCAGTCAGTCCAACCATAGCACAGAGCTTTTGTGCTTCCTGTGCAAGTTGAATAGCGCCATCCACTTTTTCTACGCTAGTGACACCGTCGTCATCATAAAAGTCTTTCATGATGAACTGTGAGCCAAGGGGAAATTGACTCTCATTGTCTTAGTGAGCTGTTTCAGTCCGTAGTTAGTGCATCCTGGCGTTGATGCAGCACCAAAGAAATGCACTTTCATTTGAAATTCCTGTGGCTCTGCATTAAAGATACCGTCTTTCCACCAGAGGAAACGTAGATAGTCTCTGTCAGCTTCATACACGTAGAACTGATGAAACATCTTTTCTATGTCGCACATCAATGCAACATGGTGCTGTCTGAATCTGAGAAGCACGCCATTCAGCTTATTCAGCAGGTCTGGGTCTGACAGAAGATGGTCATTCAGGCTTGTTCCCCTGTACTTGGCAGAGCAATCAAAAACCACACGGAGTTTGTCAGGTTTTTTGGAGTGGTAGACTCCGTGGTGGGGAATATACCATTTCTCTCCTTCCTTCCCATGATCGTGAACTTCCTCTGCCTCACCCTTTCTGATGATTTCCTCAATAAACTTCACGTAGTGTTCCCTGTACTTGTCATCCTTCACCAGCCTTCTTTTAAGGTGACTGAGCCGTACAATGGCTAGTTGCTTATTGTCAGGGAGATAGGGTCTCTCTTTAAAGGGGAGTGGCATCTCATAATGTCCATGAATGTTTCTCCTGATTCCTTCCTTTAACACGTCCAGGAAGCAGATGTCATCTTGAGACACTGTCTTTCCGTCCTTGTTAGCATCTTTAAAGTCGGACTCGAGAACCCTTATTGCCTCTGCTGGAGTCACTGGAGGAAGCTCTGTGACAGAAACTCTGTGGCACATACTGGTGATGCTTGGTGATGCTCGATGAACGGCCTACAATACTCCACCCCAGGTCCGTTTGAACTGCATATCGTTCACTATCTCCTCCAAGGATTACCTTCCGTGGTGCCAGTGCCCTTGAGCAATTGTAGCCGATCAGCAGACCGACTTCACACTCCAGCTGTGGTGGGATTTCATCTGCTATTTTGATGAGATGATTCCAGTGCCGTGCCGTGTCACAGGTAGGAATGTGTGTTCGATTCACTGGTATACAGTCCTTGCTGTAAGCAGGAGGGAGATCTGTAGCCTCTCACTCTCAGATCTGACACTCTTTGACTTTGCATTAATGCATCCTTTCCTGTCATTGTTGTTAACTTCAGCTTTACAGGATGTGTCTTAGCTTGTAAACTGTTGCTAACTTCTTGGTCAATGAAGACTGTATCACTTTGGGTATCAAGCAGCGCATAGACAAGTCTTTCCATACCTGGATTGCTAACGGAGGAAACCCATACTGGCACAATCATTGAAGTGTTGGTGGATGGCTCCTTAGTTGTCACACTAAGAGACAATGTGGTTGCTGTTTCCTCTGTGGTGCCTTGATTTGAGACTGACGTGGGTTTGGCTTTAGTGTAGTTGTCATCATGAATAAGTGTAGGATGTCTTCTTTTACAGTTATCACATGAATGCCTATTGCGGCAGTCTTTTGCATTATGGCCTGTCCTCAGGCAGCCATAGCAGAGTTTCTTTTCTTTCACATATTTCCGTCGTTCCTCCAGAGCCTTTCTTTTGAACTCAGGACAGTGATGATGCCTACTGTCTTGATAAAACATACATGGTTGCTTTAAACCTGTTCTTAACTGTGAGTTTAACTTGAGTTTCAGTCTCTGTAACTGCTTGTGTATGATAAACACTGGATTTACACTTCCTTTCTTTCAGATGACGTGATGAGTTAGTTTCTGATGAGTGAAGAGCGTGGAATGAAGCAATAGGATTACTTGCAATCTCTGCTTCTGTTACGACGAAGAAGACGAACTTGTAGAAGGTGGGAAATTCCTGATCATCTCTCATGACTTGAGTGACTTTACGGTTACACTGTGAAGCTGTCCAGTCAGGTAACTTCTGAACCAGTTTGTGGTTCTCTTCACAATCGTTCAAAATGTTCAGACCTTTAACATAAGGCATTGCTTCCAGACATGAGTGTAAGAAATCAGCAAATGCTCTGAGTCCCTCAGCATCTCTTGGGTGAATCTTTGGCCAGTTTGCTAGTTTTTCCCTGAATGCTCTTTGTATAACAAACAGCTGACCATACCTTTGATTGAGACGGTTCCATGCATCATTATAGGCTTCATCGTCATTTCTATAAAATATGCCATCAAGTGTCTTTCGAGCTGGACCTGCTACATATTTTTTCAAATAGTGCAATTTGTCAGCTGAAGCAATGTTCTTTTTATCTATGAGTGATGTGAAGGAAGCCTTCCATTCAATAAACTGGATTAGATCACCAGTGAATAAAGATGGTTCTGGCATTGGGAGCCTGTTCAGAGCTATGCTATCTTGGACTGCTTGAGCCGGTAATTCACATCTGTCCTTGCAGGTGATGCTGTCGTTGTGATATCAGTGGACTGCTGGATGAGAGCTGAAGACTTTACAAACACAGTATGAACACACCGTAAGAGCTATGAAGACAGAAAATATTTATGACTGCTTTAATCACATAAACAATCATGTAAATTAACTCCCTTTTTATCTGTTTGAATCAAAAGACAATCTCCAACGGAGTGCTGTATTAGCATTAAATAAGTATTTGTAACCATTTCCTTTTAACGCAATAAACAGTTTTTAGCCTTAGCAGACTTTACATAAAACAGACAAAATACGTCCTGTAACATTAATAAAGCAATCAACGAGTTAGCCTAGCTCTTTCTAACTTCAATACAAACAGACACGGCAGCTCGGCCGATGCTAATAGTATCTACCGCTAACAACAACACGTTTCATACATACAACTATCAACGGCAACCAAACTCGAGCCGGACATAATATATCATTAAAGTAACTAAAACAAACCTTGTGCCCCTTATTAGCCAGATGCTAGTGCGTTTCATTTAACTTTGGCACATTTAGCATTGAAGACATGCATCTTAGTCTTGCAGACACACTTTTCCCACTGTCGGTAAAATCTGAAGCACCGGATGTTTATTAGGTCGCGTCAAGACGCTTTCAAAATAAAAGCACAGAATATAACGTCTGCTTAATATATATGAGATAATAACCTGACCTTAACTAATGTTCAGAAACTAAAAAAACAAACATAAAAAGCAACAAATGAAGTGATGTTGTAATCATATTAAAGGTCATTTACATTGCGTTTGATGCTTTTTTCAGAGCAATTTAGAGTTTATAATGGGTGTGTATTCGGTGGAATGTTCAGAGCTAGAGTTGATGACATCACAGTTAGAGTGGGGAGAGGATGGGACATGTTTTTTGGCATTTTTCTCTGAAAATCCTGTGCTTGTTCCCACAACTTTCACTTTTCATGAATCATTTTATTTAATTTATTATTTTATTTATTTTATTAGAGAATTTTGTCCTTTTGACAGAAGTCCTACTCTGAATCAATCAGACTTACAGATTTGGCTCACTGAGCCTGAAAGTGACAGCAATTCCAACCAAATGTTCCATAGAGACTAATGTTAACTGAAACCAGAAATTTCTTGAAGAAAAAAAGATAGACATTTCTTTTTGATGATAATAATATTTCGTTATTAGGACTCACAACTTTAGAAAAAACAAGAGTAATTTGAGAGGTGTGATCGCCATTAAATTATGTTTCTCAACTGTTTTGAGTGCCCCTCCCCTCTCCACTTTCTAATGCTGCCCTAAACTCCATAGCAACCAGAAAAGTCAGGATGAGCCAGGCCTTCAGAATTAAAGCCCACAATGGTATCTGTATAAAAACATGAATCTTTGGATTGACCTAGTTTTTGTTTTTTTTTCAAAATAATTACGAAATAGCTTAGGAAGTGGCTGCATTGTACAATTCCAGCACATTGTCAACATTGCGGCTAAAATTTTCTCGTTTTAAGTATTGTTTATTTTCTATGAGTTTAATTTATCCTCACAGGTTCTCATGCAGTTGAAAAAAGTCAATTTTTCACAAAATGGTTATGATGTGTCATTTGATGCCAACGGGGATCCTGTGGCCAAATATGAGCTGGTGAACTGGCAAAAAAATGAGAGTGGCAACATTGAGTTGGTGACAGTCGGACACTACGATGCATCACTGCCGTTGGGCAGAGAGTTCCGTATCAACAGGAACCTCACCTGGGTGGAAGGCAGCACACAAGTAAGCAATCCAAAAGCTCTAGTTTATCACATTTAAGTTTACAATTTGACAGTCTTACATGGTGTGAAGTTTTGGTCCCTGTTCCTCCTGCCTATACTCACTGTCAAAAGATGAATTCCAAAGTTACAGCAATTTTGAATAAAACCACGCCTTCATCCTATCTGAAATTGTTCTCTTGATGAGTTGCAGTACAGGGATAATGATAGAAAAAACTATAATTTTTGACTGGATTGTTGGAGATTTTAGCAAAATCGGGCTGGTTTAACTTAAAGATTGCACACCCATGATCAGCTGCTTTTGAAGAAACATGATGAGTGGGTAAGAGGTTACACTGAACTTCATTTTTGAGAATCCACCTCACCTGAAAGAAAACTACTAATCAGAGCCGAATGGACTTGAACGCAGCTGTCAATGATGTCAATGGCTGCTCGTGAACTGTGGTCAAACTGGAAAGCACTTATCCAAGATTCTGTTTGTTGACTTTGTTGGGGAGGGGAGAGCTGCAAGAGAAGCTTTCACTCTACCTCAAATTCTGCCATTTTTACCAACTTTAGCTTTTAAACATCAGAGCTTTGTAGCACATTTGAATATGTGATATTTTGTTTTTATCTTTGTGCCAGGTACCTGTGTCAGTGTGCTCTGACAGCTGTCCTCCAGGAACTCGTAAAGTGCTGCAGAAAGGAAAACCCATCTGCTGTTATGATTGTTTATCATGTCCTGAGGGAGAGATTAGCAATGCTACAGGTATTTCTATTTTCTCCAAATGCATGTTGACTGTACAACATATACAGTAGTTTACAATATGTCTCCTAAAAGGCCTCTTTGCTTAATTTTTTCAGATTCCCCTGATTGCTTCCCATGCCTCAAGGAGTTCTGGCCTAATGCAGAGAGGGACACGTGTCTCCCCAAGCCTGTAGAGTTTCTTTCCTTCAACGAGGTCCTAGGAATCATCCTGGCTGCATTCTCAGTTGGTGGTGCCTGTCTTGCCATTATAACAGCGGCTGTGTTCTATCGTCACAGGACATCCCCGATTGTCAGGGCCAACAACTCTGAGCTGAGCTTCCTGCTGCTCTACTCTCTGACTCTGTGTTTCTTATGTTCATTAACTTTCATTGGAGCGCCCTCTGAGTGGTCCTGCATGCTGCGCCACACAGCATTTGGGATCACCTTTGTCCTCTGTATGTCTTGTGTTCTTGGAAAAACAATAGTGGTGTTAATGGCCTTCAGAGCTACACTCCCAGGAAGCAATGTGATGAAATGGTTTGGTCCTCCACAGCAAAGAATGACTGTAGTGTCTTTAACATTCATTCAAGTTATAATATGTACTATTTGGTTGGTTCTTAGTCCTCCATTTCCAATGAAAAACCTCACAACATACAAGGAGAGGATCATCCTGGAGTGTGCATTAGGCTCAGCTGTTGGGTTCTGGGCTGTGCTCGGGTACATCGGCCTGCTGGCTGTCTTTTGCTTTGTGTTAGCTGTCCTGGCTCGGAAACTACCTGATAATTTTAATGAAGCCAAGCTGATCACCTTCAGCATGCTGATATTCTGTGCAGTGTGGATCACCTTTATCCCTGCATATGTCAGCTCTCCTGGGAAATTCACTGTGGCTGTGGAGATATTTGCCATTCTGGCCTCCAGTTTTGGACTAATATTGTGTATATTTGCTCCAAAGTGTTTCATCATATTATTTAAGCCAGAGAAGAACACCAAGAAGCATTTAATGAACAAAAATCAATCCTGAGAAATGAGGTTGGGAAAAGGTTAAAAGAGACTTTGCAAGCTTTGAGATCACTTTCCAAACAGTTTTGATAGTAAATGACTGAAGCGATACATTCTTCCAGTGCCTGTTACATTTACAGATAAGCTGAATTGCCATACTGGAGAATGTGATCCTCTTGTTATTGCTGTCTCTGTGAGTAGGAGAACTCAGCTTACTCAGTAAATTGGACACTGAAGATTGTTCTGCTTTAGTGAACTACATTTACCATCAACACTGATTGGACAGCAACATAAAATGTGACAAACTTTCCCATAGCATACAGTATAATGCTTAAAATGTGCACACTGAACAGTCTTCACTTTTAAATATTGACTAAATATTTATCATCAAACGTTTAACATAATATTTTCCACTTTGTGAAAGTTATTTAATATGTTATGAACTTATTTAATCACTTAAATGATTTGATGATGAGCTAAATGAGTAAATAAATACATTTAAATACAGAAAAAGGTTTGCTTCTGTGTTATGTCTTGACGCTGTCGTAAAATTGTTGCTTTTTCAAAAATATTTTTGTTTTCACATTATGTAAGAAGGGATTGAACCACACAAACAAGATATTAAAGCTGCATTTGTTAGACTTAACTGCAATATGAGCTCAAAAGAAACAAAAAAGGGTATAACGGTTGGATAAAATTAGGAAACCATTTGGTGTTTACATTGAAAACTCTGTAAGGAGAGAAGAAAAGAAAAGACACATGGGCACTTAATGCAGATAATATTGCATGGCCTATAGAAAGAATTCTCTTTGATGTACAGTCAGCTGACGTACAGTAGAAGGAGGGATGGTTTGTCTGAAAAGTTTATATAAACCAGTGATAACACACATGCAGTATTCCCACACAGACAGTTGAGGGATGGAGATCACTGCTCTCTCTATTAGTCTGATCCTGTCTCTGTGTGAGCTGAACTCAGCTCTTGCCTTGAATGTTTCTGGTGCTAGGGTCAGCTCTGAGGCGGCATCTTTGAAATGTAAGCTCCAGAGTGCCACTCGTCTACCTGCTTTCTCAGTGGACGGTGACTACGTCATTGGTGGTGCTTTCTCTATACATTACAAGGTGCACACAGTGGAGAATAACTACACCTACATGCCTGAGCCACTAAGGTGCAAAGGGAGGTTAGTAAAATGAAGAAATGTGGGATAAGAGGCTTTTAGACTGTGTGAGGATGGAAATGTTATTAATTTTATTGACTTGCTGACAATTTGGTTCACAGATGCAGTGCTCTTACAGTAGATATGAATTGCAGTTCTACTATATATATTTGTGTAAATTCTTGCATGTGTTTATGGAGTTGACATGTGTTTCTGTTTGCAGCATTATCCCCCGTACACTGCGCTTCTCAAGTGCAATGATCTTCGCCATCGAGGAGATTAACAACAGCACGGAGCTGCTGCCGGGCATCAGACTCGGTTATCAGATCTACGACACGTGCGCCTCGGTGCCTGTGGCGGTGCATGTGGCATTCCAGCTTTCAAACGGCCTGGACCCGGTGTTTTACACCGGCGACAACTGCTCACAGTCTGGTATGGTGACGGCAGTTGTTGGCGAGGGTTCGTCCATGCATTCCATCAGCATGTCGCGTGTCCTCGGGCCTTTTAGCATCCCTCAAGTAAATGTTCTGAATTTCTGGTAATTTGCTTGTTCAATGTAAACTTGAGCTGATTGTTTTGTCCAGTTCAATAATTGCACTGTTGTTTATCTTAAGGTCAGCCACTTTGCCACTTGTGCATGCCTGTCTGATAAGCAGCAGTACCCGAGTTTCTTCAGAACAATCCCAAGTGACCAGTTCCAGGCTGACGCGCTGGCCAAGCTGGTCAAACACTTTGGCTGGACTTGGATAGGTGCTGTCCGGTCGGATTCAGATTATGGCAATAATGGCATGGCGTCTTTCCTGGCCGCAGCACGCAGAGCAGGGATCTGTGTGGAATACTCTGAAGCTTTCTATCGGACCAACCCACGTAGCAGGATCCAGAGAGTAGCTGACGTTATCCGCAGGTTTCTACATCACTGATTGTAGTTTTGTTCCCTGTGCTGACACTGACTTTCTGCACACAGAACCATAAAATGTGTACACATTTGAGATTGAATATTTTATTATCTAAGACACATTAGAAGTGCATGTTTTACACACGTCTATTTCTCTCATATTTGTTACTTACATTCTTCTTCATGTCAGTGAGGCCAAATACTGAACTATAATTTTTGATGCTATCTGCCACATGTATGTTTTTGTTTATGAACTCAATTTGATGTTTGTGCTGATATAATTTAATGAAGTATAATGTCTCTCCAGGTCGACATCTATGGTTGTTGTGGCATTTACATCGAATGCAGACATGAAGATTTTGCTAGAAGTGCTTTCTCTTGAGCCTTTTCCACCTCTCCAGTGGATAGGCAGTGAGGCCTGGGTAACAGACCCAGACATGCTGAGGTTCAGCTTCTGTGCTGGAGCTATTGGATTTGGCATTGAGCAATCAGTCATCCCAGGTCTGAGAGACTTCTTGCTGGACCTCTCTCCCTCTAAAGTGGCTGCCTCTCCACTGCTCACTGAGTTCTGGGAGGATGCATTCAACTGCAGGCTGAGAAAAAGTGAGAGAGTTGAATCTTATGTTTGGGTCCTTGTGTTTCAGTTTTGTTGTTTTTCTCAGACCAGCTGAGTGAAGCAGCTGTTAGTTTAAGACCAAATCCCAGAATTAGCATGAAATCTGTTGTCATTGAATTTACTCATGAGGAGGCATCTCTGATAACCTAACTTAAAACGATGATCGCTCAGGTCAGGTTTTGGCATTGTGCTGTCTTGATGAAGGTTTAAACTCTGCTACAGTGTTTTATGTCAACACTAAAGCCACAAACAGAAGCACACCATATAGAAACAGTCTCCAGGTAATTAAACTAAATAGAGATGAAAAAATGGACTCATATCACATATCCATTACAGAATATACGCGTGTCTGAATGTAATTAACCTATTATACCGTCAGTGGTTTCAGATCTTTCGCATATTTTAAACATGTTAAGACCGGTCAAGTCAGTATGTAAATTTTACATACTGTTATAGTTTAGACATGAACAGTTTTTTAACATGCACATATTCTCACTGCCTGTGATGTCTCTGAATCAGTCTTTTTTGCTTCAAGAGTGCTTTAGATTAAAAATGCATATTTTACATCTACAAAAGTGCTTTATGGATATGACTTGCTGCGATAAGTTGTAATTTTTAGGGTTGAAAAAACGTCCCTTTCCTTTGTCTCTGATTTTTTAGGTGCAGTCCCAAACAAGAGTCTGTGTGATGGAAGTGAAGACATACAGACGCTCCAGACTCTGTACACTGACACATCTCAGCTCCGGATCACTAACATGGTATACAAGGCAGTTTATGCAATAGCACATGCCATTCATAAAGCAGTGTGTCAGGAAACAAATTCTACAACTCAGTGTGACAAATACACCAGGATAGAGTCTAAAGAGGTCAGTAAAAAACAAATAGGTGACCACACCAATGTTCTTTTAAAAGCTATACCATACAAATTAATGAAATTCTTATTATTTGGTGTGCCATTCGGAACCATAGATCTAATGAAACCGATTAATCTCCTCCTTACTTATTTCTTATAATTCTTCATCTTCCGCCACACTTTCGGTCGAAGTACTTGGTGCTGCGCAACACCAAAAACTGCCAAAAGTTGCATGAAATCATAGGTCATAATCAGAAATGGTGTGCTATATTTTTTGTCAGAGATTAGCCTCCGTGTTTTCGTAACAATCGCAAAGAAATAATGAAAGCACTGTAGTATACCCTCCGAAAGATGGTCAGAGACTCGACTGATGGATTTAATAGGCTTTTTATTGCTGTTCCAGCAAAATCAGCTCCGTAAACCAACGTGAGAACTAAAAACAGAGAAAACAAAACAATCACATTTCATTTTCCACATTACCAAGCAACCAACAGGCAGCAAAAGTTCATATAATTTTCCGACACAAGTCATCAATTATTAATTAAATATCACCATAAGCACATAACACACACCAACCTTGCCTCCACGGGGGTTGCTATAACATGCACTTTGTTGCTGTTTCTTTTTTATTTCCTTATTTTCCTTTTACCATCTTAAACTTTTACAGTTTCTACCACTAGCTCATTCATTCAGTAGCAACAAAACACAGGATGAAAGAAAAAAATAATTCCCTTCAAAATAAAATCTGACTCTACGAAACGGAAATTATGTCCAAAACAGGCAAATACGTACAGTATATATGGAATCACATGTTCTTAGAAACAACACAAATTATTAAGTTTATGCAAAATGGGTTTGCTACAATCGCTGTAACACCTCACATTAGGGCTGTGCCAATTCGCTATACTTTAACGTAGAACATTTTATGGAAGTTTAAACGATTCACAAGACATAAGAGTTGTGCCAAATGGCCAGTTTGATTGCTTGTACGCTTCATGAAATTGCATTTTACGTTTGATGCTTTTTTCAGAGCGTTTTAGAGTTTATAGTGGGTGTGTATTGGGTGGAATGTTCAGAGCTAGAGTTGATGACATCACAGCTGGAGTGGAAAGAGGATGGGACATATTTTTGGCATTTTTCTCTGAAAATCCGGTGCTTGTTCCCACAACTTTCACTTTTCATAAATCATTTTTGAGAATTTTGTCCTTTTGACAGAAGTCCTACTCTGAATCAATCAGACTTACAGATTTGACTCACTGAGCCTGAAAGTGACAGCAATTCCAACCAAATGTTCCATAGAGACTAATGTTAACTGAAACCAGAAATTTCTTGAAGAAAAAAAGATAGACATTTCTTTTTGATGATAATATTTTGTTATTAGGACTCACAACTTTAGAAAAAACAAGAGTAATTTGAGAGGTGTGATCTCCATTAAATTACGTTTCTCAACTGTTTTGAGGGCCCCTCCCCTCTCCACTTTCTAATGCTGCCCTAAACACCATAGCAACCAGAAAAGTCAGGATGAGCCAGGCCTTCAGAATTAAAGCACAATGGTATTTGCATGTTAACATGAATCTTGGGAGGAACCTAGTTTTTTTTTTTTTTTTCAGAACAATTACGTACTTTTTACCACTTTTAATTAATAGGAAGTTAAGGACGTGGCTGTATTGTGAAAGCACACTGTCAACATTTTGGATCAAATTTTCTCATTTTAATTATTATTATTTTCTATTACTTTATTTAAACCTCACAGGTTCTTATGCAGTTAAAGAAAGTACATTTTTCGCAAAATGGTTATGATGTGTCATTTGACGCCAACGGGGATCCTATGGCCACATATGAGCTGGTGAACTGGCAAAAAACTGAGAGTGGCAACATCGAGTTGGTGACAGTCGGACACTACGATGCATCACTGCCGGTGGGCAGAGAGTTCCGTATCAACAGGAACCTCACCTGGGTGGAGGGCAGCACACAAGTAAGGAATCCAAAAGCTCTAGTTTAAAATATTTTGGTTTACAATTTGACAGTCTTACTGGGGATTTCCACCAGACGCGTTACAGCAGCAGCACGTCTCCACAGCGTTTTTGCTGCGTCTGTCTATTCACACCGGGCACGTTACAGCAGCAGCACGTCAGCTTAGCGAGCTGGCCGTATACACGCGAGATAACGAGATCACGCGATAATCCTGACCATACGGGAGACCGCAAGATCCCGTGATAAACTTTAAACTCTATTTATACAGTCTATGGATAAACTGTGTGTATAAAGTCAACAACAACAACAAAAACCAACTTACTTTGCTTCTCTGAGGTGAAAGATATGTTGATCTGACCATCTATCCTTATGAAAACAATATGTTATGTCATAAATGATTGTATGATGTTCCACTTCAACAATCAGTCTCTTGTAAGATAATGTTGACGTGAAGTAGTTTTAGGCTGCATGAACTGCGTATTGTGTTTTATTTTGAAAGGGGCGGAAGTGTTTTACGCTGATTCTGAGTCGGACTTCCTGTCTAGTGCGATCTGCTCTGTTGAGATTCACGCGATTTGGCAGCGTCTCGCGGAGAAATAGAAGTCCTACCTAATGCTCGCATAGAGACGCTGACGCGACGCTGCAGTAACGTTACGCTACGCGCCCGGTGGAAATGCTCTCATTGATTAGAGTGTTACCTATTTGCAAAGTCATACGCAACGCTGACGTTACGCTGCAGTAACGCGCCCGGTGGAAATCAGGCTTTACAAGGTATGAAGTGTTTTGGTCTCTGTACCTCCTGCCTATACTCGCTGTCAAAAGATAAATTCCAAAGTTACAGCATTTTTGCATAAAACCACGGCTTCATCCTATCTGAAATTGTTCTCTTGCTGAGTTGCAGTACAGGGATAGTGATAGAAAAATATAATTTTTGACTTGATTGTTGGAGATTTTGGCAAAATCGTGTTGGTTTGGGGCGTTCCTGGTGGCACACCTGGTAGAGCCCATACCACAGAGGCCCAGTCCTTGTCAGCGGGCAGCCCGGGTTCGAATCCGGCTCGGAGCCCTTTCCCGCATGTCTTCCCCTCTGTCTCCCCCTTTCACTCTCAATATCTCTCCTGTCAATAAAAGCTACAAAAAATCGGGTTGGTTTAACTTAAAGATTGCACACTCATGGTCAGCTGCTTTTAAAGAAACATGAGTGGGTTAGAGATTACACTGAGCTTCATTTTTGAGAATCCACCTCACCTGAAAGAAAAAAACTAATCAGAGCCGAATGGAATTGAACGCAGCTGTCAATGATGTCAATGGCTGCTGGTGAACTGCGGTCAAACTGGGAAGCACTTATCCAAGATTCTGTTTGTTGACTGTGTTGGGGAGGGGAGAGCTGCTTCTCCAAGATTCGCCACCTTATCGTGTTGGAGGGGTTTGTGTGCTCCAGTGATCCTGGGAGCTGTGTTTCTCCCAATGCAAAGTGGTCCCAGGGGAGGGGCCAGACTAAGAGCGATTCAAAAGACTCCTATGAAGCGGATCTTAGTATATCAGTGTACCTCGCCCGGCACGGGTAAACCGGGCCCCCCTCCTGGAGCCAGACCCGGGAGGGGAGCACGAAGGCGAGCGTCTGGTGGCCGGGCTTTTGTCCATGGGGCCCCGCTGGGCTGAGCCTGAAAAAGCCACATGGATCCGACCGACCTGTGGGCCCACCCCCGCAGAGTAGGGCATAGGAACATCACCTCGCTGGCAGGGAAGGAGCCCGAGCTTGTGCGGGAGGTGGAGCGTCTCTGGAACCAAACTCCTGGAGAGAGGCTGGACTCTCTCCTTTTCCGGAGTTGCCCAGGGTGAGAGGCGCCGGACGGGTGTGGGGATACTCACAAGCCCCCGGCTGAGCGCCGCTGTGTTGGAGTTCTCCCCGAGGAACGAGAGGGTTGCCTGCTTGTGCCCGCAAGTCGCGAGGAGGAGGTCTCTGACTGTTGTCTGTGCTTATGCACGAAACAGCAGCTCGGAGTACCCGGCCTTCTTGGAGTCTCTGGGTGGTGTCCTGGAAGGGGAACGGCCTGCCCGATCTGAACCCGAGTGGTGTTTTGTAATTGGACTTCTGTGCTAGTCACAGATTGTCCATAACAAACACCATGTTTGAACATCGAGTTGCTCATAAGTGTACCTGGTGACAGAGCACTCTAGGCCAAAGATCGATGATTGATTTTATTATCGTATCACAAGATCTGCGGCTGCATGTTCTGGACACTCGGGTAAAGAGAGGAGCAGAGCTGTCAACTGATCACCAGCTGGTGGTGACTTGGATCAGGTAGCGGTGGATCAGCCAGAAGGGCGGCAGCTGCGGCAGTCGCTCTAGCAAAAACTCGGGTATGGGAGGAATTCGGGGAGGCCATGGAGGGGGGGATTCTGGGGATGTCCTCAGACGGTGGAAAGAGCACTTTGAGGAACTCGTTAATCCAGCCAACACGTCCTCTGTGGAAGAGGCAGAGTCTGACTCAGGGGAAGACTCATCAGTATCCCTGGCAGAAGTCGCCGAGATTGTCAAAAAGCTGCCCGGTGGCAAGGCGCCAGGGTTAGATGAGATTCGCCCTGAGGTGCTGAAGGCTCTGGACACTGTTGGGCTGTCATGGTTGACATGCCTCTTTCGTGTCACATGGAGGTCTGGGACAGTGCCAGTGGAGTGGCAGACCAGGGTGGTGGTTCCCATTTTTAAAAAAGGGGGACCAGAGGGTGTGTTCCAATTACCATGGAATCACACTGCTCAGCCTTGGAGAAGGCTTACGACCGTGTACCTTGGGGAGTTTTATGGGGGGTACTGCAGGAATATGTGGTTCCCGGGCTCGTTGCTACGAGCTATCAGGTCCCTATATAACCAAAGTGAGAGCTGTGTCCGCATACTCGGCACAACGTCAAACACGTTCCCAGTGGGTGTTGGCTTCCGCCAGGGTTGCCCCTTGTCTCCGATTCTGTTCGTGGTCTTCATGGACAGGATGTCAAGGCACAGCCAGGGGGAGGAAGGGGTCCGGTTTGGTGACCTAAGAATTGCATCTCTGCTTTTTGCAGATGATGGGGTTCTTTTGGCCTCATCAAGCCGGACCTCCAGCACCCATTGGGGCAGTTTGCAGCCGAGTGCTAAGCGGTTGGGATGAGAGCCAGCACCTCCAAGTCTGAGGCCATGGTTCTCTGCTGGAAAAAGGTGGACTGCCCCCTCTGGGTAGGGAGAGAGATACTGCCTCAAGCGAGGGAGTTCAAGTATATCGGGGTCTTGTTCATGAGTGAGGGTAGAGCGGAGCATGACATGGAGGCCCCGGGGAAGACCCAGAACACGGTGGAGGGATTATATCTCTCGCCTGGCCTGGTAACACCTCGGGGTCCCCCAGGAGGAGCTGGACGTTGTGACAGGGGAAAGGGGCGCCTGAAATGCCCTACTTAGCTAACTGCCCCCGCGACCCGGCCCTGGATAAGCGGAAGAAAATGGATGGATGGATGGATGGATGGATGGGGGGAGCTGCAAGAGAAGCTTTCACTCTACCTCGAATTCTGCCATTTTTACCAGCTTTAGCTTTTTAACCTCAGAGCTTTGTAGCACATTTGAATATGTGATATTTTGTTTTTATCTTTGTGTCAGGTACCTGTGTCAGTGTGCTCTGACAGCTGTCTTCCAGGAACTCGTAAAGTGCTGCAGAAAGGAAAACCCATCTGCTGTTATGATTGTTTACCATGTCCTGAGGGAGAGATTAGCAATGCTACAGGTATTTCTATTTTTTTTCACAATGCATGTTGACTGTACAACATATACAGTAGTTTACAGTATGTGTCCTAAAAGGCCTCTTTGCTTAATTTTTTCAGATTCCCCTGATTGTTTCCCATGCCCCAAGGAGTTCTGGCCTAATGCAGAGAGGGACACGTGTCTCCCCAAGCCTGTAGAGTTTCTTTCCTTCAACGAGGTCCTAGGAATCATCCTGGCTGCATTCTCAGTTGGTGGTGCCTGTCTTGCCATTATAACAGCGGCTGTGTTCTATCGTCACAGGACATCCCCGATTGTCAGGGCCAACAACTCTGAGCTGAGCTTCCTGCTGCTCTACTCTCTGACTCTGTGTTTCTTATGTTCATTAACTTTCATTGGAGCGCCCTCTGAGTGGTCCTGCATGCTGCGCCACACAGCATTTGGGATCACCTTTGTCCTGTGTATGTCTTGTGTTCTTGGAAAAACAATAGTGGTGTTAATGGCCTTCAGAGCTACACTCCCAGGAAGCAATGTGATGAAATGGTTTGGTCCTCCACAGCAAAGAATGACTGTAGTGTCTTTAACATTCATTCAAGTTATAATATGTACTATTTGGTTGGTTCTTAGTCCTCCATTTCCAATGAAAAACCTCACAACATACAAGGAGAGGATCATCCTGGAGTGTGCATTAGGCTCAGCTGTTGGGTTCTGGGCTGTGCTCGGGTACATCGGCCTGCTGGCTGTCTTTTGCTTTGTGTTAGCTGTCCTGGCTCGGAAACTACCTGATAATTTTAATGAAGCCAAGCTGATCACCTTCAGCATGCTGATATTCTGTGCAGTGTGGATCACCTTTATCCCTGCATATGTCAGCTCTCCTGGGAAATTCACTGTGGCTGTGGAGATATTTGCCATTCTGGCCTCCAGTTTTGGACTAATATTGTGTATATTTGCTCCAAAGTGTTTCATCATATTATTTAAGCCAGAAAAGAACACCAAGAAGCATTTAATGAACAAAAATCAATCCTGAGAAATGAGGTTGGCAAAAGGTTAAAAGAGACTTTGCAAGCCTTGAGGTCACTTTCCAAACAGTTTTGATAGTAAATGTAGATGACTGAAGCGATACATTCTTCCAGTGCCTGTTACATTTACAGATAAGCTGAATTGCCATACTGGAGAATGTGATCCTCTTGTTATTGCTGTCTCTGTGAGCAGGAGAACTCAGCTTACTCAGTAAATTGGACACTGAAGATTGTTCTGCTTTAGTGAACTACATTTACCATCAACACTGATTGGACAGCAACATAAAATGTCACAAACTTTCCCATAGCATACAGTATAATGCTTAAAATGTGCACACTGAACAGTCTTCACTTTTAAATATTGACAAAATATTTAACATCAAACGTTTAACATAATATTTTCCACTTTGTGAAAGTTATTTAATATGTTATGAACTTATTTAATCACTTAAATGATTTGACTATGAGCTAAATGAGTAAATAAATACATTTAAATACAGAAAAAGGCTTGCTTCTGTGTTATGTCTTGACGCTGTCATAAAATTGTTGCTTTTTCAAAAATATTTTTGTTTTCACATTATGTAAGAAGGGATTGAACCACAAAAACAAGATATTAAAGGTGCATTTGTTAGATTTAACTGCAATATGAGCTCAAAAGAAACAAAAAAGCGTATAACGGTTGGATAAAATAAGGAAACCATTTGGTGTTTACATTGAAAACTCTGTAAGGAGAGAAGAAAAGAAAAGACACATGGGCACTTAATGCAGATAATATTGCATGGCCTATAGAAAGAATTCTCTTTGATGTACAGTCAGCTGACGTACAGTAGAAGGAGGGATGGTTTGTCTGAAAAGTTTATATAAACCAGTGATAACACACATGCAGTATTCCCACACAGACAGTTGAGGGATGGAGATCACTGCTCTCTCTATTACTCTGATCCTGTCTCTGGGTCTGTGTGAGCTGAACTCAGCTCTTGTCTTGAATGTTTCTAGTGCTAGGGTCAGCTCTGAGGTGGCATCTTTGAAATGTAAGCGACAGAGTACCACTCGTCTACCTGCTTTCTCAATGGATGGTGACTATGTTCTTGGTGGTGCTTTCGCTATACATTACAAGGTGCACACAGTGGAGAATAACTACACCTACATGCCTGAGCCACTAAGGTGCAAAGGGAGGTTAGTAAGAGGGAGAAAAGTGGGATAAGAGGCTTTTAGACTGTGTGAGGATGGAAATGTTGTTAATTTTATTGACTTGCTGACAATTTGGTTCACAGATGCAGTGCTCTTACAGTAGATATGTATTGCAGTTCTACTATATATATTTGTGTAAATTCTTGCATGTGCTTATGGAGTTGATATGAGTTTCTGTGTGCAGCATTATCCCCCGTGAACTGCGCTTCTCAAGCGCAATGATCTTCGCCATCGAGGAGATTAACAACAGCACGGAGCTGCTGCCGGGCATCAGACTCGGTTATCAGATCTACGACTCGTGTGCCTCGGTGCCCGTGGCAGTGCATGTGGCATTCCAGCTTTCAAACAGCCTGGACCCGGTGTTTTACACCGGCGACAACTGTTCACAGTCTGGTATGGTGATGGCGGTTGTTGGCGAGTGTGTGTCCACGCCATCCATCAGCATGTCGCGTGTTTTCGGGCCTTTTAACATCCCTCAAGTAAATGTTCTGAATTTCTGGCAATCTGTTTGTTCAAACTTTAGCTGATTTTTTTGTCCCGTAAATAATTAAACTGTTGTTTTTCGTTAGGTGAGCCACTTTGCCACTTGTGCATGCCTGTCTGATAAGCAGCAGTACCCGAGTTTCTTCAGAACAATCCCAAGTGACCAGTTCCAGGCTGACGCGCTGGCCAAGCTGGTCAAACACTTTGGCTGGACTTGGATAGGTGCTGTCCGGTCGGATTCAGATTATGGCAATAATGGCATGGCGTCTTTCCTGGCTGCAGCACGCAGAGAGGGGATCTGTGTGGAATACTCTGAAGCTTTCCTTCGGACCAACCCACGTAGCAGGATCCAGAGAGTAGCTGACGTTATCCGCAGGTTTCTACATCACTGATTGTAGTTTTGTTCCCTGTGCTGACACTGACCTTCTGCACACAGAACCATAACATTTGTAAACATTTGAGATTGAATATTTTGTTATCTAAGACACATTAGAAGTGCATCTTTTACACGTCTATTTTTCTCATATTTGTTACTTACATTCTTCTTCATGTCAGTGAGGCCAAATACAAAACTATAATTTTCCATGCTATCTCCCACATGTATGTTTGTGTTTATGATCTTATGTTTATGTTTGTGCTGATATAATTTCTCTCCAGGTCAACAGCTGTGGTTGTTGTGGCATTCACAGCCAATGTAGACATGAGGATTCTGCTAGAGGAGCTTTCTCTTGAGCCTTTTCCACCTCGTGTGTGGATAGGCAGTGAGGCCTGGGTAACAGACCCAGACATGCTGAGGTTCAGCTTCTGTGCTGGAGCTATTGGATTTGGCATTGAGCAATCAGTCATCCCAGGTCTGAGAGACTTCTTGCTGGACCTCTCTCCCTCTAAAGTGGCTGCCTCTCCACTGCTCACTGAGTTCTGGGAAGATGTATTCAACTGCAGGCTGAGAAAAAGTGAGAGAGTTGAATCTTATGTTTGGGTCCTTGTGTTTCAGTTTTGTTGTTTTTCTCAGAATATCTGAGTGAAGCAGCAGTTAGTTTAAGACCAAATCCCATATTTAGCATGAAGTCTGTTGTTATTGAATTTACTCATGAGGAGGCATCTCTGATAATCTCACTTAAAATGATGATCGCTCAGGTCAGGTTTTGGCATTCTGCTGTCTTGATGAAGGTTTAAACTTTGCTACAGTGTTTTATGTCAACACTAAAGCCACAAACACAAGCACACAATATAGAGACAGTCTCCAGGTCATTAAGCTAAATAGAGATGAAAAATTGGACTCATATCACATATCCATTACAGAATATACGCTTGTCTGGATGTAATTAAACTATCATACCGTCAGTGGTTTCAGATCGTGTGCATATTTTAAACATGTTAAAACCGGTCAAGTCAGTATGTAAATTTTACATATTTTTATAGTTTAGACATGAACAGTTTTTTAACATGCACATATTGTCACTGCCTGTTATGTCTCCGAATCAGTGTTTTTTGCTTCAAGAGTGTTTTAAATTAAAAATGCATATTTTACATCTACAAAAGTGCTTCATGGATATGACTTGCTGCGGTAAGTTGTAATTTTTAGGGTTGAAAAAACATCCCTTTCCTCTGTCTCTGTGATTTTTTAGGTGCAGTCACAAACAAGAGTCTGTGTGATGGAAGTGAAGACATACAGATGCTCCAGACTCTATACACTGACACATCTCAGCTCCGGATCACCAACATGGTATACAAGGCTGTCTATGCAATTGCACATGCCATTCATAATGCAGTGTGTCAGGAAACAAATTCTCCAACTCAGTGTGACAAATACACCAGGATAGAGTCAAAAGAGGTCAGTGAAAAACAGATAGGTGACCACACCAATGTTCTTTTAAAAGCTATACCATACAAATTAATGAAATTATTATTTGGTGTGACATTCACAATCATAGATCTAATGAGACTGTTTCATCTCCTCCATACTTATTTCTTATCATTCTTCATCTTCCGCCACACTTTCGGTCGAAGTACTTGGTGCTGCGCAACACCAAAAATAGCCAAAAGTTGCATGAAATCACCGTAGCATACCCCCCGAAAGATGGTCAGAGACTCGACTGATGGTTTTAACAGGCTATTTATTTCTGTTCCAGCAAAATCAGCTCCGTTAACCAATGTGAGAACTAATAAACAGAGAAAACAAAACAATCACGTTTCATTTTCCACATCACCAAGCAACCTACAGGCGGGCAAAAGTTAGTATAATTTTCAGACATAAGTCATCAATTATTAATTAAATATCACCATAAGCACATAACACACACCAACCTTGCTTCCACGGGGGTTGCTAAAACATACACTTTGTTGCCGTTTCTTTTTTATTTCCTTATTTTCCTTTTACCATCTTTAACTTTTACAGTTTCTACCACTAGCTCATTCATTCAGTAGCAACAAAACACAGGAAGAACGAAGAAAATAATGTCCTTCAAAATAAAACCTGACTCTACAAAACAGAACAGAAATGATGTCCAAAACAGGCAAATACGTACAGTATATATGGAATCACATGTTCTTAGAAACAACACAAATTATTAAGTTTATGCAAAATGGGTTTCCTACAATCGCTCGTTCACCTCACATTGGGGCTATGCCAATTCGCTATACTTTAAAGTAAAACATTTTATGGAAGTTCAAACAATTCACAAGACATAGGAGTTGTGCCAAATGGCCAGTTTGATTGCTTGCAGGCTTCATGAAATTGCATTTTACGTGTAGCGTCCCCGGCTAAATGATGGTCAAACTCTCAAACTGATGGTTCACATGGTTTTATTCCGTGGATCATATTCAATTACAAACACAGTATGAACACACCGTAAGAGCTATGAAGACAGAAAATAAAATACAGTTATCTTATTATTATTTCCTTTTACTTAAATGGAAATATTTATGACTGCTTTAATCACATAAACAATCATGTAAATTAACTCCCTTTTTATCTGTTTAAATCAAAAGACAATCTCCAATGGAGTGCTGTATTAGCATTAAATAAGTATTTGTAACCATTTCCTTTTAATGCAATAAACAGTTTTTAGCCTTAGCAGACTTTACATAAAACAGACAAAATACGCCCTGTTATATTAATAAAACAATCAATGAGTTAGCCTAGCTCTTTCTAACTTCAATAGAGACAGACACGGCCCCAGAACTGCTCCGCCAGATACTGAACACGACGCCACCTCTTACGAGCATACATATCCTCTATGATGAATCTGCCAGGAGGTGGTAAGGCTGCTGTGGTTTTCATGGTGAGTAGGTGATTAGGCGTTAGTGGCTCTGGACTATCAGGATCATTTAAGTTGTCAACTGTGAGTGGACAACTGTTCACAATAGCTGCTACCTCATAAAAGAATGTCCGTAGGGAGGCATCTGCTAGCCTGCCTGATGAGGGTGAAAGAGTGGAACGAAGAACATTCCTCACCGTTCGGATCTGTCTCTCCCATATGCCTCCAGCATGGCTTGCATGCGGAGCGTTCATGCTGAAGTCACATTGTTTCTCAGCCAAAAACGTAGTCAGACGATTAGCATCCACTTGCTTGAGAGCTTCATTCAGTTCGTTTTTAGCTCCAACAAAATTTGTTCCTTGGTCACATTTTATGTCACGCACTGCTCCTCTTATAGCAATGAAACAACAAAGTCCATTTATGAAGGCATCTGTTGACATGTCGTCTAACATTTCAATGTGGATAGCTCGACAGCAAAGGCAGGTGAAAAGCAGACCATATCTCTTTTGTATCTTGCGTCCTTGTTTGGTTAGAAACGGACCAAAACAGTCCATTCCACAATAGGTGAAAGGTGGTGATGGATCCACACGCTCAGATGGCAAATCTGCCATTTGCTGTTCCTCTGTGAACCTTCTGAGTTTCCATCATGTAACACATTGATGTAGATGCGTTGCCACAGCTCTGTTGATTCCTGGAATCCAGAATCCATCTGATCTGATCTCATTAATAGTCAAGCCTTTTCCCTGATGTTGGACTTTCTCGTGACAGTGAGCAATTATTGCCTTGGTGATGTGATGATTCCTTGGTATAATGATTGGATGCTTCAGTGAGGTAGGGAGTGATGCATTTTTCAGTCTTCCTCCTTCCACCTTAAGGAGTCCATCTTGATCAAGGAAAGCATCCATCCGAAACAGTTTACTCTGAGAGGGAAGTTGAGTTACCTTACTGAGCAACTTTATCTTTTCTGGATATGCTTGTCTCTGTAAGTCTCTTATGATGATGCAGCATGCATCTTCTCGTTCTTTTACAGTGCTGTGGTCTGTTGACTTATCATTCCTGACACGACGAATGAGACGAGCTACAGCTTGGATTGCCTTTGACCATGAAGAGAATTTTGACAAGCGGTCTGAAAGACTCAACTGTTCCTTTGTCTGTGTGTTTAGAGTCTGAATCCTTTTGACTTCAATTCTTTTGATCTCCAATCTGCATTTCTGTGCTGACATCTGTAGCTGGAGGTATCTCTTTCTCCCATAAGAACTGAGGTCCTGTGAACCAGCTTGATGTGAGCATTTCACTTGCGCTTGAACCCCTAGATGCGAGGTCTGCCGGGTTATCAGTGGTTGAGACATATCTCCATTGCTGAGGAGAGGAGCTGAGATGTATTTTCTGTATCCGATTTGACGCGAAGGTGTGAAAACAACGTGCTTCATTGTTGATATATCCCAAGACCACTTTCGAATCAGTCCAGAAATATTCAACAACATCTGTTAAACCAAGCTCCTCCTTCAAAGTGTTGCTCGCTGTGGCTGCCAGTTCTAGCCGAGGGATTGTCGTGACCTTGATTGGAGCAACTCGGGACTTTCCCATAACCAGAGCACAATGAACACTTACAGCTTCGTTCACCTGTCTCAAATATGAACACTGGCCATAACCACATGTGCTTGCGTCAGAGAAATGGTGAAACTCCTTTCTCACCACTTGTCCGAAACCAGGAGGCACATAGCAGCGTGGTATGGTGATTTTCTCCAAATTTGCAAGATCATTCTTCCAGCGCTCCCAAACTGGTTGCAGTTCACCGGGAAGGGGATCATCCCAGCCTGTGCCATGCCCACACATTTCCTGAAGCACCCTTTTTCCGGTGAGCAGGAAAGGGGCAACAAACCTGCCACTTTTAGGCAGACACGAAATCTGAAGGTGTCTGATTCAGTGGATTCCCAAGTCTCTCTCTAAAGTCACATCCTTGAAGACCAGGTCCAGAGCCTTCACTTCAGCAGCACACTCAGATGGAGGTATGCTCTCCAGCACAGATCTGCTATTACACATAAACTTGCGCAGTCAGTCCAACCATAGCACAGAGCTTTTGTGCTTCCTGTGCAAGTTGAATAGCGTCATCCACTTTTTCTACGCTAGTGACACCGTCGTCATCATAAAAGTCTTTCATGATGAACTGTGAGCCAAGGGGAAATTGACTCTCATTGTCTTAGTGAGCTGTTTCAGTCCGTAGTTAGTGCATCCTGGCGTTGATGCAGCACCAAAGAAATGCACTTTCATTTGAAATTCCTGTGGCTCTGCATTAAAGATACCGTCTTTCCACCAGAGGAAACGTAGATAGTCTCTGTCAGCTTCATACACGTAGAACTGATGAAACATCTTTTCTATGTCGCACATCAATGCAACATGGTGCTGTCTGAATCTGAGAAGCACGCCATTCAGCTTATTCAGCAGGTCTGGGTCTGACAGAAGATGGTCATTCAGGCTTGTTCCCCTGTACTTGGCAGAGCAATCAAAAACCACACGGAGTTTGTCAGGTTTTTTGGAGTGGTAGACTCCGTGGTGGGGAATATACCATTTCTCTCCTTCCTTCCCATGATCGTGAACTTCCTCTGCCTCACCCTTTCTGATGATTTCCTCAATAAACTTCACGTAGTGTTCCCTGTACTTGTCATCCTTCACCAGCCTTCTTTTAAGGTGACTGAGCCGTACAATGGCTAGTTGCTTATTGTCAGGGAGATAGGGTCTCTCTTTAAAGGGGAGTGGCATCTCATAATGTCCATGAATGTTTCTCCTGATTCCTTCCTTTAACACGTCCAGGAAGCAGATGTCATCTTGAGACACTGTCTTTCCGTCCTTGTTAGCATCTTTAAAGTCGGACTCGAGAACCCTTATTGCCTCTGCTGGAGTCACTGGAGGAAGCTCTGTGACAGAAACTCTGTGGCACATACTGGTGATGCTTGGTGATGCTCGATGAACGGCCTACAATACTCCACCCCAGGTCCGTTTGAACTGCATATCGTTCGCTATCTCCTCCAAGGATTACCTTCCGTGGTGCCAGTGCCCTTGAGCAATTGTAGCCGATCAGCAGACCGACTTCACACTCCAGCTGTGGTGGGATTTCATCTGCTATTTTGATGAGATGATTCCAGTGCCGTGCCGTGTCACAGGTAGGAATGTGTGTTCGATTCACTGGTATACAGTCCTTGCTGTAAGCAGGAGGGAGATCTGTAGCCTCTCACTCTCAGATCTGACACTCTTTGACTTTGCATTAATGCATCCTTTCCTGTCATTGTTGTTAACTTCAGCTTTACAGGATGTGTCTTAGCTTGTAAACTGTTGCTAACTTCTTGGTCAATGAAGACTGTATCACTTTGGGTATCAAGCAGCGCATAGACAAGTCTTTCCATACCTGGATTGCTAACGGAGGAAACCCATACTGGCACAATCATTGAAGTGTTGGTGGATGGCTCCTTAGTTGTCACACTAAGAGACAATGTGGTTGCTGTTTCCTCTGTGGTGCCTTGATTTGAGACTGACGTGGGTTTGGCTTTAGTGTAGTTGTCATCATGAATAAGTGTAGGATGTCTTCTTTTACAGTTATCACATGAATGCCTATTGCGGCAGTCTTTTGCATTATGGCCTGTCCTCAGGCAGCCATAGCAGAGTTTCTTTTCTTTCACATATTTCCGTCGTTCCTCCAGAGCCTTTCTTTTGAACTCAGGACAGTGATGATGCCTACTGTCTTGATAAAACATACATGGTTGCTTTAAACCTGTTCTTAACTGTCCTTGAGGTTCAGTCTCTGTAACTGCTTGTGTATGATAAACACTGGATTTACACTTCCTTTCTTTCAGATGACGTGATGAGTTAGTTTCTGATGAGTGAAGAGCGTGGAATGAAGCAATAGGATTGCATGCAATCTCTGCTTCTGTTACGACGAAGAAGACGAACTTGTAGAAGGTGGGAAATTCCTGATCATCTCTCATGACTTGAGTGACTTTACGGTTACACTGTGAAGCTGTCCAGTCAGGTAACTTCTGAACCAGTTTGTGGTTCTCTTCACAATCGTTCAAAATGTTCAGACCTTTAACATAAGGCATTGCTTCCAGACATGAGTGTAAGAAATCAGCAAATGCTCTGAGTCCCTCAGCATCTCTTGGGTGAATCTTTGGCCAGTTTGCTAGTTTTTCCCTGAATGCTCTTTGTATAACAAACAGCTGACCATACCTTTGATTGAGACGGTTCCATGCATCATTATAGGCTTCATCGTCATTTCTATAAAATATGCCATCAAGTGTCTTTCGAGCTGGACCTGCTACATATTTTTTCAAATAGTGCAATTTGTCAGCTGAAGCAATGTTCTTTTTATCTATGAGTGATGTGAAGGAAGCCTTCCATTCAATAAACTGGATTAGATCACCAGTGAATAAAGATGGTTCTGGCATTGGGAGCCTGTTCAGAGCTATGCTATCTTGGACTGCTTGAGCCGGTAATTCACATCTGTCCTTGCAGGTGATGCTGTCGTTGTGATATCAGTGGACTGCTGGATGAGAGCTGAAGACTTTACAAACACAGTATGAACACACTGTAAGAGCTATGAAGACAGAAAATATTTATGACTGCTTTAATCACATAAACAATCATGTAAATTAACTCCCTTTTTATCTGTTTGAATCAAAAGACAATCTCCAACGGAGTGCTGTATTAGCATTAAATAAGTATTTGTAACCATTTCCTTTTAATGCAATAAAAAGTTTTTAGCCTTAGCAGACTTTACATAAAACAGACAAAATACGTCCTGTAACATTAATAAAACAATCAACGAGTTAGCCTAGCTCTTTCTAACTTCAATACAAACAGACACGGCAGCTCGGCCGATGCTAATAGTATCTACCGCTAACAACAACACGTTTCATACATACAACTATCAACGGCAACCAAACTCGAGCCGGACATAATATATCATTAAAGTAACTAAAACAAACCATGTGCCCCTTATTAGCCAGATGCTAGTGCGTTTCATTTAACTTTGGCACATTTAGCATTGAAGACATGCATCTTAGTCTTGCAGACACACTTTTCCCACTGTCGGTAAAATCTGAAGCACCGGATGTTTATTAGGTCTCGTCAAGACGCTTTCAAAATAAAAGCACAGAATATAACGTCTGCTTAATATATATGAGATAATAACCTGACCTTAACTAATGTTCAGAAACTAAAAAAACAAACATAAAAAGCAACAAATGAAGTGATGTTGTAATCATATTAAAGGTCATTTACATTGCGTTTGATGCTTTTTTCAGAGCAATTTAGAGTTTATAATGGGTGTGTATTCGGTGGAATGTTCAGAGCTAGAGTTGATGACATCACAGTTAGAGTGGGGAGAGGATGGGACATGTTTTTTGGCATTTTTCTCTGAAAATCCTGTGCTTGTTCCCACAACTTTCACTTTTCATAAATCATTTTATTTAATTTATTATTTTATTTATTTTATTAGAGAATTTTGTCCTTTTGACAGAAGTCCTACTCTGAATCAATCAGACTTACAGATTTGGCTCACTGAGCCTGAAAGTGACAGCAATTCCAACCAAATGTTCCATAGAGACTAATGTTAACTGAAACCAGAAATTTCTTGAAGAAAAAAAGATAGACATTTCTTTTTGATGATAATAATATTTCGTTATTAGGACTCACAACTTTAGAAAAAACAAGAGTAATTCGAGAGGTGTGATCTCCATTAAATTATGTTTCTCAACTGTTTTGAGTGCCCCTCCCCTCTCCACTTTCTAATGCTGCCCTAAATTCCATAGCAACCAGAAAAGTCAGGATGAGCCAGGCCTTCAGAATTAAAGCCCACAATGGTATCTGTATAAAAACATGAATCTTTGGATTGACCTAGTTTTTTTTTTTTTTTCAAAATAATTACGAAATAGCTTAGGAAGTGGCTGCATTGTACAATTCCAGCACATTGTCAACATTGCGGCTAAAATTTTCTCGTTTTAAGTATTGTTTATTTTCTATGAGTTTAATTTATCCTCACAGGTTCTCATGCAGTTGAAGAAAGTCAATTTTTCACAAAATGGTTATGATGTGTCATTTGATGCCAACGGGGATCCTGTGGCCAAATATGAGCTGGTGAACTGGCAAAAAAATGAGAGTGGCAACATTGAGTTGGTGACAGTCGGACACTACGATGCATCACTGCCGTTGGGCAGAGAGTTCCGTATCAACAGGAACCTCACCTGGGTGGAAGGCAGCACACAAGTAAGCAATCCAAAAGCTCTAGTTTATCACATTTAAGTTTACAATTTGACAGTCTTACATGGTGTGAAGTTTTGGTCCCTGTTCCTCCTGCCTATACTCACTGTCAAAAGATGAATTCCAAAGTTACAGCAATTTTGAATAAAACCACGCCTTCATCCTATCTGAAATTGTTCTCTTGATGAGTTGCAGTACAGGGATAATGATAGAAAAAACTATAATTTTTGACTGGATTGTTGGAGATTTTGGCAAAATCGGGTTGGTTTAACTTAAAGATTGCACACCCATGATCAGCTGCTTTTGAAGAAACATGATGAGTGGGTAAGAGGTTACACTGAACTTCATTTTTGAGAATCCACCTCACCTGAAAGAAAACTACTAATCAGAGCCGAATGGACTTGAACGCAGCTGTCAATGATGTCAATGGCTGCTCGTGAACTGTGGTCAAACTGGAAAGCACTTATCCAAGATTCTGTTTGTTGACTTTGTTGGGGAGGGGAGAGCTGCAAGAGAAGCTTTCACTCTACCTCAAATTCTGCCATTTTTACCAACTTTAGCTTTTAAACATCAGAGCTTTGTAGCACATTTGAATATGTGATATTTTGTTTTTATCTTTGTGCCAGGTACCTGTGTCAGTGTGCTCTGACAGCTGTCCTCCAGGAACTCGTAAAGTGCTGCAGAAAGGAAAACCCATCTGCTGTTATGATTGTTTATCATGTCCTGAGGGAGAGATTAGCAATGCTACAGGTATTTCTATTTTCTCCAAATGCATGTTGACTGTACAACATATACAGTAGTTTACAATATGTCTCCTAAAAGGCCTCTTTGCTTAATTTTTTCAGATTCCCCTGATTGCTTCCCATGCCTCAAGGAGTTCTGGCCTAATGCAGAGAGGGACACGTGTCTCCCCAAGCCTGTAGAGTTTCTTTCCTTCAACGAGGTCCTAGGAATCATCCTGGCTGCATTCTCAGTTGGTGGTGCCTGTCTTGCCATTATAACAGCGGCTGTGTTCTATCGTCACAGGACATCCCCGATTGTCAGGGCCAACAACTCTGAGCTGAGCTTCCTGCTGCTCTACTCTCTGACTCTGTGTTTCTTATGTTCATTAACTTTCATTGGAGCGCCCTCTGAGTGGTCCTGCATGCTGCGCCACACAGCATTTGGGATCACCTTTGTCCTCTGTATGTCTTGTGTTCTTGGAAAAACAATAGTGGTGTTAATGGCCTTCAGAGCTACACTCCCAGGAAGCAATGTGATGAAATGGTTTGGTCCTCCACAGCAAAGAATGACTGTAGTGTCTTTAACATTCATTCAAGTTATAATATGTACTATTTGGTTGGTTCTTAGTCCTCCATTTCCAATGAAAAACCTCACAACATACAAGGAGAGGATCATCCTGGAGTGTGCATTAGGCTCAGCTGTTGGGTTCTGGGCTGTGCTCGGGTACATCGGCCTGCTGGCTGTCTTTTGCTTTGTGTTAGCTGTCCTGGCTCGGAAACTACCTGATAATTTTAATGAAGCCAAGCTGATCACCTTCAGCATGCTGATATTCTGTGCAGTGTGGATCACCTTTATCCCTGCATATGTCAGCTCTCCTGGGAAATTCACTGTGGCTGTGGAGATATTTGCCATTCTGGCCTCCAGTTTTGGACTAATATTGTGTATATTTGCTCCAAAGTGTTTCATCATATTATTTAAGCCAGAGAAGAACACCAAGAAGCATTTAATGAACAAAAATCAATCCTGAGAAATGAGGTTGGGAAAAGGTTAAAAGAGACTTTGCAAGCTTTGAGATCACTTTCCAAACAGTTTTGATAGTAAATGACTGAAGCGATACATTCTTCCAGTGCCTGTTACATTTACAGATAAGCTGAATTGCCATACTGGAGAATGTGATCCTCTTGTTATTGCTGTCTCTGTGAGTAGGAGAACTCAGCTTACTCAGTAAATTGGACACTGAAGATTGTTCTGCTTTAGTGAACTACATTTACCATCAACACTGATTGGACAGCAACATAAAATGTGACAAACTTTCCCATAGCATACAGTATAATGCTTAAAATGTGCACACTGAACAGTCTTCACTTTTAAATATTGACAAAATATTTAACATCAAACGTTTAACATAATATTTTCCACTTTGTGAAAGTTATTTAATGTGTTATGAACTTATTTAATCACTTAAATGATTTGACGATGAGCTAAATGAGTAAATAAATACATTTAAATACAGAAAAAGGCTTGCTTCTGTGTTATGTCTTGACGCTGTCATAAAATTGTTGCTTTTTCAAAAATATTTTTGTTTTCACATTATGTAAGAAGGGATTGAACCACAAAAACAAGATATTAAAGGTGCATTTGTTAGATTTAACTGCAATATGAGCTCAAAAGAAACAAAAAAGGGTATAACGGTTGGATAAAATAAGGAAACCATTTGGTGTTTACATTGAAAACTCTGTAAGGAGAGAAGAAAAGAAAAGACACATGGGCACTTAATGCAGATAATATTGCATGGCCTATAGAAAGAATTCTCTTTGATGTACAGTCAGCTGACTACAGTAGAAGGAGGGATGGTTTGTCTGAAAAGTTTATATAAACCAGTGATAACACACATGCAGTATTCCCACACAGACAGTTGAGGGATGGAGATCACTGCTCTCTCTATTACTCTGATCCTGTCTCTGGGTCTGTGTGAGCTGAACTCAGCTCTTGTCTTGAATGTTTCTGGTGCTAGGGTCAGCTCTGAGGCTGCATCTTTGAAATGTAAGCTCCAGAGTGCCACTCGTCTACCTGCTTTCTCAGTGGACGGTGACTACGTCATTGGTGGTGCTTTCTCTATACATTACAAGGTGCACACAGTGGAGAATAACTACACCTACATGCCTGAGTCACTAAGGTGCAAAGGGAGGTTAGTAAAATGAAGAAATGTGGGATAAGAGGCTTTTAGACTGTGTGAGGATGGAAATGTTCTTAATTTTATTGACTTGCTGACAATTTGGTTTACAGATGCAGTGCTCTTACAGTAGATATGAATTGCAGTTCTACTATATATATTTGTGTAAATTCTTGCATGTGCTTATGGAGTTGATATGAGTTTCTGTGTGCAGCATTATCCCCCGTGAACTGCGCTTCTCAAGTGCAATGATCTTCGCCATCGAGGAGATTAACAACAGCACGGAGCTGCTGCCGGGCATCAGACTCGGTTATCAGATCTACGACACGTGTGCCTCGGTGCCCATGGCGGTGCATGTGGCATTCCAGCTTTCAAACGGCCTGGACCCGGTGTTTTACACCGGCGACAACTGCTCACAGTCTGGTATGGTGATGGCAGTTGTTGGCGAGTGTGGATCCACGCCATCCATCAGCATGTCGCGTGTCCTCGGGCCTTTTAACATCCCTCAAGTAAAGGATTCAATTAATGGCAAACTGTGTGTTTAATATACACCTGTGCTGATTGTTTTGTCCCGTTCAAGATTTGCGATGTTGTTTTTCATTAGATGAGCCACTTTGCCACTTGTGCATGCCTGTCTGATAAGCAGCAGTATCCGAGTTTCTTCAGAACAATCCCAAGTGACCAGTTCCAGGCTGATGCACTGGCCAAGCTGGTCAAACACTTTGGCTGGACTTGGATAGGTGCTGTCCGGTCGGATTCAGATTATGGTAATAATGGCATGGCGTCTTTCCTGGCCGCAGCACGCAGAGAGGGGATCTGTGTGGAATACTCTGAAGCTTTCTATCGGACAAACCCACGTAGCAGGATCCAGAGAGTAGCTGACGTTATCCGCAGGTTTCTACATCACTGATTGTAGTTTTGTTCCCTGTGCTGACACTGACATTCTGCACACAGAATCATAAAATGTGTACACATTTCAGAGTGAATATTTTATTATCTAAGACACATTAGAAGTGCATGTTTTACACAAGTCTATTTCTCTCATTTTTGTTACTTACATTCTTCTTCATGTCAGTGAGGCCAAATACTGAACTATAATTTTCGATGCTATCTCCCACATGTATATTTTTGTTTATGATCTCAATTTGATGTTTGTGCTGATGTAATTTAATGAAGTATAATGTCTCTCCAGGTCGACATCTATGGTTGTTGTGGCATTTACATCGAATGCAGACATGAAGATTTTGCTAGAAGTGCTTTCTCTTGAGCCTTTTCCACCTCTCCAGTGGATAGGCAGTGAGGGCTGGGTAACAGACCCAGACATGCTGAGGTTCAGCTTCTGTGCTGGAGCTATTGGATTTGGCATTGAGCAATCAGTCATCCCAGGTCTGAGAGACTTCCTGCTGGACCTCTCTCCCTCTAAAGTGGCTGCCTCTCCACTGCTCACTGAGTTCTGGGAGGATGTATTCAACTGCAGGCTGAAAAAAAGTGAGAGAGTTTAATCTTATGTTTGGGTTCTTGTGTTTCAGTTCTGTTGTTTTTCTCAGACCAGCTGAGTGAAGCAGCTGTTAGTTTAAGACCAAATCCCAGAATTAGCATGAAATCTGTTGTTATTGAATTTACTCATGAGGAGGCATCTCTGATAATCTCACTTAACATGATGATCGCTCAGGTCAGGTTTGGGCATTCTGCTGTCTTGATGAAGGTTTAAACTTTGCTACAGTGTTTTATGTCAACACTAAAGCCACAAACACAAGCACACCATATAGAAACAGTCTCCAGGTCATTAAACTAAATAGAGATGAAAAAATGGACTCATATCACATATCCATTACAGAATATATGCGTGTCTGAATGTAATTAACCTATTATATCGCAGTGGTTTCAGATCTTTTGCATATTTTAAACCTGTTAAGACCGGTCAAGTCAGTATGTAAATTTTACATACTTTTATAGTTTAGACATGAAGAGTTTTTTAACATGCACATATTGTCACTGCCTGTGATGTCTCCGAATCAGTGTTTTTTGCTTCAAGAGTGCTTTAGATTAAAAATGCATATTTTACATCTACAAAAGTGTTTCATGGATATGACTTGCTGCGATAAGTTGTAATTTTTAGGGTTGAAAAAACTTCCCTTTCCTTTGTCTCTGTGATTTTTTAGGTGCAGTCCCAAACAAGAGTCTGTGTGATGGAAGTGAAGACATACAGACGCTCCAGACTCTGTACACTGACACATCTCAGCTCCGGATCACTAACATGGTATACAAGGCAGTTTATGCAATAGCACATGCCATTCATAATGCAGTGTGTCAGGAAACAAATTCTACAACTCAGTGTGACAAATACACCAGGATAGAGTCAAAAGAGGTCAGTAAAAAACAAATAGGTGACCACACCAATGTTCTTTTTTAAAGCTATACCATACAAATTAATGAAATTCTTATTATTTGGTGTGCCATTCGGAAACATAGATCTAATGAAACTGATTAATCTCCTCCATACTTATTTCTTATAATTCTTCATCTTCCGCCACACTTTCGGTCGAAGTACTTGGTGCTGCGCAACTCCAAAAATGGCCAAAAGTTGCATGAAATCATAGGTCATAATCAGAAATGGTGTGCTATATTTTTTGTCAGAGATTCGCCTCCGTGTTTTCGTAACAATCGCAAAAAAATAATGAAAGCACTGTAGCATACCCTCCGAAAGATGGTCAGAGACTCGATTGATGGATTTAATAGGCTATTTATTGCTGTTCCAGCAAAATCAGCTCCGTAAACCAACGTGAGAACTAAAAACAGAGAAAACAAAACAATCACATTTCATTTTCCACATTACCAAGCAACCAACAGGCGAGCAAAAGTTAATATAATTTTCCGACACAAGTCAATTATTAATTGAATATCACCATAAGCACATAACACACACCAACCTTGCCTTTTGAGTACCCCTCCCCTCTCCACTTTCTAATGCTGCCCTAAACACCATAGCAACCAGAAAAGTCAGGATGAGCCAGGCCTTCAGAATTAAAGCACAATGGTATCTGCATGTTAACATGAATCTTGGGATGAACCTAGTTTTTTTTTTTTTTTTTTTTCAGAACAATTATGTACTTTTTACCACTTTAATTAATAGGAATTTAAAGACGTGGCTGTATTGTAAAAGCACACTGTCAACATTTTGGATCAAATTTTCTCATTTTAATTATTATTATTTTCTATTACTTTATTTAAACGTCACAGGTTCTTATGCAGTTAAAGAAAGTACATTTTTCGCAAAATGGTTATGATGTGTCATTTGACGACAACGGGGATCCTGTGGCCACATATGAGCTGGTGAACTGGCAAAAAACTGAGAGTGGCAACATCGAGTTGGTGACAGTCGGACACTACGATGCATCACTGCCGGTGGGCAGAGAGTTCCGTATCAACAGGAACCTCACCTGGGTGGAGGGCAGCACACAAGTAAGGAATCCAAAAGCTCTAGTTTAACATATTTAGATTTACAATTTGACAGTCTTACATGGTATGAAGTGTTTTGGTCTCTGTACCTCCTGCCTATACTCGCTGTCAAAAGATAAATTCCATACTTACAGCATTTTTGCATAAAACCACGACTTCATCCTATCTGAAATTGTTCTCTTGCTGAGTTGCAGTACAGGGATAGTGACAGAAAAATTTAATTTTTGACTTGATTGTTGGAGATTTTGGCAAAATCGTGTTGGTTTGGGGCGTTCCTGGTGGCACACCTGGTAGAGCCCATACCACAGATTCCCCATTCCGGGGATGTCCTCAGACGGTGGAAAGAGCACTTTGAGGAACTCGTTAATCCAGCCAACACGTCCTCTGTGGAAGAGGCAGAGTCTGACTCAGGGGAAGACTCATCAGTATCCCTGGCAGAAGTCGCCGAGATTGTCAAAAAGCTGCCCGGTGGCAAGGCGCCAGGGTTAGATGAGATTCGCCCTGAGATGCTGAAGGCTCTGGACACTGTTGGGCTGTCATGGTTGACATGCCTCTTTCGTGTCACATGGAGGTCTGGTACAGTGCCAGTGGAGTGGCAGACCGGGGTGGTGGTTCCCATTTTTAAAAAGGGGAAAGGAGGGTGTGTTCCAATTACCATGGAATCACACTGCTCAGCCTCCCCGGAAAAGTCTACTCCAGGGTGCTGGAAAGGAGGCTCCGGCCGATTGTCGAACCTCAGATTCAGGAGGAACAATGTGGCTTTCGTCCTGGTAGTGGAACAACGGACCAGCTCTTTACCCTGGCGAGACTTCTAGAGGGGTCATGGGAGTTTGCTCATCCAGTCTTCATGTGTTTTGTGGACTTGGAGAAGGCTTACGACCGTGTCCCTTGGGGAGTTTTGTGGGGGGTACTGCGGGAATATGTCGTACCGGGCTCGTTGCTACGAGCTATCAGGTCCCTATATAACCAAAGTGCGAGTTGTGTCCGCATACTCGGCACAACGTCAAACACGTTCCCAGTGGTTGTTGGCTTCCGCCAGGGTTGCCCCTTGTCTCCGATTCTGTTCGTGGTCTTCATGGACAGGATGTCAAGGCGCAGCCAGGGGGAAGAAGGGGTCCGTTTTGGTGACCTAAGAATTGCATCTCTGCTTTTTGCAGATGATGGGGTTCTTTTGGCCTCATCAAGCCGGGACCTCCAGCACTCATTGGGGCAGTTTGCAGCCGAGTGCTAAGCGGTTGGGATGAGAGCCAGCACCTCCAAGTCTGAGGCCATGGTTCTCTGCTGGAAAACGGTGGACTGCCCCCTCTGGGTGGGGAGAGAGACTGCCTCAAGTGAGGGAGTTCAAGTATATCGGGGTCTTGTTCACGAGTGAGGGTAGAGCGGAGCATGAGATGGACACGCGGTTTGGTGCGGCATCAGCAGTGATGCGGGCGTTGTACCGGACCGTCATGGTGAAGAAGGAGCTTAGCCAGAAGGCAAAGCTCTCAATTTACCGGTCCATCTATGTTCCAACCCTGACCTATGGTCATGAACTTTGGGTAGAGACCGAAAGAACAAGATTGCGGATACAAGCGGCTGAAATGAGCTTCCTCCGTAGGGTGGCTGGGCTCAGCCTTGGAGATAGGGTGAGGAGCTTAGACATCCGGAGGGAGTTCGGAGTAGAGCCGCTGCTCCTTCGCGTCGAAGGGAGTCAGCTGAGTTGGTTTGAGCATCTGGTAAGGATGCCTCCCCGGCGCCTCCCGTTAAAGGTGTTCCGGGCACGTCCAACTGGTAGGAGGCCCCGGGGAAGACCCAGGACACGGTGGAGGGATTATATCTCTCGCCTGGCCTGGTAACACCTCGGGGTCCCCCAGGAGGAGCTGGACGTTGTGGCAGGGGAAAGGGGCGCCGGAAATGCCCTACTTAGCAAACTGCCCCCGCGACCCGGCCCTGGATAAGCGGAAGAAAATGGATGGATGGATGGATGGATGGGGAGAGCTGCAAGAGAAGCTTTCACTCTACCTCGAATTCTGCCATTTTTACCAGCTTTAGCTTTTTAACCTCAGAGCTTTGTAGCACATTTGAATATGTGATATTTTGTTTTTATCTTTGTGCCAGGTACCTGTGTCAGTGTGCTCTGACAGCTGTCTTCCAGGAACTCGTAAAGTGCTGCAGAAAGGAAAACCCATCTGCTGTTATGATTGTTTACCATGTCCTGAGGGAGAGATTAGCAATGCTACAGGTATTTCTATTTTTTTCCAAATGCATGTTGACTGTATAACATACAGTAGTTTACAGTATGTGTCCTAAAAGGCCTCTTTGCTTAATTTTTTCAGATTCCCCTGATTGTTTCCCATGCCCCAAGGAGTTCTGGCCTAATGCAGAGAGGGACACGTGTCTCCCCAAGCCTGTAGAGTTTCTTTCCTTCAACGAGGTCCTAGGAATCATCCTGGCTGCATTCTCAGTTGGTGGTGCCTGTCTTGCCATTATAACAGCGGCTGTGTTCTATCGTCACAGGACATCCCCGATTGTCAGGGCCAACAACTCTGAGCTGAGCTTCCTTCTGCTCTTCTCTCTGACTCTGTGTTTCTTATGTTCGTTAACTTTCATTGGAGCGCCCTCTGAGTGGTCCTGCATGCTGCGCCACACAGCATTTGGGATCACCTTTGTCCTGTGTATGTCTTGTGTTCTTGGAAAAACAATAGTGGTGTTAATGGCCTTCAGAGCTACACTCCCAGGAAGCAATGTGATGAAATGGTTTGGTCCTCCACAGCAAAGAATGACTGTAGTGTCTTTCACATTCATTCAAGTTATAATATGTACTATTTGGTTGGTTCTTAATCCTCCATTTCCAATGAAAAACTTAACAACATACAAGGAGAGAATCATCCTGGAGTGTGCATTAGGCTCAGCTGTTGGGTTCTGGGCTGTGCTCGGGTACATCGGCCTGCTGGCTGTCTTTTGCTTTTTGTTAGCTGTCCTGGCTCGGAAACTACCTGATAATTTTAATGAAGCCAAGCTGATCACCTTCAGCATGCTGATATTCTGTGCAGTGTGGATCACCTTTATCCCTGCATATGTCAGCTCTCCTGGGAAATTCACTGTGGCTGTGGAGATATTTGCCATTCTGGCCTCCAGTTTTGGACTAATATTGTGTATATTTGCTCAAAAGTGTTTCATCATATTATTTAAGCCAGAGAAGAACACCAAGAAGCATTTAATGAACAAAAATCAATCCTGAGAAATCAGGTTAGGAAAATGTTAAAAGAGACTTTGCAAGCATTGAGGTCAATTTCCAAACAGTTTCGATAGTAAATGTAGATGACTAAAGCGATACATTCTTCCAGTGCCTGTTACATTTACAGAAAAGCTGAATTACCACTGGAGAATGTGTTCCTCTCGTTATTGCTGTCTTTGTGAGCAGGAGAACTCAGCTTACTCAGTAAATTGGACACTGAAGATTGTTCTGCTTTAGTGAACTACATTTACCATCAACACTGATTGGACAGCAACATAAAATGTCACAAACTTTCCCACAGCATATTGTATAATGCTTAAAATGTGCACACTGAACACAGCCTTCACCTTTAAATATGACTAAAGATTTATCATCAAACTTTTAACATACTATTTTCCACTTTGTGAAAGTTATTTAATATGTTATGAATTTATTTAACAAAAAATGATTTGATGATGAGCTAAATGAGTAAATAAATACATTTAAATACAGAAAAAGGCTTGGTTCTGTGTTCTGTCTTGACACATTCATAACATCTTTAATTTTTGAAAAATATTTCCATATTCACATTATGTAGGATGGGACTGAACCTGACGAACAAGGTATTAAAGGTGCATTCTTTAGACTTAACTGTTATATGAACTAAAAAAGACACAAAAAGGCTATAACCGTTGGATACAATTAGAAAAACATTTTGTGTTTACAATGATAACTTTGAGAAAAGACACATGGGCACTTAATGCAGATAATATTGCATGGCCTATAGAAAGAATTCTCTTTGATGTACAGTCAGCTGACGTACAGTAGAAGGAGGGATGGTTTGTCTGAAAAGTTTATATAAACCAGTGATAACACACATGCAGTATTCCCACACAGACAGTTGAGGGATGGAGATCACTGCTCTCTCTATTAGTCTGATCCTGTCTCTGTGTGACCTGAACTCAGCTCTTGTCTTGAATGTTTCTGGTGCTAGGGTCAGCTCTGAGGCTGCATCTTTGAAATGTAAGCTCCAGAGTGCCACTCGTCTACCTGCTTTCTCAGTGGACGGTGACTACGTCATTGGTGGTGCTTTCTCTATGCATTACAACATGCACACAGTGGAGAATAACTACACCTACATGCCTGAGCCACTAAGGTGCAAAGGGAGGTTAGTAAAATGAAGAAATGTGGGATAAGAGGCTTTTAGACTGTGAGGATGGAAATGTTCTTAATTTTATTGACTTGCTGACAATTTGGTTCACAGATGCAGTGCTCTTACAGTAGATATGAATTGCAGTTCTACTATATACATTTGTGTAAATTCTTGCATGAGCTTATGGAGTTGATATGAGTTTCTGTGTGCAGCATTATCCCCCGTGAACTGCGCTTCTCAAGCGCAATGATCTTCGCCATCGAGGAGATTAACAACAGCACGGAGCTGCTGCCGGGCATCAGACTCGGTTATCAGATCTATGACTCGTGCGCCTCGGTGCCCGTGGCGGTGCATGTGGCATTCCAGCTTTCAAACGGCCTGGACCCGGTGTTTTACACCGGCGACAACTGCTCACAGTCTGGTATGGTGATGGCAGTTGTTGGTGAGTGTGCGTCCATGCCATCCATCAGCATGTCGCGTGTCCTCGGGCCTTTTAACATCCCTCAAGTAAATGTTCTGAATTTTTGGCAATCTGCTTGTTCAAACGTGAGCTGATTGTTTTGTCCCGTTCAGTAATTGCACCATTGTTTTTCGTTAGGTGAGCCACTTTGCCACTTGTGCATGTCTGTCTGATAAGCAGCAGTATCCGAGTTTCTTCAGAACAATCCCAAGTGACCAGTTCCAGGCTGACGCGCTGGCCAAGCTGGTCAAACACTTTGGCTGGACTTGGATAGGTGCTGTCCGGTCGGATTCAGATTATGGCAATAATGGCATGGCGTCTTTCCTGGCTGCAACACGCAGAGAGGGGATCTGTGTGGAATACTCTGAAGCTTTCCTTCGGACCAACCCACGTAGCAGGATCCAGAGAGTAGCTGACGTTATCCGCAGGTTTCTACATCACTGATTGTAGTTTTGTTCCCTGTGCTGACACTGACATTCTGCACACAGAACTATAACATTTGTAAACATTTGAGATTGAATATTTTGTTATCTAAGACACATTAGAAGTGCATCTTTTACACACGTCTATTTCTCTCATATTTGTTACTTATATTCTTTTACATGTCAGTGAGGCCAGATACTAAATTATAATTCTCTGTGGTATCTCCCACATGTATGTTTGTGTTTATGATCTTAAGTTCATGTTTGTGCTGATATAATTTCTCTCCAGGTCGACAGCTATGGTTGTTGTGGCATTTACATCCCCTGGAGATCTGAGGATTTTGCTAGAAGTGCTTTCTCTTGAGCCTTTTCCACCTCTCCAGTGGATAGGCAGTGAGGCCTGGGTAACAGACCCAGACATGCTGAGGTTCAGCTTCTGTGCTGGAGCTATTGGATTTGGCATTGAGCAATCAGTCATCCCAGGTCTGAGAGACTTCCTGCTGGACCTCTCTCCCTCTAAAGTGGCTGCCTCTCCACTGCTCACTGAGTTCTGGGAGGATGTATTCAACTGCAGGCTGAGGAAAAAGTGAGAGAGTTGAATCTTATGTTTGGGTCCTTGTGTTTCAGTTTTGTTGTTTTTCTCTGATTTTCTGAGTGAAGCAGCAGTTAGTTTAGAACCAAATCCCAGAATTTGCATGAAGTCTGTTGTTATTGAATTTACTCATGAGGAGGCATCTCTGATAATCTCACTTAAAATGATGATCGCTCAGGTCAGGTTTTGGCATTCTGCTGTCTTGATGAAGGTTTAAACTTTGCTTCAGGGTTTTACGTCAACACTAAAGCCACAAACACAAGCACACAATATAGAGACAGTCTCCAGGTCATTAAGCTAAATAGAGATGAAAAATTGGACTCATATCACATATCCATTACAGAATATACGCTTGTCTGAATGTAATTAAACTATTATACCGTCAGTGGTTTCAGATCTTTTGCATATTTTAAACATGTTAAAACCGGTCAAGTCAGTATGTAAGTTTTACATACTTTTATAGTTTAGACATGAACAGTTTTTTTTACATTAGTGTTTTTTGCTTCAAGAGTGCTTTAAAATAAAAATGTATGTTTTACATCTACAAAAGTGCTTTTTGGATATGACTTGCTGCGATAAGTTGTAATTTTTAGGGTTGAAAAAACTTCCCTTTCCTTTGTCTCTGTGATCTTTTAGGTGCAGTCCCAAACAAGAGTCTGTGTGATGGAAGTGAAGACATACAGACGCTCCAGACTCTGTACACTGACACATCTCAGCTCCGGATCACTAACATGGTATACAAGGCTGTTTATGCAATAGCACATGCCATTCATAATGCAGTGTGTCAGGAAACAAATTCTACAACTCAGTGTGACAAATACACCAGGATAGAGTCTGAAGAGGTCAGTGAAAAACAAATAGGTGACCACACCAATGTTCTTTTTTAAAGCTATAATGTACAAATTAATGACATGGAATGAAATTCTTGTCATTTGGTGTGCCATTTGGAACCATTTTGGTGCAATGAAACTGTTTCATCTCCTCCATACTCATTTTTTATAATTCTTCATCTTCCGCCACACTTTTGGTAGAATTACTCGGTGCTACGCAACACCAAAAATGGCCAAAAGTTGCCTGAAATCAAAGGTAATAACCAGCAATGGTGTGCTATATATTTTTTCATGCCCTCCGAAAGATGGTCAGAGACTCGACTGATGGTTTTAATAGGCTATTTATTGCGGTTCCAGCAAAATCAGCTCCGTAAACCAACGTGAGATCTAACAAACAGAGAAAACAAAACAATCACATTTAATTTTCCACATTACCAAGCAACCAACAGGCGGGCAAAAGTTAATACAATTTTCCAACACAAGTCATCAATTATTAATTAAATATCACCATAAGCACATAACACACACCAACTTTGCCTCCAGGGGGTTGCTATAACATACACTTCGTTGCTGTTTCTTTTTTATTTCCTTATTTTCCTTTTATCATCTTAAACTTTTACAGTTTCTACCACTAGTGGTGTGTATAGGTATGTATATATGTATATATATATATATATATATATATATATATATATATATATATATATATATATATGTAATCACATGTTCTTAGAAACACCACAAATTATTAAGTTTATGCAAAATGGGTTTGCTACAATCGCTATAAAAAGAGCTCAGAAACACCTCACATTGGGGCTGTGCCAATTCGCTATACTTTAACATAGAACATTTTATGAAAGTTTAAACGATTCACAAGACATAGGAGTTGTGCGAAATGGCCACTTTGATTGCTTGCACGCTTTATGAAATTGCATTTTACGTTTGATGCTTTTTTCAGAGCGTTTTAGAGTTTATAGTGGGTGTGTATTGGGTGGAATGTTAAGAGCTAGAGGTGATGACATCACAGCTAGAGTGGAGAGAGGATGGGACATATTTTTGGCATTTTTCTCAGAAAATCCGGTGCTTGTTCCCACAACTTTCACTTTTCATGAATTTCTTTTTGATGATAATAATATTTCGTTATTAGGACTCACAACTTTTGAAAAAACAAGAGCAATTAGAGAGGTGTGATCTCCATTAAATTACGTTTCTCAACTGCTTTGAGTTCCCCTCCCCTCTCCACTTTCTAATGCTGCCCTAAAAACCATAGCAACCAGAAAAGTCAGGATGAGCCAGGCCTTCAGAATTAAAGCCCACAATGGTATCTGTATAAAAACATGAATCTTTGGATTGACCTAGTTTTTTTGTTGTTTTTTTAAGAAAAATTACGGTTTAGGAAGTGGCTGTATTGTAAAATTCCAGCACACTGTCAACATTTCGGCTATAATTGTCTCGTTTTAAGTATTGTTTATTTTCTATCACTTTAATTCATCGTCACAGATTCTCATGCAGTTAAAAAAAGTAAATTTTTCGCAAAATGGTTATGATGTGTCATTTGATGCCAACGGGGATCCTGTGGCCAAGTATGAGCTGGTGAACTGGCAAAAAACTGAGAGTGGCAACATTGAGTTGGTGACAGTCGGACACTACGATGCATCACTGCCGATGGGCAGAGAGTTCCGTATCAACAGGAACCTCACCTGGGTGGAGGGCAGCACACAAGTAAGGAATCCAAAAGCTCTAGTTTATCACATTTAAGTTTACAATTTGACAGTCTTACATGGTATGAAGTGTTTTGGTCTCTGTACCTCCTGCCTATACTCGATGTTAAAAGATAAATTCCAAAATTACAGCATTTTTGCATAAAACCACGCCTTCATCCTATCCAAAATTGTTCTCTTGCTGAGTTGCAGTACAGGGATAGTGATAGAAAAATTTAATTTTTCACTTGATTGTTGGAGATTTCGGGTTGGTTTAACTTAAAGATTGCACACCCATGATCAGCTGCTTTTGAAGAAACATAATGAGTGGGTGAGAGGTTACAGTGAGCTTCATTTTTGAGAATCCACCTCACCTGAAAGAAAACAACTAATCAGAGCCGAATGGAATTGAACGCAGCTGTCAATGATGTCAATGGTGTCAAACTGGGAAGCACTTATCCAAGATTCTGTTTGTTGATTGTGTTGGGGAGGGGAGAGATGCTCCTCCAAGAATCACCACCTTATCGCGGTGGAGGGGTTTGTGTGCTCCAGTGATCCTGGGAGCTGTGTTGTCGGGAGCAATAGCTCCTGGTAGGGTCTCCCAAGGCAAAGTGGTCCCAGGGGAGGGGCCAGACTAAGAGCGATTCAAAAGACTCCTATGAAGCGGATCTTACTACATCGGTGTACCTCACCCAGCACGGGTAAAACGGGGCCCCCTCCTGGAGCCAGACCCGGGAGGGGAGCATCTGGTGGCCGGGCTCAGCCCGAAAAAGCCACATGGATCCGCCGACCTGTGGGCCCACCCCCCGCAGAGTAGGGCATAGGAACGTCACCTCACTCGCGGGGAAAGAGCCCGAGCTTGTGCGGTAAGTGGAGCATTACCGACTAGAAATAGTCATGCTCACCGCCACGCATAGCATGGGCTCTGGAACCAAACTCCTGGAGAGAGGCTGGACTCTCGATGAGCGCCGCTGTTTTGGAGTTCTCCCCGAGGAACGAGAGGGTCGCCTCCTAGCAACTGCAAGTCGCGAGGAGGAGGTCTCTGACTGTTGTCTTTGCTTATGCACCAAACAGCAGCTCGGAGTACCCGGCCTTCTTGGAGTCTCTGGGTGGTGTCCTGGAAGGGGTACCACCTGGGGACTCTATAGTTCTTCTGGGAGACTTCAATGCTTATGTGGGTAATGATGACGGTACCTGGAGGGGGGTGATTGTGAGGAACTGCCTGCCCGATCTGAACCCGAGTGGTGTTTTGTTATTGGACTTCTGTGCTAGTCACAGATTGTCCATAACAAACACCATGTTCGAACATAGAGTTGCTCATAAGTGTACCTGGTAGCAGAGCACTCTAGGCCAAAGATCGATGATTGATTTTATTATCGTTTCATCAGATCTGCAGCTGCATGTTCTGGACACTCGGGTAAAGAGAGGAGCAGAGCTGTCAACGCCAGGGGCCAGGGTTAGATGAGATTCGTCCTGAGATGCTGAAGGCTCTGGACACCGTTGGGCTGTCATGGTTGACACGCCTCTTCAGTGTCGCGTGGAGGTCTGGGACAGTGCTAGTGGAGTGGCAGACCGGGGTGGTGGTTCCCATTTTTAAAAAGAGGACCGAAGAGTGTGTTCCAATTACCATGGAATCACACTGCTCAGCCTCCCCGGAAAAGTCTACTCCAGGGTGCTGGAAAGGAGGCTCCGGCCGATTGTCGAACCTCAGATTCAGGAGGAACAATGTGGCTTTCGTCCTGGTCGTGGAACAACGGACCAGCTCTTTACCCTGGCGAGACTTCTGGAGGGGTCATGGGAGTTTGCTCATCCAGTCTACATGTGTTTTGTGGACTTGGAGAAGGCTTACGACCGTGTCCCTCGGGCAGTTTTGCGGGGGTTACTGCAGAAATATGTGGTACCGGGCTCATTGCTACGAGCTATCCGGTCCCTATATAACCAAAGTGAGAGCTGTATCCGCATACTCGGCACAATGTCAAACATGTTCCCAGTGGGTGTTGGCCTCCGCCAGGGTTGCCCCTTGTCTCCGATTCTGTTCGTGGTCTTCATGGACAGGATCTCAAGGCGAAGCCGGGGGGAGGAAGGGATCCGTTTTGGTGACCTTAGAATTGCATCTCTGCTTTTTGCAGATGATGTGGTTCTTTTGGCGTCATCAAGCCGGGACCTCCAGCACTCATTGGGGCAGTTTGCAGCCGAGTGCGAAGCAGTTGGGATGAGAGCCAGCACCTCCAAGTCTGAGGCCATGGTTCTCTGCTGGAAAACGGTGGACTGCCCACTCTGGGTGGGGAGAGAGGTACTGCCTCAAGCAAGGGAGTTCAAGTATATCGGGGTCTTGTTCAGGAGTGAGGGTCGAGCAGAGCATGAGATGGACAGGCAGTTTGGTGCGGCGTCAGCAGTGATGCGGGGGTTGTACCTGACTGTCATGGTGAAAAAGGAGCTGAGCCAGAAGGCAAAGCTCTCGATTTACAGGTCCATCTATGTTCCAACCCTCACCTATGGTCATGAGCTTTGGGTAGTGACCGAACGAAAAGATCGCAGATACAAGCGGCTGAAATGAGATTCCTCCGTAAGGCGGCTGGGCTCAGCCTTGGAGATAGGGTGAGGAGCTCAGACATCTGGAGGGAGTTCAGAGAAGAGCCGCTGCTCCTTCGCATTGAAAGGAGTCAGCTGAGGTGGTTTGGGCATCTGGTAAGGATGCCTCCCCGGCGCCTCCCGTTAAAGGTGTTCCAGGCACGTCCAACTGGTAGGAGGCCCCGGGGAAGACCCAGAACACTGTGGAGGGATTGGACGTTGTGGCTGGGGAGAGGGGCGCCGGAAATACGCTGCTGCCCCCGCAACCCGGCCCTGGATAAGCGGAAGAAAATGGATGGATGGATGGATGGATAGGGGGAGATGCAAGAGAAGCTTTCACTCTACCTCGAATTCTGCCATTTTTAACCAGCTTTAGCTTTTTAACCTCAGAGCTTTGTAGCACATTTGAATATGTGATATTTTGTTTTTATCTTTGTGTCAGGTACCTGTGTCAGTGTGCTCTGACAGCTGTCCTCCAGGAACTCGTAAAGTGCTGCAGAAAGGAAAACCCATCTGCTGTTATGATTGTTTACCATGTCCTGAGGGAGAGATTAGCAATGCTACAGGTATTTTTATTTTTTTCCAAATGCATGTTGACTGTATAACATACAGTAGTTTACAGTATGTGTCCTAAAAGGCCTCTTTGCTTAATTTTTTCAGATTCCCCTGATTGTTTTCCATGCCCCAAGGAGTTCTGGCCTAATGCAGAGAGGGACACGTGTCTCCCAAAGCCTGTAGAGTTTCTTTCCTTCAACGAGGTCCTAGGAATCATCCTGGCTGCATTCTCAGTTGGTGGTGCCTGTCTTGCCATTATAACAGCGGCTGTGTTCTATCGTCACAGGACATCCCCGATTGTCAGGGCCAACAACTCTGAGCTGAGCTTCCTGCTGCTCTTCTCTCTGACTCTGTGTTTCTTATGTTCATTAACTTTCATTGGAGCGCCCTCTGAGTGGTCCTGCATGCTGCGCCACACAGCATTTGGGATCACCTTTGTCCTATGTATTTCTTGTGTTCTTGGAAAAACAATAGTAGTGTTAATGGCCTTCAGAGCTACACTCCCAGGAAGCAATGTGATGAAATGGTTTGGTCCTCCACAGCAAAGAATGACTGTAGTTTCTTTCACATTCATTCAAGTTATAATATGTACTATTTGGTTGGTTCTTAATCCTCCGTTTCCAGTGAAAAACCTCACAACATACAAAGACAGGATCATCTTGGAGTGTGCATTAGGCTCAGCTGTTGGGTTCTGGGCTGTGCTCGGGTACATCGGCCTGCTGGCTGTCTTTTGCTTTGTGTTAGCTGTCCTGGCTCGGAAACTACCTGATAATTTTAATGAAGCCAAGCTGATCACCTTCAGCATGCTGATATTCTGTGCAGTGTGGATCACCTTTATCCCTGCATATGTCAGCTCTCCTGGGAAATTCACTGTGGCTGTGGAGATATTTGCCATTCTGGCCTCCAGTTTTGGACTAATATTGTGTATATTTGCTCCAAAGTGTTTCATCATATTGTTTAAGCCAGAGAAGAACACCAAGAAACATTTAATGAACAAAGATCAATCCTGAGAAATACGAGGTTAGGAAAAAGTTAAGAGACATTGGCCAGCATTGAGGTGGATTCCAAAAACAGTTACAATTGATTGAAGCGATCCATTCCTCCAGTGCCTGTTACGTTTACAGAAAAGCTGAGGTTACCGTGCTGCATAATGTGTTGCTCTCTTTATTGCTGTCTCTGTGAGCAGGAGAACTCAGCTTTCTCAAAAATTGGATACTAAGTATTATATTGCTTGAGTAAACTACATTTATCATCAACACTGATTGGAAAGCAACTCAAAATGTAACAAACTTTCTCAGAGCATACAGTACAATGCTTACAATGTGCACATTCAACACAGTTTTCACCTCTAAATATTTACATGAATTTTAATGCCATTTTGTGAATGTTTCTTAATATGTTATAAACTTATTTCACAATTTTTTTGATGAGCTAAATAAGAAAATAAACAAAGTCGAAGTACCAAAAAAGGCTTGGTTCTGTGTTCTGTCTTGACACATTCATAACATCTTTGATTTTTGAAAAATATTTCCATATTCACATTATGTAGGATGGGACTGAACCTGACGAACAAGGTATTAAAGGTGCATTCTTTAGACTTAACTGTTATATGAACTAAAAAAGAAACAAAAAGGCTATAACCGTTGGATACAATTAGAAAAACATTTTGTGTTTACAATGATAACTTTGAGAAAAGACACATGGGCACTGTATGCAGATAATATTGCCTGGCCTATAGAAAGAATGCTATTTGGTGTACAGTAAGCTGACGTACAGTAGAAGGAGGGGCGGTTTGTCTGAAAAATCTATATAAACCAGTGATAACACACATGCAGTATTCCCACACAGGTGGTTGAGGGATGGAGATCACTGCTCTCTCTATTAGTCTGATCCTGTCTCTGGGTCTGTGTGAGCTGAACTCAGCTCTTGTCTTGAATGTTTCTGGTGCTGGGGTCAGCTCTGAGGCTGCATCTCTAAAATGTAAGCTCCAGGGTACCACTCGTCTACCTGCATTCTCAGTGGATGGTGACTACATTATTGGTGCTGCTTTCTCTATACATTACAACATGCACACAGTGAAGCATAACTACACCTACATGCCTGAGCCACTAAAGTGCAAAGGGAGGTTAGTAAGAGGGAGAAATGTGGGATAAGAGGATTTTAGACTGTGTGAGGATGGAAATGTTCTTAATTTTATTGATTTCCTGACAATTTGGTTGACAGATGTAGTTTAATTATAACTTATTTACTGTGGATATGAATTGCAGTTCTACTATATATATATGAAAATTGTTACATGTGCTTATGGAGTTGACATGAGTTTTTGTGTGCAGCATTATCCCCCGTAGAGTGCGCTTCTCACGTGCAATGATCTTCGCCATCGAGGAGATTAACAACAGCACGGAGCTGCTGCCGGGCATCAGACTCGGTTATCAGATCTACGACTCGTGTGCCTCGGTGCCCGTGGCGGTGCATGTGGCATTACAGCTTTTAAGCAGCCTCGACCCGGAGTTTTACACAGGCGACAACTGCTCACAGTCTGGTATGGTGATGGCAGTTGTTGGTGAGTCTGGGTCCACGCATTCTATCAGCATGTCGCGCGTCCTCGGGCCTTTTAACATCCCTCAAGTAAGTGTTTGAATTCATGGCAAACTGTGTGTTTAATATAAACTTGAGCTGATTGTTTTGTCCCGTTCAGTAATTGCACCATTGTTTTTCGTTAGGTGAGTCACTTTGCCACTTGTGCATGCCTGTCTGATAAGCAGCAGCACCCGAGTTTCTTCAGAACAATCCCAAGTGACCAGTTCCAGGCTGACGCGCTGGCCAAGCTGGTCAAACACTTTGGCTGGACTTGGATAGGTGCTGTCAGGTCGGATTCAGATTATGGCAATAATGGCATGGCGTCTTTCCTGGCCGCAGCGCGCAGAGAGGGGATCTGTGTGGAATACTCTGAAGCTTTCTATCGGACCAACCCACGTAGCAGGATCCAGAGAGTAGCTGACGTTATCCGCAGGTTTATACATCACTGATTGTACTTTTTCTCCTTGTGCTGGCACTGACCTTTTAAATACAAAACCACAACAAATGTTATAAAATATAATAATTTTTGTCAGCCCCATTAACACAGGAAATATATGTCTTTAATCTTTAGGATATTTCTCTCATATTTATCACAGACATTGTGAGCCAATGAGACCGAATGATGATTGTGTAAGATGTCTTGATACACGTTTAAAAACATACTTTTTATGTTATGGTATAATATACAATGCACAATATCTCCAGGTCGACAGCTATGGTTGTTGTGGCATTTACATCAACTATAGATCTGAGGATTTTGCTAGAGGAGCTTTCTCTTGAGCCTTTTCCACCTCGCCAGTGGATAGGCAGTGAGTCTTGGGTAACAGACCAAGACCTGCTGAGGTTCAGCTTCTGTGCTGGAGCTATTGGATTTGGCATTGAGCAATCAGTCATCCCAGGTCTGAGAGACTTCCTGCTGGACCTCTCTCCCTCTAAAGTGACTGCCTCTCCACTGCTCACTGAGTTCTGGGAGGATGCATTCAACTGCAGGCTGAAAAAAAGTAAGAGAGTTGAATCTTATTTTTGGGTCCTTGTGTTTCAGTTTTGTTGTTTTTCTCTAACTATCTGAGTGGAGCAGCAGCCTTTAGACCAAATCACGGATTTAGCATGAAATATGTTGTTATTGAACTGAGTCATGAGGAGGCAATAAGGTGCATCTCTTTCATTTTTTTTTTTTAATTCCTTGTATGTGCACAGATACTTGACCAATTAAATAGACTGAATTAAAATAGAAAAATGGATTGATTTTAAAAAGCACTTTTCTAGTCTTTGCAACATTACAAGTCAGCACTCACCCATTCACATACATTCATACATTGGTGGCTGAGTCTATCATGTAAGGTGCTACCAAATCATTTTAGGCTGCAGTATCTTGCTTAAGAATTTTAGCATCTACACTGTCAGTGTCAGGGATCTAACTAACGGCCTTTCAATCAGTGAATGATGGTTGAAAATAGGACTGATGGATACGGAAACAGCAACTATACAAAAAATAAATAAAGACGTCTGCAAAGTAGTGTTTTTTGTTGCGAAAATGCTTTAACCTAAAAATGCATGTTTTACAGTTAGTACAATATAGATATGAGTTACTGCAATCACTTGTCATTTTTATGTTTGAAAAAACATCCCTTTCCTCTGTCTCTCTGTGGTTTTAGGGGCAGCCACAAACGAGAGTGTGTGTGATGGAAATGAAGACATAAAGACGCTCCAGACTCCGTATACTGACACATCTCAGCTCCGGATCACTAACATGGTATACAAGGCTGTTTATGCAATAGCACATGCCATTCATAATGCAGTGTGTCAGAAAAGAAACTCTACAACTCAGTGTGACAAATTCAGCAGGATAGAGTCTGAAGAGGTCAGTTGAAACCACTAGGTGAACATGTTCTTTTTTATAGCTATAATGTACATTTTTATGGAATTAAATGGTTAACTTTTTAAATGTTATTTATTTGAATATTTGAAGTATATACTTAATCCTCACAGGTTCTCATGCAGTTGAAGAAAGTACATTTTTCTCAAAATGGTTATGATGTGTCATTTGATGCCAACGGGGATCCTGTGGCCACGTATGAGCTGGTGAACTGGCAAAAAACTGAGAGTGGCAACATCGAGTTGGTGACAGTGGGACACTACGATGCATCACTGCCGGTGGGCCGGGAGTTACATATTAACAGGAACCTCACCTGGGTGGAGGGCAGCACACAAGTAAGGAGCCTAAAAGCTCTAGTTTAAAATATACGGTTGCCCATAAAGTTGGAATAATTTTGTTTTCACACAATTCACTAGTTATTGTGGTTTCATTTTCACCGTGATGTGTTTGGAATTGATTAATTAATAATGTTTTGAGAAGATATACACTTTATCTGTAAATTATGAGTCACCTCCTCACAATCATTTAATGGAAATAGGTAACAAATACTTTTTTCAACTTCATCCGCAACAGTGTATTCAAATTTAAAATGTTACAGTCTTACATGATATGAGTGGTTTTAGGTCCCTGTTCCTCTTACCTGTATCTTCCTGTCATGGACAGACAGCTCAACACTCCCAAGAAACTCCAGGACACAGCTTTGTTATCTCCATGAAGTTTACTTGAGAACTTGTGGAACTGCAACACAATACAGTAAAATGCTTGTATTATTAAACAAACCTCATACACAATATCAGTGTAGATAGCACACTTGACTAATATAATAGCATAGCATATGTATACACAATAGAGCTAACAAAGCTAACTGGGCCTTGCACACGCTAATCACCATCTTAGCTGTCTCAATCAACAACCAAAATGAGTAACGACTCAGTGTTACATGCTGAAGGATACTTACAAACTTTGCTTTAGCCAAGAAAGGAGCGAAAGAAAGGCGAAGAAGGCGAAGCTGACAACTGAGAGGTGACACATCTGTAGCTGATCTATGCATATGGCAGCCTCTACTTCCTGATTCCCAGAATGCACTAGCTCTAGGTTGCTATGGTTACAGAGATAAACAAATAAAGCTGAACAGCCAAAAACAAACTAACATTTTAAATATACTATCAAAATGTCTTCTCAAGTGACATGAATTGTAGTACATGTATAGTCATAGGAAAAAATAATTTTTGACTTGATTGTTGTAGATTTTGGAAAAATCGAGTTGGTTTAACTTAACGATTGCATGCCCATGATCAGCTAATTTTGAAGAAATGTGATGAGTGGGTGAGAGATTACACTGAGTTTCATTTGTGAGAATCCACCTTGCCTGAATGAAAACAACCAAACAGAGCTGAGTAGACTCATGGCCATTTTGGAGCACAGACGAGGAGTGTCTCGGTGACTTGAACACAACATAACCCCTCTCAGATGTAGGAAGAGTCACACTCACACAGGCAAGCTTCAGTCTCACTCTCAAGTTAAGTGCAACATGCAGGGAAAGGATACCAGTGATTTTATGTAATTTGCTAGGTTATCCTTTGGTAGCTGCATCCTTGGTAGTATGAACCTAGATTGGTTTAGCAACACTAACACTCTACTCCAAGTCCTGGTATTTTTTACCAACTTTAGCTTTTAACCTCAGATCTTTGTAGCACATCTGAATATGTGATATTTTGTTTGTTTCTTTGTGTCAGGTACCTGTGTCAGTGTGCTCTGACAGCTGTCCTCCAGGAACTCGTAAAGTGCTGCAGAAAGGAAAACCCATCTGCTGTTATGATTGTTTACCATGCCCTGAGGGAGAGATAAGCAATGCTACAGGTATTTTTATTTTCTCCAAATGCATATTGACTGTACCAAATATAGAGTAGTGTACAGTATGTCTACTAAAAGGACACTTTGCTTTTTATTCAGATTCCCCTGATTGTCTCCCATGCCCCAAAGAGTTCTGGCCTAATGCAGAGAGGGACACGTGTCTCCCCAAGCCTGTAGAGTTTCTTTCCTTCAACGAGGTCCTAGGAATCATCCTGGCTGCATTCTCAGTTGGTGGTGCCTGTCTTGCCATTATAACAGCGGCTGTGTTCTATCGTCACAGGACATCCCCGATTGTCAGGGCCAACAACTCTGAGCTGAGCTTCCTGCTGCTCTTCTCTCTGACTCTTTGTTTCTTATGTTCATTAACTTTCATTGGAGCGCCCTCTGAGTGGTCCTGCATGCTGCGCCACACAGCATTTGGGATCACCTTTGTCCTCTGTATGTCTTGTGTTCTTGGAAAAACAATAGTGGTGTTAATGGCCTTCAGAGCTACACTCCCAGGAAGCAATGTGATGAAATGGTTCGGTCCTCCACAGCAAAGAATGACTGTAGTGTCTTTCACGTTCATTCAAGTTATAATATGTACTATTTGGTTGGTTCTTAATCCTCCGTTTCCAGTGAAAAACCTCACAACATACAAGGAGAGAATCATCCTGGAGTGTGCATTAGGCTCAGCTGTTGGGTTCTGGGCTGTGCTCGGGTACATCGGCCTGCTGGCTGTCTTTTGCTTTGTGTTAGCTGTCCTGGCTCGGAAACTACCTGATAATTTTAATGAAGCCAAGCTGATCACCTTCAGCATGCTGATATTCTGTGCAGTGTGGATCACCTTTATCCCTGCATATGTCAGCTCTCCTGGGAAATTCACTGTGGCTGTGGAGATATTTGCCATTCTGGCCTCCAGTTTTGGACTAATATTGTGTATATTTGCTCCAAAGTGTTTCATCATATTGTTTAAACCAGAGAAGAACACCAAGAAACATTTAATGAACAAAAATCCATCCTGAGAAATATGAGGTTAGGAAAAAAAGTTAAGAGAAAATTGCAAGCATTGAGTTGGTTTTCTCAGAACTTTCAAAAGTAAATTTAGATGACTGAAGTGATACATTCCTCAGCGTGTGTTACATTTACAGAAAAGCTGAGTTACTGTGCTGCAGAATGTGTTGCTCTCATTATTGCTGTCTCTGTGAGTAGGAGAACTCAGATTTCTCAGTAAATTGAACACTGAGGATTGTATTGCTTTATTGAACTACATTTACCATCAACACTGATTGGACAGCAACATAAAATGTGAGAAACTTTTTCATAGCATACCATATGGAGCTTATAATGTGCACATTCAACCAGTTTTACATCACAAAATTTCACAAATGTTTTGAAGATATTAATGCCATGCTATGAACTTATTTAAAAAATATTCTTTTATGATGAGCTAAATGAGTAAATAAATAAGGTTAAAATGCAGAAAAGGCTTGGTTATGTGTTCTGTCTTCACACTGTCATGAAATTATTGCTCATTAAAAAAATATATTTTCACACATTATGTAAAATGGGATTGAACCACATAAACAAGATATCAAAGGTACATTTGTTAGACTAAACTGCAATATGAGCCAAAAAGGAAAACACACATGGGAACTGTATGCGGATAATATTGTATAGCCCAAAGAAAGAATTCTCTTTGGTGTACAGTAAGCTGACGTACAGTAGAAGGAGGGATGGTTTGACCTAAAAGTCTATATAAACCAGTGATAACACACATGCAGTATTCCCACACAGACACTTGAGGGATGGAGATCACTGCTCTCTCTATTAGCCTGATCCTGTCTCTGGGTCTGTGTGAGCTGAACTCAGCTCTTGCTTTGAATGTTTCTGGTGCTGGGGTCAGCTCTGAGGCTGCATATGAGAAATGTAAGCTCCAGGGTACCACTCGTCTTCCTGCATTATCAGTGGATGGTGACTTTGTTATTGGTGGTGCTTTCTCTATACATTACAAGATGCAAACAGTGAAGAATAACTACACCTACATGCCTGAGCCACTAAGGTGCAAAGGGAGGTTAGTAAGAGGGAGAAATGTGGGATAAGAGGCTTTTAGACTGTGTGAGGATGGAAATGTTCTTAATTGTATAAATTTCCTGACAATTTGGTTCACAGATGTAGTTTATTTATAACTTATTTACAGTGGATATCAATTGCAGCTCTACTATATATATCTGAAAATTGTTGCTTGTGGTTATGGAGTTGACATGAGTTTTTGTGTGCAGCATTATCCCCCGTAGAGTGCGCTTCTCACGTGCAATGATCTTCGCCATTGAGGAGATTAACAACAGCACGGAGCTGCTGCCGGGCATCAGACTCGGTTATCAGATCTACGACTCGTGTGCCTCGGTGCCCGTGGCGGTGCATGTGGCATTACAGCTTTCCAGCGGCCTGGACCCGGTGTTTTACACTGGCGACAACTGCTCACAGTCTGGTAAAGTGATGGCAGTTGTTGGTGAGTGTGGGTCCACGCATTCCATCAGCATGTCGCGCGTCCTCGGGCCTTTTAACATCCCTCAGGTAAATGTTTGAATTCATGGCAAACTGTGTGTTTAAAATAAAGTTGTGCTGGTCGTTTTGTAATTGCACTGTTGTTTATCTTTAGGTGAGCCACTTTGCCACTTGTGCATGCCTGTCTGATAAGCAGCAGTACCCGAGTTTCTTCAGAACAATCCCAAGTGACCAGTTCCAGGCTGACGCGCTGGCCAAGCTGGTCAAACACTTTGGCTGGACTTGGATAGGTGCTGTCAGGTCGGATTCAGATTATGGCAATAATGGCATGGCGTCTTTCCTGGCCGCAGCACGCAGAGAGGGGATCTGTGTGGAATACTCTGAAGCTTTCTATCGGACCAACCCACGTAGCAGGATCCAGAGAGTAGCTGACGTTATCCGCAGGTTTATACATCACTGATTGTACTTTTGCTCCCTGTGCTGACACTGACCTTTTTAATACAAAACCACAACAAATGTTGTAAAATATAATAATTTTTGTCAGCCCCATTAACACAGAAAATATATATCTTTAATCTGTAGGCTATTTCTCTCATGTTTATCACAGACATTGTGAGGCAATGAGACCGAATGCTGTTTGTGTGAAATGTCTTGATACACGTTTAAAAACATACTTTTTATGTTATGGTATAATATATAATGCACAATATCTCCAGGTCGACAGCTATGGTTGTTGTGGCATTTACATCAACTATAGATCTGAGGATTTTGCTAGAGGAGCTTTCTCTTGAGCCTTCTCCACCTCGCCAGTGGATAGGCAGTGAGTCGTGGGTAACAGACCCAGACATGCTGAGGTTCAGCTTCTGTGCTGGAGCTATTGGATTTGGCATTGAGCAATCAGTCATCCCAGGTCTGAGAGACTTCCTGCTGGACCTCTCTCCCTCTAAAGTGGCTGCCTCTCCACTGCTCACTGAGTTCTGGGAGGATGCATTCAACTGCAGGCTGAGAAAAAGTGAGAGAGTTGAATCTTATTTTTGGGTCCTTGTGTTTCAGTTTTGTTGTTTTTCTCTGTCTATCTGAGTGGTGCAGCAGCCTTAAGACCAAATCACGGATTTAGCATGAAATCTGTTGTTATTGAACTGAGTCATGAGGAGGCAATAAGGCGCATCTCTTTGATTTTTTCCCCCATTCACATACACATTCATACATTGGTTCCCGAGGCTATCATGCAAGGTGCTACCAAATCATTTCAGGCTGCAGTATCTTGCTTAAGAATTTTAGCATCTACACTGCCAGTGTCAGGGCTCTAACTAACGGCCTTTCAATCAGTGAATGATGGTTAAAAATAGGGCTGATGGGAACGGAAACAGCAACTATAGAAAAAATAAATAAAGACGTTTTTACAGTAGTGTTTTTTGTTGCGAGAATGCTTTAACTTAAAAATGCATGTTTTACAGTTAGTACAAGATAGATATGAGTTACTGCAATCACTTGTCATCTTTAGGGTTGAAAAAATATCCCTTTCCTCTGTCTCTCTGTGGTTTTAGGTGCAGCCACAAACGAGAGTGTGTGTGATGGAAGTGAAGACATAAAGACGCTCCAGACTCTGTACACTGACACATCTCAGCTCCGGATCACTAACATGATATACAAGGCTGTTTATGCAATAGCACATGCCATTCATAATGCAGTGTGTCAGGAAAGAAACTCTACAACTCAGTGTGACAAATTCAGCAGGATAGAGTCTGAAGAGGTCAGTTGAAACCACTACCACTTGGTGAACACATCAATGTCCTTTTTACAGCTATAATGTACATTTTTATGGAATTAAATGGTTAACTTTTTAAATTGTATTTATTTGAATATATCAAGTATTTACTTCATCCTCACAGGTTCTCATGCAGTTAAAGAATGTAAATTTTTCTCAAAATGGTTATGATGTGTCATTTGATGCCAACGGGGATCCTGTGGCCACATATGAGCTGGTGAACTGGCAAAAAACTGAGAGTGGCAACATGGAGTTGGTGACAGTGGGACATTACGATGCATCACTGCCGGTGGGCCGGGAGTTACAAATCAACAGGAACCTCACCTGGGTGGAGGGCAGCACACAAGTAAGGAGCCTAAAAGCTCTAGTTTAAAATATACAGTTGCCCATAAAGTTGGAATAATTTTGTCTTCAGACACAATTCATTAGTTATTGTGATTTCATTTTCATTGTGATATGTTTGGAATTGATTAATTAATAATGTTTTGAGAAGATATACACTTTATCTATAAATTAAAAGTCACATCCTCACAATAATTTAATTTAAAGAGGTAACAAATACTTTTTTCTACAATTCTACAATGTCATTTAGCAGACGCTTTTATCCAAAGCGACGTACAAAATAGAGTAATACAACACAATCAAGGATGAAGTCAAGAAACATAGCAAGAGTAAGTGCCGTGGGTTAAGTTCGAGTCCATTAGGACACAAGTGTTTTATAGGTCGCAAGATCGGTCAGTGCAATACTTGTCGTAGTCGTCAGTGTAGATCAAGAGTGAAGGTGTTCAGTAAAGAGTAGGGTCTTCAGTCTCTTCTTAAAGATTGAGAAGGACTCAGCAGAACGGATGGAGTTTGGAGGTTTGCTCCACCATCGGGGCACTACAGAGGAGAAGAGTCTGGTTTGAGACGCAGAGGCCTTCAGCGGCGGAGGCTTTGAATTTGATGCGGGCTGTGACCTGGAGCCAGTGCAAAGAGAGGAGTAGCAGAGTGACATGTGCTCTCCTGGGCTGGTTGAAGACCAGGCGTGCATCCGCGTTCTGGATCATCTGCAGAGGCTTGGTGGTGCATGCAGGAAGACCCGCCAGTAGAGAGTTGCAGTAGTCTAAACGGGATAACACAAGGGCCTGAACCATGAGTTGTGTCGATTGCTCGGTCAAATAGGGTCTGATTTTCCTGATGTTGTACAGGGCAAATCGACAAGATCGGGCAATTGAGGATACATGAACCTTGAAGGTCAGTTGGTCATCAATTATGACACCCAAGTTTCGTGCAGAGCTTGTGGGTACAAGTTGCATGGATCCAAGCTGAAGATTGATAGGCTAATATAAGGTGGGGCGGGGTGGGATGACAAGGAGCTCCGTCTTTGAGAGGTTAAGCTAAAGGTGGTGTTCTGTCATCCATGTGGAGATGTCCACAAGACAAGCGGAGATGTGGGCCGAGACTGTGGGGTCATTTGGTGGGAAGGAAAAGAACAGCTGTGTATCATCGGCAACAATGGTATGAGAAGCTATGATTGCGGATGATTGTGCCAAGTGAGGTGGTGTAAATTGAGAAAGGGGCCTAGCACTGATCCTTGAGGCACCCCAGTGGATAGGTCTTGTAGTTTGGACACTTCTCCCTTCCAAGATACTCTCAAAGATCTCCCTGATAGGTAGGACTCGAACCATCGGAGGGCAGAACCTGAGATTTACATTTACATTTATATTTAGCAGACGCTTTTATCCAAAGCAACTTACAGGAAGAGTAAAAGCAAACAATCAAGGTATCGTGCAATAAGAGCTATTAGTGCATCAATACGTGCTAGTGACAATTCTTTGAGGGGTACATTACATTACATGTCATTTAGCAGACGCTTTTGTCCAAAGCGACTTACAATAAGTGCATTCAACCTGATGGTACTAGACATAGACCACAGGAATCAAGTAAGTACATAACTTCAAGAGCTACCTGTCATTGCTAAAGGAGTGCTATATGTTAAAGAAGAAAAGAAGAGAAAAGAATAAGAGGTTTTTTTTGTTTTGTTTTGTTTTTTTTTTTTTTTTTAATATATATGTGAGGTGACCATGACTTAACCGAGGTATTGTTGGATGAGATAGGTCTTCAGCCTGCGGCGGAAGATGTACAGGCTGTCTGAGGTCCTGATGTCGGTGGGGAGCTCGTTCCACCATTTGGGAGCCAAGACAGAGAAAAGTCTGGAAGTGGTTTTGAGGCGAGTTGACCCACGCAGGGTGGGAGTCGCCAGCTGTTTGGTTGATGCAGAGCGTAGAGGACGGGCAGGTGTGTAGAGTTTGACAAGGTCCTGGATGTAAGTAGGACCTGAACCGTTAGCAGCAGAGTATGCCAGAGCTAGAATCTTGAAACGTATCCGTGTAGCCAGTGGAGGGAGCGGAGGAGGGGTGTTAGTAGAATTATTGTGTGGTGCTAGGAGAGAAGATGCTCTCTGAAGAGCTGGGTCTTCAGGAGTTTTTTAAAGGTAGAGAGGGACGCCCCTGCTCTGGTTGGAACTGGTAGTATGTTCCACCAGCGGGGAACAAGAAATGCAAAGAGTCTGGATTGCCTTGGACCAACGGGGGGTAGAGCCAGGCGCCATTCATTGGAAGAGCGCAACTGTCGTGAGGTAGCATATGTCTGAATCAGGGCATTCAGGTAGGTAGGAGCAGTACCGGAGACAACTTTGTAGGCCAGCATTAGAGATTTGAATTTGATGCGGGCTGCAACAGGTAGCCAGTCGAGCTCAATGAGCAGTGGTGTGACATGTGACCTTTTTGGCTGGTTGTAGACCAGGCGCGCCGCCGCGTTCTGGATCATCTGAAGCAGTTTTATTGTGCAGGCTGGCAGGCCTGTCAGGAGGGCATTACAGTAGTCAAGTTTTGAGATGACAACAGCTTGTGTCAAGAGTTGAGTGGCATGTTTAGTTAGGTAAGGTCTGATTTTTCTGATGTTGTAAAGTGAAAAGCGGCATGACCGGGTAACTGAGGCGACATGACTGGAAAAGGTGAGTTGGTCATCAATAATCACCCCTAAGTTTCGCACCACCTTGGTGGGGGCAAGACACAGGGAGTCAATTTTGATGTTGATGTTGTGGTGTATTGTAGGTTTAGCAGGGAGGACCAGCAGTTCAGTTTTTGAAAGGTTCAGCTGGAGGTGATGTGCCTTCATCCAAGTGGCTATGTCAGATAGGCAGTCAGAGACCCGTGCAGAGACCGATGGGTCATCAGGAGGAAATGACAGATAGAGCTGAGTGTCAACTGCATAGAAGTGATAGGAAAAGCAATGTGAGCGGATAACCTCACCCAGAGAGGTGGTGTAGATAGCGAATAGCAGGGGTCCCAGCACTGAGCCCTGGGGAACCCCTGTGGTGAGGTAAGACAAAGTAGACAACTGTCCATGCCAGGATACACTGAATGAGCGTCCTTTGAGGTAGGAATCAAACCAGGACAGAGCCAAGCCAGAGATGTCCATTTTAGAGAGAGTAGAGAGGAGGATGCGATGGTTAACTGTGTCAAACGCAGCTGACAAGTCAAGCAGAATGAGAACTGAGGACTTTGCTGCTGTTCTTGCTTCTTTTAAGGCTTCTGTCACAGACAACAAAACAGTTTCAGTTGAGTGACCGCTTTTGAAACCAGATTGATTCTGATCAAGAAGATTGTTCTGTACGAGGAATTCTGAAAGTTGCTAAGCGATCGCCCGTTCAATAGTTTTGGATAAGAATGGAAGAAGTGAGACAGGACGATAGTTCTCAACTGCAGCAGGGTTGAGAGAGGGTTTCTTGAGAAGAGGTGTTACCCGAGCTGCTTTGAATGCAGTGGGAAAAGTGCCAGAGGACAGTGAGGCGTTAATCACATGTGTGACAGCTGGCGTGATGGTTGGGCTAATGGACTGAAGAAGGTTTGTTGGTATAGGGTCCAACGAGCATGTAGTAGGATGGCTACATGTCAACAGTTTGGATACCTCACTCTTAGAGAGGGGTGTAAAGCCAGACAATGAGGTGCTAGCAACTGATTCACTGCCGCCTAGCTGAGATACAGAAAGACATGTAGTAGGACTTCTACATGTCACAGTATTAGGAGTCGGGTGGGGGTCAGAGAATTGGCTGCTAATTGCTGCAACTTTGCTTGTAAAGAAGGATGCAAATGTGTCCGCGGTGAGGCAGGTAGGAGGAGGCGGAGGGTCAAGCAGCAACAAAAGAGCTGATGAGTGACGAGCTGCTCGAGCCAGACGTAGTGATTCTGTTACAGACAGGAGTGCAGTCTCAGTAGAGTGACCGTGTTTGAAGCCAGACTGATTTGGATCGTAAAGGTTGTTCTCGGAAAGGAACCTGGAGACTTGGTTCAAGACTGTACGCTCCAGCATTTTTTAAAGGAATGGTAGGAGTGAGACAGGTCTGTAGTTGCTCACTTGTATCGGGTCCAGTGATGGTTTTTTGAGCAGTGGAGTCACCTGGGCCCATGGGAAACATGCCAGCTGTAAGTGAGGAGTTGATGATGTGTGTGATTGAGGTATTTACTGAGGAAATGGTTTGAAGGAGATTGGATGGTATCGGATCCAGTGTACAGGTAGTTGGTCAAGAATCCAGCAGAAGTTTCAAGACCTCCTCCTCGGTCAGAGGGTGTAGAGAGGTGAGAGAAGCCTGGTTGGGTGGTAGCAGCAGCTGTCGCTGGTCAGGCTTAGAGAAGTGGTTACTGATGGCAGCAACTTTTTCAGTGAAAAAGGAGGCAAACATGTCAGGAGTTAGCAGAGTGGAGGGAGGCGGGGGTGGTGGATAGACGAGCGAGTTGAAAGCCGAGAAAATTTTCCGAGCATCAGTGGCTTTGCAGATCTTGTCCTGATAGTATGTGGTTTTTAGCTGATTTGATGCAAGAGGTGAAAGAAGTTAGGAGATGATGGTAGTTGCTGAGGTCAGGGGTGTTCCTGGATTTGCTCCATTTTCTCTCTGCTGCTCTGAGCCTTGGCCTTTGTTCTCTGATGACTTCAGTGAGCCAAGGACTGGTGGGGGAGACACGAGCGGGTTTGAATGTTAGAGGACAGAGGTTGTTAAGAGGTGAGGCAAGACAGGAACAAAGAGTGTCTGTGGCCTCGTTAACACCAAGTTATGAAAATTCCTTAGGAGGAGGCAGGTTAGTCAAGACCGCGTTTGAGAGATGGGTTGACGTAAGGGTCCAAAGGTTTTGACGAAAAGAGAACCAATTTGAAGGAACTAGAGTGTCCTCCAGCAGAGAGACTGTGAACTGAATAAAGAAGTGGTCGGAAAGATGTAGGGGTGTGACCATCAAGTTTGCAGTGGTGATTTGCGAGTCAAGATCAAGTCAAGAGTATTGCCCGGAGGGGTGGCGACCTGTTTCAGGTCAAAGGATGACAGAAGAGACATGAAATCAGAAGCTTGGGCTTTCTCAGTGTCTCCCATGACAATCAGTGGTGTTTCCTCATCAGGGAGGGCTGAGAGTAGCATGCCAAGTTCTATGACGAAGTTCTCAAGTTGGCACCCTGGCGGTCGGTATATGATGACAACGAAGAGTTTAACTGGAGATGTAAACCTCATTACATGGTGTTCAAAGGAAGATATGTTGCTGAGCAGAGACAGCTTGGTGAATTTCCCGCTTTTGCAAATGAGGGCACCAGTACCGCCTCGACGTCCAACAGATCTTGGTGTGTGGGAGAAGACAGAGTCGGCAGAGAGTGCTGCTGGTGAGGCAGTGTTTTCTGGGCAGATCCAGATTTCAGTCAGAGCAAGCACTTATAAATTCGAATGATTAACCAGCGCTTGGATTAATTCAGTCTTGTTTACAGCTGATTGGCAATTCTATAAGCCGAAGGTGAAAGAAGAGAGAGTGGGTGAGGCTTTCCTGAGTGTGGAAAGATTCTCAGGGTTGCGTCGTCTGCGACAGATTCCGTGTTTCCGGTAGCCATGAATGACGGGGATGCTGTCATAGCACATGTTGCCTGAATGAGTAGGAAAGGAGCGGAAAGTGATTTACAGTCCGTGTCCTTGCTCGGTGGACTTGCACAGGAAGACTCGCAGGTCTTTACCCAATTCGGTCTTCACACAATGAGGACTGACGCTTCTGCTGACGCTACAGAGAAGCAGTGTCTACATGTACCAGGAAGTTCACTGCTCACGCTTCACTTGATTGTTGTAGATTTTGGAAAAATCGAGTTGGTTTAACTTAACGATTGCATACCCAAGATCAGCTAATTTTGAAGAAATGTGATGAGTGGGTGAGAGATTAAGCTGAGCTTCATTTGTGAGAATCCACCTTGCCTGAATGAAAACAACAAAGCAGAGCTGACTGGACTCAAGGCCGTTTTGGAGCACAGACGAGGAGTGTCTCTGTGACTTGAACACAACATAACCCCTCTCAGATGTAAAGAAGAGTCACACTCACCCAGGCAAGCTTAAGTCTCACTCTCAAGTTAAGTGCAACACGCAGGGAAAGGATACCAGTGATTTTATGTTGTTTGCTAGGTTATCCTTTGGTAGCTGCGTCCTTGGTAGTATGAACCTAGGTTGGTTTAGCAATACGAACACTCTACTCCAAGTCCTGGTATTTTTTACTAACTTTAGCTTTTAACCTCAGATCTTTGTAGCACATCTGAATATGTGATACTTTGTTTGTTTCTTTGTGCCAGGTACCTGTGTCAGTGTGCTCTGACAGCTGTCCTCCAGGAACTCGTAAAGTGCTGCAGAAAGGAAAACCCATCTGCTGTTATGATTGTTTACCATGTCCTGAGGGAGAGATTAGCAACACTACAGGTATTTTTATTTTCTCCAAATGCATATTGACTGTACAAAATATAGAGTAGTGTACAAAATGTCTCCTAAAAGGCCGCTTTGCTTTTTATTCAGATTCCCCTGATTGCTTCCCATGCCTCAAGGAGTTCTGGCCTAATGCAGAGAGGGACACGTGTCTCCCCAAGCCTGTAGAGTTTCTTTCCATCAACGAGGTCCTAGGAATCATCCTGGCTGCATTCTCAGTTGGTGGTGCCTGTCTTGCCATTATAACAGCGGCTGTGTTCTATCATCACAGGACATCCCCAATTGTCAGGGCCAACAACTCTGAGCTGAGCTTCCTGCTGCTCTTCTCTCTGACTCTGTGTTTCTTATGTTCGTTAACTTTCATTGGAGCGCCCTCTGAGTGGTCCTGCATGCTGCGCCACACAGCATTTGGGATCACCTTTGTCCTCTGTATGTCTTGTGTTCTTGGAAAAACAATAGTGGTGTTAATGGCCTTCAGAGCTACACTCCCAGGAAGCAATGTGATGAAATGGTTTGGTCCTCCACAGCAAAGAATGACTGTAGTGTCTTTCACATTCATTCAAGTTATAATATGTACTATTTGGTTGGTTCTTAATCCTCCATTTCCAATGAAAAACTTAACAACATACAAGGAGAGAATCATCCTGGAGTGTGCATTAGGCTCAGCTGTTGGGTTCTGGGCTGTGCTCGGGTACATCGGCCTGCTGGCTGTCTTTTGCTTTGTGTTAGCTGTCCTGGCTCGGAAACTACCTGATAATTTTAATGAAGCCAAGCTGATCACCTTCAGCATGCTGATATTCTGTGCAGTGTGGATCACCTTTATCCCTGCATATGTCAGCTCTCCTGGGAAATTCACTGTGGCTGTGGAGATATTTGCCATTCTGGCCTCCAGTTTTGGACTGATATTGTGTATATTTGCTCCAAAGTGTTTCATCATATTGTTTAAGCCAGAGAAGAACACCAAGAAACATTTAATGAACAAAGATCAATTCTAAGATATATGAGGTTTGAAAAAAAGTTAATAGAAATTTGCAAGCATTGAGGTGGTTTTCTCATAAGTTTTGAAAGTAAATGTAGATGACTGAAGTGATACATTCCTCAGTGTGTGCTACATTTACAGAAAAGCTGAGTTACTGTGCTGCAGAATGTGTTGCTCTCATTATTGCTGTCCCTGTGAGAAGGAAAACTCAGCTTACTCAGTACATTGGACACTGAGGATTGTATTGCTTTAGTCAACTACATTTACCATCAACACTGATTGGACAGCAACATAAAATGTCACAAACCTTTCCATAGCATACTGCATGAAGCTTATAATGTGCACATTCAACCAGTTTTACATAACATTTTCACAAATGTTTTGAAGATATTAATGCCATGCTATGAACTTATTTAAAACATATTCTTTTATGATGAGCTAAATGAGTAAATAAATAAGGTTAAAATGCAAAAAAAAAAAAAGGCTTGGTTATGTGTTCTGTCTTGACACTGTCATGAAATTATTGCTTATTAAAAATATCTTTTCACACAATATCTAAATGGGATTGAACGACACAAACAAGTTATAAAAGGTACATTTGTTAGACTTAGACTAAACTGCAAAATGAAAAACCTCACAACATACAAGGAGAGGATCATCCTGGAGTGTGCATTAGGCTCAGCTGTTGGGTTCTGGGCTGTGCTCGGGTACATCGGCCTGCTGGCTGTCTTTTGCTTTGTGTTAGCTGTCCTGGCTCGGAAACTACCTGATAATTTTAATGAAGCCAAGCTGATCACCTTCAGCATGCTGATATTCTGTGCAGTGTGGATCACCTTTATCCCTGCATATGTCAGCTCTCCTGGGAAATTCACTGTGGCTGTGGAGATATTTGCCATTCTGGCCTCCAGTTTTGGACTAATATTGTGTATATTTGCTCCAAAGTGTTTCATCATATTGTTTAAGCCAGAGAAGAACACCAAGAAACATTTAATGAACAAAGATCAATCCTGAGATATATGAGGTTAGGAAAAAGTTAAAAGAGACTTTGCAAGCATTGAGGTGGATTTCCAAACAGTTTTGATATTAAACGTAGATGACTGAAGCGATACATTCCTCAGTGTGTGCTACATTTACAGAAAAGCTGAATTACTGTGCTGCAGAATGTGTTGCTCTCATTATTGTTGTCTCTGTGAGCAGGAGAACTCAGCTTTCTCAGTAAATTGGACACTGGGGATTGTATTGCTTTAGTGAACTACATTTACCATCAACACTGATTTGACAGCAACATAAAATGTGACAAACTTTCCCATAGAATACAGCATAATGCTTATAAGCTTTATCAATAAAAGAATGTGCACATTATGCATAATGTTCAACATTCAATACAGTCTTCACCTTTCAATATTGACAAAATATTTTACATGAAATATTTAACAAAGTTTTAACATAAAATGTTTCGTGAATTTCAATGCCATTTGGTGAATATTCTTTTAAAATGTTATAAACAAATTATTTTATGATGAGCTAGATGAGTAAGTGATTCTGTGTTCTGTCTTCACGCAGTCAGATTTTTTTTTTTTTTTTTTTTTTTTTTTTAAGGGATTCTGTATTCACATTATGTAAAATGGGATTGAACCACACAAACAAAATATTAAAGGTGCATTTGTTAGACTTAACTGCGATATGGCCAAAATATAAACATACAATGGCATAAGGGTAGGGCAAAATAAGAAAACCATTTGGGGTTGATAATGATAAGTTTGCAAAAGGAGACCAGAAGAGATTCTCTTTGGTGTACAGTAAACTGACGTACAGTAGAAGGAGGGATTGTTTGTTTGAAAAATCTATATAAACCAGTGATAACACACATGCAGTATTCCCACACAGACAGTTGAGGGATGGAGATCACTGCTCTCTCTATTAGCCTGATCCTGTCTCTGGGTCTGTGTGAGCTGAACTCAGCTCTTGCCTTGAATGTTTCTGGTGCTGGGGTCAGCTCTGAGGCTGCATCTGTAAAATGTAAGCTTCAGGGTACCACTCGTCTACCTGTATTTTCTGTGGATGGTGACTATGTTATTGGTGGTGTTTTCGCCCAACATATCAACATGCACACAGTGAAGCATAACTACACCTACATGCCTGAGCCACTAAGGTGCAAAGGGAGGTAAGTAAGAGGGAGAAATGTGGGATAAGATGATTTTACTGTATGAGGATGGAAATATTCTTAATTTAAATGACGTTCTGACGATTTGGTTTTCAAATCAAGTGCATTTATGACTTTTGACTGTGAGTATGAATTGCAGTTCTCCCATATGTTTTCTGTTAAAGTGACTTGTGCTTATGGAGCTGACATGAGTTTCTGTGTGCAGAATTAAGCCTCGTGGACTGCGCTTCTCACGCGCAATGATCTTCGCCATCGAGGAGATTAACAACAGCACGGAGCTGCTGCCGGGCATCAGACTCGGTTATCAGATCTTCGACTCGTGCGCCTCGGTGCCCGTGGCGGTGCATGTGTCATTCCAGCTTTCAAGCGGCCTGGACCCGGTGTTTTACACCGGCGACAACTGCTCACAGTCGGGTATGGTGATGGCAGTTGTTGGTGGGCCAGGGTCCACGTCATCCATCAGCATGTCGCGCATCCTCGGGCCTTTTAACATCCCTCAAGTGAATGTTTTTGATTTATAGCAAACTGTGTGTTTAATATAAATTTGAGCTGACTGTTTTGTCCCGTAAATAATTAAACTGTTGTTTTTCGTTAGGTGAGCCACTTTGCCACTTGTGCATGCCTGTCTGATAAGCAGCAGTACACGAGTTTCTTCAGAACAATCCCAAGTGACCAGTTCCAGGCTGACGCGCTGGCCAAGCTGGTCAAACACTTTGGCTGGACTTGGATAGGTGCTGTCCGGTCGGATTCAGATTATGGCAATAATGGCATTGCGTCTTTCCTGGCTGCGGCACGCAGAGAGGGGATCTGTGTGGAATACTCTGAAGCTTTTCATCGGACCAACCCACGTAGCAGGATCCAGAGAGTAGCTGACGTTATCCGCAGGTTTCTACATCACTGATTGTACTTTTTTCCCTGTGCTGACACTGACCTTCTGCACAAAGAACCGTAAAATGTGTTAAGATATATCTATATATATAATATATAATATTAATAATATATTATACTAATATTTCATATTTATATCATATTATTTTAGAGACTTATGTTGTGTCTTTTACACTGTCACGTGTATTTCTGTCATATTTGTTATTGGCATTCTTCTACAGAGAGGCCAAATACTGAACTATAATTTTCCATGCTATCTCTCACATGTATTTTTTTGTTTATGATCTCAATTTGATGTTTGTGCTGATATAATTTAATGAAGTATAATGTCTCTCCAGGTCGACATCTATGGTTGTTGTGGCATTTACATCGAATGCAGACATGAAGATTTTGCTAGAAGTGCTTTCTCTTGAGCCTTTTCCGCCTCGCCAGTGGATAGGCAGTGAGGCCTGGGTAACAGACCCAGACATGCTGAGGTTCAGCTTCTGTGCTGGAGCTATTGGATTTGGCATTGAGCAATCAGTCATCCCAGGTCTGAGAGACTTCTTGCTGGACCTCTCTCCCTCTAAAGTGGCTGCCTCTCCACTGCTCACTGAGTTCTGGGAGGATGTATTCAACTGCAGGCTGAAAAAAAGTGAGTGAGTTTAATCTTATGATCTTACCCTTATTTTTTAGGTTTGTTGTTTTCTCTGTCTATCTGAGTGGAGCAGCTGTTGCTTTTAGACTAAATCTGAGTATTTGCATGAATCAGAACTCTGTTGTTATTGAACTGACTAATGAGGAGACAATAAGGTTTATCTATTTCATCTCATTTGAAATTATGATCTTTCAGTTCAGGTTTTGGCATTCTGCTGTCCTGTTTAAGGTTTTGTATAAACTTTGCTACAGGGTTTTTTATGTCAACACTAAAGCCAAGAACACACCCACACAATATAGAGACAGTCTCCAGGCCATTAAGCTAAATAGAGAAGAAAAAATGTAATTACAGCACATATCAGTTTCAGTATATGCTTGTCTGCATGTAATTAAATATTATACCAACTATTATACCAACGTCCGCATCGGACGGCCATTTACTGCGTGTCATTCCCCTCTCTCTGCCCCCTGCTTCCTGTCTCTCTTCAGCTATCCTGTCCATTAAAGGCATGAAAAAGCCCAAAAAAATACATTTAAAAAAAAAAAATTATACCAACAGTAATTTCAGATCTTTTGCGTATTTTAAACACATAAAGATGGGTCTAGTAAGTATGTAAATTACACATTTTTTTATAGTTTAAACATACAGTTTTTTAACATGCACATCAAATCAAATATCAAAAGTAGTTTATATATCCCTAAGGGAAAAAATCAGTTAGTCTGTTAGCTATCAGAAAGAGACATGAGACCACAGTAAAATTCCTTTTATGTTTTTTTATTGTATAAAAAGTTTGTCCATTGAAATAGATTAAATTACATTTCTAGTCTTAGCAACCCTATAATTCAGCACTCACCCACCGCAACCTGCTACCAAACATTTTGGGCTTCAGTATCTTGCTCAAGATTTTCAGCATCTACACTGCCAGTGTCAGGGATTGAAGTAATGGCCTTTCAATTAGTGAATGATGGTTAAAAAATAAGGCTTATACAAATAGAAACAGCAACCACTGAAAAATAAATGAACTGCTGCAAAACTGTTTTTTGATTTGAGAGTGCTTTTAATTGAAAATACATGTTTTACATCTATATAATTGCAATATAGACGAGTTGCTGCAATAAGTTGTAATTTTTAGGTTTGAAAAAAAAATCCCTTTTCTCTGTCTCTCTGTGATTTTAGGTGCAGTCACAAACGAGAGAGTGTGTGATGGAAGTGAAGACATAAAGACGCTCCAGAATCCGTACACTGACACATCTCAGCTCCGGATCACTAACATGGTATACAAGGCTGCTTATGCAATAGCACATGCAATTCATAATGCAGTGTGTCAGGAAAGACAGTCTACAACTCACTGTCACAAATTCACCAGGATAGAGTCTGAAGAGGTCAGTGAAAAACAAATAGGTGACCACACCAATACACCGATGTCCTATTTAAACTTAAAATGTATAAATTCATGATATTGAAACAAATTATATTTTCATTATCTGCTGTGCCAATTTGCACCATCAGTGCAATGCAAATGTTTCATCTTTACCATATTTCTAGGGCCGGAGCACTAACAGTGCGAGGACCCTATTGAAATTGTTCTATTTATTATTATAATGGCAAATGAATCAAGTTTTTTGAGGGCTTTATCATTTTCCAAAACTCACCAGATTTGGAAAAAAATTCAAGCCAGTCGAAAATGTACGTCTTTCATTGGTTTCAGAAATGGGTGTGGCAAAATGACCTAATAGCGCCCCCTAGAATTGAACCCCTGAAACAGGTTTGTCGTAGAGACATGAAATTTGGTACATATTTGTATCAAGAATACCCCAAAACGAACAGGATTGTCAGCAATCTTGGATCGAAAATGGTGTTTTGTTGTTGACTTTTTTTGCCATTTCCACTCCGCATACTTTAACAAACTCCTCCTACAGATTTAATTCAACTTAAACTTCAGACTTAGTCAGTATCATCAGACGGCCTTTGGGATCAAAAGTTATTAAAAGCTATACCAATTGTTACACTATGTGGGTGTGGCATGGCGGCAAAATCTGATGTCTTGGCATAAAACACGAGATTGTTATAACTTTGCCATACTTTGTCCGATCTGGTCCAAACTTCTCCTGCTTCAGAAGAGTCCAGCCCTGAACTCTTCTATATAACAATATTTTATAAAGCCCAGCCCCTTATGCTCTAACCACGACCACTTTGCATACTTTTGCAAACACCTCCAACAGATTTAACCTGATTGACTTCAAACTTGGTCAATACCATCATAAAGCCTTTGGGATCAAAATGTATTAAAAGCTTGACTGACCGTCACGCTATGTGGGCGTGGCAGGGCAGCAAAATATGGCATTTTTTTCATAAAATACGAGACTGTATAGCTTGACCATATATTATCCAATCTGCCTCAAACTTGTCATGCATGATGATAGTTCATCACTGAAAAGTTCTACATTACAATATTTCATAAAGTCCCGCCCCTTATGATTTAACCACACCCCCTTTCATAACTAATTAACTGTTTCTCCTCGAGACTTGTATGAGGTGTCAGTGTACTCAGCAGAGATTCCCTGTTTAACTAGTGATCGATTACCCCGCCTCTTTTGGTTAGCCACTCCCCCTTTTCCATAACTAATGAACCGTTTGTCCGGTGGACTTGTATGAGGTGTCGGTGTACTCAGCAGAGAGTCCCTGTTTAACGGGTCATTGATTTCGTAAAAAACGCAAAAAAAACTGTGAAAGAATCACAGAGCTCAGAAACACCTGAATATGGGGCTGTGCCAATTCGCTATACTTTAACACAGAAGTTTAAGCGTATTTTGAGACTTGGGACTTCATTGGGTCACAGTTTGATCTCACGATAGTCATGAATTCGCAGTTTATGTTTGATGCTTTTTTCAGCGCGTTTCAGAGTTTATAATGGGTGTGTATTCGGCGGAATGCTCAGAGCTAGAGTGGATGACATCACAGCTAGAGTGGAGAGAGGCTGGGACTTTTTTCTGATATTTTTCTCTGAAAAACATCAAATCAGATAAGGGCAAATCGTAGAGAATCTTGTGCTTGTCACAAACATCCTACACTGAAATCAATAAGACTTACGGATTTGGCTCAGTGAGCCTGATTGTGACAGCAATTCCAACTAAATGTTCCATAGAAACTTACGTAAACAGAAAAATCCCAATTTATAAACTGTGATTTTGCTCACATTTTCTTTAGTACAAATAAGAAACCTACATCAACGGATTCAGAAGACAATTTTCTTTCTGATGATGCTAATATTTTGTTGTTAGGACTCATGTTTTTTTTTTTTTAAATAAAGAGTAGTTTGAGGGATTGATGAGACATTGTGTGCCTCTCCCCTTTCCACTTTTATAATGATGACGTAAACACCAACACAACCAGCAAAGTCATGACGAGACAGGCCTTCAAAATAAAAGCCCACAATGGTATCTGTATGTTAACAGGAATCTTGGACCATTTTTTTTTTTTTTTGTTCATAACAAAGCGACAAATACTCAAAACAATAACTCGTTTGTGCAAAGCAACGACTAGTTTAGTACAATAAAGTCCTGATAGGTAACTGTCTTAAAAGGAAACCCAGGAATATGAATAATTGTTAAAAAGCGAAGATCTGTTGTTTTAACAGCAACAGGTAGTCATTGTGAAGCAATAATCTGTTGTGCATGAAGCAAGGAGTATTAAAGTAATCAGTAGTCGTTGTGAAGCAACAAGTGAATTAGTAGAATAAAAGCTTGAGAGGTAACTGTGTCTAAACAGGAAATCCAGCAGTACGAGTATTCGTTGCAAGGTAAAGTAATTATATCTTTATAAGAAGTTAACAAAGTGGCTGTATTGTAAAAGCACATTCTCAACCTTTCAGCTTAAATTTTATCGTTTATTTTCTCTTACTTTATTTTATCCTCACAGGTTCTTATGCAGTTAAAGAAAGTAAATTTTTCTCGAAATGGTTATGATGTGTCATTTGATGGCAACGGGGATCCTGTGGCTACATATGAGCTGATTAACTGGCAAAAAACTAAGAGTGGCAACGTGGAGATGGTGACAGTGGGACACTATGATGCATCACTGCCGGTTGGCCAGGAGTTCCGTATCAACAGGAACCTCACCTGGGTGGAGGGCAGCACACAAGTAAGGAGCCCAAAAGTTCGAGTTTAACAAATTTAAGTATAAAATCTGAAAGTCTTACATGGTATGAATTGTTTTTGGTCCAATTCTACAATTCTACAATGTCATTTGGCAGACGCTTATATCCAAACCGACGTACAAATGAGAGGTAATACACCACAAGCAAAGATGAAGTCAAGAAGCATAGCAAGAGTAAGTCCCGTGGGTTAAGTTTGAGTCCATTAGGACCTAAGTGTTTTTAGGTTGCGCAAGCAGTCAGTGCGATACTTAATGTGTCATTTGTGTCGATCAAGTGTGAAGGTGTCAGTAAAGAGTTGGGTCTTCAGTCTCTTCTTAAAAATTGATAAGGACTCAGCAGATCGGATGGAGTTTGGAAGGTCCTTCCACCACCGGGGAACTACAGAGGAGAAGAGTCTGGTTTGAGATGTAGAGCCCTGCAGCGGCGGAGGAGCCAGACGTCTTTCACCACGAAGAGTACAGTGGGCGGGAGGGTATGTGGACCAGAACAAAGGAGGTCAGATATGCAAGGGATGTGCCAAGTTGCTATTTTGTATGCAAGAGACAGGGCTTTGAATTTGATGTAGGCTGCGACTGGGAGCCAGTGCAGAAAGATGAGTAGCGGAGTGACATGTGCTCTCTTGGGCTGGTTGAAGACCAGATGCGTCGCTGCATTCTGGATCATCTGCAGAGGCTTGGTGGTGCATGCAGGGAGTCCTGCAAGTTGAGAGTTGCAGTAGCCCAAGTGTGATGTCCCGAGGGCCTGAACCAGGAGTTGTGTTGTTTGCTTGGTCAGGTAGGGTCTGAATTTCCTGATGTCGTATAAGGCGAACCCACACAGTCTTGCAATTGAGGACACATGAACCTTGAAGGTCAGTTGGTCATCAGTCATGACATCCATGTTGATGTGTCCGCAAGGTGAGCAGAGGTTCAGAATGTGGGTTTGTTTGCTGGGAAGGGAAGGAACAGCTGGGTATCATCACAAAAACAATGGGATGAGAATCCATGATTGCGAATGATTGCACCAAGTGAGGTGGTGTAAATTGAGAAAAGAAGGGGGCCTAGCACTGATCCTTGAGGCACCCCAGTGGAAAGATTTTGTAGTTTGGATACTTCTCCCTTCCATAATACTTTTAAAGATCTCCCTGCAAGGTAGGATGTGAACCATCAGAGGGCAGAACCTGATATACCAAGTTTTGTAAGTGTAGAGAGGAGGATTTGGTGGTTAACAGTGTTGATGGCTGCATAGAGGTCCAGCAGCCATAGGGCTGATGGTTGGCCAGCTGCTCTAGTCAATCCATGTTCCTCATGCCTATACCTGCTGTAAAAAGATTAATAACAAAGTTACAGCATTCTTGCATAATACTACCCCTTCATCTTATCCAAAAATGTTCCCTTGATTGAAGATTGTTGGCGACTTGGGCAAAATTTGGTTGGGGTAATTTGAAGAATGCAGGCCGATGATCAGCTAATTTTGAAAAAAAATGATGAGTGTGTGAGAGATTACACTAAGCTTCATTCATAAGAAAACACCTCACCTGAAAGAAAATGACCAATCAGAGCCAAGTGGACTCGAACGTAGCAGTAAATCATGTTAATGGCTGCTTGTGATCTGCAGTCAAACTAGGAAGCACTTTTCCAAGATTCTGTTTGTTGACTTTGTGCAAGAGAAGCTTTCACTCCACTTTAAATTCTGGCTTTTTTAATCTACTTTAGCTTTTTAACCTCAGAGCTGTGTAGAACATCTGAATATATGATATTTTGTTTTGTTTCTTTGTGCCAGGTACCTGTGTCAGTGTGCTCTGACAGCTGTCCTCCAGGAACTCGTAAAGTGCTGCAGAAAGGAAAACCCATCTGCTGTTATGATTGTTTACCATGTCCTGAGGGAGAGGTTAGCAATGCTACAGGTATTTTTATTTTCTCCAAATATATATTGACTGTACAACATACAGTACTTTACAGTATGTCTCCTAAAAGCCCCTTTGCTTTATATTCAGATTCCTCTGATTGTTTCCCATGCCTCAAGGAGTTCTGGCCTAATGCAGAGAGGGACACGTGTCTCCCCAAGCCTGTAGAGTTTCTTTCCTTCAACGAGGTCCTAGGAATCATCCTGGCTGCATTCTCAGTTGGTGGTGCCTGTCTTGCCATGATAACAGCGGCTGTGTTCTATTGTCACAGGACATCCCCAATTGTCAGGGCCAACAACTCTGAGCTGAGCTTCCTGCTGCTCTTCTCTCTGACTCTGTGTTTCTTATGTTCATTAACTTTCATTGGAGTGCCCTCTGAGTGGTCCTGCATGCTGCGCCACACAGCATTTGGGATCACCTTTGTCCTCTGTATGTCTTGTGTTCTTGGAAAAACAATAGTAGTGTTAATGGCCTTCAGAGCTACACTCCCAGGAAGCAATGTGATGAAATGGTTTGGTCCTACACAGCAAAGAATGACTGTAGTGTCTTTCACGTTCATTCAAGTTATAATATGTACTATTTGGTTGGTTCTTAATCCCCCGTTCCCAATGAAAAACCTCACAACATACAAGGAGAGAATCATCCTGGAGTGTGCATTAGGCTCAGCTGTTGGGTTCTGGGCTGTGCTCGGGTACATCGGCCTGCTGGCTGTCTTTTGCTTTGTGTTAGCTGTCCTGGCTCGGAAACTACCTGATAATTTTAATGAAGCCAAGCTGATCACCTTCAGCATGCTGATATTCTGTGCAGTGTGGATCACCTTTATCCCTGCATATGTCAGCTCTCCTGGGAAATTCACTGTGGCTGTGGAGATATTTGCCATTCTGGCCTCCAGTTTTGGACTAATATTGTGTATATTTGCTCCAAAGTGTTTCATCATATTGTTTAAGCCAGAGAAGAACACCAAGAAGCATTTAATGAACAAAAATCAATCCTGAGAAATATGAGGTTTGAAAAATAAGTGATTTGCAAGCATTGAGGTGGTTTTCTCATAAGTTTTGAAAGTAAATGTAGATGACTGAAGCGATACATTCCTCAGTGTGTGCTACATTTACAGAAAAGCTGAGTTACTGTGCTGCAGAATGTGTTGCTCTCATTATTGCTGTCTCTGTGAGAAGGAAAACTCAGCTTACTCAGTAAATTGGACACTGAGGATTGTATTGCTTTAGTCAACTACATTTACCATCAACACTGATTGGACAGCAACATAAAATGTGACAAACCTTTCCATAGCATACCGCATGAAGCTTATAATGTGCACATTCAACCAGTTTTACATAACATTTTCACAAATGTTTTGAAGATATTAATGCCATGCTATGAACTTATTTAAAACATATTCTTTTATGATGAGCTAAATGAGTAAATAAAGAAGGTTAAAATGCAAAAAAAAAGGCTTGGTTATGTGTTCTGTCTTGACACTGTCATGAAATTATTGCTTATTAAAAAATATCTTTTCACACAATATCTAAATGGGATTGAACGACACAAACAAGTTATAAAATGTACATTTGTTAGACTTAGACTAAAGTGCAATATGAGCTAAAAAGGAAAAAGAGTATAACGGTTGGATGAATTTGGGAAACCATTTTATGTTTACCATGATAATGCAAGAGGAGGAAAAGACACATGGGAACTGTATGCGGAGAAATAATTCTCTTTGGTGTACAGTAAGCTGCTGTACAGTAGAAGGAGGGATGATTTGTTTGGAAAATCTATATAAACCAGTGATAACACACATGCAGTATTCCCACACAGACAATTGAGGGATGGAGATCACTGCTCTCTCTATTAGTCTGATCCTGTCTCTGTGTGAGCTGAACTCAGCTCTTGTCTTGAATGTTTCTGGTGCTAGGGTCAGCTCTGAGGCTGCACCTGTAAAATGTAAGCTACAGAGTACCACTCGTGTACCTGCATTCTCAGTGGATGGTGACTACGTCATTGGTGGTGCTTTCTCTATACATTACAACATGCACACAGTGGAGAATAACTACACCTACATGCCTGAGCCACTAAGGTGCAAAGGGAGGTTAGTAAGAGGGAGAAATGTGGGATAAAAGGATTTTAGACTGTGTGAGAATGGAAATGTTCTTAATTTTTTATTGACTTGCTGACAATTTGGTTCACAGATACAGTTCACTTACAGTGGATATGAATGGCAGTTCTACTATATATATCTGTGAAAATTGTTGCATGTGCTTATCGAGTTGACATGAGTTTATGTGTGCAGCATTATCCCCCGTGAACTGCGCTTCTCAAGTGCAATGATCTTCACCATCGAGGAGATTAACAACAGCACGGAGCTGCTGCCGGGCATCAGACTCGGTTATCAGATCTACGACTCGTGTGCCTCGGTGCCTGTGTTTGTCCATGTGGCATTCCAGCTTTCAAACGGCCTGGACCCGGTGTTTTACACAGGCGACAACTGCTCACAGTCTGGTATGGTGATGGCAGTTGTTGGTGAGTCTGGGTCCACGCCATCCATCAGCATGTCGCGCGTCCTCAGGCCTTTTAACATCCCTCAAGTAAATGTTTTGAATTCATGGCAAACTGTGTGTTTAATATAAAGTTGAGCTGATTGTTTTGTCCCGTTCAATAATTGCACTGTTGTTTTTCGTTAGGTGAGCCACTTTGCCACGTGTGCATGCCTGTCTGATAAGCAGCAGTACCCGAATTTCTTCAGAACAATCCCAAGTGACCAGTTCCAGGCTGATGCGCTGGCCAAGCTGGTCAAACACTTTGGCTGGACTTGGATAGGTGCTGTCAGGTCGGATTCAGATTATGGCAATAATGGCATGGCGACTTTCCTGGCCGCAGCACGCAGAGAAGGGATTTGTGTGGAATACTCTGAAGCTTTCTATCGGACCAACCCACGTAGCAGGATCCAGAGAGTAGCTGACGTTATCCGCAGGTTTCTACATCACTGATTGTGGTTTTGTTTCATGTGCTGACACTGACCTTCTGCACACAGAACCATTAAACGTGTAAACATTTAAGGTTGAAGATTTTTATTATCTAAGACACCTTAGAAGTGTATCTTTTACACCACATGTATTTCTCTTATATTTGACAGTGTTCTTCATGTCAGTGAGTCCAAATTCTAAACTATAGTTTTCTATGCTATCTCCCACATGTATGTTTGTATTTATTATCTTACTTTTATGTTCATGTTTACCTAATATAATGAACTACAATGTCTCACTAGGTCAACAGCTGTGGTTGTTGTGGCATTTACAGCCAATGAAGACATGAGGATTTTGCTAGAGGAGCTTTCTCTTGAGCCTTTTTCACCTCGCCAGTGGATAGGCAGTGAGTGTTGGGTAACAGACCCAGACATGCTGAGGTTCAGCTTCTGTGCTGGAGCTATTGGATTTGGCATTGAGCAATCAGTCATCCCAGGTCTGAGAGACTTCCTGCTGGACCTCTCTCCCTCTAAAGTGGCTGCCTCTCCACTGCTCACTGAGTTCTGGGAGGATGCATTCAACTGCAGGCTGAAAAAAAGTGAGACAGTTGAATCTTATGTGAGGGTCATTGTATATCAGTTTTGTTGTTTTTCTCTGTCTATCTGAGTGGTGCAGCAGCCTTAAGACCAAATCTGGGATTTAGCATGAAATCTGTTGTTACTGGACTGAGTCATGAGGAGGCAATAAGGTGCATCACTTTGAACCTCACTTGAAATTATTATCTTTCAGGTCAGGTTTTGGCATTCTGCTGTGTTGGAGGTTTTGTATAAACTTTGCAACAGTGTTTTCATTTCAATGCTAAAACCACAAACACAAGCACACAATATAGAGACAGTCTCCAGGTCATTAAGCTAAATAGAATTGAAAAATTGTAATTACAGCACATATCAGTTACAAATTATGCTTTTCTGCATTTAATGAATGTATTACTCAGACAGTGATTTCAGATTATTTACTTAAAAAAAACACTATAACACTGTTCAAGTCAGTATGTTAATTATATATTTTCACAGTTTAAATATAAACAGTTTTTTTAACATGCACATATTGTCACTGTCAGTTTGTATACACAGAAACAGACATGACACCACAGTCAATTCCTTGTATGTGTACAGATATTTGACCAGTTAAATAGACTGAATTATAATAGAAAAATGGATTGATTTTAAAAAGCACTTTTCTAGTCTTTGCAACATTACAAGTCAGCACTCACCCATTCACATACATTCATACATTGGTGGCCGAGGCTATCATGTAAGGTGCTACCAAATCATTTTAGGCTGCACTATCTTGCTTAAGAATTTTACCATCTACACTGTCAGTGACAGGGATCTAACTAACGGCCTTTCAATCAGTGAATGATAGTTGAAAATAGGGCTGATGGAAGCGGAAACAGCAACTATACAAAAATTAAATAAAGATGTCTGCAAAGTACTGTTTTTTGTTGCGAGAATGCTTTAACCTAAAAATGCAATTACTTGTAATTTTTAGGGTTGAAAAAACATCCCTTTCCTCTGTCTCTGTGTGGTTTTAGGGGCAGACACAAACAAGAGTGTGTGTGATGGAAGTGAAGACATAAAGACGCTCCAGACTCCGTACACTGACACATCTCAGCTCCGGATCACTAACATGGTATACAAGGCTGTTTATGCAATAGCACATGCCATTCATAATGCAGTGTGTCAGGAAACAAATTCTACAAATCACTGTGACAAATTCAGCAGGATAGAGTCTGAAGAGGTCAGTTGAAACCACCAGGTGAACACACCAATGTCCTTTTTATAGCTATAATGTACATTTTTATGGAATTAAATGGTTAACCTTTAAAATGTTATTTATTTGAATATATCAAGTATTTACTTCATTCTCACAGATTCTCATGCAGTTAAAGAAAGTACAGTTTTCTAAAAATGGTTATGATGTGTCATTTGATGCCAACGGGGATCCTGTGGTCACATACGAGCTGGTGAACTGGCAAAAAACTGAGAGTGGCAACATCGAGTTGGTGACAGTCGGACACTACGATGCATCACTGCCTGTTGGCAGAGAGTTCCGTATCAACAGGAACCTCACCTGGGTGGAGGGCAGCACACAAGTAAGGAGCCTAAAAGCTCTAGTTTAAAATATACGGTTGCCCATAAAGTTGGAATAATTTTGTTTTCACACACAATTCACGAGTTATTGTGGTTTCATTTTCACCGTGATGTGTTTGGAATTGATTAATTAATAATGTTTTGAGAAGATATACACTTTATCTGTAAATTATGAGTCACCTCCTCACAATCATTTCATGGAAAGAGGTAACAAATACTTTTTTTAACTTGAAGGGCGACAGTGTATTTAAATTTAAAATTTTACAGTCTCACATCATATGAAGTGTTTTAGGTCCCTGTTCCTCTTGCCTGTACTCGAGTTAAAAATGAATTCCAAAGTTACAGCATTTAAGCATAACACTCCCCTTCATCTCATCCAAAAGTGTTCCATTGCTGAATTGCAGTACAGGGATAGTCATATAAAAAATAATTTTTGACTTGATTGTTGTAGATTTTGGAAAAATTAAGTTGGTTTAACTTAACGATTGCATGCCCATGATCAGCTAATTTTGAAGAAATATGGTGAGTGGGTGAGAAATTACACTGAGCTTCATTTGTGAGAATCCACCTTGCCTGAATGAAAACAACCAAACAGAGCTGAGTGGACTCAAGGCCATTTTGGAGCACAGACAAGGAGTGTCTCGGTGACTTGAACACAACATAACCCCTCTCAGATGTAGGAAGAGTCACACTCACCCAGGCAAGTCTCACTCTAAAGTTAAGTGCAACATGCAGGGAAAGGATACCAGTGATTTTATGTAATTTGCTAGGTTATCCTTTGGTAGCTGCATCCTTGGTAGTATGAACCTAGGTTGGTTTAGCAACACTAACACTCTACTCCAAGTCCTGGTATTTTTACCAACTTTAGCTTTTAACCTCAGATCTTTGTAGCACATCTGAATATATGATATTTTCTTTATATCTTTGTGTCAGGTACCTGTGTCAGTGTGCTCTGACAGCTGTCCTCCAGGAACTCGTAAAGTGCTGCAGAAAGGAAAACCCATTTGCTGTTATGATTGTTTACCATGTCCTGAAGGAGAGATTAGCAATGCTACAGGTATTTTTATTTTCTCCAAATACATATTGACTGTACAAAATATAGAGTAGTGTACAGTATGTCTACTAAAAGGACGCTTTGCTTTTTATTCAGATTCCCCTGATTGTCTCCCATGCCTCAAGGAGTTCTGGCCTAATGCAGAGAGGGACACGTGTCTCCCCAAGCCTGTAGAGTTTCTTTCCTTCAACGAGGTCCTAGGAATCATCCTGGCTGCATTCTCAGTTGGTGGTGCCTGTCTTGCCATGATAACAGCGGCTGTGTTCTATCGTCACAGGTCATCCCCGATTGTCAGGGCCAACAACTCTGAGCTGAGCTTCCTGCTGCTCTTCTCTCTGACTCTGTGTTTCTTATGTTCATTAACTTTCATTGGAGCGCCCTCTGAGTGGTCCTGCATGCTGCGCCACACAGCATTTGGGATCACCTTTGTCCTCTGTATGTCTTGTGTTCTTGGAAAAACAATAGTAGTGTTAATGGCCTTCAGAGCTACACTCCCAGGAAGCAATGTGATGAAATGGTTTGGTCCTCCACAGCAAAGAATGACTGTAGTGTCTTTCACGTTCATTCAAGTTATAATATGCACCATTTGGTTGGTTCTTGATCCTCCATTTCCAATGAAAAACCTCACAACATACAAAGAGAGAATCATCCTGGAGTGTGCATTAGGCTCAGCTGTTGGGTTCTGGGCTGTGCTCGGGTACATCGGCCTGCTGGCTGTCTTTTGCTTTGTGTTAGCTGTCCTGGCTCGGAAACTACCTGATAATTTTAATGAAGCCAAGCTGATCACCTTCAGCATGCTGATATTCTGTGCAGTGTGGATCACCTTTATCCCTGCATATGTCAGCTCTCCTGGGAAATTCACTGTGGCTGTGGAGATATTTGCCATTCTGGCCTCCAGTTTTGGACTAATATTGTGTATATTTTTTTTTTTTTTAGTCGTGACATCATTAATCTTGTCGCTTGCTTAGTGCATCTGAGGGCGCAACTCCTTCAGTCACCCTTTTCTGTTGGGGATGGTCCCTTAGCCTTTGTTCAACCAAGAACTACCTGCAAGGCAGCAGGACTATTTAACCATAGCTGGTGCAGGGATTGGTATGCAGCCAGGGTGTATCCACACAACGGTGAGCCTTGTGCTACATACCTAAGGGGTCCCTGCTCCTCCAGTGGACTATGCACGGCAGGGGCGTCCTTTTCCCTGAGCCAGGGGTAAACCTGACCGCACACCGGACTTACAATCCAGGAGCTGGGAGCAGCAATGGCCGACAGGACCCGATGGAAAGACGTGTCATCTAGGATCTCGACGACAGTCGAAGGATGATGATGATGATGATGATGTGTATATTTGCTCCAAAGTGTTTCATCATATTGTTTAAGCCAGAGAAGAACACCAAGAAGCATTTAATGAACAAAAATCAATCCTGAGAAATATGAGGTTTGAAAAATAAGTGATTTGCAAGCATTGAGGTGGTTTTCTCATAAGTTTTGAAAGTAAATGTAGATGACTGAAGCGATACATTCCTCAGTGTGTGCTACATTTACAGAAAAGCTGAGTTACTGTGCTGCAGAATGTGTTGCTCTCATTATTGCTGTCTCTGTGAGAAGGAAAACTCAGCTTACTCAGTAAATTAGACACTGAGGATTGTATTGCTTTAGTCAACTACATTTACCATCAACAGTGATTGGACAGCAACATAAAATGTGACAAACTTTTCCATAGCATACCGTATGAAGCTTATAATGTGTGCATTCAACCAGTTTTATGTAACATTTTCACAAATGTTTTGAAGATATTAATGCCATGCTATGAACTAATTTAAAACATATTCTTTTATGATGAGCTAAATGAGTAAATAAATATGGTTAAAATGCAAAAAAAGGCTTGGTTATGTATTCTGTCTTCACACTGTCATGAAATTATTGCTTATTAAAAAAAAACCTTTTCACACATTATGTAAAATGGGATTGAACGACACAAACAAGATATAAAAGGTACATTTGTTAGACTTAGACTAAACTGCAATATGAGCAAAAAAGAAAAAAAAAAGGGTGTAACGGTTTGATAAAGTTGGGAAACCATTTGGTGTTTACAATGATTATGCAAGAGGAGGAAAAGACACATGGGAACTGTATGCGGATAATATTGTACGGCCCATAGAAAGAATTCTCTTTGGTGTACAGTAAGCTGACGTACAGTAGAAGGAGGGACGGTTTGTTTAAAAAATCTATATAACTCAGTGATACCTCACATGCAGTATTCCCACACAGACAGTTGAGGGATGGAGATCACTGCTCTCTCTATTAGCCTGATCCTGTCTCTGGGTCTGTATGAGCTGAACTCAGCTCTTGCTTTGAATGTTTCTGGTGCTGGGGTCAGCTCTGAGGCTGCATCTCTAAAATGTAAGCTACAGGGTACCACTCGTCTCCCTGCTTTCTCAGTGGATGGTGACTACATTATTGGTGGTGCTTTCTCTATACATTACAACATGCACACAGTGGAGAATAACTACACCTACATGCCTGAGTCGCTAAGGTGCAAAGGGAGGTTAGTAAGAGGGAGAAATGTGGGATAAGAGGATTTTAGACTGTGTGAAGAAGGAAATGTTCTTAATTTTATTGATTTCCTGATAATTTGGTTGACAGATGTAGTTTAAAATAACGTATTTACAGTGGATATGAATTGCAGTTATACTATATATATCTGAAAATTGTTAAATGTGCTTATGGAGTTGACATGAGTTTCTGTGTGCAGCATTATCCCCCGTGAACTGCGCTTCTCACGCGCAATGATCTTCGCCATCGAGGAGATTAACAACAGCACGGAGCTGCTGCCGGGCATCAGACTTGGTTATCAGATCTACGACTCGTGCGCCTCGGTGCCCGTGGCTGTGCATGTGGCATTCCAGCTTTCAAACGGCCTGGACCCGGTGTTTTACACAGGCGACAACTGCTCACAGTCTGGTATGGTGATGGCAGTTGTTGGTGAGTGTGGGTCCACGCCATCCATCAGCATGTCGCGCGTCCTCGGGCCTTTTAACGTCCCTCAAGTAAATGTTCTGAATTTCTGTCAATCTGCTTGTTCAAACTTGAGCTGATTGTTTTGTCCCGTTCAGTAATTGCACTATTGTTTTTCATTAGGTGAGCCACTTTGCCACTTGTGCATGCCTGTCGGATAAGCAGCAGTACCCGAGTTTTTTCAGAACAATCCCAAGTGACCAGTTCCAGGCTGACGCGCTGGCCAAGCTGGTCAAACACTTTGGCTGGACTTGGATAGGTGCTGTCCGGTCGGATTCAGATTATGGCAATAATGGCATGGCGTCTTTCCTGGCCGCAGCACGCAGAGAGGGGATCTGTGTGGAATACTCTGAAGCTTTCTATCGGACAAACCCACGTAGCAGGATCCAGAGAGTAGCTGACGTTATCCGCAGGTTTCTACATCACTGATTGTAGTTTTTCTCCTTGTGCTGACACTGACCTTTTAAATACAAAACCACAACAAATGTTATAAAATATAATCATTTTTATCAGCCCCATTAACACAGGAAATATATGTCTCTAACCTTTTGGATAATTCTCTCATATTCATCAGAGACATTGTGAGCCAATGAGACCGAATGATGTTTGATTAAAATGTCTTGATACACGTTTAAAAACATACTTTTTATGTGATATGGTATAATATATAATGCACAATATCTCCAGGTCGACAGCTATGGTTGTTGTGGCATTTACATCGACTGTAGATCTGAGGATTCTGCTAGAGGAGCTTTCTCTTGAGCCTTTTCCACCTCGCCTGTGGATAGGCAGTGAGTCTTGGGTAACAGACCCAGACATGCTGAGGTTCAGCTTCTGTGCTGGAGCTATTGGATTTGGCATTGAGCAATCAGTCATCCCAGGTCTGAGAGACTTCCTGCTGGACCTCTCTCCCTCTAAAGTGGCTGCCTCTCCACTGCTCACTGAGTTCTGGGAGGATGCATTCAACTGCAGGCTGAAAAAAAGTGAGACAGTTGAATCTTATGTGAGGGTCATTGTATATCAGTTTTGTTGTTTTTCTCTGTCTATCTGAGTGGTGCAGCAGCCTTAAGACCAAATCTGGGATTTAGCATGAAATCTGTTGTTACTGGACTGAGTCACGAGGAGGCAATGAGTTGCATCACTTCGAACCTCACTTGAAATTATTATCTTTCAGGTCAGGTTTTGGCATTCTGCTGTGTTGGAGGTTTTGTATAAACTTTGCAACAGTGTTTTCATTTCAATGCTAAGGCCACGAACACAAGCACACAATATAGAGACAGTCTCCAGGTCATTAAGCTAAATAGAATTGAAAAATTGTAATTACAGCACATATCAGTTACAGCATATGCTTGTCTGCATTTAATGAATATATTACTCAGACAGTGATTTCAGATTATTTACTTTAAAAAAAAACAGGATAACACTGTTCAAGTCAGTATGTTAATTATATATTTTCACAGTTTAAATATAAACAGTTTTTTTAACATGCACATATTGTCACTGTCAGTTTATATACACAGAAACAGACACGACACCACAGTCAATTCCTTGTATGTGCACAGATACTTGACCAGTTAAATAGACTGAATTAAAATAGAAAAATGGATTGATTTTAAAAAGCACTTTTCTAGTCTTTGCAACATTACAAGTCAGCACTCACCCATTCACATACATTCATACATTGGTGGCCGAGGCTATCATGTAAGGTGCTACCAAATCATTTTAGGCTGCACTATCTTGCTTAAGAATTTTACCATCTACACTGTGAGTGTCAGGGATCTAACTAACGGCCTTTCAATCAGTGAATGATGGTTGAAAATAGGGCTGATGGAAGCGGAAACAGCAACTATACAAAAAATAAATAAAGATGTCTGCAAAGTACTGTTTTTTGTTGCGAGAATGCTTTAACCTAAAAATGCAATTACTTGTAATTTTTAGGGTTGAAAAAACATCCCTTTTCTCTGTCTCTGTGTGGATTTAGGGGCAGACACAAACAAGAGAGTGTGTGATGGAAGTGAAGACATAAAGACGCTCCAGACTCCGTACACTGACACATCTCAGCTCCGGATCACTAACATGGTATACAAGGCTGTTTTTGCAATAGCACATGCCATTCATAATGCAGTGTGTCAGGAAACAAATTCTACAAATCACTGTGACAAATTCAGCAGGATAGAGTCTGAAGAGGTCAGTTGAAACCACCAGGTGAACACAGCAATGTCCTTTTTAAAGCTACAATGTACATTTTTATGGAGTTAAATGGTTAACTTTTAAAATGTTATTTATTTGAATATATCAAGTATTTACTTCATTCTCACAGATTCTCATGCAGTTAAAGAAAGTACATTTTTCTAAAAATGGTTATGATGTGTCATTTGATGCCAACGGGGATCCTGTGGCCACATATGAGCTGGTGAACTGGCAAAAAACTGAGAGTGGCAACATCGAGTTGGTGACAGTCGGACACTACGATGCATCACTGCCTGTTGGCAGAGAGTTCCGTATCAACAGGAACCTCACCTGGGTGGAAGGCAGCACACAAGTAAGGAGCCTAAAAGCTCTAGTTTAAAATATACGGTTGCCCATAAAGTTGGAATAATTTTGTTTTCACACACTTTTCACTAGTTATTGTGGTTTCATTTTCACCGTGATGTGTTTGGAATTGATTAATTAATAATGTTTTGAGAAGATATACACTTTATCTGTAAATTATGAGTCACCTCCTCACAATCATTTCATGGAAAGAGGTAACAAATACTTTTTTTAACTTGAAGGGCGACAGTGTATTTAAATTTAAAATTTTACAGTCTCACATCATATGAAGTGTTTTAGGTCCCTGTTCCTCTTGCCTCCCTCGAGTTAAAAATGAATTCCAAAGTTACAGCATTTAGGCATAACACTCCCCTTCATCTCATCCAAAAGTGTTCCATTGCTGAATTGCAGTACAGGGATAGTCATATAAAAAATAATTTTTGACTTGATTGTGGTAGATTTTGGAAAAATCTAGTTGGTTTAACTTAACGATTGCATGCCCATGATCAGCTAATTTTGTAGAATTGTGATGAGTGGGTGAGAGATTACACTGAGCTTCATTTGTGAGAATCCACCTTGCCTGAATGAAAACAACCAAACAGAGCTGAGTAGACTCAAGGCCATTTTGGAGCACAGACGAGGAGTGTCTCGGTGACTTGAACACAACATAACCCCTCTCAGATGTAGGAAGAGTCACACTCACCCAGGCAAGTCTCACTCTAAAGTTAAGTGCAACATGCAGGGAAAGGATACCAGTGATTTTATGTAATTTGCTAAGTTATCCTTTGGTAGCTGCATCCTTGCTAGTATGAACCTAGGTTTGGTTTAGCAACACTAACACTCTACTCCAAGTCCTGGTATTTTTACCAACTTTAGCTTTTAACCTCAGATCTTTGTAGCACATCTGAATATGTGATATTTTGTTTATATCTTTGTGCCAGGTACCTGTGTCAGTGTGCTCTGACAGCTGTCCTCCAGGAACTCGTAAAGTGCTGCAGAAAGGAAAACCCATCTGCTGTTATGATTGTTTACCATGTCCTGAGGGAGAGATTAGCAATGCTACAGGTATTTTTATTTTCTCCAAATACATATTGACTGTACAAAATATAGAGTAGTGTACAATATGTCTCCTAAAAGGACGCTTTGCTTTTTATTCAGATTCCCCTGATTGCTTCCCATGCCTCAAGGAGTTCTGGCCTAATGCAGAGAGGGACACGTGTCTCCCCAAGCCTGTAGAGTTTCTTTCCTTCAACGAGGTCCTAGGAATCATCCTGGCTGCATTCTCAGTTGGTGGTGCCTGTCTTGCCATTATAACAGCGACTGTGTTCTATTTTCACAGGACATCCCCGATTGTCAGGGCCAACAACTCTGAGCTGAGCTTCCTGCTGCTCTTCTCTCTGACTCTGTGTTTCTTATGTTCATTAACTTTCATTGGAGCGCCCTCTGAGTGGTCCTGCATGCTGCGCCACACAGCATTTGGGATCACCTTTGTCCTGTGTATGTCTTGTGTTCTTGGAAAAACAATAGTCGTGTTAATGGCCTTCAGAGCTACACTCCCAGGAAGCAATGTGATGAAATGGTTTGGTCCTCCACAGCAAAGAATGACTGTAGTGTCTTTCACGTTCATTCAAGTTATAATATGCACCATTTGGTTGGTTCTTAATCCTCCATTTCCAATGAAAAACCTCACAACATACAAGGAGAGGATCATCCTGGAGTGTGCATTAGGCTCAGCTGTTGGGTTCTGGGCTGTGCTCGGGTACATCGGCCTGCTGGCTGTCTTTTGCTTTGTGTTAGCTGTCCTGGCTCGGAAACTGCCTGATAATTTTAATGAAGCCAAGCTGATCACATTCAGCATGCTGATATTCTGTGCAGTGTGGATCACCTTTATCCCTGCATATGTCAGCTCTCCTGGGAAATTCACTGTGGCTGTGGAGATATTTGCCATTCTGGCCTCCAGTTTTGGACTAACATTGTGTATATTTGCTCCAAAGTGTTTCATCATATTGTTTAAGCCAGAGAAGAACACCAAGAAACATTTAATGAACAAAGATCAATCCTGAGATATATGAGGTTTGAAAAAAAAGGGAATAGAAATTTGCAAGCATTGAGGTGGTTTTGTCATAAATTTTGAAAGTAAATGTAGATGACTGAAGCGATACATTCCTCAGTGTGTGCTACATTTACAGAAAAGCTGAGTTACTGTGCTGCAGAATGTGTTGCTCTCATTATTGCTGTCTCTGTGAGAAGGAAAACTCAGCTTACTCAGTAAATTGGACACTGAGGTATTGTTTTAGTGAACTACATTTACCATTAACACTGATTGGACAGCAAAATAAAATGTGACAGACTTTTCCATAGCATACTGTATGAAGCTTATAATGTGCACATTCAACCAGTTTTATGTAACATTTTCACAAATGTTTTGAAGATATTAATGCCATGCTATGAACTTATTTAAAACATATTCTTTCATGATGAGCTAAATGAGTAAATAAATATGGTTAAAATGCAAAAAAAGGCTTGGTTATGTATTCTGTCTTCACACTGTCATGAAATTATTGCTTATTAAAAAAAACCCTTTTCACGCATTATGTCAAATGGGATTGAACGACACAAACAAGATATAAAAGGTACATTTGGGAACACATGGGAACTGTATGCGCATAATATTGCACGGCCCATAGAAAGAATTCTCTTTGGTGTACAGTAAGCTGACATACAGTAGAAGGAGGGACGGTTTGTTTAAAAAATCTATATAACTCAGTGATACCTCACATGCAGTATTCCCACACAGACAGTTGAGGGATGGAGATCACTGCTCTCTCTATTAGCCTGGTCCTGTCTCTGGGTCTGTATGAGCTACAGAGTACCACTCGTCTACCTGCTTTCTCAGTGGATGGTGACTACGTCATTGGTGTTGCTTTCTCTATACATTACAACATGCACACAGTGGAGAATAACTACACCTACATGCCTGAGCCACTAAGGTGCAAAGGGAGGTTAGTAAGAGGGACAAATGTGGGATAAGAGGATTTTAGACTGTAAGGATGGAAATGTTTTTAATTTTAATGATGTTCTGACAATTTGGTTTACAGATCCAGTGCGCTTATCACTTATTGACAGTGAATATGAATTGCAGTTAAATATATCTGTGAACACTTTTACACATGCTTATAGAGTTGAAATTAGTTTCTGTGTGCAGCATTATGCCCCGTGAACTGCGCTTATCAAGTGCAATGATCTTCGCCATCGAGGAGATTAACAACAGCACGGAGCTGCTGCCGGGCATCAGACTCGGTTATCAGATCTACGACACGTGCGCCTCGGTGCCCGTGGTGTTGCATGTGGCATTACAGCTTTCCAGCGGCCTGGACCCGGTGTTTTACACCGGCGACAACTGCTCACAGTCTGGTATGGTGATGGCAGTTGTTGGCGACTGTGGGTCCACGCCATCCATCATCGCGTTAACATCCCTCAAGTAAATGATGCAATTAAATAGAAGACAAAGCTTTCCTAGCTATCATGGATGCAGAAGTCTACCAAAATGAGGAGAGTAGCTGGGTGGCTCCATTACTTACTCCATTAGCTTTTCAGGCTCCTAGGCGACGCCTTCCAAGCAACAGGGAGCAAGCTTTGAAACGCCTCTGCTCACTTCGGAGAACCCTGGAGAAAAAGCCAGAAATGAGAGAACACTACATCAAGTTCATGCAAAAGATGTTGGACAGTGACCAAGCTGAACTTGCTCCATCTTTGGACAAAGGGAAAGAGCACTGGTACTTACCAACCTTTGGTGTGTATCACCCTACCCAGAGACGTGTCGTTTTCAATTCAAGCGTCGAGTGTGATGGAACCTCGCTCAATGATGTCCTCCTGAGAGGACCAGATTTGAATAATACTCTGCTGGGAGTTCTTCTGCGGTTCCGTAAAGAATCTGTGGCTCCTACAGCAGACGTGGAGCAAATGTTTTATTGCTTTGTCGTCCGAGAGGAAGACAGGCATTGTCATCGGTACCTCTGGTATGAGGATAACGACATCAGCAAGAATGTGACTGAGTACAGGATGAAGGTCCATGTTTTTGGAAACAGCCCATCACCTGCTGTGGCCATATACTGCATGAGAAGAGCAGCGCAAAAAGGTGAACAAGAACATGGTTCTGATGCAAGACAGTTGGTCGAGAGGCAGTTTTACGTTGATGAAAGTCTCACCTCAGTCGCCACACCTGAAGAGGCAATAGATCTCCTCACACGAACCAGAGAAATGTTGGCTGAATCCAACCTCCGACTGCACATACTGGCATCAAACAGCAGCCAGGTGATGGAAGCGTTTCCAGTAGAGGGTCGAGCCAAGGATCTGAAGGACCTGGATCTCGGAGTGGATCCCCTCCCTGCCCAGAGTAGTCTAGGCCTCTCTTGGAATTTAGAAACAGACAGCTTTACTTACCTGGTGTCCTGCGCATTAAAACCATACACTCGGAGAGGTGTGTTGTCAACGGTCAACAGTTTGTTAGACCCCTTGGGCTTTGTAGCTCCTGTGACAATGCAAGGGAAAGCACTTCTCCGAGAGTTTAAGTAAGTAAGTAAGTAAAGTTTATTTATAGAGCACTTTTCATAGATACAATCACAAAGTGCTTTACAACAGGGATAAAATGCAGTACAATATAGAGTTGATAGAAAAAACACACACAAGAACATGTAACTTCACATATGGCCAGGAAACATCAACATCAGGGGAAAGCTTGCCTACAGAGATATGTTTTAAGTTTTTTCTTAAAACTGTCTGTGGACTCTATGCTTCGTAGGGTCAGTGGAAGTGCATTCCAGAGGCGAGGGGCACTGGCCTGGAAAGAACAGTCACCTCGCATTTTAAAATGGGTCCGGGGAACCATCAAGAGTTTCTGATCTGAAGACCTTAGTGAGTGTGAGGGAGAGTAGGGTCTCAGCAGTTCAGCAATGTACACGGGAGCTTGATCATTTAGGGCTCTAAAAGTAAGTACTAAAATCTTAAAATGAATCCTAAAATTAACTGGTAGCCAGTGTAAAGAGTATAAAATAGGGGTGATATGGTCTCTTTTCCTAGCTCCAGTTACGAGCCTTGCTGCCGCGTTCTGTACAGTCTGAAGGCGATTTACAGCTTTTTTGTTAAAACACATAAAAAGAGTGTTACAATAATCAATGCGCGATGACACAAAGGCATGAATTATCATCTCCATTTCAGTTTTTGAGATCATGGTCCTCAGTTTAGCTATATTCCGTAGATGATAAAAGCAGTTCTTCACCAACTGTTTACAGTGGTGGTCCAGGGACATGTCCTTGTCAAACACAACTCCTAGGTTACGTAAGCTAGGTTGAACAGAGGGACTGTTGCGGCGATCTGGGTAAAGAGCGTCTGTGTGCATGCTGCTGCCCGTACGTGTCGGCGGGCGCGCTCTGTGTGCGCGCGTCGGTGGCGCGCATCGGCGCGCTGCTGCGGCGCACCTCACCAAGTGGGCACAATTACTGCAATCAGCGGCACACACCAGAGTCACACACGCCAGAGACACACATGTCGGTTGGCAGGAGGAGAACGGCAGAGACAAAGAGCAGCAGAGAGAAAGAGAAAAAGGAAAAGAAGTAAACTCACTTCACAAAACGCATTGGGAAAAAGGACTCAAATCAAAAGGGCTACCGGTAAGCCTGTCTCCACTGGACTGTTTGAGTGTTTTTGGTCTATGATGTGTATGGATGAGTGATAAGTTGATTATCTGTTTTATTAGTCAAATATTTCTGTTAAAATGGTTGTTAAAATCTACAGTAAAATCAGTTTAAAATGTTTGATTTAATTTAAGGTAAAAAAGTATTAAAATGAGGAAAAAACTGGTTAATTTGAAAGTAAATGATTAAGTGTTTTAATTTCTAAGTCACACGGTACTTTAAGTCAATGTATGTTTAAATATACTTTTTATTTAGTATAATGCACTTGCATTGAAATGTACTTACCTTGGTTGATGCTGTATTTTATTTACATCTGTTTATTCTTGTTTGTTTAAAGGTTTTTCACCTTTCTTCATTGGTCGTTGGAAAATAAACTAAGAATGAGTGAAATCCTTGGTCTGACTGGTCCTTCCTTTTCAAGTGTGGGAAGCCACTGCGTAAATACACTTGACAGTGAAAAACCGCCTGGGACCTGTGACCAGCGAAGACTCCACCTGCGGCCACAACCGAGAGGGAGGACACTCCACCTGGGGGCCTGGAGGATAAAGCCTGCTGTCTGTTAGCCGAAGAGCACAAAATGGCTGAATCAAAGTCACTTGATGAACTTAAAGTAGAGAGGACGACACTTAAGAGACTTTTCTCCCGTCTTGCTAATAGCATCACGAGGACCCACATGGAGATGTCTATGGAGGAGTTAAAGGAGAACTTCAAGAAGCTTACATTAGAGGGCTCCAAAGTCTTGGAGGCAAACGAAGAAATGGAGGCTGCTTACATGGCTGAAGAAGAGCTGAGTGACCTACAGAGAATCGACCTAGAGAAGACAGAGAAAGAATGTGAGCAAAAGACAAAAGAAGTTAAACTCCTAATCCGAGATACACTCTGGGCCACATATGGAGAAAAAGAACTGTCCCTGGCTCTACAAGTTGCAGAGACCGAGTGCTGGAACGCCTCCTCCGCTCATTTAGACACAACTTTGGAGGCATATGAGTTTGTGCTGACCCACGTAGAGGAGCTGGTGCACAAGGCAAAAGAAGCGCACCAGAACTGGAACCGCTGGGCTCTGCCTGCCGAGCAAAAAGACTTTGATTGTCGAGTAAGAGAGCTTCAGGTGAACCTTCCAAAGCTGGTGTCACAGAAGGCCGCCCTCATCAAAGCAGCAAGTATAAAGACGGACACTGGGCAAGAGCCCATCTCAGTTCGCAGCTTAGCCCCAGTAGCAGCGATAAAGCTAAAAGCTACAGCCCTACCAAAGTTTGCCGGCAGTCAGCGAGACTATTACAGATGGAGAAAAGAATGGGAGGCTCTGCAGAAGCAAGGTGAACCGACGGGCTCCAAGGAGGTGAAGAAGTTTCAACTTCTCGATAGCCTCAACGAGAAGGTAGCCAGAGACCTGCGGCTGTCAACCTACAGCTCATCAGATGAGATCTTCCGAGTCCTGGACAACCGGTTTGGGAACCAAGCCGCCATGGCTCTGGAGATCATCGAAGAGCTACAAGCAATTCCACCAGTCAGGAGCGGCCATCCGAGAAGGATCATAGAGCTCATCCAAACTGTGGAAAAAGCCCTCTATGATTTAATTGAGCTAGACAATGCAGACGCCATAAGGAACCCACTAGTGACTAAATCCATTGAGGGCAAGCTCCCAGAAACTCTGAAGAAAGACTGGCTCACCTATGCTGCTGACAAGGGAAACACTGTTAACCACCAGAACCGCTTTGACAAGCTCATCATGTTCCCGAAGTCACAAGAATCCATATATGAGCAACTAGATCAGCTGAAAGATGTCGCCGAACCTGCCAAGGAGAAGACCAAGTTCCTAAAGTATGCCAGAACAAAGACAACCAAGTCTAGCAGTGGAGCAGCAGGCTGCATCATATGCGGTGACCCAAAGCACAGAAAGAAATTGTATTTCTGCAGAAGATTTAGGACCAACCTAGAGCCATCAGAGAAGAGGGACGCAGCACAACAGCTCGGTGCCTGCAAGAGATGCCTTGAAGTCCACAACGGCGACTACTGCAGAAAAACCACTTACCTGTGTGGGAATCCAGAGTGCAAAGACCAACACCACTATCTTCTCTGTCCAGTTGCTAGACCCCAGTCACAAAGAACAGTCCGATCTGGTCCAGTGAGAGCTGAGGGCAAAAGATACACAAAAGCCCAAGAAGAGTTCCTCTCCAAACTTCCACCTGAGCTGGCGCAGCAGTGTCGAAACGCCTTCTGCAATGTCACATCCAGGGCATACAACTCCACTGCAACTGAGAGAGGCCTTCTCGAGGAAAGCGGCTTAAACGAGTACCCAGTGATCCTGATGCTCCTCAACGTCACTGCAAATGATGGGCAAATAATCGGGACCCTCATTGACCTGGCATCAGACACAAACTATATAACACACAAAGCTGCAAGCAAGTTGAACCTTAAAAGTGAAGATGTGACACTGGTGGTTTACGGCGTTGGAGGGATGAAGGTGTCTGTCGCAACGAAGCGCTACCTCCTCAAGATACGTGTCAACACTCCGAGAGGGACTCTCAAGTCACATCAACTGATCTGCTATGGACTTGATAGAATTGCAGAAGTTCACAGACATGTCCCAGCTGTCAAGTTACAAAAGATCTTTCCGGATGTTCCTCTTAAAGACCTCAGCAGACCGAGAGAAATACAACTCCTGATCAGCCACAAAGAAGGCCAGCTGGTACCCCAGAAAGTTCGCTCCATCGGTGACCTGGTGCTCTGGGACGGCCCACTTGGCAAGACCATCGGAGGTACACACCCGGACCTCTTCGAGGAAGTCACCTTAATGGCCCATACATCAAAGACACACTTCGCAAGATCCATGAGAACTGCAGCAGTCAAATACAGTGAACTCACCTGTAAAGATCCTGTCTCCTGCCAGTCTCCCGACCATCCCCGTGCCCAATCCAATACAGCCACTAGCAGCAGAGACTTTCTGAAGTGGTGGAAGTGGGAAAGCATTGGAGCTGCTTGTGAGCCGAGATGTGGAGGATGTCGCTGTGGGAATTGTCAGCCCGGGGGGAAAGAAATGACATTGGCTGAAGAAAGAGAGATGGAGATGGTGAGAAATGGCTTAAGTTATGTGAACGGAGATCACCACAGCCCTGAACCTCACTGGCACGCCAAGTATCCATGGACAGAAGATCCGGCGTCTCTACCCAACAACAGAAAAGCAGTTGAAGCCACATTCCGCAGAACAGAGAAGCAGCTGGCAAAGGAACCAGAGTGGAAGACGGCCTACGCTTCACAAGTCCATGAAATGGTTAATCGCAGGGCTGCAGTGAAGCTGTCCAGAGAAGTTCTGCAGAGTTGGACTGGGCCAGTGTGGTACATAAGTCACCTGATTGCACCAAATCCACATTCAGTCTCCACCCCAGTGAGGCTAGTATGGAACAGCAGCCAGAGGTACAGAGGCCTGAGCTTAAACGACATGCTGATCAAAGGTCCTGACGTCCTGAACCCAATCAGAGCTGTCCTGCTGAGGTTCCAAGCTGGTGTCTTTGCTGCCCTTGGTGACATCCGCAAGATGTACAACTCTGTCTGGTTGGAAGAGAGAGAGGTCCACCTGCACAGGTTCCTGTGGCGCGACACTGAAGGTGCTGAAATAGAAGATTTCGCCATAACAAGAGTCAACATCGGAGACAAGCCTGCTGGTTGCATAGCCCAAGTCGCCATGCGAGAGACCGCCAACTTGCCTCCATTCAGCCATCTCACAGAAGAGAAACGTGTGCTGGAGGAAGACGCATATGTTGATGATATCCTGACCTCTCACAACGACCTCAAGCCCCTTAAACTCCTCACATCCAGCATCGAGCAGATCCTTAAAGCTGGAGGATTCTTCATGAAGCCATGGGTCTACTCTGATCAAAGTGGGAGGAAAGGGCCGAGAGGTGAGAAGATGGAGTCAAAGACCATGATCCTGCCGAACCAGCTCACTGAAGAGGATAACAAAGCCCTTGGCCTCGGTTACACCATTGAGGATGACAAGCTACATGTCATGGTTGCTGTGAACTTCTCCAAGAAGAAGAGGAAAATGCGCCTCGGTCAGGACTTACTGAAAGAAGAAGTAAGAAGACAAACCCCAGATCCACTCACTAGAAGACAGCTGTTAAGCCAAATCTCTGGTCTCTATGATCCACTTGGTCTGGTGGCTCCGGCAAAACAGAAGGGAGCCATTCTGATCCGAAGAGCTTTTCAAGAGGCAAAAGTAATGTACTGCAGAGAAGACACCTGGGATTCCGCCTTGTCCAAAGAACTCCGGGAAGATGCTATAAAGCTTCTCGAAGAGTATGCTGACCTGAGCCAACTCGGATTCACCAGACCCCTGACGCCATCAGATCCATGTGGAAGACCAAGTGGCATCACCTTCTCTGACGGCAGTGAGCACGCATATGGCGCTGTGCTGTACCTACGCTGGAGCTGCAGCCATGGTGTCGTGGTGAGACTAGTTGAGTCCAAGGCTAAGCTGACCCCGCTCGACCACAAGGGTGACCCTGTGAAAGCGGAGATGTGTGGAGCAGTCTTTGCAGCCCGGTTGAAGAACTACTTCCAGAGACACTGCCGAATTGAAGTCGAGAGGTGGTACCATCTCGTCGACAGTCAGACTGTCTTGGGTGCAATTCAGCGGGAGAGTTATGGCTACCAGACCTTCTTTGTGAACAGAGTTGGCAAGATCCAAAGCAGCACCGACGTCCGAGATTGGTGGTGGATTCCAGGGCCAGCGAACATTGCAGATATCATCACCAGAGGGGCCAGTCCCGATGACTTAGCTGAGGAATCCGAGTGGCAGTCGGGTCCAAAGTTCCTTCGACTTCCCGAGAGTGAGTGGCCGAAGAAGTCAGCCAAAGACGTCGCTGCACAAGCAAGAGATAATATCAGAAAGATACAGAAGAAAACGTTTGCCGCAGCACTTACTCGAAGTCATCAGAGAGTGCAAGATCCAGTCCAGAAGACAGAGCCCAAGTTCAAAAGACCACCAGTAGCAACAGTCCAAAATCTGTTGGATGAAAGGCGCTTCAGCAATCTAAGACAGCTGGTCGGGACGATAGCATGGACTTGGAGAGCAGCAAAGAAGTTCCTGCGTCTCAAAATTAGAGATAAGGAAAAGTGGGAGGCAGTATCTCCATCTGGTATCATCACAGTCAATGAGAGAGAAGATGTGTTCCGAGACCTATGCCTGGCAGCACAAGAGGGCGTACACTTTCCGAGTACGACAACTGACAGACTGGTTGTCTACAAAGATCCCGAAAGTGGGCTCCTGATGTGTGGTGGCAGGATCCAGACCTTCAGAGAGGACCGCAAAGCTGTTCCCCTGCTGCCTTTCCAGGCCTGGCTCTCCACCCTCCTAGCCCGAGAAGCACACAGGGAGGGACATGACGGAGTGGCAGGAACTTTGCTGCGGATCCGAAGGAAAGCATGGGTTGTCAAAGGAAGGATTATTGCCCAAAAAGTCGTTGACAAGTGTGTCATTTGCAAGAAGGCAAAAGCAAAAACCTGTCAGCAAATAATGGGGAACTTGCCTGAAGAGAGGTCGAGTCCGGCTGCACCATTTCAGTTCACGTCTGTCGACCTGTTCGGACCATACCAGGTGAAAGATGATGTCAAGAGGAGAGTGAGCATGAAAGTGTGGGGCGTTATCTTCTGCTGCATGTCTAGCCGAGCCATCCATGTCGAACTGGCAAACACTCTAACAACAGAGAGCTTTCTACTTGCATACCAGAGGTTCACTTCTGTCCGAGGCCATCCTGAGAAGATCTGGTCCGATCCGGGCACGAACTTTATTAGTGCAAAACCCGTCCTGAAAGAGATGTATACTTACCTGGAACAACAAAGCAAAGAGTCACTTGAAGAATATGCTGCCAAAAATGGGACCACCTGGACGTGGAGAATCCTTCCAGCCGATTCACCTCATAGAAATGGTGCCGCCGAAGCTGCTGTCAAGGTCACCAAAAGAGCTCTTCAAAGTCTTGGTAGAGGGGAAGGCCTTACCTTTAGTGAGTTTCTGACGGTGCTCAAACTAGCTGCCAACCTTGCCAACGAAAGACCCATCGATGCTAGAGTCCAGAGCCGTGAAGACCACATCCAGTACATCACTCCGAACACCCTGCTGCTTGGTCGAGCTACACAGAGTGGAGATTTCAAAACATTTGAGTACACCACCTACCCATTCAAGAGGCTGCAAGAGATACAAACTCAAGTTAACTACTTTTGGAAGTCCTGGAGCCAACTTGCAGGTCCAAACCTGTTCATCCGCAGCAAGTGGCACACTGCTGAAAGGAATGTTGCCATTGGAGACGTAGTTTGGCTCTGCGATCAAAATGCACTAAGGGGGCAGTTCAAGCTAGCAAGAGTTGTCAGTGTGAATGCAGATTCCAGAGGCATTGTCCGAGATGTCCACGTAAAAGTCTCTCCGAGCGGGTGTGTTCAGGTGAAGTCTCCAAATTCTGCTGCCAAAGAACCCAGGTTAAAGGAAAAGGATTTCCAGGGTACCATATTGCATCGTGATGTCCGGCGCCTCGTCATCCTCGTCCCGGCAGAGGAACAATCCAAGGAAGACCCACTAGCCTGAGAGGTGCGATCTTTCCGGGAAGCACCACGCAAAGATCGAGTGGGAGGTTTTGCGGCGATCTGGGTAAAGAGCGTCTGTGTGCATGCTGCTGCCCGTACGTGTCGGCGGGCGCGCTCTGTGTGCGCGCGTCGGCGGCGCGCATCGGCGCGCTGCTGCGGCGCACCTCACCAAGTGGGCACAATTACTGCAATCAGCGGCACACACCAGAGTCACACACGCCAGAGACACACATGTCGGTTGGCAGGAGGAGAACGGCAGAGACAAAGAGCAGCAGAGAGAAAGAGAAAAAGGAAAAGAAGTAAACTCACTTCACAAAACGCATTGGGAAAAAGGACTCAAATCAAAAGGGCTACCGGTAAGCCTGTCTCCACTGGACTGTTTGAGTGTTTTTGGTCTATGTTGTGTATGGATGAGTGATAAGTTGATTATCTGTTTTATTAGTCAAATATTTCTGTTAAAATGGTTGTTAAAATCTACAGTAAAATCAGTTTAAAATGTTTGATTTAATTTAAGGTAAAAAAGTATTAAAATGAGGAAAAAACTGGTTAATTTGAAAGTAAATGATTAAGTGTTTTAATTTCTAAGTCACACGGTACTTTAAGTCAATGTATGTTTAAATATACTTTTTATTTAGTATAATGCACTTGCATTGAAATGTACTTACCTTGGTTGATGCTGTATTTTATTTACATCTGTTTATTCTTGTTTGTTTAAAGGTTTTTCACCTTTCTTCATTGGTCGTTGGAAAATAAACTAAGAACGAGTGAAATCCTTGGTCTGACTGGTCCTTCCTTTTCAAGTGTGGGAAGCCACTGCGTAAATACACTTGACAGGGACCTAACTGACCTAAATGCTGCTTTATGAGGGGAATTGCAGTATCTGGGGCAATAATCAGTGTTTCTGTATTGGCGGAGTTTAGTTGAAGGAGGTTATTATTTAGCCATTTTTTGATGGCAGTCAAGCAGGCTGTTAAGTTACCTAATTTGTGTAGCTCTGTCTGCTTGAAAGAGCAGTAGAGCTGAATATCATCAGCGTATAGATGATAAGAAACATCACTGAACTCACCGATAATCTGTCCAAGAGGGGTCATGTAGAGTAAAAAGAGTAAAGGGCCAAGGACTGATCCCTGTGGGACCCCACAGGCTAGCTCTGTCGGGTCAGATTAGGACTCATTGACATGGACCAAGAAACTCCTGTCAGTCAAGTAGGACCGGAACCAATTCAAGACGGTACCAGAAATCCCAAAGATGTCTCTGAGTCTATCTATTAAGATTTTATGATCTACCGTGTCGAATGCAGCGGTGAGATCCAAGAGTACCAGAACTGTAAATTGACCAGAGTCTGCTGCCATCAGGACATCGCTTGAAACTCGAGTTAAGGCAGTCTCAGTAGAGTGCTTTTTCCGAAAACCTGATTGGAAGGTGTCAAAAATAAGATTTGCCTCCAAGAAGCCATTTAATTGTTCAGTTACTACCTTTTCCAGGATTTTAGCTAGAAAAGGGAGCTTTGAGATGGGCCTATAATTTTTTAAATCAGCAGGATCTAAGTTTGGTTTCTTTAATTTAGGTTCCACTGCTGCTTGTTTAAAGGAGATTGGGACAACACCAGTTTGGAGAGATTGATTTATGATCTCAACAATGCAGGGGCCAATAGAGCTAACAGTTTTAGGGTACAGTGATGCCGGGAGTATGTCCAGCGGGCTAGAGGACGGTGTCATGTTGGCAAGGAGCGCACTGATGTCTGGCAGTGCGACCACAGAAAACAAGGACCATTTACACCGAGGGACCAGAGAAGTACAAGAGTTTAAAACAGTTTGATGGATATTGGCCCTGATGTCCTTAACCTTGTTTACCATAAAATTGGCAAATACATTACAGTCAGTCGCAGAAGAGACTGGGGCCACTGGGACAACAGGGGATGTGATAGAGCTGATGGTATCAAACAGAAATTAAGGATTTCTCTTATTATGAGAAATAAGTTGGGCAAAATAAGCAGCTCTTGCGGTTTTTAGCAAGTTGTTTAAGGCAAATCTCAGATCCTTGAGGTACAGCCTGTGGACCTCAAGCTTCGATGATTTCCACAGCCGCTCTGTCTTGCGGCAGTTTCTCCTGTGGTTTTTAATCTTCATTTATCCAAGGGCAAGGTTTCCTGAGAGAGGTGGTGGATCTTGCTTTGATTGGAGCTACTTTATCAAGAACTGACTTGCATCAAAGATTAAAACATTGTACCAGTGAATTCACATCATTATCCTCATCGTCATTGTTTTTTGAAGCAGGCTCAGCGTCAAACAGGGAAACAAAGCTGTCAACAACAGGCTGATTAATAAAACGCTTCTTTCCCTGAACAGTGCATGACAGGTGCTTCTCAACATGGCAATGTACGAGTATCCCGGGGGACACAGCTCCTTAAAGTGGATAAATTCCCCCTGCCGCTGCCAGGTTTCGGACAAGAACAGGAAGTCAAGGTTTTCCTGGATCAGCAAGTCATACAGTACAAAGGATTTGTTTGCAATGGAGCGTGCATTGAGTAAGGCCATCTTAGACCGTGAAGGCACCATGACGTCACTGCCAGCTGACTGAGTTCTGACGGCTGACAGACAGCTGATCCGCGGAGCGATGACACGCCGTGAGCGAAAGATGCGGCAGACCTGGGAATACCGGGGTAAAGGCTGAGGGTCGTTTTCCTCCTCGGGTTTCTGCACGGAGATGGGACGAAGGTAGCTTGTGAATTCCTCCCGGCCATACCTGGGAGAGAGCCGCCCGCTCCGCCTCAGCCACACCTGAACGCTGGCCCTGGATCCATGTTTTCGCAGTCTTCTCCGGAGTGGAGGCAACAGCAGCCCCCCAAACGACAAGCCGGCGCAGATAGACGGGGGAGGTAAGAAGTTGTAGCCCCAATTTGCACTGAACTGTTCCATAGAGATCCTGATTTGAAGCAGCGTGGTTCGATCATAGCACAGGCTGGATGTGCCGGTTGATGGGGCCAGTGAAAGTGTCAGGACAAAGATTAATTTAAGTAGGTAAGACGCCGAGGCAGCGGCCATGCCGATCACAGGCGCCATGCTGCTCAGTTTCTGCATCTCCAAACAGAGCGAGTGGGATGCTCCTCTCCTCCCACAAAAGGAGGCAGAGTGGAACTTATGGAGAGATTCTTTAAAGGCTCTGCAAGACTTGCATATAAAGAGGTGCTACATATCGGTTTCGCTGTCCTCAACACAGACAAAGGAACTGTGTATATTCTCAGATGCTTCCACAGTAGCCATAGGAGCAGTGGCCTATCTGAGAGCTGCAGATGCTGAGGGACAGTATCATGTCGGACCATATCCACCGATCCAGATATGCCTATGGTGCTCACCCCAGCGATGCTCCTTACTCAAAAGATGAGTGCACTTTCAGCCCCCTGTGGAAACTTTGGCATGGCTCAGTTGTATAGCAAGCAGTGGAAACAAGTCCAGTGTTTTGCTGACACGTTTTGGAAGAGATGGAAGGGAGAGTATCTGTCTACTCTACAGAGTCGCAGAAAGTGGACAAAAGACAAGCCGAATGTCAAAGAAGGAGATGTTGTCTTGCTGAAAGACAGCCAAGCCCACAGGAATGAATGGCCACTGGGACTGGTGGTTAAGACTTTGCCAAGCAGTGACAACAGAGTCCGCAAGGTTGAGGTGCGGATCGTGAAGGATGGGACACCTAAGGTGTTCTTAAGGCCGGTCTCAGAGATCGTAGTCCTTCTTTCAGAGACTTAATGTGTATTGTTTCCAAGACATTCTCCTTAAAAATTGTATCTGGAGTGATATAATGTAATCATATCATGGGGGAGTGTTCTGCCTTTACAGATTAAAAAGGTAAAATAATAAGTTAAAAGTTCATAAGTTAATATTAGCAGGTAGCCTACTTGGTTCAGAGAAACCGCGTCAGAGTGAGCGCTCTTTTTCTTAAGTCCAGCTATGCTGTATTTTTTCTGTTGCATGCTCAGACAAGTAGACGAGCAGCGTTGATCACAGACAGCTTAACGGACGGCCGAAGATGTATTTTTAAGAGTTTTCTGACGCTTGTGCCCCTGGCAAATATTTATCTGTAAGTATGGACAGTGTTACATGGTTGTATACTTTGTTATGAAGAGTTAGTTTGTTACATTTTCTATGAATATTAACTAATAGAATATTACTAGCTTTAGCAAAGGCTAACTGTTATCATTTTGTGTGATGTCGGATGCTAATTGTAATGTATAGTGCTTGTTTGTATAGTGTTAAGTAAATTGTGTTTCTGTCTGTAATAATTTCAGTTTTACGATGGGAAATAGAGACTTCATTAAAATACAAGAAAAGTTAAGCCTTGTGGTTTCTTGGAGGACTTCTCTACTACACCGTTATCTGACTGTCTAGCCTTGTATTTGCAAACGCACTGCGAGGGCAGTACAGTATAGGCAATAGCACATACCATTTATAATGTGTGTCAGGAAAGAAAGTCTACAACTCAGTGTGACAAATTCAGCAGGATAGAGTCTGAAGAGGCCAGTGAAATAACTATGAACACACTAATGTCCTTTTTATAGCTATAATGTACATTTTTATGGAATTAAATGTTTGTTTTTATATGCTATTTATTTGAATATATCAAGTATTTACTTCACCCCCACAGATTCTCATGCAGTTAAAGAAAGTAAATTTTTCTCAAAATGGTTATGATGTGTCATTTGATGCCAACGGGGATCCTGTGGCCACATATGAGCTGGTGAACTGGCAAAAAACTGAGAGTGGCAACATTGAGTTGGTGACAGTGGGACACTACGATGCATCACTGCTGGTGGGCCGGGAGTTCCGTATCAACAGGAACCTCACCTGGGTGGATGGCAGCACACAAGTAAGGAGCCTAAAAGCTCTAGTTTAAAATATACGGTTGTTCATTTTCATTGCGTTATGTTTGGAATTGATTAATTGATAATGTTTTGAGAAGACATACACTTTATCTGTCAATTATAAGTCACATTTTCACAATCAATTCATGGAAAGAGGTTACAAAAACATTTTTTCAACTTTATCGGCGACAGTGTATTTAAATTTAATTTTGACAGTCTTGGTATGAAGTGTTTTAGGTCCCTGTTCCTCTTGCCTATACTGGCATTTAACAGATGAATTCCAAAGTTACAGCATTTAAGCATAACACTCCCCCTTCATATTATCCAAAAGTGTTCCATTGCTGAATTGCAGTCCAGGTATAGTAATAGAAAAAAAACATATTTGACTTAATTGTTGTAGATTTTGTCCAAATTTAGTTGGTTTAACTTAATGATGATGAATGCCCGCCCATGATCAGCTAATTTTAAGAAACGTGATGAGTGGGTGAGAAATTACACTGAGCTTCATTTGTGAGAATCCAAACAGAGCTGAGTGGACTCAAGGCCATCTTGGAGCACGAACGAGGAGTGTCTCGGTGACTTGAACACAACATAACCCCTCTCAGGTGTAAGGAAGAGTCACACTCACCCAGGCAAACTTAAGTCTCACTCTCAAGTTAAGTGCAACACACAGGAAACAGTATGAGTCAGTATGAGCCTTAGTTGTCTTAGCAACCATAACAATTGGGTGGCTCTTCTTGGATCATGAATGTTCACACGTATTGTTCAGGTTTGTGTTAATTGGGTGTTGTGGCGTCTTTGTGGCACGTGTTTTGACCTTTGTGTTTTGGTAAATTGGCTTGAACGCAGCCTACTGTTTGGGCTTTGGAAATTGTTTGTCTGTCTGTGTTTGGCTGACTTTGTTGTTAGACTTTGGTTGTTGTGTGATTGTTTATTCTGATTAGCTTTCGGGGAAAAAGAAGTATTGTGTAACATCCTGGTTTGGATGATTTTTTCTGCATTTCAGCAATAAATATTGTTTTTGCCATTTGGGTAACATTGGTTTACTTAGCCTGTCTTTACATCGTAGTATTCCGAGGTTTTTCGTGTTCCAAGCGCTGTTATTCATACATGGCAGAATTTGAGCCAGAGGAGTTTCTTGAAGTTGAAATAATCCATCAACGGTTAGTTAAATTTGAGAAACAGAAACTGTGGAAAGTGCCCCCGGTCATAACATAATGTAAAAAATAATAAATTGTGTTTTATTTTGAAAGGGGGCGGAAGTATATTACGTTGATTCTGTGTGGGATTTCCTGTCTGGTGCAATCTGCTCTGTTGAGCTTGATGCGATTTAGCAACGGCTTGTGAGAATAAAAAAATGCTATGGATTGCTCGCGCAGCGGAGCAGAGAGCTGCAGCTGGGACGTTGCTGAACCGTTCCGCAGCGCGCCCGGTGGAAATGCTCTCATTGATTAGAGTGGCAGCGATCAGAAACAGCGACCGCAGCATAGCCGTTCCACGCCCGGTGGGAATCAGGCTTAAGGAAGCATGAAACGAGGACGTTTAACTGGGATGAAGCTGAGCTTAATTTGATAATAGGCGTCAGGAACAACGAGACACTTTTGATATCCATAAGTGCCAAGGTTTGACCCAGAGAAGGTTGAGCTATTTTTTGAGATGTTTGAGAAAATCGCAACACAGTGAGGCTGGCCTACACAGGAATGGGTCATTCTGATTCAAGGTTAGCTACGGTCAGGTGGCCAGGTACTTTTGTTAGAGCGTAAAGCTTTTAAAGCTTACAACTCTCACCCGGGCTCTTTTTCCTAAACTTGGTCTTACAAAACACTCAGAACAAATTAATAAAGTCAACCATTTATTGAAAGAATCCGAGCCAAATATAATGCTCAGCGCTGGACTCTGCAATGTGACCTCGATGGCACCACAAGACAGAGTGATTACAAACTTCCTTAATGTTACATATATTCTTCTTGGGTTGGGTACACCCCGTACATATGGGTGGGCTCTTTAACGCAATTAGTCAATTTGTTTGTGGGATGCCTTGGTTACCACCTCCTTCACCGAGCATCTGGCATCTCACTGACCTTTCAAACTTATGTGTGTCTGTTGTCTGCTGAAGCTTCCACATCCTGTCCCCCCTCCTTATTCTGCTTCTCCCCTTACATACCTTTCCTGAACTCTGAACTCCTATACATACCTTTCCTATCCTTAAGTGACCCAGTCTTGTCATTTAGTAACCGGGTCATAATTTAGAAACTCAGCCAACCCGAGTATATTCCCCGCTCCCACACTTGCTTTATTGCCACAGCATGCATCTGGTCTGTGTGTCATTTTGTCATCATTTTTCCAAAACACAGTTTCAATGAATGTAAGGCCGCGTTCAGACTGCAGGCGAATCTGATTCAAATCAGATTCCTACTCAAATACTATTTTTAGGGCTGACTGTCCACACTGTTTTTAGCAAGTGTCCAAATCAGATATGGCTCTGTTCAGACTGGGCCTAATTATTGACTGATCTGACAGGTTGCCATAGTAACGGCGTCAGATCCGTCGCAATTATATGACGTCTGACGCCGTTAAGATTGCCGCCTGTCTCAGATGTAGGGAAGACCCTCAAGTTAACTGCAACACAATCTGACACAAATACTGGAATTTTAACCTCAGGTCTTTGTAGCACATCTGAATATGTTATATTTTGTTTGTATCTTTGTGCCAGGTCCCTGTGTCAGTGTGCTCTCACAGCTGTCCTCCAGGAACTCATAAAGTGCTGCAGAAAGGAAAACCCATCTGCTGTAATGATTGTTTACCATGTCCTGAAGGAGAGATTAGCAATGCTACAGGTATTTGTTTTTTCTCTGAATGCATATTGTGTAAGACATATAGAGTAATGTACAATATGTCAACTAAAAGGACGCTTTGCTTTTTATTTCTCTTTCACGTTAATTCTAGTTATAATATGTACTATTTCGTTGGTTCTTAATCCTCCGTTTCCAGTGAAAAACCTCACAACATACAAGGAGAGGATCATCCTGGAGTGTGCATTAGGCTCAGCTGTTCGGTTCTGGGCTGTGCTCGGGTACATCGGCCTGCTGGCTGTCTTTTGCTTTGTGTTAGCTGTCCTGGCTCGGAAACTACCTGATAATTTTAATGAAGCCAAACTGATCACCTTTAGCATGCTGATATTCTGTGCAGTCTGGATCACCTTTATCCCTGCTTATGTCAGCTCTCCTGGGAAATTCACTGTGGCTGTGGAGATATTTGCTATTCTGGCCTCCAGTTTTGGACTAATATTGTGTATATTTGCTCCAAAGAGTTTCATCATATTGTTTGAGCCAGAGAAGAACACCAAGAAGCATTTAATGAACAAAAATCAATCCGGATAAATATGACGTGTGTAAAAAGTTAGAAGAGACATTGGCCAGCATTGATGAGGATTTCCAAACAGTTTTGATGGTCATTGTAGTTGCTTGAAGCGATACATTCCTCAGTGTGTGCTACATTTACAGAAAACATGAGTTACCGTGCTGCAGAATGTGTGTTGCTCTTGTTATTACTGTCTCTATGAGCAGGAGAACTCATCTTACTCAGCAAATTGGACACTGAGGATTGTATTGCTGAAGTGAACTATATTTACCATCAACACTGACTGTCCAGCAACATAAAATGTGACAAACGTTCCCGTAGCAAACAGTATAGGGGTTATAACGTGTACATTCAACACAGTCTTCACCTTTAAATATTTACAAAATATTTATCATCAAAAATGTTTTGTGACTTTAATGCCATTTTTTAAATTTTATTTCATGTTATGAAATTATTTATCAAATATTCTTTCATAATGAGCTAAAAGAGTCAATAAATAAGGTCAAAATAAAGAAAAAAAGGCTTGATTCTGTGTTCTGTCTTGAGGCTGTCATAAAATCGTTGCTTTTTCAAAAATATTTCTGTATTCACACGAAGAAGGGATTGAACCACACAAACAAGCCACTAAAGGTGTATTTGGAGACTTAACTTCAATATGAGCTAAAAAGAAACAAAGAAGGGTATAACGGTAGGATAAAATTAGGAAACCAATGAGTGCATATAATATTATACGGCCCGTAGAAAGAATTCTCTTTGGTGTACAGCAAGCTGACGTACAATAGAAGGAGGGATGGTTTGACTTAAAAATCTATATAAACCAGTGATAACACACATGCAATATTCCCACACAGACAGTGGAGGGATGGAGATCACTGCTCTCTCTATTAGCCTGATCCTGTCTCTGGGTCTGTGTGAGCTGAACTCAGCTCTTGCCTTGAATATTTCTGGTGCTGGGGTCAGCTCTGAGGCTGCAACTGTAAAATGTAAGCTCCAGGGTACCACTCGTCTACCTGCTTTCTCAGTGGATGGTGACTACATTATTGGTGGTGTTTTCGCTATACATTACAAGGTGCACACAGTGGAGAATAACTACACCTACATGCCTGAGCCACTGAGGTGCAAAGGGAGGTTAGTAAGAGGGAGAAATGTGGGATAAGAGGATTTTAGACTGTGTAAGGATGGAAATGTTTTTAATTTTAATGATGTTCTGACAATTTGATTCACAGATGCAGTTTATTTGTAACTTATTTACAGTGAATATGAATTGTAGTTCTACTATATTTATCTTTGAACATTGTCACATGTGCGCATGGAGTTGACATGAGTTTCTGTGTGCAGCATTATCCCCCGTAGACTGCGACTTTCACAGGCAATGATCTTCGCCATCGAGGAGATTAACAACAGCACGGAGCTGCTGCCGGGCATCAGACTCGGTTATCAGATCTACGACTCGTGCGCCTCGGTGCCCGTGGCGGTGCATGTGGCATTCCAGCTTTCCAGCGGCCTGGACCCGGTGTTTTACACCGGCGACAACTGCTCACAGTCGGGTATGGTGATGGCAGTTGTTGGTGGGCCTGGGTCCACGTCATCCATCAGCATGTCTCACATCATTGAGCCTTTTAACATCCCTCAAGTAAATGTTTTGATTTCCTGGTCAAACAGCGTATTCATTAAACTTGTGCTAGTTTTTTGTTTCCTGTTAAATAATTAAATTATTGTTTTTCGTAGGTGAGCTACTTTGCCACTTGTGCATGCCTGTCTGATAAGCAGCAGTACCCGAGTTTCTTCAGAACAATCCCAAGTGACCAGTTCCAGGCTGACGCGCTGGCCAAGCTGGTCAAACACTTTGGCTGGACTTGGATAGGTGCTGTCCGGTCGGATTCATATTATGGCAATAATGGCATGGCGTCTTTCCTGGCCGCAGCACGCAGAGAGGGGATCTGTGTGGAATACTCTGAAGCTTTCTATCGGACCAACCCCCGTAGCAGGATCCAGAGAGTAGCTGATGTTGTCCGCAGGTTTGTACATTTGATACACGTTTAAAGTACTTTTTTAATGTTATTGTTTAATATATAGTGTACAATATCTCCAGGTCGACAGCTATGGTTGTTGTGGCATTTACATCACCTGCCGATCTGAAGATTCTGCTAGAGGAGCTTTCTCTTGAGCCTTTTTCACCTCGTGTGTGGATAGGCAGTGAGTCTTGGGTAACAGACCCAGACATGCTGAGGTTCAGCTTCTGTGCTGGAGCTATTGGATTTGGCATTGAGCAATCAGTCATCCCAGGTCTGAGAGACTTCTTGCTGGACCTCTCTCCCTCTAAAGTGGCTGCCTCTCCACTGCTCACTGAGTTCTGGGAGGATGTATTCAACTGCAGGCTGAGAAAAAGTGAGAAAGTTGAAACTTACATTTGGGTCCCTGTGTTTCAGTTTTTTTCTCTCCCTGTCTATCTGAGTGGAGCAGCTGTTGCTTGAAGACCAAATCCCAGATTAAGCATGAACGGGAAATCTGTTGTTTTTTGATGTTATGAGGTAGCAATAAGGTGCATCTCTTTGAATCTCACTTGTAATGACTATCTTTCAAGTCATGTTTTGGAGGTTTTGTTTAAACTTTGCTACAGAGTTTTAATGTCATTGCTAAAGCCTGAACACAAGCACACAATATAGAGACAGTATCCAGGTCATGAAGGTAAATTGAAATGAAAAATTGTACTGACAACAGATATCAGTTCCAGTATTTATGCGTGTCTGTATCTAATTAAATTATAAATCTGACAGTGATTTTTAGTTTTTTTAATGTATTCCAAACACATTAAGACAGGTCAAGTCAGTAAATAAATAATATATTATTTAAAGTTTAAATATAAACAGTTTTTCAACATGCACATATTGTCACTGTCAGTTTATATACACAGAAACAGACATGACATCACTTTCAAATTCCTTGTATGTCTGCAGATACTTGACCAATGAAATAGACTGAATTAAAATGGAATTTGGATTGATTTTAAAAAAGCACTTTTCTAGTCTTTGCAACCCTACAAGTCAGCACTCACTCATTCACATACACATTCATTAATTGTTGGCCAAGGCTTTCATGCAAGGTGCTATCAAATCATTTTTGGCATCAGTAACTTGGTCAAGATTTTCAGCTTCTCAACAGCTAGGATCAGTGATCGTACTAACGGCCTTTCAATCAGTTAATGATGGTTAAAAAATAGGGCTGCTACAAACGGAAACAGCAACTATCTAAAAAAAATAAAGGCGTCTGCTAAACAGTTTTTTTATTTGTTGAGTGTTTTCAATAAAATTGCATGTCTCAAAATTAGTACAATATAGATATGAATTTCCCTTTGGGGATGAATAAAGTAATCTATCTATCTATATGAGTTACTGCAACTACTTGTCTTTTTTAGTGTTGAAAAAAAAATGGCTTTCCTCTGTCTCTGTGTGGTTTTAGGTGCAGACACAAACGAAAGAGTGTGTGATGGAAGTGAAGACCTACAGACGTACAGACCGTACACTGACACATCTCAGATCCGGATCGCTAACATGGTATACAAGGCTGTTTATGCAATAGCACATGCCATTCATAATGCAGTGTGTCAGAAAAAGTCTACAATTCACTGTGAAAAATTCAGCAGGATAGAGTCTGAAGAGGTCAGTTGAAATAACTATGTGAACACATCAATGTCCTTTTTATAGATATAATGTACATTTTTATGGAATTACATGGTTATTCTTTTAATGTTTTTTTTTTTATTTATCAAGCATTTGATTCATCCTCACAGGTTCTCATGCAGTTGAAGAAAGTAAATTTTTCACAAAATGGCTATGATGTGTCATTTGATGCCAACGGGGATCCTGTGGCCACATATGAGCTGGTGAACTGGCAAAAAACTGAGAGTGGCAACATTGAGTTGGTGACAGTGGGACACTACGATGCATCACTGCCGGTGGGCCGGGAGTTCCGTATCAACAGGAACCTCACCTGGGTGGAGGGCAGCACACAAGTAAGGAGCCTAAAAGCTCTAGTTTAACTTATTTTATGCTGGCCTTACACCAAACGATTTTCACAGTCCCAGTAAATCTAGGAGTTTTACTGGAGGAACAGCGTTCTCCCATCATCTCGATCGCTAAGTGCAAGGTAGTAATCTGCCTGTTTCATATCAGTCTTTTCCTAGTCTTGGGTTTGTGATCATATCAAATGTGTTTGATATAATTTCAAGTTGCAGTGACATAACACAATCTACAACCAAAAAATGAGCGGGGGAAAGGTCCCCAGTTCCAGACGGGGCAGTAAAACCACTTCGACAGGAAAAAGTAACATCACAATAATGCTAGTAAGCTAAGTCGTAAATAAAGATAGAGCGATTTAATATATTTACGGCCACAAGCGGGATTTTTGGGGGCGCCGTTTCTTAGTAAAGAGAACAGTAAGGAGACCCAGTTAAAATGTATGAATAAATGTAGGCCTATACATAAATAAGTGATAAATAATTGATGATTAATATATGATTAACTAAATTAAAGTTGATAGAGCTGATAAATATAATTATTTCAATATAATTATTTATTTATATTTAATCTCTAAATTTTCCTTTTCTTCATTCTTCCTTTTTTTTTTTTTTTTTTTAAAAACCCACTGCAGACACTAGAGCAGCTGTAGCCAAAAGCTCATTCTCCTCCATTTGTACGTTTATACTAAGAGCATGATGGAGGAAAAAATGCATGGTAGGAAAAAAATGCTAAAAGAATCTAGTTCTAGTCTTGTAAATAGTGACCTTGCAAGATTCACAGTCTTTGTAAAATCTCAGTCTGAGACTAGGCTGGGACTAAAAACTCTAAACACTTGTCTTTAGATGTGAGCAGGTGTGAGCCTATAGTTTTTTCCGATCTAGAGTCTTTTCCGAATCTTTTCAAAGTCTTCTGATGTATAGGTAGCATAAGTTTCAAATTTTGTTGGCTGTATTGGCTGTAAAGAGATTAATTCCAAAGTTTTTACTATGATAGCCCCCCTAAAAGATATCGTATTGCTAGAACAGGAGGAGTGGTTACAGTGAAAAGCAATATTTTCGATACACATTTGTGGTGTGGTATGCGTATTGTTTTAGGACAAACTTGAAAAAATGTAAACCTAGCCTTGAGTCCTCAGGGCTTTGTAGCACACTACAAAATGTGATATTTTGTTGTATCTTTGTGCCAGGTACCTGTGTCAGTGTGCTCTGACAGCTGTCCTCCAGGAACTCGTAAAGTGCTGCAGAAAGGAAAACCCATTTGCTGTTATGATTGTTTACCATGTCCTGAGGGAGAGATTACCAATGCTACAGGTATTTTTATTTTCTCCAAATACATATTGACTGTACAAAATATAGAGTAGTGTACAGTATGTCTACTAAAAGGACGCTTTGCTTTTTATTCAGATTCCCCTGATTGCTTCCCATGCCTCAAGGAGTTCTGGCCTAATGCAGAGAGGGACACGTGTCTCCCCAAGCCTGTAGAGTTTCTTTCCTTCAACGAGGTCCTAGGAATCATCCTGGCTGCATTCTCAGTTGGTGGTGCCTGTCTTGCCATTACAACAGCGGTTGTGTTCTATCGTCACAGGACATCCCCGATTGTCAGGGCCAACAACTCTGAGCTGAGCTTCCTGCTGCTCTTCTCTCTGACTCTTTGTTTCTTATGTTCATTAACTTTCATTGGAGCGCCCTCTGAGTGGTCCTGCATGCTGCGCCACACAGCATTTGGGATCACCTTTGTTCTCTGTATGTCTTGTGTTCTTGGAAAAACAATAGTGGTGTTAATGGCCTTCAGAGCTACACTCCCAGGAAGCAATGTGATGAAATGGTTTGGGCCCACACAGCAAAGAATGACTGTAGTGTCTTTAACGTTCATTCAAGTTATAATATGTACTATTTGGTTGGTTCTTAATCCTCCGTTCCCAATCAAAAACCTCACAACATACAAGGACAGGATCATCTTGGAGTGTGCATTAGGCTCAGCTGTTGGGTTCTGGGCTGTGCTCGGGTACATCGGCCTGCTGGCTGTCTTTTGCTTTGTGTTAGCTGTCCTGGCTCGGAAACTACCTGATAATTTTAATGAAGCCAAGCTGATCACCTTCAGCATGCTGATATTCTGTGCAGTGTGGATCACCTTTATCCCTGCATATGTCAGCTCTCCTGGGAAATTCACTGTGGCTGTGGAGATATTTGCCATTCTGGCCTCCAGTTTTGGACTAATATTGTGTATATTTGCCCCAAAGTGTTTCATCATATTGTTTAAGCCAGAGAAGAACACCAAGAAACATTTAATGAACAAAAATCAATCCTGACCATGAGGTTTGAAAAAAAAAAAAAGTTGAGAGAAAATTGCAAGCATTGAGGTGGTTTTCTCACAAGTTTCGAAAGTAAATGTAGATGACTGAAGCGATACATTCCTCAGTGTGTGCTACATTTACAGAAAAGCTGAGTTACTGTGCTGCAGAATACGTTGCTCTCATTATTGCTGTCTCTGTGAGAAGAAAAACTCAGCTATCACAGTAAATTGGACACACATTGGACACACATTTACCATCAACACTGATTGGACAGCAAAACAAAATGTGACAAACTTTTCCATAGCATCCGTATGAAGCTTATAATGTGCACATTCAACCAGTTTTATGTTACATTTTCACAAATGTTTTGAAGATATTAATGCCATGCTATGAACTTATTTAAAACATATTCTTTCATGATGAGCTAAATGAGTCAATAAATATGGTTAAAATGCAAAAAAAGGCTTGGTTATGTATTCTGTCTTCACACTGTCATGAAATTATTGCTTATTAAAAAAAACCCTTTTCACGCATTATGTAAAATGGGATTGAACGACACAAACAAGATATAAAAGGTTAATTTGGGAACACATGGGAACTGTATGCGCATAATATTGTACGGCCCATAGAAAGAATTCTCTTTGGTGTACAGTAAGCTGACGTACAGTAGAAGGAGGGACGGTTTGTTTAAAAAGTCTATTTCACTCAGTGATACCTCACATGCAGTATTCCCACACAGACAGTTGAGGGATGGAGATCACTGCTCTCTATATTAGCCTGATCCTGTCTCTGGGTCTGTGTGAGCTGAACTCAGCTCTTGCTTTGAATGTTTCTGGTGCTGGGGTCAGCTCTGAGGCTGCACAATGTAAGCGCCAGGGTACCACTCTTCCTGCATTCTCAGTGGATGGTGACTTTGTTATTGATGGTGCTTTCTCTATACATTACAACATGCACACAGTGGAGAATAACTACACCTACATGCCTGAGCCACTAAGGTGCAAAGGGAGGTTAGTAAGAGGGAGAAATGTGGGATAAGAGGATTTTAGACTGTGTAAGGATGGAAATGTTTTTAATTTTAATGATGTTCTGACAATTTGGTTCACAGATTCAGTGCACTTATCAGCTATTGACAGTGAATATGAATTACATTTACATATATCTGTGAACATGTTTACACATGCTTATAGAGTTGATATGAGTTTCTGTGTGCAGCATTATCTCCCGTGAACTGCGCTTCTCAAGTGCAATGATCTTCGCCATCTAGGAGATTAACAACAGCACGGAACTGCTGCCGGGCATCAGACTCGGTTATCAGATCTACGACTCGTGCGCCTCGGTGCCCGTGGCGGTGCATGTGGGATTACAGCTTTCCAGCGGCCTGGACCTGGCGTTTTACACTGGCGACAAGTGCTCACAGTCTGGTATGGTGATGGCAGTTGTTGGCGACTGTGGGTCCAAAGCTGCAAAGGCTGAAATGGCCTTCGCTGAACGAGAGGCTGAGATGATGAAATAGAAAGCTGAAATGGAAGCAAATCTGCTGAAGCAAAAGGCTAGCTTTGACGCTGATCTCCATCTCCTACAGTATCAAAGAGCTGCTGCTGAAGCTGAGGCTACAGCCTTTCAGGCGGCAGAGGTTGAAAGCGGGGAGCTCAGCCAGTTTCCAGATGTTGAAGAAGAGCCCCTCAGTACAGTTCAACGAACTAGTGAGTACGTCCAACAACACTTTGAGATGTTCATACAGGAACAGCCTTTGGAACCTGCAGTTGTGGTGACACATGGAACAAAACGTGAAACATCTGACACTCAGCGTAGAGTTTCTCATGACATCCAAAGAAATACACAGCCAGTTTTCAAAGATGTGAAAAAAGAACCAACAAGGAATATAGGACTGAGTGACTCTTACCCTTATGGTACTCAGCACACAACAAACCACGAAAGAGAGTACTTACCTGAACCTAAAGGCACACAAGACTTTGCAATTTGACGACAAGCTGGAGAATTATTGGGCATGGAAAGCCTCGTTTCTAAGTTCCACAAAGGACTTGGATCTGGCAGCAAGGGAAGAACTAGACCTGTTAACCAAATGGCTAAGAGCTGAATCGTCAGAACAGGCAAAGAGAATCTGTGCAGTGCACGTCCTGAATCCTGCTGCAGTCGCTGCAATGGTTTGGCGACGTCTGGAAGAGTGCTATGGGAGTCCTGAGGTCATCGAAGACGCACTGCTTAAAAAGATTGAGAACTTTCCGAGGTTGACAAATAAAGATACCATCAAGCTGAGAGAGCTAAGTGAAATTCTCCGTGAACTGGAGTGTGCTAAGCAAGATGGTGCACTACCAGGCTCTCATATTTGGATACTGGAGTGAGACAGATAGTGGAGAAGCTTCTTTATAACCTCCAAGACAAATGGATCAGCTGTGGAAGCAAATACAAGGAGGATCACAGAGTGGCCTTTCCTCCCTTCCCTGTCTTCTTTTTTTTTTTTTTTTTTTTCTAAATTTTTATCCCACGATTTTGTAACCCATTTTATTTATCACCCAGTTTTGTCCTATCTTGATCCTGGGCGCTACCTCGTCCCTGTCGGTCTGGGGAGAGCCCTGAACTGAGCACATGCTTCCTCCGACCAGCTCTACAGACACCGGAGACATGGGGACACGCCTTCAATGCCCACAGCGTCCTGGCGGGAATCGAACCCAGGACCTTCTAGCTGTGAGGCGAGAGCGCTACCAACTGCGCCACCGTGCCCCCCCTTCTCTGTCTTCTCAAGGTTTGTCGAACAACAGACAAAGATAAAAATGATCCAAGCTTCACTATAACCCCCAACAATAGTCATATCACTTCCAGGACCGAAAATCCTGCAAAATACAGTGGTAGAGGGTCTGTGGCTGTACATAAGACTGACATCCCTGCAGAGTCATGCGGCATCCAAGCTAGTCCTGCGCTGAAGAAAATGGAAGAACCTGATCGTCTGTGTCCTATACATAGAAAGCCCCACCCACTAAAAAAGTGCAAGCTCTTTAGAAACAAAACTCTAGAAGAGCGCAAATCATACCTCAGAGAAAATCACATCTGTTACAGATGTTGTGGGTCTACTATGCACATGGCAAATTATTGTAAATTGACTGTCAAGTGTTTTGAGTGTAACAGCGACAAACACATCGCAGCTCTGCACCCGGGTCCTCCTCCTTTGACCGCACAGAGTGCAGCAGACGACAGAGATGAAAGCGGGGAGCAAGGTGAAAGCCCACCTTCATCAGTCACCTCTAAATGTACAGAAGTTTGTGGAAATGCAGATGGTGCATGGTCTTGTTCCAAGATCTGTTTGGTAAAAGCATACCCTGCAGGGAACATGGACAAGACAATCAAGATGTATGCGGTGCTAGACGAACAAAGTAATAAGTCTCTCGCCAAGACAGAGTTCTTCAGTCTCTTTAAAGTAAAAACTAGCTCTGCCCCTTACACCCTGAAAACCTGTGCTGGAAAACTAGAGACGTCCGGTAGGAGAGCTACTTATTTCATCATCGAGTCCATTGATGGGAAAGTAAAGCTTGCCTTACCCCCCTTAATTGAGTGTGACATGGTGCCAGACGACAGGACAGAAATCCCATCCCCAGAGGTTGCACACCATTACCCCCATCTACGGTCAGTTGCTAGTAAAATCCCACCTGTGGACCAAGCTGCACCAATCCTCCCGCTCTTAGGGAGGGACATCCTAAGAGTGCACAAGGTACGGGAGCAAATCAACGGTCGCCACAACGTACCTTATGCTCAGCGGTTGGACTTAGGCTGGGTCATTGTGGGAGACGTGTGCTTGGGAACAGTTCATAAGCCGTCAGAGTTGAATGTTTACAAAACAAACGTCCTGAACAAAGGTCGCACATTCTTCCTTAGACCGTGTCCAAATAGTATCCACGTAAAGGAAGAATACAGTGGCATGGCTCGGCATCGCAGCACTGCCTTCCCTGCGTGTGACGTAAACACAAGTCTCCACATGGGTACAGACAACCTAGGGTTTTCTGTGTTTGACAGGTCGATAGAAGACAAAGCCTTTCTAGCTATCATGGATGCAGAAGTCTACCAAAATGAGGAGAATAGCTGGGAGGCTCCTTTACCTTTTCAGGCTCCTAGGCGACGCCTTCCAAGCAACAGGGAGCAAGCTTTGAAACGCCTCTGCTCACTTCGGAGAACTCTGTAGAAAAAGCCAGAAATGAGAGAACACTACATCACGTTCATGCAAAAGATGTTGGACAGTGACCAAGCTGAACTTGCTCCATCTTTGGACAAAGGGAAAGAGCACTGGTACTTACCAACCTTTGGTGTGTATCACCCTAAAAAACCTACCCAGATACGTGTCGTTTTCAATTCAAGCGCCGAGTGTAATGGAACCTCACTCAATGATGATGAGTGGACCAGATTTGAATAATACTCTGCTGGGAGTTCTTCTGCGGTTCCGTAAAGAACCTGTGGCTCTTACAGCAGACGTGGAGCAAATGTTTTATTGCTTTGTCGTCCGAGAGGAAGACAGGGATTGTCATCGGTACCTCTGGTATGAGGATAACGACATCAGCAAGAATGTAACTGAGTACAGGATGAAGGTCCATGTTTTTGGAAACAGCCCATCACCTGCTGTGGCCATATACTGCATGAGAAGAGCAGCGCAAAAAGGTGAACAAGAACATGGTTCTGATGCAAGACAGTTGGTCGAGAGGCAGTTTTACGTTGATGATGGTCTCACCTCAGTCGCCACACCTGAAGAGGCGATAGATCTCCTCACACAAACCAGAGAAATGTTGGCTGAATCCAACCTCCGACTGCACAAACTGGCATCAAACAGCAGCCAGGTGATGGAAGCGTTTCCAGTAGAGGATCGAGCCAAGGATCTGAAGGACCTGGATCTCGGAGTGGATCCCCTCCCTCTCCAGAGGAGTCTAGGCCTCTCTTGGAATTTGGAAACAGACAGCTTTACTTACTTGGTGTCCTGCGAATTAAAACCATACACTCGGAGAGGTGTGTTGTCAATGGTCAACAGTTTGTTAGACCCCTTGGGCTTTGTAGTTCCTGTGACAATGCAAGGGAAAGCACTTCTCCGAGAGTTGTCATCCGAACAGAGCGAGTGGGATGCTCCTCTCCTCCCACAAAAGGAGGCAGAGTGGAACTTATGGAGAGATTCTTTAAAGGCTCTGCAAGACTTGCATATAAAGAGGTTTCGCTGTCCTCAAAACAGACAAAGGAACTGTGTATCTTCTCAGATGCTTCCACAGTAGCCATAGGAGCAGTGGCCTATCTGAGAGCTGCAGATGCTGAGGGACAATATCATGTCGGATTTGTCATGGGGAAGTCAAAATTAGCTCCTCACCCCGCTCATACCATTCCACGTCTGGAGCTCTGCGCAGCTGTGCTTGCTGTTGAGCTATACGAGCTGATTAGTGATGAGATGGAGTGGACACTGTAAAGTTCTTCACCGACAGTAAGATCGTTTTTGGCTACATTCATAACTCTACAAGAAGGTCAGGACCAGCTTTTCTCTATCATGACGACGCAGTGGAGATGTCCGAGTCTAATATCTTCGCCCTCATCGAGCCTGAAGCTGATGACGAGATCCGTTTGGAGGCTACTACTTTGGCAACCAAGGCATCAGAGTCTCAGTTGGGCTCCCAACACTTTGAGCTATGTTCAAACTGGAGAACAGTCTTTCACACCGTAGCCAAACTCATTCACGTTGCAGCATCCTTCAAAGGAAAGCTAGACAAGGCTGAAAGGAGAGGTTGGAAGTGTTTTGGAGACGCACCCAGCATGAGTGAGCTTCTACAAGCCAAAGCTGTTATCATCCGCTCTGTGCAGCACAGTGCCTTCAAGAAGGAATTCAAGTGTCTTGAAGGCGGACAGACCTTTCCCAAGCAGAGCACACTCAAAAGGCTCAATCCAATTGTGGATGAAGATAGTCTGCTTCGTGTTGGAGGTCGTCTTTCTTTTGCTGATCTGTCAAAGGAAGAAAAACACCCAGTGATCATTCCACACACCCATCACATTGCTACACTACTTGTGAGACACTTTCACGAACGAGTAGCTCACCAAGGTCGACACATTACAGAAGGAGCCATCAGATCAGCGGGACACTGGATAATTGAGAGCAAACGTCTGGTGTCTTCTGTCCTTCACAAGTGTGTTACCTGCCGCAGACTGAGAGGAAGGTTAGAGGATCAGAAGATGGCTGATCTACCTACCGACCGACTTACTCCGGAGCCTCCATTCACCACTGTCGGCCTGGATGTCTTTGGGCCGTGGTCCATCATGACACGTCAGACAAGAGGAGGACATGCAGACAGCAAACGCTGGGCTGTGTTGTTTACGTGCATGTCAACCAGAACAGTGCACATCGAGCTGATTGAAACCATGTCTACAGACAGCTTTATCAATGCTCTCCGGAGGTTTTTTGCAGTTTGTGGTCCAGCAAAACTTCTGCGGTCTGATAGAGGGACAAATTTTGTGGGCGCGTGTAAAGAGTTGAATATAAATGCAGACGACACAGTCAGGAGGTACCTCCAGGAGAAGGGCTGCTGCTGGATGTTTAATCCCCCTCATGCTTCCCACATGGGTGGCTCCTGGGAAAGGCTCATCGGAGTTGCCAGGCGCATCTTGGATGCGATGTTGCTTCAGACGGGACCAACACGTCTCACACATGAAGTTCTCAGCACTTTCATGGCGGAAGTCATGGCAATCATGAACGCGAGACCTCTTGTGACCATATCCACCGATCCAGATATGCCTATGGTGCTCACCCCAGCGATGCTCCTTACTCAAAAGATGAGTGCACTTTCAGCCCCCTGTGGAAACTTTGGCATGGCTCAGTTGTATAGCAAGCAGTGGAAACAAGTCCAGTGTTTTGCTGACACGTTTTGGAAGAGATGGAAGGGAGAGTATCTGTCTACTCTACAGAGTCGCAGAAAGTGGACAAAAGACAAGCCGAATGTCAAAGAAGGAGATGTTGTCTTGCTGAAAGACAGCCAAGCCCACAGGAATGAATGGCCACTGGGACTGGTGGTTAAGACTTTGCCAAGCAGTGACAACAGAGTCCGCAAGGTTGAGGTGCGGATCGTGAAGGATGGGACACCTAAGGTGTTCTTAAGGCCGGTCTCAGAGATCGTAGTCCTTCTTTCAGAGACTTAATGTGTATTGTTTGCAAGACATTCTCCTTAAAAATTGTATCTGGAGTGATATAATGTAATCATATCATGGGGGAGTGTTCTGCCTTTACAGATTAAAAAGTTAAAATAATAAGTTAATAGTTCATAAGTTAATATTAGCAGGTTATTGGTTCAGAGAAACCGCGTCAGAGTGAGACATCTTAATTTCGTTTTACAAAAATCGCGTCCGAGTGAGCGCTCTTTTTCTTAAGGCCAGCTATGCTGTATTTTTTCTGTTGCATGCTCAGACAAGTAGACGAGCAGCGTTGATCACAGACAGCTTAACGGACGGCCGAAGATGTATTTTTAAGAGTTTTCTGACGCTTGTGCCCCTGGCAAATATTTATCTGTAAGTATGGACAGTGTTACATGGTTGTATACTTTGTTATGAAGAGTTAGTTTGCTATATTTTCTATGAATAGTAGCTAATAGAATATTACTAGCTTTAGCAAAGGCTAACTGTTATCATTTTGTGTGATGTCGGATGCTAATTGTAATGTATAGTGCTTGTTTGTATAGTGTTAAGTTAATTGTGTTTCTGTCTGTAATAATTTCAGTTTTACGGTGGGAAATAGAGACTTCATTTAAATACAAGAAAAGTTAAGCCTTGTGGTTTCTTGGAGGACCTCTCTACTACACCGTTATCTGACTGTCTAGCCTTGTATAAGCAAACGCACTGCGAGGGCAGTACAGTATATAAGGCTGTTTATGCAATAGCACATGCCATTCATAATGCAGTGTGTCACAAAGAAAGTCTACAACTCAGTGTGACAAATTCAGCAGGATAGAGTCTGAAGAGGTTTATAGCTATAATGTACATTTTTATGGAATTAAATGTTTGTTTTTTATATGGTATTTATTTGAATATATCAAGTATTTACTTCATCCCCACAGATTCTCATGCAGTTAAAGAAAGCAAATTTTTCTCAAAATGGTTATGATGTGTCATTTGATGCCAACGGGGATCCTGCGGTCACATATGAGCTGGTGAACTGGCAAAAAACTGAGAGTGGCAACATTGAGTTGGTGACAGTGGGACACTACGATGCATCACTGCCGGTGGGCCGGGAGTTCCGTATCAACAGGAACCTCACCTGGGTGGATGGCAGCACACAAGTAAGGAGCCTAAAAGCTCTAGTTTAAAATATACGGTTGTTCATTTTCATTGCGTTATGTTTGGAATTGATTAATTGATAATGTTTTTAGAAGACATGCACTTTATCTGTCAATTATAAGTCACATTTTCACAATCAATTCATGGAAAGAGGTTACAAAAACTTTTTTTCAACTTTATCTGCGACAGTGTATTTATATTTAATTTTGACAGTCTTGGTATGAAGTGTTTTAGGTCCCTGTTCTTCTTGCCTATACTGGCATTTAACAGATGAATTCCAAAGTTACAGCATTTAAGCATAACACTTCCCCTTCATATTATCCAAAAGTGTTCCATTGCTGAATTACAGTCCAGGTATAGTAATAGAAAAAAAACATTTTTGACTTAATTGTTGTAGATTTTGGCAAAATTGAGTTGGTTTAACTTAAAGATTGCCCGCCCATGATCAGCTAATTTTAAGAAACGTGATGAGTGGGTGAGAAATTACACTGAGCTTCATTTGTGAGAATCCAAACAGAGCTGAGTGGACTCAAGGCCGTCTTGGAGCACGAACGAGGAGTGCCTCGGTGACTTGAACACAACATAACCCCTCTCAGGTGTAAGGAAGAGTCACACTCACCCAGGCAAACTTAAGTCTCACTCTCAAGTTAAGTGCAACACGCAGGAAAAGGATACCAGTGATTTATGTCATTTGCTAGGCTAGGCTTTAGTAGTTGTGTTCTTTACAGTATGAGCCTCAGTTGTCTTAGCAACCATAACAATTGGGTGGCTCGTCTTGGATCATGAATGTTCACACGTATTGTTCAGGTTTGTGTTAATTGGGTGTTGTGGCGTCTTTGTGGCACGTGTATTGACCTTTGTGTTTTGGTAAATTGGCTTGAGCGCAGCCTACTGTTTGGGCTTTGGAAATTGTTTGTCTGTCTGTGTTTGGCTGACTTTGTCAGACTTTGGCTTTTGTGTGATTGTTTATTCTGATTAGCTTTCGGGGAAAAAGAAGTATTGTGTAACATCCTGGTTTGGATGATTATTTCTGCATTTCAGCAAGAAATATTGTTGTTGCCATTTGGGTAACATTGGTTTTCAGCGGAGCGGAGAGCTGCGGCTGGGACGTTGCTGAACCGTTCCGCAGCGCGCCCGGTGGAAAAGCTCTCATTGATTAGAGTGGCAGCGATCAGCAACAGCGACCGCAGCATAGCCGTTCCACAGCCGGTGGGAATCAGGCTTAAGGGAGCGTGAAACGAGGAAGTTTAACTTGGATGAAGCTGAGCTTACTTTGATAATAGGCGTCAGGAACAACGAGACACTTTTGATATCCATAAGTGCCATGGTTTGACCCAGAGAAGGTTGAGCTATTTTTTGAGATGTTTGAGAAAATCGCAACACAATGAGGCTGGCCTACACAGGAATGGGTCATTCTGATTCAAGGTTCGCTAAGGTCAGGTGGCCAGGTACTTTTGTTAGCGCGTAAAGCTTTTAAAGCTTACAACTCTCATCCGGGCTCTTTTTCCTAAACTTGGTCTTACAAAACACTCAGAACAAATGAATAAAGTCAACCATCTATTGAAAGAATCCTAGCCAAATATAATGCTCAGCGCTGGACTCTGCAATGTGACCTCGATGGCACCACAAGACAGAGTGATTACAAACTTCCTTAATGTTACATATATTCTTCTTGGGTTGGGCACACCCCGTACATATGGGTGGGCTCTTTAACGCAATTGGTCAATTTGTTTGTGGGATGCCTTGGATACCACCTCCTTAACCGAGCATCTGGAGATTTAACATCTCACTGACCTTTCAAACTTTATGTGTGTGTCTGTTGTCTGCTGAAGCTTCCACATCCTGTCCCCCCTCCTTATTCTGCTTCTCAGCCTACATACCTTTCCTGAACTCTGAACTCCTATACATACCTTTCCTATCCTTAAGTGACCCAGTCCTGTCATTAAGTAACTGGGTCATAATTTAGAAACTCAGCCAACCCGAGTATATTCCCCGCTCCCACACTTGCTTTATTGCCACAGTATGCTAGATAGATAGATAGATAGATAGATAGATAGATAGATAGATAGATATACTTTATTTATCCCAAGCTGGGAAATTACAGCGTAGCAGCAGCATTACACACAGAGACAGTGACAACACAATTAAATAAAAAGAATAACCTAGGCATACTTCAAGCAATAAAATATAAAAATACAATAAAAAATAAAGTGTCTAAAGAAAAAGTGTCTAAAGAAGGAGTATGTATAAGGAGTAGAATAGAATTCCAGTGCAGAATAAATATGAATATACAGTATAAAAATGTTGGTGCTATGAAACAAATAAGGTGCAATGAACAGTGTGCATAAAAAACACATAAAGAGCATAGACAGTATGTAATGAACCAGATTATTATTTGTTATTGTACAGTGTGATGGCATGTGGCAGGAAAGATTTTTTATATCTGTCCCTATGACAGCGGAGCTGGAGCAGCCTGTGAGAGAAGGTGCTCCGCTGACTTTCTACTGTGTGATGGAGAGGGTGCTGATCATTGTCCATGATGGCCAGCAGTTTGTTCAGTGTTCTCCTCTCCACCACCGTCCCAAAAGTCTCCAGCCTGAGACCAAGTACAGAGCCAGCCTTCTTGATAATTTTATCAAGTCTGTTGGTGTCGCTGGCTCTGATGCTGCTGCCCCAACACACAGCAGCAAAGAAAATGGCGCTGGCAACAACAGACTGGTAAAAGATCTCCAACATCTTGCTGCACACATTGAAGGATCTCAGCTTCCTTAGGAAATAGAGTCTGCTCATCCCCTTCTTGTACACAGCCTCTGTGTTAGATTTCCAGTCCAGTCTGTTGCCGATCACCACTCCGAGGTATTTGTAGTCCTCCACCTCCTCCACCACCTCCCCCCTGATCTGAAGTGGCTGTGGAAGCATCTTCTTCCTCCTGAAGTCAATCACCATCTCTCTGGTCTTGTTGACGTTCAGCTTCAGGTGATTCTGTTCGGACCACTCTACAAATCTGTCCACCAGTGTCCTGTTCTCACCCTCCTCTCCCTCTATTATACACCCGACAACAGCTGAGTCATCAGAAAACTTCTGCAGGTGACATGACTCAGAGTTGTACTGAAAGTCAGTAGTGTATAAGGTGAAGAGGAAGGGAGAAAGCACAGTTCCCTGCGGAGCTCCTGTATCACTGACCACCACATCAGACAGGACACTGCCCAGACGGACAAACTGTGGCCTGCCTGTCAAGTAGTCAGTAATCCAGGAGATCCTAGAGTCATCGACACCCATCCCCCGCAGCTTCTCACCCAATAGCGGAGGTTGAATGGTGTTGAAAGCACTGGAGAAATCAAAGAATGTGATCCTCACAGTGCTTCCTCCACCATCCAGATGCAAATGGGCTCGTTGCAGCAGGTAGATGACAGCATCGTCAACTCCTAAATGGGGCTGGTAGGCAAATTGCAAGGGGTCCAGAAACGTCCTCACCTATGGCCTCAGCTGGGCCAAGACCAGTCTCTCCAGGACCTTCATCACATGAGATGTGAGGGCGACAGGTCTGTAGTCTGCTGGGTCAGATGGTCTTGACTTCTTGGGGACTGGGAACTAGCAGGAGGTCTTCCACAGCAGCGGGACTTTCTCCTGACTCAGACTCAGGTTGTACAGGTGTCGTAGTACAGGAGACAGCTGGCTGGCGCAGGTCTTCAGGATCCTGGGTGTGATACCATCAGGACCTGCAGCTTTACGCTGATGGAGTCTTTCCAGCTGCCTCTTTACCTGGCCTGTAGTCACCGCTGAGGGGGGGTTGGTGCAGATGTCATCAGGAGGAGGAGGAGGAGGAGAAGGAGGGGGGGGGCAGATGGAGAGGTGCTGCACTGGAGAATGCTGGGGGGAGGGGGAGCCATTCGGGACAGTGTGGTTGTGTGGGGGGCAGGGGGTGTAGAAGGGGTGGCAGGCGGTGAGCTAAACCTGTTAAAAAAGTTGTTATACTGATTTGCTCTGTCCAGGCTCCCTGACAACTGCCTGTCCTTCCCCTTCATCCCTGTGATGTGTTTCATTCCTGTCCACACATCCCTCACACTGTTCTGTTGGAGTTTGGCCTCCAGCTTCCTCCTGTAGGTGTCCTTACATGTCCTCAGCATCTCCCTGAGTTCGTGCTGCACTCTCCTCTGCTCCTCTCTGTCTCCAGACATGAAAGCCCTCTTCTTCTTGTTCAGAAGTGCCTTCAGGTCACTGGTAATCCAGGGCTTGTTGTTGGAGAAGCAGCGTGCGGTCCGGGCTGGCATAGTGGTGTCCTCACAAAATTTGATATACTCTGTGATGCAGTCAGTCATATTATCAATGTCCTCCCCATATGACTCACAGAGTACATCCCAGTCTGTCGACCCAAAGCAGTCCTGCAGTGCCTCAGAGGCCTCATGTGTCCACCTCCTCATGGTCCGACCTGCCGGGGGGGGGGTTCTCTTTTGCCCAGAGAGGCATGATTAAAATCTCCTGTAATGACCATGAATGCATCCGGGTGTTCAGTCTGTAGTTTAGCAGTGACAGTGCTGATGACTTCACAGGCCACTGCTGCATTAGCTGATGGGGGGATGTAGACAGCGACAAACATGGTGGACGTGAACTCCCTCGGCAAATAATACGGGCGCATTCCCACCGCCAGCAGTTCAATGTCCGCGGTACAGAGCCGTTCCTTCACGCTGACGTGCCCGGGGTTGCACCACCTCTCACTCACATAAAGTGCAAGCCCGCCACCTTTCTTTTTCCCACTTTTGGAACAGTCTCTGTCACCTCGAACCAAACTGTAGCCAGGAACATCAACGCTGCTATCCGGGATATGTGAGTGCAGCCAAGTTTCGCTGAAGCAAAAAACGCTACACTCACGGTATTCCCTCTGGGTCTTCACCAGCGCTGAGAGCTCGTCCGTCTTATTTCCCAAAGACCTCACGTTTCCCATAATAATCGCCGGGACTGCCGGCTTGTGTTTCCTCCTTCTCCTCCTCCTCCTCCTCCTCCTCTCTCCTTCTCTGCATCTGGTCTGTGTGTCATTTTGTGGTACCAAAACACAGTTTCAATGAATGTAAGAGACATAACCATGTGATCAGCACTCCTGATGTTCGTTCAAGTGGGCTGTCTGTTGCTTGTGCTGCCCAAGCGGGCAGATATTAGGAGAAGATGGTGCAGAAGCTGTTGGGAGGAACTCTGAAGCTTTAAGATTGCTGGATAATCAATTTGCACCTTTAACATTAGAGTGATCGTCTGAGTTTAAAGCTTTGATTGCTGAGTTCTCTCCCCTTTTGCAGGATGTCCCTGGTCGCACAACTTTAACTATCCACGATGTGGATATAGGCTGTTAGACTCCAATTAATTAACACCCATAAAGGCTACCCCCCTCTAAGCTGACAGCTGCCCTTGACCCCACGGGCCTGGGAGATTTCGGCCTTTTTGACACCTGATGGTCTGTATGTTTGTAATGTGCTTCATTTTGGTATGAAGAACGTAAATGTAACTTTTCAGCGGTTTATGAATACCATCACTAATGGGTTAAGCTCACACCTATGCTCTCTGCGGCAACTGTTTTGGAGGTTACAAAAGGCAGGTCTTGTTGTGTATTTGCCAAAATGTGAGTTTCTGAAAGGGAAAGTAACCTACCTTGGACATCATGTGGGGCAGGGAAAGGTGATGCCTCGGCATACGATGGAAGAAGCCATCATTGAACTTTCCCCACCAAAGAGCAGGTGGGAAGCCATGAAAGTGTTGGGCATATGTGGTTATTACAGGCGATTTTGTTCCTAACTTTGCTGCCGTAACTGAGCCATTAACTAATGTCCTTAAGAAAGACATGAACCGGTGTTGCTTGCACCCAATTTTGAGGCACCATTCAAACTTGCCGTTGATGCCTGTGACATTGGCATTGGGGCAGTGCTTTTGCAAACAGGTGCTGCTGGACGAGACAGACCAGTTGCTTATTATTCAAAAAACCTAAATAAACATCAGAAGGCTCAATCGACCATTGGGAAGGAAGCTTTGGGTCTGGGTTTGGCTGCCAAGCTGTGGTGGTGTACACAGACCACAACCCACTGTCGTTCTTTGCCAAGTTCAAAACCTCAAACCAGAGAGTGTTTCAGTCGGCACTTTTATTGAAGCCATACAGTTTGGTGGTACAAAACGTGAAAGGAAAGGATAACATCTTGGCAGATGCACGGTCATGCATGCCAGTAGGGGAGCCTACCTGAGTATCCATCTATGTTTGTTTCATGTTTACTTTGGGACACTCTTGTAGTGTTTCTTTCCCAAGGGGAAAATAAGGAATGGTGGTGCTACTATTGGTGCAGTAGTTATAAATTAGGTAGAGAAGTCTACATGTAAATAAGATTATGTGTAAATTGTGGTTTGGGGATTTTAACGAAAACTTTATGAAAAAAAAACATTAAAAAAGTGCTGGTGTCTCCATATGTCTTTATATTTTTTCTTCCTATGGAGGGTGTGGTGTTACGGTTCAGTCAATGTCTGCTAGGAAGTAGGTTTGGTTTTAGCTTGATTGACAGTGTCAGACTTACTTATGGACATAGGAGGGGTGTGGTGTTTGACTCAATCAAGCCCAGCAAGATGCAGCAACACACTGGGGAAAAGACACTGAAAGAGAACACTGGAGGAAGAGACTGAGGAAGAAAGAAGATTGAAAATGTTCTTGTTTTCTCAAACACCACAACTTTGTAAATACACCTTCTTAACTATATGTAAGAGTGGGCTGGAAGTCTTAAACGCAGCATGAACCATTTCAGACGTAGGGAAGACCCTCAAGTTAACTGCAACACAATCTGACACAAATACTGGAATTTTAACCTCAGGTCTTTGTAGCACATCTGAATATGTTATATTTTGTTTGTATCTTTGTGCCAGGTCCCTGTGTCAGTGTGCTCTGACAGCTGTCCTCCAGGAACTCGTAAAGTGCTGCAGAAAGGAAAACCCATCTGCTGTTATGATTGTTTACCATGTCCTGAAGGAGAGATTAGCAATGCTACAGGTATTTCTTTTTTCTACAACTGCATATTGACTGTACGATATATAGAGTAATGTACAATATGTCTACTAAAAGGCCGCTTTTCTTTCCATTCAGATTCCCCTGATTGTCTCCCATGCCTCAAGGAGTTCTGGCCTAATGCAGAGAGGGACACGTGTTTCCCCAAGCCTGTAGAGTTTTTTTCCTTCAACGAGGTCCTAGGAATCATCCTGGCTGCATTCTCAGTTGGTGGTGCCTGTTGTGCCATTATAATAGCGGTTGTGTTCTATCATCACAGGACATCCCCGATTGTCAGGGCCAACAACTCTGAGCTGAGCTTCCTGCTGCTCTTCTCTCTGACTCTGTGTTTCTTATGTTCATTAACTTTCATTGGAGCGCCCTCTGAGTGGTCCTGCATGCTGCACCACACAGCATTTGGGATCACCTTTGTCCTCTGTATGTCTTGTGTTCTTGGAAAAACAATAGTGGTGTTAATGGCCTTCAGAGCTACACTCCCAGGAAGCAATGTGATGAAATGGTTTGGGCCTACACAGCAAAGAATGACTGTAGTGTCTTTCACGTTCATTCAAGTTATAATATGTACTATTTGGTTAGTTCTTAATCCTCTGTTTCCAGTGAAAAACCTCACAACATACAAGGAGAGAATCATCCTGGAGTGTGCATTAGGCTCAGATGTTGGGTTCTTGGTTGTGCTCGGTTCATCGGCCTGCTGGCTGTCTTTTGTTTTGTGTTAGCTGTCCTGGCTCGGAAACTACCTGATAATTTTAATGAAGCCAAGCTGATCACCTTCAGCATGCTGATATTCTGTGCAGTGTGGATCACCTTTATCCCTGCAAATGTCAGCTCTCCTGGGAAATTCACTGTTGCTGTGGAGATATTTGCTATTCTGGCCTCCAGTTTTCGACTAATATTGTGTATATTTGCTCCAAAGTGTTTCATCGTATTGTTTGAGCCAGAGAAGAACACCAAGAAGCATTTAATGAACAAAAATCAATCCAAATAAATATGACTTGTGTAAAAAGTTAAAAGAGACATTGGCCAGCATTGATGAGGATTTCCAAACAGTTTTGATGGTCATTGTAGTTGCTTGAAGCGATACATTCCTCAGTGTGTGCTACATTTACAGAAAATATGAGTAACCGTGCTGCAGAATATGTGTTGCTCTTGTTTTTTCTGTCTCTGTGAGCAGGAGAACTCAGCTTACTCAGCAAATTGGACACTGAGGATTGTATTGCTGAAGTGAACTATATTTACCATCAACACTGATTGGCCAGCAACATAAAATGTGACAAAGGTTCCCGTAGCAAACAGTATAGGGGTTATAACGTGTACATTCAACACAGTCTTCACCTTTCAATATTTACAAAATATTTATCATCAAAAATGTTTTGTGATTTTAATGCCATTTTTTAAATGTTATTTTATGTTATGAAATTATTTATCAAATATTCTTTCATAATGAGCTAAAAGAGTCAATAAATAAGAACAAGAAGAAGGGATGAACCACACAAACAAGCCATTAAAGGTGTATTTGTAGACTTAACTTCAATATGAGCAGTAGGATAAAATTAGGAAACCAATGAGTGCATATAATATTATACGGCCCGTAGAAAGAATTCTCTTTGGTTTACAGTAAGCTGACGTACAGTAGAAGGAGGGATGGTTTGACTTAAAAATCTATATAAACCAGTGATAACACACATGCAATATTCCCACACAGACAGTGGAGGGATGGAGATCACTGCTCTCTCTATTAGCCTGATCCTGTCTCTGGGTCTGTGTGAGCTGAACTCAGCTCTTGCCTTGAATATTTCTGGTGCTGGGGTCAGCTCTGAGGCTGCAACTGTAAAATGTAAGCTCCAGGGTACCACTCGTCTACCTGCATTCTCAGTGGATGGTGACTATATTATTGCTGGTGTTTTCGCTATACATTACAAGGTGCACACAGTGGAGAATAACTACACCTACATGCCTGAGCCACTGAGGTGCAAAGGGAGGTTAGTAAGAGGGAGAAATGTGGGATAAGAGGATTTTAGACTGTATAAGGATGGAAATGTTCTTAATTTTAATGATGTTCTGAGAATTTGGTTCACAGATGCAGTTTATTTGTGACTTATTTACAGTGATAATGAATTGTAGTTGTACTATATTTATCTTTGAAAATTGTCACATGTGTGCATGGAGTTGACATGAGTTTCTGTGTGCAGCATTATCCCCCGTAGACTGCGATTTTCACAGGCAATGATCTTCGCCATCGAGGAGATTAACAACAGCATGGAGCTGCTGCCGGGCATCAGACTCGGTTATCAGATCTACGACTCATGCGCCTCGGTGCCCGTGGCTGTGCATGTGGCATTCCAGCTTTCCAGCGGCCTGGACCCGGTGTTTTACACTGGCGACAACTGCTCACAGTCGGGTATGGTGATGGCAGTTGTTGGTGGGCCAGGGTCCACGTCATCCATCAGCATGTCTCACATCATTGGGCCTTTCAACATCCCTCAAGTAAATGTTTTGATTTCCTGGTCAAACAGCGTGTGCATTAAACCTGTGCTAGTTTTTTGTGTCCTCTTAAAAAATGTAATTATTGTTTTTCGTAGGTGAGCTACTTTGCCACTTGTGCATGCCTGTCTGATAATCAGCAGTACCCGAGTTTCTTCAGAACAATCCCAAGTGACCAGTTCCAGGCTGACGCGCTGGCCAAGCTGGTCAAACACTTTGGCTGGACTTGGATAGGTGCTGTCCGGTCGGATTCGGATTATGGCAGTAATGGCATGGCGTCTTTCCTGGCCGCAGCACGCAGAGAGGGGATCTGTGTGGAATACTCTGAAGCTTTCCATCGGACCAACACACGTAGCAGGATCCAGAGAGTAGCTGACGTTATCCGCAGGTTTGTACTTTTGATACACGTTTAAAGTACTTTTTTACTATGTTATGTTATTGTATAATATATAATGTACAATATCTCCAGGTCGACAGCTATGGTTGTTGTGGCATTTACAGCCTCTGGAGACATGGAGATTTTGCTAGAGGAGCTTTCTCTTGAGCCTTTTTCACCTCGTGTGTGGATAGGCAGTGAGTCTTGGGTAACAGACCCAGACATGCTGAGGTTCAGCTTCTGTGCTGGAGCTATTGGATTTGGCATTGAGCAATCAGTCATCCCAGGTCTGAGAGACTTCTTGCTGGACCTCTCTCCCTCTAAAGTGGCTGCCTCTCCACTGCTCACTGAGTTCTGGGAGGATGCATTCAACTGCAGGCTGAGAAAAAGTGAGAAAGTTGAAACTTACACTTGGGTCCTTGTTTTTCAGTTTTTTTTTCTCTCTGTCTATCTGAGTGGAGCAGCTGTTGCTTGAAGACCAAATCCCAGATTAAGCATGAACGGGAAATCTGTTGTTTTTTAACTGAGTTATGAGGTAGCAATAAGGTGCATCTCTTTGAATCTCACCTGTAATGATTATCTTTCAGGTCATATTTTGGAGGTTTTGTTTAAACTTTGCTACTGAGTTTTAATGTCATTGCTAAAGCCTGAACACAAGAACACAATATAGAGACAGTATCCAGGTCATTAAGCTAAATAGAGATGAAAAATTGTACTGACAGCAGATATCAGTTCCAGTATTTATGCGTGTCTGTATCTAATTAAATTATAAATCCGACAGGGATTTTTAGTTTTTTTTATGTATTCCAAACACATTAAGACAGGTCAAGTCAGTAAATAAATAATATATTATTTAAAGTTTATATATAAACAGTTTTTCAACATGCACATATTGTCACTGTCAGTTCATATACACAGAAACAGACATGACACCACTTTCAAATTCCTTGTATGTTTACAGATACTTGACCAATGAAATTGACTGAATTAAAATGGAAATTGGATTGATTTTAAAAAGCACTTTTCTAGTCTTTGCAACCCCACAAGTCAGCACTCACTCATTCACATACACATTCATTAATTGTTGGCCCAGGCTTTCATGCAAGGTGCTATCAAATAATTTTTGGGATCAGTAACCTGGTCAAGACTTTCAGCTTCTAAACAGCCAGGGTCAGTGATCAAACTAACGGCCTCTCAATCAGTTAATGATGGTTAAAAAATAGGGCTGATACAAACGGAAACAGCAACTATCTAAAAAAAAAAAGGCGTCTGCAAAACAGTTTTTTTATTTGTTGAGTGTTTTCAATAAAACTGCATGTCTCAAAATTAGAACAATATAGATATGAGTTGCTGTAACTACTTGTCATTTTTAGTGTTGAAAAAAATGGCTTTCCTCTGTCTCTGTGTGGTTTTAGGTGCAGACACAAACGAGAGTGTGTGTGATGGAAGTGAAGACATACAGACGCTCCAGACTCCGTACACTGACACATCTCAGCTCCGGATCACTAACATGATATACAAGGCTGTTTATGCAATAGCACATGCCATTCATAATGCAGTGTGTCAGGAAAGAAAGTCTACAATTCACTGTGACAAATTCACCAGGATAGAGTCTGAAGAGGTCAGTTGAAATAACTATGTGAACACATCAGTGTCCTTTTTATAGCTATAATGTACATTTTTATGGAATTACATGGTTATTCTTTTAATATATCAAGTATTTACATCATCCTCACAGGTTCTCATGCAGTTGAAGAAAGTACATTTTTCACAAAATGGTTATGATGTGTCATTTGATGCCAACGGGGATCCTGTGGCCACATATGAGCTGGTGAACTGGCAAAAAACTGAGAGTGGCAACATTGAGTTGGTGACAGTGGGACACTACGATGCATCACTGCCGGTGGGCCGGGAGTTCCGTATCAACAGGAACCTCACCTGGGTGGATGGCAGCACACAAGTAAGGAGCCTAAAAGCTCTAGTTTAACTTATTTTATGCTGGGCTTACACCAAAGGATTTTCACAGTCCCAGACTAAAAACTGAAAGTCTTTAGTAAATCGAGGAGTTTTACTGGAGGAACAGCGTGCTCCCATCATCTCGATCGCTAAGTGCAAGGTAGTAACCTGCGCTGTTTCATATCAGTCTTTTCCTAGTCTTCCAGACGGGGCAGTAAAACCACTTAGGCAGGAAAAAGTAACATCACAATAATACTAGTAAGCTAAGTCCTAAATAAAAATATAGTGATTTGATATATTCATGGCCACAAGCGGGATTTTTGGGGGCGCCATTTCTTAGTAAAGAGAACAGTAAAGAGACCCAGTTAAAATGTATAAATGAATGTAGGCCTATACATAAATAAGTAATAAATAATTGATGATTAATGTATGATTAACTAAATGAAAGTTGATAGAGCTGATAAATATAATTATTTCAATATAATTATTTATTTATATTTAATTTCTAAATTTTACTTTCCTTTATTCTTCCTTACATTTTTTTTTAACTCTAAAATAGTCAACTTTTCATGTCGGAAAAACAGAAACCCTTTTCAGCTTTGTGAGGGAGCATTTTGTTGCGTCTTCTCTTCTTCGTTCTTTTTTTTCAACAAAAAACACTGCACACACTAGAGCAGCTGTAGCCGAAAGCTCATTCTCCTCCATTTGTAAGTTTTTACTAAGAGCATGATGGGGGAAAAATTGCATGGTAGGAAAAAAATGCTAAAAGAGTCTAGTTCTGGTCTTGTAAATAGCGACCCTACAAGATTCGCAGTCTTTGTAAAATCTCAGTCTGAGACTATGCTGGGACTTAAAACTCTAAACACTTGTCTTTAGATGTGAGCTGATGTGAGCCTATATTTTTCTGGGAGTCTTTTCCGAATCTTTTCAAAGTCTTCTGATGTAAAGGTAGCATAAGTTTCAAATTTTGTCCATCTTCCTCCTGTCCATATTGGCTGAAAAGAGATTAATTCCAAAGCTTTTACTATGATAGCCCCTAAAAGATATCTTATTGCTAGAACAGGAGGAGTGGTTACAGTGAAAAGCAATATTTTCAGTGCACACTTTTGGTGTGGTATGCATATTGTTTGAGGACAAACTTAAAAAAATGTAAACCTAGCCATGAGTCCTCAGGGCTTTGTAGCACACTACAAAATGTGATATTTTGTTTTTATCTTTGTGCCAGGTACCTGTGTCAGTGTGCTCTGACAGCTGTCCTCCAGGAACTCGTAAAGTGCTGCAGAAAGGAAAACCCATCTGTTGTTATGATTGTTTACCATGTCCTCAGGGAGAAATTAGCAATGCTACAGGTATTTTTATTTTCTCCAAATGCATATTTTCTGTACAACATACAGTAGTTTACAAAATGTATCGTAAATGGCAGTTTTGTTTTTTATTCAGATTCCCCTGATTGTCTCCCATGCCTCAAGGAGTTCTGGCCTAATGCAGAGAGGGACACGTGTCTCCCCAAGCCTGTAGAGTTTCTTTCCTTCAACGAGGTCCTAGGAATCATCCTGGCTGCATTCTCAGTTGGTGGTGCCTGTCTTGCCATTATAATAGCGGCTGTGTTCTATCATCACAGGACATCCCCGATTGTCAGGGCCAACAACTCTGAGCTGAGCTTCCTGCTGCTCTTCTCTCTGACTCTGTGTTTCTTATGTTCACTAACTTTCATTGGAGCGCCCTCTGAGTGGTCCTGCATGCTGCGCCACACAGCATTTGGGATCACCTTTGTGCTCTGTATGTCTTGTGTTCTTGGAAAAACAATAGTGGTGTTAATGGCCTTCAGAGCTACACTCCCAGGAAGCAATGTGATGAAATGGTTTGGGCCTACACAGCAAAGAATGACTGTAGTGTCTTTCACGTTCATTCAAGTTATAATATGTACTATTTGGTTGGTTCTTAATCCTCCGTTCCCAATGAAAAACCTCACAACATACAAGGAGAGGATCATCCTGGAGTGTGCATTAGGCTCAGCTGTTGGGTTCTGGGCTGTGCTCGGGTACATCGGCCTGCTGGCTGTCTTTTGCTTTGTGTTAGCTGTCCTGGCTCGGAAACTACCTGATAATTTTAATGAAGCCAAGCTGATCACATTCAGCATGCTGATATTCTGTGCAGTGTGGATCACCTTTATCCCTGCATATGTCAGCTCTCCTGGGAAATTCACTGTGGCTGTGGAGATATTTGCCATTCTGGCCTCCAGTTTTGGACTAATATTGTGTATATTTGCTCCAAAGTGCTTCATCATATTGTTTAAGCCAGAGAAGAACACCAAGAAAAATTTAATGAACAAAAATCAATGCTGAGATATATGAGGTTTGAAAAAAAAGTTAAGCGAAATTTGCCAGCATTGAAGTGCTTTTCTCAACCGTTTTGATGGTAAATGTAGATGACTGAAGCAATACATTCCTCAGTGTGTACTACATTTACAGAAAAGCTTAGTTACTGGGCAGCAGAATGTGTTGCTCCCATCATTTGCTTTCTGTGTGAGAAGAAAAACTCAGTTTTCACAGTAAATTGGACACTGAGGATTGTATTGCTTTAGTGAACTACGTTTACCATCAACACTGATTGGACAGCAACATGAAATGTGAAAAACTTTCCCAAATCATACCATATAAAACTTATAATGTGCACATTGAACTTTCAACTTAACCGCGTCAAGGTGGCGATTCAATCACAGTGGAGGGGTTTATGTGTGGCCCAGTGACCCTGGGAGCTTTGTTGTCGGAAGTAATACCTTCAGGTCGGGTTTCCCAAGTCAAAGTGGTCCCAGGGGAGGAGCCATACTAAGAGCGATTCATAATTCTTATTTAGCGGAGACATGAAGATCACAGTACCTCGCCCGGCAATGGTAAGCCAGGGCCCCCTCGTGGAGCCAGACCCAGGAGGAGAGCATGCAGGCAAGCATCTGGTGGCCGGGCCTATGTCAATGCTGGGCTCAGCTTGCAAAAACAACATAGATCCGTCAGCCTGTGGCCCACCACCCGCATGGCAAGACATAAGGGTCAGGTGCACTGTGAGGGACGCCAACTGTCAGCGCGCCCAGGTACCCGCCTTTCCCTTCAGTGGCTGGCTCTGGGGACGAGGAATGTCACCTCACTGATGGGGTTACTAGCTAGATATAGTTGGTCTCACCTCCAACCATAGCTTGGGCTCCAGAACCAAACTCCTGGAAAGAGGCTGGACTATCTCCTTTTCCAGAGTTGCCCAGGGTGAGAGGTTGCAGGCTGGTGTGGAGATTGTCACAAGTCCCCGGCTGAACGCCGCTGTGTTAGAGTTCTCCCTTAGGAACGAAAGGGTCGCCTCTCTCCAACTGCAAGTCTTGAGGAGAAGGTCTCTCACTGTTGTCTGTGCTTATGTACCGAACAGCAGTACGGCTTACTCGGCCTTCCTCTGGGTGTCGTCCTGGAATCGGTACGACCTGAGGACTCTGTAGTTCTTTTGGGAGACTTCAATACTCACGTGGGCAACCATGCTGTAACATGTAGGGGGTGATTGGGAAGAATGGCCTTCTTGATCTGAAATCGAGTGATGTATTGTTGTTGGATTTCTGTGCTTTTGGATGCGTCTGGCAGTGTGGCCGGAGGGTTGTAGGTGCCTGTCGTGGTGGCAAGATGGTGTCCACCAGTGGTGAGGGAGGCACTCAAGCTGAAGAAGCAGGCCTTTTGGGCTTGGTTGGCCAAGGGGTCTCTGGAAGCAGCAGATGGGTACCATTCGATCAGAGGAGCTGCAGCTGCAGCATTCGCTGAAGCAAAAACTTGAGTATGGGAGGAATTTGGAGGAGGACATACCGTCGGCCTCAAGGAGGTTCTGGAAAACCGTCGGACAACTCAGGAAGGGACAGCAGGGCTCGCCTCAAGCTGTGTTCAGCGGGGGAGGGGACCTGCTGACCCGACCTGGGGACATTGTCTGATTGTGGGAAGAGCATTTTGAGGAACTCCTTAATCCAGGCAACACGTCCACTATGGAGAAGGCGGAGTCTAAAGACTCAGGGGAAGACTCATTAATATCACTGGCAGAAGTCGCCGAGGTAGTTAAGAATCTACCTGGCGGCAAGGCACCAGGATTGGATGAGATTTGCCCTGAGATGCTGAAGGCTCTGGACACTGTTGGGCTGTCATGGTTGACACAACTCTTCAGTGTCACGTCGAGGTCTGAGACAGTGCCTGTGGAGTGGCAGACTGGGGTGGTGGTTCCTGTGGAACCACACTGCTCAGCCTCCCCGGGAAGGTCTACTCCAGGGTGCTTGAAAGGAGGCACCGGCTGATTGTCCAATGTCAGATTAAGGAGAAACAATGCGGCTTCCGACCTGTGGGGGGTACTCCGAGAATATGGGGTACCGGGCTCATTGCTATAAGCTATCTGGTCCTTATATAACCAAAGTGCGAGCTCTGTCCACATACTCGGCACAATGTCAACTACGTTCCCAGTGGGTGTTGGCCTCTGCCAGGGCTGCCTTTCGTCTCCGATTCTGTTCGTGGTATTCATGGACATGATTTCGAGATGCAGCCGTGGGGAGGAAGGGATTTGGTTTGGTGACCTTAAAATTGCATCTCTGCTTAAAGCAGATGATGTGGTACTTTTGGCTTCATTAGACCAGGACCTCCAGCACTCATTGGGGCAGTTTGCAGCCGGGCGTGAAACAGCTGGAATGAGAGTCAGCACTTCCAAGTCTGAAGCTATGGTTCTCTGTTGGAAAACGGCAGACTGCCCCCTCTGGGTGAGGAGAGAGGTACTCCCTCAAGCGAAGGAAGTATTTTTGGGTCTTGTTCACGAGTGAGGGTAGAACGGAGCGTGAGATGGGCAGGCGGCATGGTCAGCAGTGGAAAAGGTCCAAAACATGTGGAGGGATTATATCTGCCTGGGAATGCCTCTGGGTCCCGCAGGAGAAGCTAGTAGTTGTGGTCTGGGAGAGAGACTTCTGGAATGCCTTGCTTAGCCTGCAGTCCCCGCGACCCAGCCATGGAAATATGTAAAGATGGACGTTCAACACAGTCTTCACCTTTAAATATTTACAAAATATTTTACATAAAAGGTTTAATATAAAATTTTCACAAAAAATGTTTTGTGATTTTTAATGCCATTTTGCAAATGTTCTTTTAATATGTTATGAATTTATATAACAAATATTATTTTATGATGACCTAAATGAGTAAATAAATGAGTTCAAAAGATAAAAAAGCTTGGTTCTGTGTTATGTCTTCAATCATTGCTTTTTCAATAATATTTTTGTATTTACATTATGTAAAATGGGATTAGACCACACAAACAAGATATTAATATTGCATTTGTTAGACTTAACTGCAATATGAGCTAAGAAGAAACCAAAAACGGTATGATGGTCGGATAACATTCGGAGACCAGTTTGTGTTTACAATGATAATTTTGCAAGAGGAGAAAAGACGCTTGGGCACTGAGTTCGAGTAGTATGGTGCAGCCCACAGAAATAATTCTCTTTGGTTTACAGTAAGCTGACGTACAGTAGAAGGAGGGATGGTTTGACTTAAAAATCTATATAAACCAGTGATACCTCACATGCAGTATTCCCACACAGACAGTTGAGGGATGGAGATCACTGCTCTCTCTATTAGCCTGATCCTGTCTCTGGGTCTGTGTGAGCTGAACTCAGCTCTTGTCTTGAATGTTTCTGGTGCTGGGGTCAGCTCTGAGGCTGCATATGAGAAATGTAAGTTCCAGGGTACCACTCGTCTCCCTGCTTTCTCAGTGGATGGTGACTACATTATTGGTGGTGCTTTCGCTATACATTACAACATGCACACAGTGAAGCATAACTACACCTACATGCCTGAGCCACTGAGGTGTAAAGGGAGGTTAGTAAAATTAAGTAGTATGGGATGAGATGATTTTAGACTGTGTGAGGATGGAAATGTTGTAAAATGTAATGATTCACTGACAATTTGGTTCACAGATGCAGATAATTTGTAACTCATTTACAGTGAATATGAATTGTAGTTTTACTATATTTATCTTTGAAAATCGTCACATGTGCTTATGGATTTGACATGAGTTTCTGTGTGCAGCATTATCTCCCGCGAACTGCGATTCTCACGCGCAATGATCTTCGCCATCGAGGAGATTAACAACAGCACGGAGCTGCTGCCGGGCATCAGACTCGGTTATCAGATCTACGACTCGTGCGCCTCGGTGCCCATGGCTGTGCATGTGGCATTCCAGCTTTCAAGCGGCCTGGACCCGGTGATTTACACAGGCGACAACTGCTCACTGTCTGGTAAAGTGATGGCAGTTGTTGGTGAGTCTGGGTCCACGCCATCCATCAGCATGTCGCGCATCATTGGGCCTTTTAACATCCCTCAAGTAAATGTTTTGATTTTCTGGTCAGACTGCGTGTTCATTAAACTTGGGCTAGTTTTTTGTGTCCCGTTAAATAATGAAATTATTGTTTTTCGTAGGTGAGCTACTTTGCAACTTGTGCATGCCTGTCCGATAAGCAGCAGTACCCGAGTTTCTTCAGAACAATCCCAAGTGACCAGTTCCAGGCTGACGCGCTGGCCAAGCTGGTCAAACACTTTGGCTGGACTTGGATAGGTGCTGTCCGGTCGGATTCAGATTATGGCAATAATGGCATGGCGTCTTTCCTGGCCGCAGCACGCAGAGAGGGGATCTGTGTGGAATACTCTGAAGCTTTCTATCGGACCAACCCACGTAGCAGGGTCCAGAGAGTAGCTGACGTTGTCCGCAGGTTTGTACATTTGATACACGTTTAAAGTACTTTTTTAATGTTATTGTATAATATATAATGTACAATATCTCCAGGTCGACAGCTATGGTTGTTGTGGCATTTACATCACCTGCAGATCTGAAGATTCTGCTAGAGGAGCTTTCTCTTGAGCCTTTTCCACCTCGGCTGTGGATAGGCAGTGAGTCTTGGGTAACAGACCCAGACATGCTGAGGTTCAGCTTCTGTGCTGGAGCTATTGGATTTGGCATTGAGCAATCAGTCATCCCAGGTCTGAGAGACTTCTTGCTGGACCTCTCTCCTTCTAAAGTGGCTGCCTCTCCACTGCTCACTGAGTTCTGGGAGGATGCATTCAACTGCAGGCTGAAAAAAAGTGAGAAAGTAGAAATTTACATTTGGGTCCTTGTGTTTCAGTTTTTTTTTTATGTATATCTGAGTGGAGCAGCTGTTGCTTGAAGACCAAATCCCAGGTTAAGCATCAACGGGAAATCTGTTGTTTTTTAACTGAGTTATGAGGTAGCAATAAGGTGCATCTCTTTGAATCTCACTTGTAATGATTATCTTTCAGGTCATGTTTTGGAGTTCTGCTGTTTTGGAGGTTTTGTTTAAACTTTGCTACAGAATTTTAATGTCATTGCTAAAGCCGGAACACAAGAACACAATATAGAGACAATATCCAGGTCATTAAGCTAAATAGAGAAGAAAAATTGTACTGACAGCAGATATCAGTTCCAGTATTTTTGCGTGTCTGTATCTAATTAAATTAGAAATCCGAGAGGGATTTTTAGTTTTTTTAATGTATTCCAAACACATTAAGACAGGTCAAGTCAGTATGTAAATAATATATTATTTAAAGTTTAAATATAAACAGTTTTTCAACATGCACATATTGTCACTGTCAGTTTATATACACAGAAACAGACATGACACCACTTTCAAATTCCTTGTATGTCTACAGATACTTGACCAATGAAATAGACTGAATTAAAATGGAAATTGGATTGATTTTAAAAAGCACTTTTCTAGTCTTTGCAACCCCATAAGTCAGCACTCACTCATTCACATACACATTCATTAATTGTTGGCCCAGGCTTTCATGCAAGGTGCTATCAAATAATTTTTGGCATCAGTAACTTGGTCAAGATTTTCAGCTTCTCAACAGCCAGGGTCAGTGATCACACTAACGGCCTCTCAATCAGTTAATGATGGTTAAAAATAGGGCTGATACAAACGGAAACAGCAACTGTCTAAAAATAATAAAGATGGCTGCAAAACAGTTTTTTTATTTGTTGAGTGTTTTCAATAAAACAGCATGTCTCAAAATTAGTACAATATAGATATGAGTTACTGCAACGACTTGTCATTTTTAGTGTTGAAAAAAATGGCTTTCCTCTGTCTCTGTGTGGTTTTAGGTGCAGACACAAACGAGAGAGTGTGTGATGGAAGTGAAGACATACAGACGCTCCAGACTCCGTACACTGACACATCTCAGCTCCGGATCACTAACATGGTATACAAGGCTGTTTATGCAATAGCACATGCCATTCATAATGCAGTGTGTCAGGAAAGAAAGTCTACAATTCACTGTGACAAATTCACCAGGATAGAGTCTGAAGAGGTCAGTTGAAATAACTATGTGAACACATCAATGTTCTTTTTATAGCTATTATGTACATTTTTATGGAATTACATGGTTATTCTTTGAATGCTTTTTTTTTAATATATCAAGTATTTACTTCATCCTGACAGGTTCTCATGCAGTTGAAGAAAGTACATTTTTCACAAAATGGTTATGATGTGTCATTTGATGCCAACGGGGATCCTGTGGCCACATATGAGCTGGTGAACTGGCAAAAAACTGAGAGTGGCAACATTGAGTTGGTGACAGTCGGACACTACGATGCATCACTGCCGGTGGGCCGGGAGTTCCGTATCAACAGGAACCTCACCTGGGTGGATGGCAGCACACAAGTAAGGAGCCTAAAAGCTCTTGTTTAACTTATTTTCTGCTGGCTTTACACCAAACGATTTTCACAGTCCCAGACTAAAAACTGAAAGTCTTTAGTAAATCTAGGAGTTTTACTGGAGGAACAGCGTGCTCCCATCATCTCGATCGCCAAGTGCAAGGTAGTAACCTGCGCTGTTTCATATCAGTCTTTTCCTAGTCTTGGGTTTGCGATCATATCAAATGTTTTTGATATAATTTCAAGTTGCAGTGACATAACACAATCTACAACCAAAAAATGAGCGGGGGAAAGGTTCCCCGGTTCCAGACGGGGCAGTAAAACCACTTAGACAGGAAAAAGGAACATCACAATAATGCTAGTAAGCTAAGTCCTAAATAAAAATATAGTGATTTAATATATTTATGGCCACAAGCGGGATTTTTGGGGGCGCCGTTTCTTAGTAAAGAGAACAGTAAGGAGATCCAGTTAAAATGTATAAATAAATGTAGGCCTATACATAAATAAGTAATAAATAATTGATGATTAATGTATGATTAACTAAATGAAAGTTGATAGAGCTTATGAATATAATTATTTCAATATAATTATTTATTGAAATTTAATTTCTAAATTTTACTTTCCTTTATTCTTCCTTACATTTTTTTTTTTTACTGTAAAATAGTCACATTTTCATGTCAGAAAAACAGAAACCCTTTTCAGCTTTGTGAGGGTGCATTTTGTGGCGTCTTCTCCTCTTCTTCGTTTTTTTTTTTTTAACAAAAAACACTAGAGCAGCTGTAGCCGAAAACTCATTCTCCTCCATTTGTAAGTTTTTACTAAGAGCATGATGGGGGAAAAATTGCATGGTAGGAAAAAAATACTAAAATAATTTAGTTTTAGTCTTGTAAATAGTGACCCTGCAAGATTCACAGTCTTTGTAAAATCTCAGTGTGAGACTAGGCTGGGACTAAAAACTCTAAACACTTGTCTTTAGATGTGAGCTGGTGTGAGCCTATAGTTTTCTGGGAGTCTTTTCTGAATCTTTTCAAAGTCTTCTGAAGTATAGGTAGCATAAGTTTCAAATTTTATCCATCTTCCTCCTGTCCATATTGGCTGAAAAGAGATTAATTCCAAAGTTTTTACTATGATAGCCCCCCTAAAAGATATCGTATTGCTAGAACAGGAGGTGTGGTTACAGTGAAAAGCAATATTTTCAGTACACATTTTTGGTGTGGTATCCGTATTGTTTAAGGACAAACTTGAAAAAATTTAAACCTAGCCTTGAGTCCTCAGGGCTTTGTAGCACACTACAAAATGTGATGGTTTGTTTTTATCTTTGTGCCAGGTACCTGTGTCAGTGTGCTCTGACAGCTGTCCTCCAGGAACTCGTAAAGTGCTGCAGAAAGGAAAACCCATCTGCTGTTATGATTGTTTACCATGTCCTCAGGGAGAGATTAGCAATTCTACAGGTATTTTTATTTTCTCCAAATGCATATTTTCTGTACAACATACAGTAGTTTACAAATTATATATCGTAAATGGCCGTTTTGTTTTTTATTCAGATTCCCCTGATTGTCTCCCATGCCTCAAGGAGTTCTGGCCTAATGCAGAGAGGGACACGTGTCTCCCCAAGCCTATAGAGTTTCTTTCCTTCAACGAGGTCCTAGGAATCATCCTGGCTGCATTCTCAATTGGTGGTGCCTGTCTTGCCATTATAATAGCGGCTGTGTTCTATCATCACAGGACATCCCCGATTGTCAGGGCCAACAACTCTGAGCTGAGCTTCCTGCTGCTCTTCTCTCTGACTCTGTGTTTCTTATGTTCATTAACTTTCATTGGAGCGCCCTCTGAGTGGTCCTGCATGCTGCGCCACACAGCATTTGGGATCACCTTTGTCCTCTGTATGTCTTGTGTTCTTGGAAAAACAATAGTGGTGTTAATGGCCTTCAGAGCTACACTCCCAGGAAGCAATGTGATGAAATGGTTTGGGCCTACACAGCAAAGAATGACTGTAGTGTCTTTCACGTTCATTCAAGTTATAATATGTACTATTTGGTTGGTTCTTAATCCTCCGTTCCCAATGAAAAACCTCACAACATACAAGGAGAGAATCATCCTGGAGTGTGCATTAGGCTCAGCTGTTGGGTTCTGGGCTGTGCTCGGGTACATCGGCCTGCTGGCTGTCTTTTGCTTTGTGTTAGCTGTCCTGGCTCGGAAACTACCTGATAATTTTAATGAAGCCAAGCTGATCACCTTCAGCATGCTGATATTCTGTGCAGTCTGGATCACCTTTATCCCTGCATATGTCAGCTCTCCTGGGAAATTCACTGTGGCTGTGGAGATATTTGCCATTCTGGCCTCCAGTTTTGGACTAATATTGTGTATATTTGCTCCAAAGTGCTTCATCATATTGTTTAAGCCAGAGAAGAACACCAAGAAACATTTAATGAACAAAAATCAATCCTGAGATATATGAGGTTTGAAAAAAAAGTTAAGCGAAATTTGCCAACATTGAAGTGCTTTTCTCCACCGTTTTGATGGTAAATGTAGTTCAGTCAGGAATACTCTCGTCATGATTTTAACCATTTATTGCAAGATGGTTCGTACAGTGTATTTGGCGGTGTGGGTTCTGCTCTAGAAGCTATCAGGCAGTATCTGTGCAGCATGCAACAGATTCTGGCTGAGAGTGCAACATTCAATCCCCCATGGACATGCAGAGCAGAACCTGAATATGCTATATTCAATAGTACTGACACTTACACAATGTGGATAGTGACAATACTCTTACTCTGGCTTGTACAGGTGTGTGCAGCAGAGTGATGCGATGCAGGAGGAATGAGAGGCAGAACAGTTTAAATGGACTGCCTAGTTGTGTGTGTGTGACAGTGATTGGTTGGGCTTGGCGTGGTTGTCAGACCAGCTGACAGCCAAGCAGGAGTGACTACCGTATTCCGCCTGAAGTAACGCAGAGCTTAATATGACTGAAGCAATACATTCCTCAGTGTGTGCTACATTTACAGAAAAGCTGAGTTACTTTGCAGCAGAATGTGTTGCTCCCATCATTTGCTTTCTGTGTGAGAAGAAAAACTTTGTATTGCTTTCGTGAACTACGTTTACCATCAACACTGATTGGACAGCAACATGAAATGTGACAAACTTTCCCATAGCATACCATATAAAACTTATAATGTGCACATTGAACTTTCAACTAAACCGCGTCAAGGTGGCGATTCAATCACAGTGGAGGGGTTTATATGTGGCCCAGTGACCCTGGGAGCTTTGTTGTCGGAAGTAATACCTCCAGGTAGGGTTTCCCAAGTCAAAGTGGTCCCAGGGGAGGAGCCATACTAAGAGCGATTCATAATTCTTATTTAGCAGAGACATGATTATCAGAGTACCTCGCCCGGCAATGGTAAGCCAGGGCCCCCTCATGGAGCCAGACCCAGGAGGAGAGCATGCAGGCAAGCATCTGGTGGCCGGGCCTATGTCAATGCTGGGCTCAGCTTGCAAAAACAACATAGATCCGTCAGCCTGTGGCCCACCACCCGCATGGCAAGACATAAGGGTCAGGTGCATTGTGAGAGACGCCAACTGTCAGCGCGACCAGGTACCCGCCTTTCCCTTCAGTGGCTGGCTCTGGGGACGAGGAATGTCACCTCACTGATGGGGTTACTAGCTAGATATAGTTGGTCTCACCTCCAACCATAGCTTGGGCTCCAGAACCAAACTCCTGGAAAGAGGCTGGACTATCTCCTTTTCCAGAGTTGCCCAGGGTGAGAGGTTGCAGGCGGGTGTGGAGATTGTCACAAGTCCCCGGCTGAACGCCGCTGTGTTAGAGTTCTCCCTTAGGAACGAAAGGGTCGCCTCTATGCAACTGCAAGTCCTGAGGAGAAGGTCTCTCACTGTTGTCTGTGCTTATGTACCGAACAGCAGTACGGCTTACTCGGCCTTCCTCTGGGTGTCGTCCTGGAATTGGTACGACCTGAGGACTCTGTAGTTCTTTTGGGAGACTTCAATGCTCACGTGGGCAACCATGGTGTTACATGTTGGGGGTGATTGGGAAGAATGGCCTTCTTGATCTGAAATCGAGTGATGTATTGTTGTTGGATTTCTGTGCTTTTGGATACGTCTGGCAGTGTGGTCGGAAGGTTGTAGGTGCCTGTCGCGGTGGCAAGATGGTGTCCACCAGTGGTGAGGGAGGCACTCAAGCTGAAGAAGCAGGCCTTTTCGGCTTGGTTGGCCAAGGGGGTCTCTGGAAGCAGCAGATGGGTACCATTCGGTCAGAAGAGCTGCAGCATTCGCTGAAGCAAAAACTTGAGTATGGGAGGAATTCATTGTCATTGTCAGATTGTGGGAAGAGCATTTTGAGGAACTCCTTAATCCAGGCAACACGTCCACTATGGGGGAGGCGGAGTCTAAAGACTCAGGGGAAGACTCATTAATATCACTGGCAGAAGTCGCAGAGGTAGTTAAGAAGCTACCTGGCGGCAAGGCGCCAGGATATATGGGGTACCGGGCTCATTGCTATAAGCAATCTTGTCCCTATATAACCAAAGTGCGAGCTCTGTCCACATACTCGGCACAATGTCTAACACGTTCCCAGTGGGTGTTGGCCTCTGCCAGGGCTGTCCTTTTTCTCCAATTCTGTTCGTGGTATTCATGGACATGATTTCAAGATGCAGCCGGGGGGAGGAAGGGATTTGGGTTGGTGACCTTAGAATTGCATCTCTGCTTAAAGCAGATGATGTGGTTCTTTTGGCTTCATTAGACCAGGACCTCCAGCACTCATTGGGGCAGTTTGCAGCCGGGTGTGAAACAGCTGGAATGAGAGTCAGCACTTCCAAGTCTGAAGCTATGGTTCTCTGTTGGAAAACGGCAGACTGCCCCCTCTGGGTGAGGAGAGAGGTACTCCCTCAAGCGAAGGAAGTATTTTTGGGTCTTGTTCACAAGTGAGGGTTGAACGGAGTGTGAGATGGGCAGGTGGTTTGGTGCATGGTCAGCAGTGGAAAAGGTCCAGAACATGTGGAGGGATTATCTCTGCCTGGGAACGCCTCTGGGTCTCCCAGGAGGAGCTAGTAGTTGTGGTCTGGGAGAGAGACTTCTGGAATGCCTTGCTTAGCCTGCAGTCCCCGCGACCCAGCCATGGAAATGTGTAAAGATGGACATTCAACACAGTCTTCACCTTGAAATATTTACAAAATATTTTACATAAAAGGTTTAATATAAAATGTTCACAAAAAATGTTTTGTGATTTTTACTGCCATTTTGCAATTTTTTTTTTTATATGTTATGAACTTATATAACAAATATTTTATGATGAGCTGAATGAGTAAATAAATGAGTTCAAAAGATAAAAAAAAAGCTTGGTTCTGTGTTATGTCTTGACCCTGTCAGAAAATCATTGCTTTTTCAATAATATTTTTGTATTTACATTATGTAAAATGGGATTAGACCACACAAACAAGATATTAATATTGCATTTGTTAGACTTAACTGCAATATGAGCGAAGAAGAAACCAAAAATGGTGTAATGGTCGGATAACATTCGGAGACCAGTTTGTTTACAATGATAATTTTGAAAGGGGAGAAAAGACACTTGCGCACTGAGTTCTGGTAATATGGTGCAGCCCATAGAAAGAATTCTCTTTGGTTTACTGTAAGCTGACGTACAGTAGAAGGAGGGATGGTTTGTCTAAAAAATCTATATACACCAGTGATAACACACATGCAGTATTCCCACAGACAGTTGAGGGATGGAGATCACTGCTCTCTCTATTAGCCTGATCCTGTCTCTGGGTCTGTGTGAGCTGAACTCAGCTCTTGCTTTGAATGTCTCTGGTGCTGGGGTCAGCTCTGAGGCTGCATCTTTGAAATGTAAGCTCCAGGGTACCACTCGTCTACCTGCTTTCTCAGTGGATGGTGACTACATTATTGGTGGTGCTTTCTCTATACATTACAGCATGCACACAGTGGAGAATAACTACACCTACATGCCTGAGCCACTAAGGTGCAAAGGGAGGTTAGTAAGAGGGAGAAATGTGTGATGACAGGATTTTAGACTGTATAAGGATGGAAATGTTCTTAATTTTAATGATGTTCTGACAATTTGATTCACAGATGCAGTGCACTTATCACTTGTTGACAGTGAATATGAATTGCAGTTCTACTACATATATCTGTGAACATTTTTATACATGCTTATAGAGTTGAAATTAGTTTCTGTGTGCAGCATTATCCCCCGTGAACTGCGATTCTCACGCGCAATGATCTTCGCCATCGAGGAGATTAACAACAGCACGGAACTGCTGCCGGGCATCAGACTTGGTTATCAGATCTACGACTCTTGCGCCTTGGTGCCCGTGGCGGTGCATGTGGCATTACAGCTTTCAAACGGCCTGGACCCGGTGTTTTACACCGGCGACAACTGCTCACAGTCTGGTATGGTGATGGCAGTTGTTGGTGAGTGTGGATCCACGCCATCCATCAGCATGTCGCGTGTCCTCGGGCCTTTTAACATCCCTCAAGTAAATGATTCAATTAATGGCAAACTGTGTGTTTAATATGAACCTGTGCTGATTGTTTTGTCCCGTTCAAGATTTGCAATGTTGTTTTCATTAGGTCAGCCACTTAGCCACTTGTGCATGCCTGTCTGATAAGCAGCAGTATCCAAGTTTCTTCAGAACAATCCCAAGTGACCAGTTCCAGGCTGACGCGCTGGCCAAGCTGGTCAAACACTTTGGCTGGACTTGGATAGGTGCTGTCCGGTCGGATTCAGATTATGGCAATAATGGCATGGCGTCTTTCCTGGCTGCAGCACGCAGAGAGGGGATCTGTGTGGAATACTCTGAAGCTATACATCGTAGCAGCCAACCTGGCAGGATCCAGCGAGTAGCTGACGTTATCCGCAGGTTTCTACATCACTAATTGTACTTACTTCTCTTTGTGCTGACACTGACCTGCACACAAAACTACAATAAATACTGTTAAATATAAGATATTTTGTCATTCCCAGTGACAGTGGAAATATATATATTGTCCCTTTTATTTCTCTCATTTTTACATTGTGAGCCAATGAGACCAAATGCTGTTTGTTTAAAGTGTCTTGATATACGCTTAAAGTACATTTTTAATGTTATTGTATAATATATAATGCAAAATATCTCCAGGTCGACAGCTATGGTTGTTGTGGCATTTACATCAACTGTAGATCTGAGGATTTTGCTAGAGGAGCTTTCTCTTGAGCCTTTTCCACCTCGCCTGTGGATAGGCAGTGAGTCTTGGGTAACAGACCCAGACATGCTGAGGTTCAGCTTCTGTGCTGGAGCTATTGGATTTGGCATTGAGCAATCAGTCATCCCAGGTCTGAGAGACTTCTTGCTGGACCTCTCTCCCTCTAAAGTTGCTGCCTCTCCACTGCTCACTGAGTTCTGGGAGGATGCATTCAACTGCAGGCTGAGGAAAAGTGAGAGAGTTGAATCTTATGTGAGGGTCATTGTATATCAGTTTTGTTGTTTTTCTCTGTCTATCTGAGTGGAGCAGCAGCCTTAAGACCCAATCTCGGATTTAGCATGACATTTGTTTTTATTGAACTGAGTCATGAGGAGGCAATAAGGTCCATCTCTTTGAATCTCTCTTGAAATGATTATCTTTCAGGAAAGGTTTTAGGCATTCTGCTGTCTTGGAGGTTTTGTATAAACTTTGCAACAGTGTTTTATGTCAATACCAAAGCCATGAACACAAGCACACAATATAGAGACAGTCTGCAGGTCATTAAGCTAATTAGAATTGAAAAATTGTAATTACAGCACATATCAGTTACAGCATATATGCTTGTCTGCATTTAATTAATCTATTTCTCTGACAGTGATTTCACATCATTTACCTATTTTATACTTCCACTATAATACTATTTTATATTTATACTGTCTGTTTATATACACAGAAACAGACATGACACCATAGTCAAATTCCTTGTATGTGTACAGATACTTGACCAATGAAATAGACTGAATTAAAATGGAAAAATTGATTGATTTTAGAAAAACACTTCTTGTGTGAGCAAACCTACAAGTCAGCACTCACCCATTCACATATACATTTATACATTGGTGGCTGAGACTAGCAATATTATTATGAAGGTGCTACCAAATAATTTTGGGCTGCAGTATCTTGCTCAAAATTTTCAGCATCTTTGCTTTTAGGGATCGAACTGATGACCTTCCAATCAGTGAATGATGGTTAAAAATAGGGCTGATAGAAATGGATACAGCAATATAGATATGAGTTACTGCAATTACTTGTCATTTTTCGGATTGAAAAAATATCCCTTTCCTCTGTCTCTGTGTGGTTTTAGGTTCAGCCACAAACGAGAGTGTGTGTGATGGAAGTGAAGACATACAGACTCTCCAGACTCCGTACACTGACACATCTCAGCTCCGGATCACTAACATGGTATACAAAGCTGTTTATGCAATAGCACATGCCATTCATAATGCAGTGTGTCAGGAAAGAAAGTCTACAACTCACTGTGACAAATTCAGCAGAATAGAGTCTGAAGAGGTCAGTGAAATAACTATGTGAACACACCAATGTCCTTTTTATAGCTATCATGTACATTTTCTACAATTAAATGTTTGTTTTTTTGTATGGTATTTATATGAATATATCAAGTATTTACTTCATCCCCACAGATTCTCATGCAGTTAAAGAAAGTACATTTTTCTCAAAATGGTTATGATGTGTCATTTGATGCCAACGGGGATCCTGTGGCCACATATGAGCTGGTGAACTGGCAAAAAACTGAGGGTGGCAACATTGAATTGGTGACAGTCGGACACTACGATGTATCACTGCCTGTGGGCCGGGAGTTCCGTATCAACAGGAACCTCACCTGGGTGGAGGGCAGCACACAAGTAAGGAGCCTAAAAGCTCTAGTTTAAAATATACGGTTGTTCATTTTCATTGCGATATGTTTGGAATTGATTAATTGGTAATGTTTTGAGAAGATATACACTTTATCTGTCAATCTTAAGTCACATTTTCACAATCAATTCATGGAAAGAGGTTACAAAAACTTTTTTTCAACTTTATCGGCGACAGTATTTTTAAATTTAATTTTGACAGTCTTGGTATGAAGTGTTTTAGGTCCCTGTTCCTCTTGCCGACACTGGCATTTAAAAGATGAATTTCAAAGTTACAGCATTTAAGCATAACACTCCCCCTTCATTTGATCCAAAAGTGTTCCATTGCTGAATTGCAGTCCAGGTATAGTAATAGAAAAAAAATAATTTTTTAGATAATTGTTGTAGATTTTTGGAAAAATCGAGTTGGTTTAACTTAATGATTGCACGCCCATGATCAGCTAATTTTAAAGAAACGTGATGAGTGGGTGAGAAATTACACTGAGCTTCATTTGTGAGAATCCAAATGGAGCTGAGTGGACTCAAGGCCGTCTTGTAGCACGAACGAGGAGTGTTTCGGTGACTTGAACACAACGTAACCCCTCTCAGATGTAAGGAAGAGTCACACTCAGCCAGGCAAACTTAAGTCTCTCTCTCAAGTTAAGTGCAACATGCAGGAAAAGGATACCAGTGATTTATGTCATTTGCTAGGCTAGGCTTTAGTAGTTGTGTCTTTTACAGTATGAGCCTCAATTGGCTTAGCAACCATAACAATGGGTGGCTCGTTTGGATCATGAATGTTCACACGTGTTGTTCAGGTTTGTGTTAATTGGGTGTTGTGGCGTCTTTGTGGCACGTTATTGACCTTTGTGTTTTGGTAATTTGGCTTGAACGCAGCCTACTGTTTGGGCTTTGGAAATTGTTTGTCTGTCATACATCGTAGTATTCCGAGGTTTTTCGTTTTCCAATCGCTGTTATTCATACATGGCAGAATTTGAGCCAGAGGAGTTTCTTGAAGTTGAAATAATCCATCAACGGTTAGTTAAATTTGAGAAACAGAAACTGTGGAAACTGATTGAGTATTTGGGTTTAGAGGCTTCAGAATTAGTTAAGAAGCCAGAACTCATGTTGATTGTTTTTGTTAATTGCAATCCAGGGTATGACGCAAAAGAGCACCAGTGTCAGTGGAAAGAATATGAACAACAGGAAAAAGAGAAAGTTACTGGGGGATTTCCAACGGGCGCAGTTTTGCGCAGTTTTGCTCCGTCTTCTGCAGCCATTTCGTGCCCGGTGGGAATCAGGCATAAGGGAGCATAAAACGAGGAAGTTTATCTTGGATGAAGCCTCTGCTCCTGCACCAATGGTTACATTCCGTCATAACCTCCGGAATTTATCCCTAGCCCACTTCTCCTCTATTGTCGCTTCTGCCCTACCTCCACTCAGCACATTCTCCTTTCTGAAGGCTAATGATGCCACTGACTCACTCTGCTCTACTCTGAACTCATGTCTGAACAGGCTATGTCCTTTATCTACAAGGCCTGCTCGACCCTACCAATCCCACCCATGGTTGACTGATACCCTTCGATCACAGCGTACCAAGCTCAGAGCTGCTGAAAGAAAATGGCTCAAATCCAAACTTGCCGACGATCTCATAAACTACCAGACACTATTGTCCTCCTTCTCGGAAGCATCACCGATGCAAAGACTGCTTTTTACAACGACAACGTCAACAGTGTCACTGACACCCGGAAACTCTTTTCCACCTTCAAATCACTACTCAACCCTCCGCCTCCTCCCCCTCCTACCTGCCTCACCGCGGACACATTTGCATCCTTCTTTACAGGCAAAGTTGCAGCAATCAGCAGCCAATTCTCTGACCAGCTCACTCCTCACCCGACTCCTAATACTGTGACATGTAGAAGTCCTACTACATGTCTTTCTGTATCTCAGCTGGGCGGCACTGAATCAGTTGCTAGCACCTAATTTTCTGGCTTTACACCCCTCTCTGAGAGTGAGGTATCCAAACTGTTGTCATGTAGCCATCCTACCACATGCTCGTTGGACCCTATACCAACAAACCTTCAGTCCATAAGCCCAACCATCACGCCAGCTATCACACACGTGATTAACTGTCCTCTGGCACTTTCCCCACTGCATTCAAAGCAGCTCGGGTAACACCTCTACTCAAGAAACCCTCTCTCAACCCTGCTGAAGCCGAGAACTATCGTCCTGTCTCACTTCTTCCATTCTTATCCAAAACTATTGAACGGGCGGCCGCTTAGCAACTCTCAGAATTCCTCCTACAGAACAATCTTCTTGATTCAAATCAATCTGGTTTCTAAAGCGGTCACTCAAGTGAAACTGCTCTGTTGTCTGTGACATAAGCCTTAAAAGAAGCAAGAACAGCAGCAAAGTCCTCAGTTCTCATTCTGCTTGACTTGTCAGCTGCGTTTGACACAGTTAACCATTGCATCCTCCTCTCTACTCTCTCTAAAATGGGCATTTCTGGCTTTGCATTGCCTCTCCACAGGGGTTCCCCAGAGCTCAGTGCTGGGACCCCTGCTATTCGCTATCTATACCACCTCTCTGGGTCAGGTTATCCACTCACATGGCTTTTCTTATCACTGCTATGCAGATGACACTCAGCTCTATCTGTCATTTCCTCTTGATGACCCATCGGTCTCTGCACAGGTCTCTGACTGCCTCTCTGACATAGCCACTTGGATGAAGGCACATCACCTCCAGCAGAACCTTTCAAAAACGGAACTGCTGGTCCCCCCTGCTAAACCTACAATACACCACAACATCAACATCAAAACTGACTCCCTGTGTCTTGCCCCGAACAGGGTGGTGAGAAACGTAGGTGTGATGATTGATGACCAACTCACCTTTTCCAGTCATGTTGCCTCAGTTACCCGGTCATGCCGCTTTGCACTTTACAACATCAGAAAAATCAGACCTTACCTAACTAAACATGCCACTCAACTCTTGACACAAGCTGTTGTCATCTCAAAACTTGACTACTGTAACGCCCTCCTGACAGACCTGCCAGCCTGCACACTAAAACCGCTTCAGATGATCCAGAACACGGTGGCGCGCCTGGTCTACAACCAGCCAAAAAGGTCACATGTCACACCGCTGCTCATTGAGCTCGACTGGCTACCTGTTGCAGCCTGCATCAAATTCAGATCTCTAATGCTGGCCTACAAAGTTGTCTCCGGTACTGCTCCTACCTTCCTGAACACCCTGATTCAGACATATGCTACCTCACGACCATTGCGCTCTTCCATTAAATGGCGCCTAGCTCTGCCCCCCGTTGGTCCAAGGCAATCCAGACTCTTTGCATTTCTTGTTCCCCGCTGGTGCAACACACTACCAGTTCCAACCAGAGCAGGGGCGTCCCTCTCTACCTTTAAAAAACTCCTGAAGACCCAACTCTTCAGAGAGCATCTTCTTTCCTAGCACAACACGATAATTATACTCCTTAAAGAATTGTCACTAAGACTTATTGATGCACTAATAGCTCTTATTGCACTATACCTTGATTGTTTGCTTTTATTCTTCCTGTAAGTCGCTTTGGATAAAAGCGTTGACTAAATGTAAATGTAAATGAAGCTGAGCTTACTTTCGATGATAGGCGTCAGGAACAACAAGAAACTTTTGATATCCATAAGTGTCAAGGTTTGACCCAGAAAAGGTTGAGCTATTTTTTGAGATGTTTGAGAAAATCGCAACACAGTGAGGTTGGCCTACAGAGGAATGGGTCATTCTGATTCAAGGTTCTCTAACAGGCAAATCTCAGGAAGGTTATGTTGCTCTATACCTCACTGAGATTGCGAATTATTACACAGTGCGACAGGCAGTTCTGTGTAAGTTGATGGTACAAGAACAGTTTAAGCAGAGTCTGCCAAAGGTCAGGATTCATGGTGTGACCCAGTGGTCAGATAACAAAGAGTTTGAAAAACGTCCTGGTGATCGAAATGGCAGTGGGCCAAAATCATGGGTGACAAACTAAGCATTCTTCTTTCCCAGTAGACATCATGACAGACACCAAAACAGGTGCAACATGACCAGGGAACTAACTTTGTGTCCGGGGTTTTCAGGGATGTCATGTGTGAGCTTGGCATCTCTTAAGTGTTTTCCAGGTTTCTTCAGCGTATCATCCCAAGTCCCAGGGAGTACTTGAGCAGGCTCGTTAAAAACATTAAAAACCATGATACAAACTTATTGTGTTCAGTTTTCTGGGGACTGTGATCTTGCTTTGCCATGAGAGATTCTGTGAGTGAGCCCCCTTAAGTTGTTGAAGGAACAGCTGTTTCAACCTGGGCCAGTACCACCAAGTACGACCATGTTGCAGTATGTTTCTGAGTTCAAAGATCGCTTGTGGTCTGCATGTCAGGTGGCCAGGGAGAATCTCCACCAAGCCCAGAACCAAATGAAAGGTCAGTTTGATCAGAGAGCTGTTGACCGCCATTTTTCAGTTGGGGACCAGGTACTTGCTTTAATGCCACAGCATGCATCTGGTCTGTGTGTCATTTTGTGGTACCAAAACACTGTTTCAAAGAATGTAAGAGACATAACTATGTGATCAGCACTTCTGATTATAGACAAAAGACCAGATTATGTCACGTTAATTTGTTGAAGCAGTATCAAGCCTGATTTCCACCAGGCGCGTTACAGCCGCGGTCGTCGTTGCAAATCGCTGCCACTCTAATCAATGAGCGGGCGCACTGCGGAACATTACAGCAACGTCTCAGCCGCGGCTCTCCGCGAGCATTAGGTCGGACTTCTATTTTCTCCGCAAGCTGCTGCTAAACTGCGTAAATTTCAACAGAGCAGATCGCACCAGACAGGAAGTCCGACTCAGAATCAACGTAATACACTTCCGCCCCCTTTCAAAATAAAACACAATAGGCAGTTCTTGCAGCCTAAAACTACTTTACATCAACATTATGTTATGACTGAGGCACCAGATCGGCAATCAATCAATAAAAGGATCTCAGAGGATCGGCGACACGGACGACAAGAGACAGATTGTTGAAGTGGAACATCATACAATCATGTATGACATAACATATTGTTTTTTATAAGGAAAGATGGTCAGATTAACAGATCTTCCATGTCAGAGAAAATAAAGTAAGCTGTTGGTTGTTGTCGTTGTTTACTTTATTCACACAGATTATCACGGGATCTCGTGGTCTCCCGTATGTTCAGGATTATCGCATGTTCTTGTTATCTTGCGTGTATACGGCTGGCTCGCAATGCTGCCATTCCGCGGCCGTAACGCACCTGGTGTGAACTGACACCGGGCAGAAGACGCAGCAAAACCGAGGTGGAGCCGCTCCGCGGCTGTAACGCGCCTGGTGGAAATCCCCAGTCAGGGTCGTTCAAGTGGGCTGTCTGTTGCTTGTACTGCTATGGGGCAGATATTAGGAGAAGATGGTGCAGAAGCTGTTGGGAGGAACTCTGAAGCTTTAACATTGCTGGATGATCAGTTTGCACATTTAACATTAGAGTGGCCGTCTGAGTTCAAAGCTTTGATTGCTGAGTTCTCTCCCCTTTTCCAGGATGTCCCTGGTCGCACAACTTTAGCTGTCCTGGATGTGGATATAGGCTGTTAGACTCCAATTAATTAACACCCATATAGGCTACCCCACTCTAAGCTGACAGGTGCCCTTGACCCCACGGGCCAGGGAGATTTCAGCCTTTTTGACACCTGATGGTCTGTATGTTTGTAATGTGCTTCATTTTGGTATGAAGAACGTAATTGTAACTTTTCAGCTGTTTATGAATACCATCACTAATGGGTTAAGCTCAGTAGTTACCTGTATTGATGATGAGGTTGTGTATAGCAGCTCATGGGAGGAACACCTATGCTCTCCGCGGCAACTCTTTTGGAGGTTACAAAGGGCAGGTCTTGTTATGTATTTGCCAAAATGTGAGTTTGTGAAAGGGAAAGTAACCTACCTTGGACATCATGTGGGGCAGGGAAAGGTGATGCCTCGGCATACGACAGAAGAAGCCATCCTTGATCTTTCCCCACCAAAGAACAGGTGGAAAGCCATGAAAGTGTTGGGCATGTGTGGTTTTTACAGGCGATTTTGTTCCTAACTTTGCTGCCGTAACTGAGCCATTAACTAATGTCCTTAAGAAAGACATGAAGTTTGTATGGAAAGACGCCTGTGTTTTTAGGAGTGTGTTGGCTGTCCTAGCGTGTGCACCCAATTTTGAGGCACCGTTCAAACTTGCCGTGGATGCCTGTGACATTGACATTGGGGCATTTTGCTTTTGCAAACAGGTGCACCCGGACGAGACAGACCAGTCGCTTATTATTCAAAAAACCTAAATAAACATCAGAAGGATTAATCGACAATTGAGAAGGAAGCTTTGGGTCTGGGTTTGGCTGCCAAGCACTTTAAGGTGCATCTGTCTCATTCAGGCCGAGAAGTGGTGGTGTACACAGACCACTGTCGTTCTTTGCCAAGTTCAAAACCTCAAACCAGAGAGTGTTTCACTGGGCACTTTTATTGCAGACGGGAAAGGATAACATCTTGGCAGATGCACTGTCACGCATGCCAGTAGGGGAGCCTACCTAAGTATCCATCTATGTTAGTTTCATGTTTACTTTGGCACACCCTTGTAGTGTTTCTTTCCCAAGGGGAAAATAAGGAATGGTAGTGCTGCTATTGGTGCAGTAGTTATAAATTGGGTAGAGAAGTCTACATGTAAATAAGATTACTGTATTTTCCGCACTATAGGGCGCATCGGATTATAAGGCGCACCTTCAATGAATGGCCTATTTTAAAACTTTTCATATATAGGGCGCACCGCATTATAAGGCGCATAGAATAGAAGCTACTGTAGTGGCTGGGGTTGGGTTATGCATCCACTAGATGTAGCTGCGCTAAAGGGAATGTCAACAAAACAGTCAGATTAGTCAGTCAGTCAAACTTTATTAATAGAATACAAACCAGCGTTCTGACAACTCCGTTCACTCCCAAAACAAGTTAGTGCATTCACAATACGGTACCGTACGTACCAGTAGCTCTTATTTGCGCCACCCTCGTTGACAACAATGTATTTCCAACTCCATTTGTCGCAGTTCAAAGTCAGATGAACAGTGCTTGAGCGCTCAGTTTTCTGTCCCCTGAATGTCGCAACTCTTCTACAAGATGGAGCAAAGGCCGCACCTCCTTGTTCTTTTGCGGCAGGATCCATAAACACGCCTCTGGCACACATGAACAGCTGTTTCGTTTTTTCCCCCGAGGTAACGTCAGTGACGTAGTATTTTCGCAACACAGTTTATCTTTTATCAACAGCAAGGTATAACAGGTAGTGCAACTTTTTATCACGTATTTAGTGCATTCACAAATGTGGAGGGGAACTTTTCCCTGATTCAGTAAACACGTAAAACAAACAGTCTGATACCGCTACGGTAAATCAAACGTGAGTGCAATCACAATATAGTAACTCTCGAAATAGTGCAAAACAAAAACAATATAACAATAACTCAACGTTGTTCAAACGTTAATGTCCATGTTCACAATATCTCGCAGCCTTGTTCAGTTGTAAACACGTAAAACTCACTTTTTCAGTTCATTCCCCATCCAAGAATCCCTCGAATTCTTCTTCTTCAGTGTCCGAATTGAACAGTCAGGTGAGTACGGCATCCAACGTGCCCGGCTCCGTCTCGTCAAAGTCGTCATTACCCGAGTCAGTGTCGCTGCTGTTGTCTGACAGTTCAGTGACAATTCCTGCCTTCGTGAAAGCTCGGACCACAGTTGAGACTGATATATCAGCCCAGGCATCCACGATCCATTGGCAGATAGTGGCGTATGTCGCCCGATGCTGTCTCCCCGTCTTGGTGAACGTGTGTTCGCCTTCCGTCATCCACTGCTCCCACGCAGTTCGCAGTCTAGCATTGAACGCCCTGTTGACACAGGTGGTGTGGGACTGGAATTCCCCTTTACCGTTTTTACTGCTGTTACTTCGGCCACGCCCCCTGACTACAGTAGCCCTAATTAACCAATATTGATCCATATATAAGGCGCATCGGATTATAAGCCGCACTGGCGGTTTTTGAGAAAATTAAAGGCTTTAAGGTGCGCCTTATAGTGCGGAAAATACGGTATGTGTAAATTGTGGTTTGGGGATTTTAACGAAAACTTTAAGAAAAAAAAACATACAAAAATAGAGCTGGTGTCACCGTATTTCTTTATATTTTTTCTTCCTATGGGGGGTGTGGTGTTACGGTTCAGTCAATGTCTGCTAGGAAGTAGGTGTGGTTTTAGCTTGATTGACAGTGTCAGACTTACTTATGGACATAGAAGGGGTGTGGTGTTTGACTCAATCAAGCCCAGCAAGATGCAGCAACACACTGGGAAAAAGACACTGAAAGAGAACACTGGAGGAAGAGACTGAGGAAGACAGAAGATTGAAAATGTTATTGTTTTCTGAAACTTTGTAAATACACCTTCTTAACTATATGTAAGAGAGGGCTGGAAGTCTTGAACGCAGCATAACTGGCTCAGACGTAGGGAAAACCCTCAAGTTAACTGCAACACAATCTGACACAAATACTGAAATTTTAACCTCAGGTCTTTGTAGCACATCTGAATATGTTATACTTTGTTTGTATCTTTGTGCCAGGTCCCTGTGTCAGTGTGCTCTGACAGCTGTCCTCCAGGAACTCGTAAAGTGCTGCAGAAAGGAAAACCCATCTGCTGTTATGATTGTTTACCATGTCCTGAAGGAGAGATTAGCAATGCTACAGGTATTTGTTTTTTCTCCGAATGCATATTGACTGTACGACGTATAGAGTAATGTACAATATGTCTCCTAAAAGGCCGCTTTGCTTTACATTCAGATTCCCCTGATTGTTTCCCATGCCTGAAGGAGTTCTGGCCTAATGCAGAGAGGGACACGTGTCTCCCCAAGCCTGTAGAGTTTCTTTCCTTCAACGAGGTCCTAGGAATCATCCTGGCTGCATTCTCAGTTGGTGGTGCCTGTCTTGCCATTATAACAGCAGCTGTGTTCTATCGTCACAGGACATCCCCGATTGTCAGGGCCAACAACTCTGAGCTGAGCTTCCTGCTGCTCTTCTCTCTGACTCTGTGTTTCTTATGTTCATTAACTTTCATTGGAGCGCCCTCTGAGTGGTCCTGCATGCTGCGCCACACAGCATTTGGGATCACCTTTGTCCTCTGTATGTCTTGTGTTCTTGGAAAAACAATAGTGGTGTTAATGGCCTTCAGAGCTACACTCCCAGGAAGCAATGTGATGAAATGGTTTGGCCCTCCACAGCAAAGAATGACTGTAGTGTCTTTCACGTTCATTCAAGTTATAATATGTACTATTTGGTTGGTTCTTAATCCTCCGTTTCCAGTGAAAAACCTCACAACATACAAGGAGAGAATCATCCTGGAGTGTGCATTAGGCTCAGCTGTTGGGTTCTGGGCTGTGCTCGGGTACATCGGCCTGCTGGCTGTCTTTTGCTTTGTGTTAGCTGTCCTGGCTCGGAAACTACCTGATAATTTTAATGAAGCCAAGCTGATCACCTTCAGCATGCTGATATTTTGTGCAGTCTGGATCACCTTTATCCCTGCATATGTCAGCTCTCCTGGGAAATTCACTGTGGCTGTGGAGATATTTGCTATTCTGGCCTCCAGTTTTGGACTAATATTGTGTATATTTGCTCCAAAGTGTTTCATCATATTGTTTGAGCCAGAGAAGAATACCAAGAAGCATTTAATGAACAAAAATCAATCCGGATGAATATGACGTGTGTAAAAAGTTAAAAGAAACATTGGCCAGCATTGATGAGGATTTCCAAACAGTTATGATGGTCATTGTAGTTGCTTGAAGCGATACATTCCTCAGTGTGTGCTACATTTACAGAAAAGCTGAGTTACTGTGCTGCAGAATATGTGTTGCTCTTGTCATTACTGTCTCTGTGAGCAGGAGAACTCAGCTTACTCAGCAAATTGGCCAGCAACATAAAATGTGACAAACATTCCCGTAGCATACAGTATAAGAGTTATAATGTGTACATTCAACACAGCCTTCACCTTTAAATATTGACAAAATATTTATCATCAAAAATGTTTAGTGACTTTAATGCCATTTTTTTATGTTATTTTATGTTATGTAATTATTTAACAAATATTATTTCATAATGAGCTAAAAGAGTCAATAAATAAGGTCAAAATACAGAAAAAAGGCTTCTGTATTCACACTAAGAAGGGATTGAACCACACAAACAAGCAACTAAAGGTGTATTTGTAGACTTAACTGCAATATGAGCTAAAAAGAAACACAAAAGGGTATAACGGTTGGATAAAGTTTGGAAACCACTGAGTGCAGATAATATTACGGCCCGCAGAAAGAATTCTCTTTGGTGTACAGTAAGCTGACGTACAGTAGAGGGAGGGATGGTTTGACTTAAAAAATCTATAAACCAGCGTTAACACACATGCAGTATTCCCACACAGACAGTGGAGGGATGGAGATCACTGCTCTCTCTATTAGCCTGATCCTGTCTCTGGGTCTGTGTGAGCTGAACTCAGCTCTTGTCTTGAATGTTTCTGGTGCTGGGGTCAGCTCTGAGGCAGCACCTGTGAAATGTAAGCTCCAGGGTACCACTCGTTTACCTGCATTCTCAGTGGACGGTGACTACATTATTGGTGGTGTTTTCGCTATACATTACAACATGCACACAGTGACGCATAACTACACCTACATGCCTGAGCCACTGAGGTGTAAAGGGAGGTTAGTAAAATGAAGAAGTATGGGATGAGATGATTTTAGACTGTGGAAGGATGGAAATGTTGTAAAATGTAATGATTCACTGACAATTTGGTTCACAGATGCAGTTTATTTGTAGCTAATTTGCAGTGAATTTGAATTGTAGTTGTACTATATTTATCTTTGAAAGTTGTCACATGTGCTTATGGAGTTGACATGAGTTTCTGTGTGCAGCATTATCCCCCGTGTACTGCGCTTCTCACAAGTAATGATCTTCGCCATCGAGGAGATTAACAACAGCACGGAGCTGCTGCCGGGCATCAGACTCGGTTATCAGATCTACGACTCGTGCGCCTCGGTGCCCGTGTCGGTTCATGTGTCATTCCAGCTTTCAAACGGCCTGGACCCGGTGTTTTACACCGGCGACAACTGCTCACAGTCGGGTATGGTGATGGCAGTTGTTGGTGAGTCTGGGTCCACGTCATCCATCAGCATGTCACGCATCATCGGGCCTTTTAACATCCCTCAAGTAAATGTTTTGATTTCCTGTTCAAACAGCATATTCAATAAACTTGTGCTAGTTTTTTGTTTCCTGTTAAATAATTAAATTATTGTTTTTCGTAGGTGAGCTACTTTGCCACTTGTGCATGCCTGTCTGATAAGCAGCAGTACCCGAGTTTCTTCAGAACAATCCCAAGTGACCAGTTCCAGGCTGACGCGCTGGCCAAGCTGGTCAAACACTTTGGCTGGACTTGGATAGGTGCTGTCCGGTCGGATTCAGATTATGGCAATAATGGCATGGCGTCTTTCCTGGCCGCAGCACGCAGAGAGGGGATCTGTGTGGAATACTCTGAAGCTTTCTATCGGACCAACCCACGTAGCAGGATCCAGAGAGTAGCTGACGTTGTCCGCAGGTTTGTACATTTAATACACGTTTAAAGTACTTTTTTAATGTTATTGTATAATATATAATGTACAATATCTCCAGGTCGACAGCTATGGTTGTTGTGGCATTTACATCACCTGCAGATCTGAAGATTCTGCTAGAGGAGCTTTCTCTTGAGCCTTTTTCACCTCGTGTGTGGATAGGCAGTGAGTCTTGGGTAACAGACCCAGACATGCTGAGGTTCAGCTTCTGTGCTGGAGCTATTGGATTTGGCATTGAGCAATCAGTCATCCCAGGTCTGAGAGACTTCCTGCTGGACCTCTCTCCCTCTAAAGTGGCTGCCTCTCCACTGCTCACTGAGTTCTGGGAGGATGCATTCAACTGCAGGCTGAGAAAAAGTGAGAAGTTGAAACTTACATTTGGGTCCCTGTGTTTCAGTTTTTTTCTCTCCCTGTCTATCTGAGTGGAGCAGCTGTTGCTTGAAGACCAAATCCCAGATTAAGCATGAACGGGAAATCTGTTGTTTTTTAACTGAGTTATGAGGTAGGAATGAGGTGCATCTCTTTGAATCTCACCTGTAATGATTATCTTTCAGGTCATGTTTTGGAGGTTTTGTTTAAGCTTTGCTACAGAATTTTAGTGTCATTGCTAAAGCCTGAACACAAGCACACAATATAGAGACAGTATCCAGGTCATGAAGGTAAATAGTCATGAAACATTGTACTGACAGCAGATATCAATTCCAGTATTTATGCGTGTCTGTATCTAATTAAATTATAAATCCGACAGGGATTTTTAGTTTTTTTTATGTATTCCAAACACATTAAGACAGGTCAAGTCACTAAATAAATAATATATTTAAAGTTTAAATATAAACAGTTTTTCAACATGCACATATTGTCACTGTCAGTTTATATACACAGAAACAGACATGACACCACTTTCAATTTCCTTGTATGTCTACAGATACTTGACCAATGAAATAGACTGAATTAAAATGGAAATTGGATTAATTTTAAAAAGCACTTTTCTAGTCTTTGCAACCCCACAAGTCAGCACTCACTCATTCACACACACATTCATTAATTGTTGGCCGAGGCTTTCATGCAAGGTGCTATCAAATCATTTTTGGCATCAGTAACTTGGTCAAGATTTTCAGCTTCTCAACAGCCAGGGTCAGTGATCAAACTAACGGCCTCTCAATCAGTTAATGATGGTTAAAAAATAGGGCTGATACAAACGGAAACAGCAACTATCTAAAGAAAATAAAGATGTCTGCAAAACAGTTTTTTTATTTGTTGAGTGTTTTCAATAAAACTGCATGTCTCAAAATTGGTACAATATAGATATGAGTTAATGCAACTACTTGTCGTTTTTAGTGTTGAAAAAAAAATGGCTTTCCTCTGTCTCTGTGTGGTTTTAGGTGCAGACACAAACGAAAGAGTGTGTGATGGAAGTGAAGACCTACAGACGCTCCAGACTCCGTACACTGACACATCTCAGCTCCGGATCACTAACATGGTATACAAGGCTGTTTATGCAATAGCACATGCCATTCATAATGCAGTGTGTCAGGAAAGAAAGTCTACAACTCACTGTGACAAATTCAGCAGGATAGAGTCTGAAGAGGTCAGTGAAATAACTATGTGAACACATCAATGTTCTTTTTATAGCTATAATGTACATTTTTATGGAATTACATGGTTATTCTTTGAATGTTTTTTTAAAAATATATCAAGTATTTACTTCATCCTCACAGGTTCTCATGCAGTTGAAGAAAGTACATTTTTCACAAAATGGCTATGATGTGTCATTTGATGCCAACGGGGATCCTGTGGCCACATATGAGCTGGTGAACTGGCAAAAAACTGAGAGTGGCAACATTGAGTTGGTGACAGTGGGACACTACGATGCATCACTGCCGGTGGGCCGGGAGTTCCGTATCAACAGGAACCTCACCTGGGTGGATGGCAGCACACAAGTAAGGAGCCTAAAAGCTCTAGTTTAACTTATTTTATGCTGGGTTTACACCAAACGATTTTCACAGTGAAAATCGTAAAAATCGTAAATCTAGGAGTTTTACTGGAGGTACAGCGTAAATCTAGGAGTTTTACTGGAGGTACAGCGTGCTCCCATCATCTCGATCGCTAAGTGCAAGGTAGTAATCTGCCTGTTTCATATCAGTCTTTTCCTAGTCTTGGGTTTGCGATCATATCAAATGTGTTTGATATAATTTCAAGTTGCAGTGACATAACACAATCTACAACCAAAAAATGAGCGGGGGAAAGGTCCCCGGTTCCAGACGGGGCAGTAAAACCACTTAGACAGGAAAAAGTAACATCACAATAATGCTAGTAAGCTCAGTCCTAAATAAAGATTTAATATATTTATGGCCACAAGTGGGATTTTTGGGGGCGCCGTTTCTTAGTAAAGAGAACAGTAAGGAGACCCAGTTGAAATGTAAAAATAAATGCAGGCCGATACATAAATAAGTAATAAATAATTGATGATTAATATATGATTAACTAAATGAAAGTTGATAGAGCTGATGAATATAATTATTTCAATATAATTATTTATTTATATTTAATCTCTAAATTTTCCTTTCCTTCATTCTTCCTTTTTTTTCACCTTTGTGAGGGTGCATTTTGTGGTGACTTCTCCTCTTCTTTGTTTTTTTTTTTGTTTTTTTCAGAAAAACAACACTGCAAACACTAGAGCAGCTGTAGCCAAAAGCTCATTCTCCTCCATTTGTTCATTTTTACTAAGAGCATGATGGAAGAAAAATTGAATGGTAGGAAAAAAATGCTAAAAGAATCTAGTTCTAGTCTTGTAAATAGCCACCCTGCAAGATTCACAGTCTTTGTAAAATCTCAGTCTGAGACTAGGCTGGGACTAAAAACTCTAAACACTTGTCTTTAGATGTGAGCAGGTGTGAGCCTATAGTTTTCCAGGAGTCTTTTCCGAATCTTTTCAAAGTTTTCTGATGTGAAGGTAGCATAAGTTTCAAATTTTGTCCATCTTCCTCCTGTCCATATTGGCTGAAAAGAGATTAATTCCAAAGTTTTTACTATGATAGCCCCAGTACACATTTTTGGTGTGGTATCCGTATTGTTTGAGGACAAACTTGAAAAAATGTAAACCTATCCTTGAGTCCTCAGGGCTTTGTAGCACACTACAAAATGTGATATTTTGTTGTATCTTTGTGCCAGGTACCTGTGTCAGTGTGCTCTGACAGCTGTCCTCCAGGAACTCGTAAAGTGCTGCAGAAAGGAAAACCCATCTGCTGTTATGATTGTTTACCATGTCCTGAGGGAGAGATTAGCAATGCTACAGGTATTTTAATTTTCTCCAAATGCATATTGATTGTACAACATATACAGTAGTTTACAGCATGTCTCCTAAAAGGCTGCTTTGCTTTTTATTCAGATTCCCCTGATTGTTTCCCATGCCTGAAGGAGTTCTGGCCTAATGCAGAGAGGGACGCGTGTCTCCCCAAGCCTGTAGAGTTTCTTTCCTTCAACGAGGTCCTAGGAATCATCCTGGCTGCATTCTCAGTTGGTGGTGCCTGTCTTGCCATGATAACAGCAGCTGTGTTCTATCGTCACAGGACATCCCCGATTGTCAGGGCCAACAACTCTGAGCTGAGCTTCCTGCTGCTCTTCTCTCTGACTCTGTGTTTCTTATGTTCATTAACTTTCATTGGAGCGCCCTCTGAGTGGTCCTGCATGCTGCGCCACACAGCATTTGGGATCACCTTTGTCCTATGTATGTCTTGTGTTCTTGGAAAAACAATAGTGGTGTTAATGGCCTTCAGAGCTACACTCCCAGGAAGCAATGTGATGAAATGGTTTGGTCCTCCACAGCAAAGAATGACTGTAGTGTCTTTCACGTTCATTCAAGTTATAATATGTACTATTTGGTTGGTTCTTAATCCTCCGTTCCCAATGAAAAACCTCACAACATACAAGGACAGGATCATCTTGGAGTGTGCATTAGGCTCAGCTGTTGGGTTCTGGGCTGTGCTCGGGTACATCGGCCTGCTGGCTGTCTTTTGCTTTGTGTTAGCTGTCCTGGCTCGGAAACTACCTGATAATTTTAATGAAGCCAAGCTGATCACCTTCAGCATGCTGATATTCTGTGCAGTGTGGATCACCTTTATCCCTGCATATGTCAGCTCTCCTGGGAAATTCACTGTGGCTGTGGAGATATTTGCCATTCTGGCCTCCAGTTTTGGACTAATATTGTGTATATTTGCTACAAAGTGTTTCATCATATTGTTTAAGCCAGAGAAGAACACCAAGAAACATTTAATGAACAAAAATCAATCCTGACCATGAGGTTTGAAAAAAAAAGTTGAGAGAAAATTGCAAGCATTGAGGTGGTTTTCTCACAAGTTTCGAAAGTAAATGTAGATGACTGAAGTGATACATTCCTCAGTGTGTGCTACATTTACAGAAAAGCTGAGTTACTGTGCTGCAGAATACGTTGCTCTCATTATTGCTGTCTCTGTGAGAAGAAAAACTCAGCTATCACAGTAAATTGGACACTTAGGATTGTATTGCTTTAGTCAACTACATTTACCATCAACACTGATTGGACAGCAACATAAAATGTGACAAAACTTTCCATAGCATACCGTATGAAGCTTATAATGTGCACATTCAACCAGTTTTACATCACATTTTCACAAATGTTTTGAAGATATTAATGCCATGCTATGAACTTATTTAAAAATATTCTTTTATGATGAGCTAAATGAGTAAATAAATAAGGTTAAATGCAGAAAAAGGCTTGGTTATGTCTTCTGTCTTCACACTGTCATGAAATTATTGCTTATTAAAAAAAAATCTTTTCACACATTATGTAAAATGGAATTGAACGACACAAACAAGATAACAAAGGTACATTCCTTAGATTAAACTGCAATATGAGCTTAAAGAAAAAAAAGGGTATAATGGTTGGATAAAGTTGGGAAACTATTTTGTGTTTACAATGATAATGCAAGAGGAGGAAAAGACACATGGGAACTGTATGCGGATAATGTACGGCCCATAGAAAGAATTCTCTTTGGTGTACAGTAAGCTGACGTACAGTAGAAGGAGGGATGGTTTGTCTAAAAAATCTATATAAACCAGTGATAACACACATGCAGTATTCCCACAGACAGTTGAGGGATGGAGATCACTGCTCTCTCTATTAGCCTGATCCTGTCTCTGGGTCTGTGTGAGCTGAACTCAGCTCTTGCCTTGAATGTCTCTGGTGCTGGGGTCAGCTCTGAGGCTGCATCTTTGAAATGTAAGCTCCAGGGTACCACTCGTCTACCTGCTTTCTCAGTGGATGGTGACTACATTATTGGTGGTGCTTTCTCTATACATTACAACATGCACACAGTGGAGAATAACTACACCTACATGCCTGAGCCACTAAGGTGCAAAGGGAGGTTAGTAAGAGGGAGAAATGTGTGATGACAGGATTTTAGACTGTATAAGGATGGAAATGCTCTTAATTTTAATGATGTTCTGACAATTTGATTCACAGATGCAGTGCACTTATCATTTGTTGACAGTGAATATGAATTGCAGTTCTACTACATATATCTGTGAACATTTTTATACATGCTGATAGAGTTGAAATTAGTTTCTGTGTGCAGCATTATCCCCCGTGAACTGCAATTCTCACGCGCAATGATCTTCGCCATCGAGGAGATTAACAACAGCACGGAGCTGCTGCCGGGCATCAGACTCGGTTATCAGATCTACGACTCTTGCGCCTTGGTGCCCGTGGCGGTGCATGTGGCATTACAGCTTTCAAACGGCCTGGACCCGGTGTTTTACACCGGCGACAACTGCTCACAGTCTGGTATGGTGATGGCAGTTGTTGGTGAGTCTGGGTCCACGCCATCCATCAGCATGTCGCGTGTCCTCGGGCCTTTTAACATCCCTCAAGTAAATGATTCAATTAATGGCAAACTGTGTGTTTAATATAAACCTGTGCTGATTGTTTTGTCCAGTTCAAGATTTGCAATGTTGTTTTCATTAGGTCAGCCACTTAGCCACTTGTGCATGCCTGTCTGATAAGCAGCAGTATCCGAGTTTCTTCAGAACAATCCCAAGTGACCAGTTCCAGGCTGACGCGCTGGCCAAGCTGGTCAAACACTTTGGCTGGACTTGGATAGGTGCTGTCCGGTCAGATTCAGATTATGGCAATAATGGCATGGCGTCTTTCCTGGCCGCAGCACGCAGAGAGGGGATCTGTGTGGAATACTCTGAAGCTATACATCGTAGCAGCCAAACTGGCAGGATCCAGCGAGTAGCTGACGTTATCCGCAGGTTTCTACATCACTGATTGTACTTATTTCTCTTTGTGCTGACACTGACCTGCACACAAAACTACAATAAATACTGTTAAATATAAGATATTTTGTCATTCCCAGTGACAGTGGAAATATATATATCGTCCCTTTTATTTCTCTCATTTTTACATTGTGAGCCAATGAGACCAAATGCTGTTTGTTTAAACTGTCTTGATATACGCTTAAAGTACATTTTTAATGTTATTGTATAATATATAATGCAAAATATCTCCAGGTCGACAGCTATGGTTGTTGTGGCATTTACAGCCTCTGGAGACATGAAGATTTTGCTAGAGGAGCTTTCTCTTGAGCCTTTTCCACCTCGCCTGTGGATAGGCAGTGAGTCTTGGGTAACAGACCCAGACATGCTGAGGTTCAGCTTCTGTGCTGGAGCTATTGGATTTGGCATTGAGCAATCAGTCATCCCAGGTCTGAGAGACTTCTTGCTGGACCTCTCTCCCTCTAAAGTGGCTGCCTCTCCACAGCTCACTGAGTTCTGGGAGGATGCATTCAACTGCAGGCTGAAAAAAAGTGAGAAAGTTGAATCTTATGTGATGGTCATTGTATATCAGTTTTGTTGTTTTTCTCTGTCTATCTGAGTTGAGCAGCAGCCTTAAGACCCAATCTCGGATTTAGCATGACATTTGTTGTTATTGAACTGAGTCATGAGGAGGCAATAAGGTCCATCTCTTTGAATCTCTCTTGAAATGATTATCTTTCAGGAAAGGTTTTTGGCATTACGCTGTCTTGGAGGTTTTGTATAAACTTTGCAACAGTGTTTTATGTCAATACTAAAGCCATGAACACAAGCACACAATATAGAGACAGTCTGCAGGTCATTAAGCTAATTAGAATTGAAAAATTGTAATTACAGCACATATCAGTTACAGCATATATGCTTGTCTGCATTTAATTAATCTATTACTCTGACAGTGATTTCACATCATTTACCTATTTTATACTTCCACTATAATACTATTTTATATTTATACTGTCTGTTTATATACACAGAAACAGACATGACACCATAGTCAAATTCCTTGTATGTGTACAGATACTTGACCAATGAAATAGACTGAATTAAAATGGAAAAATTGATTGATTTTAGAAAAACACTTTTCTTGTGTGAGCAAACCTACAAGTCAGCACTCACCCATTCACATATACATTTATACATTGGTGGCTGAGACTAGCAATATTATTATCAAGGTGCTACCAAATAATTTTGGGCTGCAGTATCTTGCTCAAAATTTTCAGCATCTATGCTTTTAGGGATCGAACTTATGACCTTCCAATCAGTGAATGATGGTTAAAAATAGGGCTGATAGAAATGGAAACAGCAATATAGATATGAGTTACTGCAATTACTTGTCATTTTTCGGATTGAAAAAATATCCCTTTCCTCTGTCTCTGTGTGGTTTTAGGTTCAGCCACAAACGAGAGTGTGTGTGATGGAAGTGAAGACATACAGACGCTCCAGACTCCGTACACTGACACATCTCAGCTCCGGATCACTAACATGGTATACAAAGCTGTTTATGCAATAGCACATGCCATTCATAATGCAGTGTGTCAGGAAAGAAAGTCTGCAACTCACTGTGACAAATTCAGCAGGATAGAGTCTGAAGAGGTCAGTGAAATAACTATGTGAACACACCAATGTCCTTTTTATAGCTATAATGTACATTTTCTACAATTAAATGTTTGTTTTTTTGTATGGTATTTATATGAATATATCAAGTATTTACTTCATCCCCACAGATTCTCATGCAGTTAAAGAAAGTACATTTTTCTCAAAATGGTTATGATGTGTCATTTGATGCCAATGGGGATCCTGTGGCCACATATGAGCTGGTGAACTGGCAAAAAACTGAGGGTGGCAACATTGAGTTGGTGACAGTCGGACACTACGATGCATCACTGCCGGTGGGCCGGGAGTTCCGTATCAACAGGAACCTCACCTGGGTGGAGGGCAGCACACAAGTAAGGAGCCTAAAAGCTCTAGTTTAAAATATACGGTTGTTCATTTTCATTGCGATATGTTTGGAATTGATTAATTGGTAATGTTTTGAGAATATATACACTTTATCTGTCAATTTTAAGTCACATTTTCACAATCAATTCATGGAAAGAGGTTACAAAAACTTTTTTTCAACTTTATCAGCGACAGTGTATTTAAATTTAATTTTGACAGTCTTGGTATGAAGTGTTTTAGGTCCCTGTTCCTCTTGCCTATACTGGCATTTAAAAGATGAATTTCAAAGTTACAGCATTTAAGCATAACACTCCCCCTTCATTTTATCCAAAAGTGTTCCATTGCTGAATTGCAGTCCAGGTATAGTAATAGAAAAAAAATTTTTTTTTTGATAATTGTTGTAGATTTTTGGAAAAATCGAGTTGGTTTAACTTAATGATTGCACGCCAATGATCAGCTAATTTTAAAGGAACGTGATGAGTGGGTGAGAAATTACACTGAGCTTCATTTGTGAGAATCCAAATGGAGCTGAGTGGACTCAAGACCGTCTTGTAGCACGAACAAGGAGTGTTTCGGTGACTTGAACACAACATAACCCCTCTCAGATGTAAGGAAGAGTCACACTCACCCAGGCAAACTTAAGTCTCTCTCTCAAGTTAAGTGCAACACGCAGAAAAAGGATACCAGTGATTTATGTCATTTGCTAGGCTAGGCTTTAGTAGTTGTGTCTTTTACAGTATGAGCCTCAATTGGCTTAGCAACCATAACAATGAGTGGCTCGTCTTGGATCATGAATGTTCACACGTGTTGTTCAGGTTTGTGTTAATTGGGTGTTGTGGCGTCTTTGTGGCACGTTATTGACCTTTGTGTTTTGGTAAATTGGCTTGAACGCAGCCAACTGTTTGGGCTTTGGAAATTGTTTGTCTGTCATACATCGTAGTATTCCGAGGTTTTTCGTGTTCCAATCGCTGTTATTCATACATGGCAGAATTTGAGCCAGAGGAGTTTCTTGAAGTTGAAATTATCCATCAACGGTTAGTTAAATTTGAGAAACAGAAACTGTGGAAACTGATTGAGTATTTGGGTTTAGAGGCTTCAGAATTAGTTAAGAAGCCAGAACTCATGTTGATTGTTTTTGTTAATTGCAATCCAGGGTATGAAGTAAAAGAGCACCAGTGTCAGTGGAAAGAATATGAACGACAGGAAAAAGAGAAAGTTACTGGGGGATTTCCAACGGGCGCAGTTTTGCGCAGTTTTGCTCCGTCTTCTGCAGCCATTTCGTGCCCGGTGGGAATCAGGCATAAGGGAGCATAAAACGAGGAAGTTTAACATCGATGAAGCCTCTGCTCCTGCACCAATGGTTACATTCCGTCATAACCTCCGGAACTTATCCCTAGCCCACTTCTCCTCTATTGTCGCCTCTGCCCTACCTCCACTCAGCACATTCTCCTCTCTGAAGGCTAATGATGCCACTGACTCACTCTGCTCTACTCTGAACTCATGTCTGAACAGGCTATGTCCTTTATCTACAAGGCCTGCTCGACCCAACCAATCCCACCCATGGTTGACTGATACCCTTCGATCACAGCGTACCAAGCTCAGAGCTGCTGAAAGAAAATGGCTCAAATCCAAACTTGCCGACGATCTCATAAACTATCAGACACTATTGTCCTCCTTCTCGGAAGCATCACTGATGCAAAGACTGCTTTTTACAACGTCAACAGTGTCACTGACACCCGGAAACTCTTTTCCACCTTCAAATCACTACTCAACCCTCCGCCTCCTCCCCCTCCTACCTGCCTCACCGCGGACACATTTGCATCCTTCTTTACAGGCAAAGTTGCAGCAATCAGCAGCCAATTCTCTGACCAGCTCACTCCTCACCCGACTCCTAATACTGTGACATGTAGAAGTCCTACTACATGTCTTTCTGTATCTCAGCTGGGAGCCACTGAATCAGTTGCTAGCACCTAATTTTCTGGCTTTACACCCCTCATGTAGCCATCCTACTACATGCTCGTTGGACCCTATACCAACAAACCTTCAGTCCATAAGCCCAACCATCACGCCAGCTATCACACACGTGATTAGCGCGTCACTGTCCTCTGGCACTTTCCCCACTGCATTCAAAGCAGCTCGGGTAACACCTCTACTCAAGAAACCCTCTCTCAACCCTGCTGAAGCCGAGAACTATCGTCCTCTCTCACTTCTTCCATTCTTATCCAAAACTATTGAACGGGCGGCCGCTAAGCAACTCTCAGAATTCCTCCTACAGAACAATCTTCTTGATTCAAATCAATCTGGTTTCTAAAGCGGTCACTCAAGTGAAACTGCTCTGTTGTCTGTGACATAAGCCTTAAAAGAAGCAAGAACAGCAGCAAAGTCCTCAGTTCTCATTCTGCTTGACTTGTCAGCTGCGTTTGACACAGTTAACCATTGCATCCTCCTCTCTACTCTCTCTAAAATGGACATTTCTGGCTTGGCTCTGTCCTGGTTTGATTCCTACCTCAAAGGACGCTCATTCAGTGTATCCTGGCATGGACAATTGTCTACTTTGTCTTACCTCACCACAGGGGTTCCCCAGAGCTCAGTGCTGGGACCCCTGCTATTCGCTATCTATACCACCTCTCTGGGTCAGGTTATCCACTCACATGGCTTTTCTTATCACTGCTATGCAGATGACACTCAGCTCTATCTGTCATTTCCTCCTGATGACCCATCGGTCTCTGCACGGGTCTCTGACTGCCTCTCTGGCATAGCCACTTGGATGAAGGCACATCACCTCCATCAGAACCTTTCAAAAACTGAACTGCTGGTCCCCCCTGCTAAACCTACAATACACCACAACATCAACACCAAAACTGACTCCCTGTGTCTTGCCCCAAACAGGGTGGTGAGAAACGTAGGTGTGATGATTGATGACCAACTCACCTTTTCCAGTCATGTTGCCTCAGTTACCCGGTCATGCCGCTTTGCACTTTACAACATCAGAAAAATCAGACCTTACCTAACTAAACATGCCACTCAACTCTTGACACAAGCTGTTGTCATCTCAAAACTTGACTACTGTACCGCCCTCCTGACAGACCTGCCAGCCTGCACACTAAAACCGATTCAGATGATCCAGAACACGGTGGCGCGCCTGGTCTACAACCAGCCAAAAAGGTCACATGTCACACCACTACTCATTGAGCTCGACTGGCTACCTGTTGCAGCCTGCATCAAATTCAAATCTCTAATGCTGGCCTACAAAGTTGTCTCCAGTACTGCTCCTACCTTCCTGAACACCCTGATTCAGACATATGCTACCTCACGACCATTGCGCTCTTCCATTGAACGGCGCCTAGCTCTGCCCCCTGTTGGTCCAAGGCAATCCAGACTCTTTGCATTTCTTGTTCCCCGCTGGTGGAACCCCACGGGCCAGGGAGATTTCAGCCTTTTTGACACCTGATGGTCTGATGGTGCGCCAGTAGGGGAGCCTACCTGAGTATCCATCTATGTTAGTTTCATGTTTATTTTGGCACACCCTTGTGGTGTTTCTTTCCCAAGGGGGAAATAAGGAATGGTAGTGCTCATATTGGTGCAGTAGTTATAAATTGGGTAGAGAAGTCTACATGTAAATAAGATTACCGTATTTTCCGCACTATAAGGCGCATCGTATTATAAGGCGCACCTTCAATGAATGGCCTATTTTAAAACTTTTCATACATAGGGCGCACTGCATTATAAGGCGCATAGAATAGAAGCTACTGTAGTGGCTGGGGTTGGGTTATGCATCCACTAGATGGAGCTGCGCTAAAGGGAATGTCAACAAAACAGTCAGATAAGTCAGTCAGTCAAACTTTATTAATAGAATACAAACCAGCGTTCTGACAACTCCGTTCACTCCCAAAACAAGTTAGTGCATTCACAGTACGGTACCGTACCGGTACCGTACTAGTAGCTCTTATTTGCGCCACCCTCGTTGACAACAATGTATTTCCAACTCCATTTGTCACAGTTCAAAGTCAGATGAACATCGCTTGAGCGCTCAGTTTTCTGTCCCCTGAATGTCGCAACTCTTCTACTAGATGGAGCAAAGGCCGCGCCTCCTTGTTCTTTTGCGGCAGGATCCATAAACACGCCTCTGGCACACATGAACAGCTGTTTTGTTTTTTCCCCCGAGGTAACGTAAGTGACGTAGTATTTTCGCAACACAGTTTATCTTTTACCAACAGCAAGGTATAACAGGTAGTGCAACTTTTTCTCATGTAGTTAGTGCATTCACAAACGTGGAGGGGAACTTTTCCCTGATTCAGTAAACACGTAAAACAAACAGTCTGATACCGCTGCGGTAAATCAAACGTGAGTGCAATCACAATATAGCAACTCTCGAAATAGTGCAAAACAAAAACAATATAACAATAACTCAACGTTGTTCAAACGTTAATGTCCATATTCACAATATCTCGCAGCCTTGTTCAGTTGTAAACACATAAAAGAAACACGTAAAACTCACTTTTTCAGTTCATTCCCCATCCAAGAATCCCTCGAATTCTTCTTCTTCAGTGTCCGAATTGAACAGTCGGGCGAGTACGGCATCCAACGTGCCCGGCTCCGTCTCGTCAAAGTCGTCATTACCCGAGTCAGTGTCGCTGCTGTTGTCTGGCAGTTCAGTGACAATTCCTGCTGACGGCAAGCACCGAATTAGTGTGCATCACATGTTTTTTTACACCATCGGTGACATGGGCGCGCATGGAGTCGTAGATCAATAGGGACGGAGCTGTGTGAAAAAAGCCACCCGGTCTCTTGGCGTAAATTTCTCTCAGCCACTCACTCATCTTTTCTTCATCCATCCATCCCTTCGGGTTAGCTTTGATGACGACGCCTGCTGGAAAGTTTTCTTTTGGCAAGGTCTTCCTCTTGAAAATAACCATTAGCCTGGCAGGCGAGAACTACAGTGAAGGATGACTTCTCATTCACTGTGGTGCGTACATTCAACTCAACTCAACTCAACTCAACTCTATTTGTAAAGCACTTTAAAACAACCACAGCCGCAACAAAGTGCTGTACATAAACAAACAGAACAAGAGACAATAAAATAAATAAAACAGGAATAAACACTAAAATACATAGATTCATTGCTTTTTAAAACAATATAAAAAACAATAAATAAAAGCAAACCATAAAAACACTAAAACAAGAGCAGAGTCTCATGCATGGTTAAAAGCCAAGGAATAAAAATAGGTTTTAAGATGAGTTTTAAAAATGGACAGTGAGGAAGCTTGTCTGATGTGCAAAGGTAGCTCATTCCATAGTTTGGGGGCTGCAACAGAGAAAGATCTGTCCCCTCTGAGCTTCCGTTTAGACCTTGGTACCTCCAGGAGCAGCAGATCAGCTGACCTGAGGCACCAAGCAGGAGCGTAGGGGTGGAGGAGCTCAGAGAGGTACAGTGGGGCGAGACCATTTAAAGATTTAAAAACAAATAAAAGAATCTTAAAATGGACTCTAAAATGCACAGGCAGCCAGTGGAGGGAGGCCAGGATGGGAGTTATGTGCTCCCTCTTACGAACTCCAGTTAGGAGGCGAGCAGCCGCGTTCTGCACTAACTGGAGCCGTGCGAGGGAGGACTGGCTGACTCCAAGGTAAAGTGAGTTACAGTAATCCAGCCGAGATGTAATGAAGGCATGGATTACTGTTTCAAAGTGCTTGTGTGTGAGAAAAGGCTTCACCTTAGCCAGCTGCCTGATGTGGAAAAAGCTTGACCTCACAACAGCACTAATCTGACGATCTAATTTAAAATCACTGTCCATCTTAAAACCTAAATTTAAAACAGTCGGTCTTAAAAAATCTGCCAGAGGGCCCAAGTCAAAAGGAGGGGTCACACAAGAGCCACTAGGGCCAAACACCATCACTTCTGTTTTCTGCTCATTAAAATTTAAAAAGTTCAAGGCCATCCAGTCCTTGATGTCTTTGAGACAAGACAGGAGCGGTGTGAGACAGAAAACATCTTTTTTCTTCAGCGGCACGTATATCTGACTGCCGTCAGCGTAGCAGTGAAAAGGGATGCTGTGCTTTCTCAAAATGGAGCCCAAAGGCAGTAAATACAAAGAAAAAAGCAGGGGCCCTAAAATTGACCCCTGTGGAACCCCATACAGCAGTGGACCAGGGCTGGACTCTGAGGTACCAAGGCTTACACTTACACTTCTGTCAGTCAGGTAGGACTTGAACCACTGCAATGCAGTACCACTGATGCCAACTAGGTGGCGTAACCGAGCCACTAGGGTGCTATGGTCCACGGTGTCAAACGCTGCAGTCAGGTCCAACAGAACAAGTACTACATAGTCACCAGAGTCATTTGCCAGGAGGATATCGTTAAAAACTCTGAGTAGAGCTGACTCTGTGCTATGCATAGTTTTAAAACCAGATTGGAACACCTCCAGGACACCATGTACATCAAGAAAAGACTGTAGCTGACCATATACGACCTTCTCCAAGACCTTAGAGATAAAGGGCAGCTTGGAGATAGGCCTAAAATTGGCCAGTACACTGCGATCTAGGCCAGGTTTCTTCAGTAGGGGCTGCACCACTGCATGCTTAAAACTTTGAGGAATGCGACCAGTAGACAGACTACTGTTAATGATATGTAGTACAGACTGCCCTCTTTAAAGAAACGAGGGGAGACAGCATCACAGGGAGAACCTGATGGCTTAATATGGCCAACCAGGTCCTCTAAAAAAGACAGAGACACTGGCTCAAAACCATCAAAAGCTGCAGAACAAGGAGCAGTGACTGAGGGGTCAGATGTAGGAGCAGAGATGAGGGCCCTAGCAGTAGCAACCTTGTCAATAAAAAAGTGCAGGAAGTTATCACACATTTGAGGAGATGCCTCCAAGCTGACAGGCTGTGGAGCATTAAGAACAGAGTCAATGGTTTTGAATAACACACGTGGGTTGTGACGGTTAGACTCAATGATGTTTGCCAGGTATTGTCTTTTTGTTTCTTTAACGGTGCTCTTGTGGCGGCGCCAACAGTCCTTAAGGATTTGGAAGGAAACCTGCAGCTTGTCCTTCTGCCACTTCCGTTCAGCTCTGTGGCACTCCCGCCTAGCTTCACGGGTTCTGCCGTTAAACCAGGGCTCAGGTTTAGCTTTGGGCTGCACAGTTTTTAATGGAGCCACAGAGTCCAGTATGGTCTGGCAGGAGGAGTGAAACCAGGAGCTGAGCTCCTCAGTGTCAGCAGAGACAGGAGGCACACAGAGCTGGTCAAAAGCCACAGAGAAATTACCAGCAGTGCAAGAGTTAAAAATCCGACGTCTCTGAACAGGAGCGCCAGATTTAAATTCAGCACAGGAGAAAGCAACTTCAAACAGTACAGGCATATGATCAGAGAACACATCGTCACAGATCTCCAAGTTAGACACAGATAAACCATGAGAGAGGACGAGGTCTAAAGTGTGTCCATGTTCATGTGTGGGACCAGACACACACTGCACCAAATTAAAAGAGTCAATAAGGCTCAGAAAGTCCTTCACCAGCGGCTTTTCAGGACAACGCACATGAATATTAAAATCCCCTAGGAAAAGTGCACAGTCATATTTCGGGATAATTTCAGCCAGAAAGCCAGAAAAGTCATTCACAAAGTCCTTGTTGTATTTGGGGGGCCGGTAGATGATGGCGCACAGCACCGGATCGGAACGACCCACCTCAAATAAAGACACCTCAAAGCTGGAATATGACGTTGAGATGGTGCGCTGTTTACATTTAAAGGTATTTTTGTAAACAGTCATCGTTCCTCCTCCACGACCTGATGTCCGCGGGAAGTTAAAGAATGAACAGCCAGCAGGTAAAAGTTCGACAAGAGCGCTGCACTCACCGGTACCGATCCAGGTCTCCGTCACACAGAGGAAATCCAGGCCACGGGAGCTAAAGAAATCCCTCAGGATGAAAGTTTTGTTCGCCAGAGATCTGGCGTTCACCAAGCCGATCCTGGTGGGAGCCGGCGGGGCTTGTGACCCAGTGGATCGGGGAGCCCGAGGCAGGGTCCTCAGAAGCCGGTGGTTTATCCCGCGCTGAGAGAGCCGGAGGGGGCAGAGGCGGTGGGGCCAGGGCCCCTCAGATGAGCCAATGACAGGTACCAGGCAGGCGTCAATGGGATCCAAGAAGCGCCGGGGCACAGCAAAAGGAGAGAATAATCCAAGTCCTGTCTGGGAAATGGACGAAGAGTGCGTCAGCTGGAGCCTCAGCTTCACCAGCCGACCTCCGCGTCTGCCGTGGCGACGGCGACGACTTACGCCGTACAGGTAAGGCCGAAGCCCGGAACAGGTGAGGCGGAATCCCCGCCAGGAGCGGGGGCAAAGTATTTTGTCGATCGCGAGCAAACGCACCGAGATCATTAACATTTTGCCGGAGAGATAAAATGGCATGGCGATCATACACCAGCAGAGACTCAATCTGTTTAGTGCCGATGGTCAGAAACAACAAAAACACCAAACATTGCAGGAGCAGCAGACGGGCAGCCACACACACTGGCGCCATCTTGCAATCACAGTGCCATCTGTGATTGCAATCTTGCAATTACAATTCACCGTACTGGTCCCCGTTTTCTCCACAGTGCGGTTCACAGGAATATCAAAGGTGAGTGGAACCTAGTCCATGTTGATGATGTGCTCTGGCCGGATCTTCTTTTCAGTTATCTTGTTTTTGCAGTATGCGCTGAAAGTGGCCAGCTTTTCTTGGTAATCTTTTGGCAGTTGCTGCGGGACAGTAGTTCGTGTGCGAATGGAGAGATTACGTCTTTTCATAAAACAAAAGCACCAAGAAGGACCGCCTCTAAATTCATTGATGTTCATGTTGCGTGCTAGCACTGTTGCCTTCATTCGAATAGTGACTGTAGAGACACTTCTACTTGCTGCTTTCTGTTCAACAACCCACTGTTCGACTTTGTCCTCTAACTGTGGCCATCTCGCTTTGTTCCCTCGGAAACTCTGTTAAGTCTTCTTTACTTGGCGCAGGTCAACTTGTTGCTTCCTCCACTTCCGTACGATTGACTCATTAACGTTGAATTCTCTCGCTGCTGCTCTATTCCCATGTTCTACTGCGTGACTGATAGCCTTGAGTTTGAACTCTGCGTCGTAATCGTGTCTCTTGAAAGGTGCCATTTTGGGGTCTTTATACACACACAAGTGGTGTGGGACTGGAATTCCCCTTTACCGTTTTTACTGCTGTTACTTCGGCGACGCCCCCCGACTACAGTAGCCCTAATTAACCAATATTGATCCATTTACAAGGTGCATCGGATTATAAAGCACACTGGCGGTTTTTGAGAAAATTAAAGGCTTTTAGGTGCGATTTATAGTGCGGAAAATACGGTATGTGTAAATTGTGGTTCGGGGATTTTAACGAAAACTTTAAGAAAAAAATACATACAAAAATAGTGCTGGTGTCACCGTATTTCTTTATATTTTTTCTTCCTATGGGGGGTGTGGTGTTATGGTTCAGTCAATGTCTGCTAGGAAGTAGGTGTGGTTTTAGCTTGATTGACAGTGTCAGACTTACTTATGGACATAGGAGGGGTGTGGTGTTTGACTCAATCAAGCCCAGCAAGATGCAGCAACACACTGGGAAAAAGACACTGAAAGAGAACACTGGAGGAAGAGACTGAGGAAGACAGAAGATTGAAAATGTTCTTGTTTTCTCAAACACCACAACTTTGTAAATACACCTTCTTAACTATATGTAAGAGAGGGCTGGAAGTCTTGAACGCAGCATAACCGTCTCAGACGTAGGGAAAACCCTCAAGTTAACTGCAACACAATCTGACACAAATACTGAAATTTTAACCTCAGGTCTTTGTAGCACATCTGAATATGTTATACTTTGTTTGTATCTTTGTGCCAGGTCCCTGTGTCAGTGTGCTCTGAAAGCTGTCCTCCAGGAACTCGTAAAGTGCTGCAGAAAGGAAAACCCATCTGCTGTTATGATTGTTTACCATGTCCTGAAGGAGAGATTAGCAATGCTACAGGTATTTTTATTTTCTCCAAATGCATATTGACTGTACGACATATAGAGTAATGTACAATATGTCTCCTAAAAGGCCGCTTTGCTTTACATTCAGATTCCCCTGATTGTTTCCCATGCCTGAAGGAGTTCTGGCCTAATGCAGAGAGGGACGCGTGTCTCCCCAAGCCTGTGGAGTTTCTTTCCTTCAACGAGGTCCTAGGAATCATCCTGGCTTCATTCTCAGTTGGTGGTGCCTGTCTTGCCATTATAACAGCAGCTGTGTTCTATCGTCACAGGACTTCCCCGATTGTCAGGGCCAACAACTCTGAGCTGAGCTTCCTGCTGCTCTTCTCTCTGACTCTGTGTTTCTTATGTTCATTAACTTTCATTGGAGCGCCCTCTGAGTGGTCCTGCATGCTGCGCCACACAGCTTTTGGGATCACCTTTGTCCTCTGTATGTCTTGTGTTCTTGGAAAAACAATAGTGGTGTTAATGGCCTTCAGAGCTACACTCCCAGGAAGCAATGTGATGAAATGGTTTGGGCCTACACAGCAAAGAATGACTGTAGTGTCTTTAACGCTCGTTCAAGTTATAATATGCACCATTTGGTTGGTTCTTAATCCTCCGTTTCCAGTGAAAAACCTCACAACATACAAGGAGAGGATCATCTTGGAGTGTGCATTAGGCTCAGCTGTTGGGTTCTGGGCTGTGCTCGGGTACATCGGCCTGTTGGCTGTCTTTTGCTTTGTGTTAGCTGTCCTGGCTCGGAAACTACCTGATAATTTTAATGAAGCCAAGCTGATCACCTTCAGCATGCTGATATTTTGTGCAGTCTGGATCACCTTTATCCCTGCATATGTCAGCTCTCCTGGGAAATTCACTGTGGCTGTGGAGATATTTGCTATTCTGGCCTCCAGTTTTGGACTAACATTGTGTATATTTGCTCCAAAGTGTTTCATCATATTGTTTGAGCCAGAGAAGAATACCAAGAAGCATTTAATGAACAAAAATCAATCCGGATAAATATGACGTGTGTAAAAAGTTAAGAGACATTGGCCAGCATTGATGAGGATTTCCAAACAGTTATGATGGTCATTGTAGTTGCTTGAAGCGATACATTCCTCAGCGTGTGCTACATTTACAGAAAATATGAGTTACCGTGCTGCAGAATATGTGTTGCTCTTGTTATTACTGTCTCTGTGAGCAGAGCAGAACTCAGCTTACTCAGCAAATTGGACACTGAGGATTGTATTGCTGAAGTGAACTATATTTACCATCAACACTGATTGGCCAACAACATAAAATGTGACAAACGTTCCCGTAGCATACAGTATAAGGGTTATAATGTGTACATTCAACACAGCCTTCACCTTTAAATATTGACAAAATATTTATCAGCAAAAATGTTTAGTGACTTTAATGCCATTTTTTGAATGTTATTTTATGTTATGAAATTATTTAACAAATATTCTTTCATAATGAGCAAAAAGAGTCAATAAATAAGGTCAAAATACAGAAAAAAAGGCTTGATTCTGTGTTCTGTCTTGAGGCTGTCATAAAATCATTGCTTTTTCAAAAATATTTCTGTATTCACACTAAGGAGGGATTGAACCACACAAACAAGCCACTAAAGGTGTATTTGTAGACTTAACTGCGATATGAGCTAAAAAGAAACACAAAAGGGTATAACGGTTGGATAAAATTAGGAAATCACTGAGTGCAGATAATATTACGGCCCGTAGAAAGAATTCTCTTTGGTGTATAGTAAGCTGACGTACAGTAGAGGGAGGGATGGTTTGACTTAAAAATCTATAAACCAGTGTTAACACACATGCAGTATTCCCACACAGACAGTGGAGGGATGGAGATCACTGCTCTCTCTATTAGTCTGATCCTGTCTCTGGGTCTGTGTGAGCTGAACTCAGCTCTTGTCTTGAATGTTTCTGGTGCTGGGGTCAGCTCTGAGGCAGCACCTGTGAAATGTAAGCTCCAGGGTACCACTCGTTTACCTGCATTCTCAGTGGATGGTGACTACATTATTGGTGGTGTTTTCGCTATACATTACAACATGCACACAGTGACGCATAACTACACCTACATGCCTGAGCCACTGAGGTGTAAAGGCAGGTTAGTAAAATGAAGAAGTGTGGGATGAGATGATTTTAGACTGTGTAAGGATGGAAATGTTCTAAAATGTAATGATTCACTGACAATTTGGTTCACAGATGCAGTTTATTTGTAACTCATTTACAGTGAATTTGAATTGTAGTTAACTATATTTATCTTTGAAAATTGTCACATGTGCTTATGGAGTTGACATGAGTTTCTGTGTGCAGCAATATCCCCCGTGAACTACGCTTCTCACGTGCAATGATCTTCGCCATCGAGGAGATTAACAACAGCACGGAGCTGCTGCCGGGCATCAGACTCGGTTATCAGATCTACGACTCGTGCGCCTCAGTGCCCGTGGCGGTGCATGTGGCATTCCAGCTTTCAAGCAGGCTGGACCCGGTGTTTTACACTGGCGACAACTGCTCACAGTCTGGTATGGTGATGGCAGTTGTTGGTGGGCCAGGGTCCACGCCATCCATCAGCATGTCGCACATCATTGGGCCTTTTAACATCCCTCAAGTAAATGTTTTGGTTTTATGGTCAAACTGAGTGTGCATTTAATTTGTGCTAGTTTTTTGTGTCCTGTTAAATAATTAAATTATTGTTTTTCGTAGGTGAGTTACTTTGCCACTTGTGCATGCCTGTCTGATAAGCAGCAGTACCCGAGTTTCTTCAGAACAATCCCAAGTGACCAGTTCCAGGCTGACGCGCTGGCCAAGCTGGTCAAACACTTTGGCTGGACTTGGATAGGTGCTGTCAGGTCGGATTCAGATTATGGCAATAATGGCATGGCGTCTTTCCTGGCTGCAGCACGCAGAGAGGGGATCTGTGTGGAATACTCTGAAGCTTTCTATCGGACCAACCCACGTAGCAGGATCCAGAGAGTAGCTGACGTTGTCCGCAGGTTTGTACATTTGATACACATTTAAAGTAATTTTTTAATGTTATTGTATAATTTATAATGTACAATATGTCCAGGTCGACAGCTATGGTTGTTGTGGCATTTACATCACCTGCAGATCTGAAGATTTTGCTAGAGGAGCTTTCTCTTGAGCCCTCTCCACCTCGCCAGTGGATAGGCAGTGAGTCTTGGGTAACAGACCCAGACATGCTGAGGTTCAGCTTCTGTGCTGGAGCTATTGGATTTGGCATTGAGCAATCAGTCATCCCAGGTCTGAGAGACTTCTTGCTGGACCTCTCTCCCTCTAAAGTGGCTGCCTCTCCACTGCTCACTGAGTTCTGGGAGGATGCATTCAACTGCAGGCTGAGAAAAAGTGAGAAAGTTGAAAGTTACATTTGGGTCCTTGTGTTTCAGTTTTTTTGTTTTTTTTCTGTCTATCTGAGTGGAGCAGCTGTTGCTTGAAGACCAAATCCCAAATTAAGCATGAATTGGAAATCTGTTGTTTTTTAACTGAGTTATGAGGTAGCAATGAGGTGCATCTCTTTGAATCTCACTTGTAATGATTATCTTTCAGGTCATGTTTTGGAGGTTTTGTTTAAACTTTGCTGCAGAGTTTTAATGTCATTGCTAAAGCCTGAACACAAGCACACAATATAGAAACAGTATCCAGGTCATTAAGCTAAATAGAGATGAAAAATTGTACTGACAGCAGATATCAGTTCAAGTATTTATGTGTGTCTGTATGTAATTAAATTGTGAATCCGAAAGTGATTTTTTGATTTTTTAATGTATTCCAAACACATTAAGACAGGTCAAGTCAGTATGTAAATAATACATTTTTTAAAGTTTAAATATAAACAGTTTTTCAACATGCACATATTGTCACTGTCAGTTTATATACACAGAAACAGACATGACACCACTTCCAAATTCCTTGTATTTCTACAGATACTTGACCAATGAAATAGACTGAATTAAAATGGAACTTGGATTGATTTTAAAAAGCACTGTTCTAGTCTGCAATTCTACAAGTCAGCACTCACTCATTCACATACACATTCATTAATTGTTGGCCGAGGCTTTCATGCAAGGTGCTATTAAATCTGTTTGTGGCATCAGTAACTTGGTCAAGATTTTCAGCTTCTAAACAGCCAGGATCAGTGATCAAACTAACGGCCTCTCAATCAGTTAATGATGGTTTAAAAAATAGGGCTGATACAAACGGAAACAGCAACTATTTAAAAAACATAAAGATGTCTGCAAAACAGTTTTTTTTATTTGTTGAGTGTTTTCAATACAACTGCATGTCTCACAATTAGTACAATATAGATATGAGTTACTGCAACTACTTGTCATTTTTAGTGTTGAAAAAAATGCCTTTCCTCTGTCTCTGTGTGGTTTTAGGTGCAGACACAAACGAGAGAGTGTGTGATGGAAGTGAAGACCTACAGACGCTCCAGACTCCGTACACTGACACATCTCAGCTCCGGATCACTAACATGGTATACAAGGCTGTTTATGCAATAGCACATGCCATTCATAATGCAGTGTGTCAGGAAAGAAAGTCTACAACTCAGTGTGACAAATTCACCAGGATAGAGTCTGAAGAGGTCAGTTGAAATAACTATGTGAACACATCAATGTCCTTTTTATAGCTATAATGTACATTTTTAGGGAATTATATGGTTATTCTTTTAATTTTTTTTTAATATGTCAAGTATTTACTTCATCCTCACAGGTTCTTATGCAGTTGAAGAAAGTACATTTTTCTCAAAATGGTTATGATGTGTCATTTGATGCCAACGGGGATCCTGTGGCCACATATGAGCTGGTGAACTGGCAAAGAACTGAGAGTGGCAACATTGAGTTGGTGACAGTGGGACACTACGATGCATCACTGCCGGTGGGCCGGGAGTTCCGTATCAACAGGAACCTCACCTGGGTGGATGGCAGCACACAAGTAAGGAGCCTAAAAGCTCTAGTTTAACTTATTTCATGCTGAAAGTCTTAAGTAAATCTAGGAGTTTTACTGGAGTAACAGCGCGCTTACCAGTTAAAATGTATTAATAAATGTAGGCCTGTACATAAATAAGTAATACATAATTGATGATTAATGTATGATTAACTAAATGAAAGTTGATAGAGCTGATGAATATAATTATTTAATTCATTTCAGTTACTTATTATTTATTTATATTTAATTTCTAAATTTTCTTTCCTTTATTCTTCCTTATATTTTTTTTTTTTACTGTAAAATAGTCAGATTTTCATGTCAGAAAAACAGAAACCCTTTTTCAGCTTTTGTGGCGTCTTCTCCTTTTCTTCGTTTTTTTTTTTTTTTTTTCAACAAAAACCACTGCACACACTAGAGCAGCTGTAGCCAAAAGCTCATTCTCCTCCATTTGTAAGTTTTTACTAGGAGCATGATGGGGAAAAAATTGCATGGTAGGAAAAAAATGCTAAAAGAATCTAGTTGTAGTCTTGTAAATAGTACAAGACTCAGTCTTTGTAAAATCTCAGTCTGAGACTAGGCTGGGACTAAAAACTCTAAACACTTGTCTTTAGATGTGAGCAGGTGTGAGCCTATAGTTTTCTGGGAGTCTTTTCCAAATTTTTTCAAAGTCTTCTGATGTATAGGTAACATAAGTTTCAAATTTTGTCCATCTTCCTCCTGTCCATATTGGCTGAAAAGAGATTAATTCCAAAGTTTTTACTATGATAGCCCCCCTAAAAGATATCTTATTGCTAGAACAGGAGGTGTGGTTACAGTGAAAAGCAATATTTTCAGTACACATTTTTGGTGTAGTATGCGTATTGTTTGAGGACAAAATGTGAACGTATCCTTGAGTCCTCAGGGCTTTGTAGCACACTACAAAATGTGATATTTTGTTATTTCTTTGTGCCAGGTACCTGTGTCAGTGTGCTCTGACAGCTGTCCTCCAGGAACTCGTAAAGTGCTGCAGAAAGGAAAACCCATCTGCTGTTATGATTGTTTACCATGTCCTGAGGGAGAGATTAGCAATGCTACAGGTATTTTTATTTTCTCCAAATGCATATTTTCTGTACAACATACAGTAGTTTACAGTATGTATCGTAAATGGCCGTTTTGTTTTTTATTCAGATTCCCCAGATTGTCTCCCATGCCTCAAGGAGTTCTGGCCTAATGCAGAGGGGGACACGTGTCTCCCCAAGCCTGTAGAGTTTCTTTCCTTCAACGAGGTCCTAGGAATCATCCTGGCTGCATTCTCAGTTGGTGGTGCCTGTCTTGCCATTACAACAGCAGCTGTGTTCTATCATCACAGGACATCCCCGATTGTCAGGGCCAACAACTCTGAGCTGAGCTTCCTGCTGCTCTTCTCTCTGACTCTGTGTTTCTTATGTTCATTAACTTTCATTGGAGCGCCCTCTGAGTGGTCCTGCATGCTGCGCCACACAGCATTTGGGATCACCTTTGTCCTCTGTATGTCTTGTGTTCTTGGAAAAACAATAGTCGTGTTAATGGCCTTCAGAGCTACACTCCCAGGAAGCAATGTGATGAAATGGTTTGGGCCTACACAGCAAAGGATGACTGTAGTGTCTTTAACATTCATTCAAGTTTTAATTTGTGCTATTTGGTTGGTTCTTAATCCTCCGTTCCCAATGAAAAACCTCACAACATACAAGGAGAGGATCATCCTGGAGTGTGCATTAGGCTCAGCTGTTGGGTTCTGGGCTGTGCTCGGGTACATCGGCCTGCTGGCTGTCTTTTGCTTTGTGTTAGCTGTCCTGGCTCGGAAACTACCTGATAATTTTAATGAAGCCAAGCTGATCACCTTCAGCATGCTGATATTCTGTGCAGTGTGGATCACCTTTATCCCTGCATATGTCAGCTCTCCTGGGAAATTCACTGTGGCTGTGGAGATATTTGCCATTCTGGCCTCCAGTTTTGGACTAATATTGTGCATATTTGCTCCAAAGTGCTTCATCATATTGTTTAAGCCAGAGAGGAACACCAAGAAACATTTAATGAACAAAAATTAATCCTGACATATATGAGGTTTGAAAAAAAAGTTAAGAGAAATTTGCCAGCATTGAAGTGCTTTTCTCAACCGTTTTGATGGTAAATGTAGATGACTGAAGCGATACATTCCTCAGTGTGTGCTACATTTACAGAAAAGCTGAGTTACTGTGCAGCAGAATGTGTTGCTCCCATCATTTGCTGTCTCTGTGAGAAGAAAAACTCTGCTTTCACAGTAAATTGGACGCTGAGGATTGTATTGCTTTAGTGAACTACGTTTACCATCAACACTGATTTGACAGCAACATAAAATGTGACAAACTTTTTCATAGCATACCGTATAAAACTTATAATGTGCACATTCAACTTTCAACTTAACCGTGTCAATGTGGCGATTCAATCACAGTGGAGGGGTTTATGTGTGACCCTGGGAGCTTTGTTGTCAGGAACAATACCTCCAGATCAGATTTCCCAAGTCGGAGTGGTCCCTGGGGAGGAGCCATACTAAGAGTGATTCATAATTCTTATTTAGCGGAAGATTTACCTGAAGATCAGAGTACCTCGCCCGGCAATGGTAAGCCAGAGCCCCCTCCTGGAGCCAGACCCAGGAGTAGAGCACGCAGGCAAACACCTGGTGTCCGGGCCTATGTCAATGCTGGGCTCAGCTTGCAAAAATAACATCGATCCGCCGACCTGTGGCCCACCACCCGCATGGCAAGAAATCTGTATTTCTTTTGGGAGACTTCAATGCTCACGTGGGAAACCATGGTGTAACATGTAGGGGGTGATTGGGAAGAACGGCCTGTCTGATCTGAAATCGAGTGATGTATTGTTATTGGATTTCTGTGCTTTTGGATGCGGCTGGCAGTGTGGTCAGAAGGTTGTAGGTGCCTGTCGTGGTGGCAAGCTGATGTCCACCAGTGGTAAGGGAGGCACTCAAGCTGAAGAAGCGGGCCTTTTAGGCTTGGTTGGCCATGGGGTCTCTGGGAGCAGCAGATGGGTACCATTCGGCCAGAAGGGCTGCAGCTGCAGCATTCGCTGAAGCCAAAACTTGAGTATGGGAGGAATTCTGAGGACATTCCATTGGCCTCAAGGAGGTTCTGGAAAACCGTCGGACAACTCAGGAAGGAAAGCAGGGCTTGCCTCAAGCTGTGTTCAGCAGGGGAGGGGACCTGCTGACCCGACCTGGGGACATTGTCAGATTGTGGGAAGAGCATTTTGAGGAACTCCTTAATCCAGGCAACACGTCCTCTGTGGAGGAGGCGGAGTCTAAAGACTCAGGGGAAGACTCATTAATATCACTGGCAGAAGTCGCCTAGGTAGTTAAGAAGCTACCTGGCGGCAAGGCGCCAGGGTTGGATGAGATTTGCCCTGAGATGCTGAAGGCTCTGGACACTGTTGGGCTGTCATGGCTGACACAACTCTTTAGTGTCACGTGGAGGTCTGGGACAGTGTCTGTGGAGTGGCAGACTGGGGTGGTGGTTCCTGTGGAACCACACTGCTCAGCCTCCACGGGAAGGTCTACTCCAGGGGGCTTGAAAGGAGGCACCGGCTGATTGTCCAATGTCAGATTAAGGAGAAACAATGCGGCTACTCCGGGTATATAGGGTACCGGGCTCATTGCTATAAGCTATCTGGTCCTTATATAACCAAAGTGCGAGCTCTGTCCGCATACTCGGCACACTGTCAAACACGTTTCCAGTGGGTGTTGGCCTCTGCCAGGGCTGTCCTTTGTCTCCGATTCTGTTCGTGGTATTCATGGACATGATTTTCAATGTGCAGCCGGGGGGAGGAAGGGATTTGGTTTGGTGACCTTAGAATTGCATCTCTGCTTTAAGCAGATGATGTGGTTCTTTTGGCTTCATTAGACCGGGACCTCCAGCACTCATTGGGGCAGTTTGCAGCCGGGTGTGAAACAGCTGAGATGAGAGTCACACTTCCAAGTCTGAAGCTATGGTTCTCTGTTGGAAAACGGCAGACTGCCCCCTCTGGGTGAAGAGAGAGGTACTCCCTCAAGCGAAGGAGTTCGAGTATCTTCGGGTCTTGTCCACGAGTGAGGATTGAACGGAGCGTGAGATGGGCAGGTGGTTTGGTGCATGGTCAGCAGTGGAAAAGGTCCAGAACATGTGGAGGGATTATATCTGCCTGGGAACGCCTCTGGGTCCCCCAGGAGGAGCTAGTAGTTGTGGTCTGGGAGAGAGACTTCTGGAATGCCTTGCTTAGCCTGCAGTCCCCGCGACCCGGCCAGGGAAATGTGGAAAGATGGACCTTCAACACAGTCTTCATCTTTAAATATTTACAATATATTTTACATAAAAGGTGAACATAACATTTTCACAACAAATGTTTTGTGATTTTTCATGCCATTTTGCAAATGTTATTTTATTATGTTATGCACTTATATAACAAATATTATTGTATGATGAGCTAAATAAGTAAATAAATGAGGTCAAAAGACAAAAAAGCTTGGTTCTGTGTTATGTCTTGACGCTGTCAGAAAATCATTGCTTTTTCAATAATATTTTTGTATTCACATTATGGAAAATGGGATTAGACAACACAAACAAGATATTAATGTTGCATTTGTTAGACTTAACTGCAATATGAGCTAAGAAGAAACAAAAAAACGTATAATGGTCGGATAAAATTAGGGGACCAGTTTGTGTTTACAATGATGTCAGGAAAGAAAGTCTACAACTCAGTGTGACAAATTCACCAGGATAGAGTCTGAAGAGGTCAGTTGAAATAACTATGTGAACACATCAATGTCCTTTTTATAGCTATAATGTACATTTTTAGGGAATTATATGGTTATTCTTTTAATTTTTTTTTAATATGTCAAGTATTTACTTCATCCTCACAGGTTCTTATGCAGTTGAAGAAAGTACATTTTTCTCAAAATGGTTATGATGTGTCATTTGATGCCAACGGGGATCCTGTGGCCACATATGAGCTGGTGAACTGGCAAAGAACTGAGAGTGGCAACATTGAGTTGGTGACAGTGGGACACTACGATGCATCACTGCCGGTGGGCCGGGAGTTCCGTATCAACAGGAACCTCACCTGGGTGGATGGCAGCACACAAGTAAGGAGCCTAAAAGCTCTAGTTTAACTTATTTCATGCTGAAAGTCTTAAGTAAATCTAGGAGTTTTACTGGAGTAACAGCGCGCTTACCAGTTAAAATGTATTAATAAATGTAGGCCTGTACATAAATAAGTAATACATAATTGATGATTAATGTATGATTAACTAAATGAAAGTTGATAGAGCTGATGAATATAATTATTTAATTCATTTCAGTTACTTATTATTTATTTATATTTAATTTCTAAATTTTCTTTCCTTTATTCTTCCTTATATTTTTTTTTTTTACTGTAAAATAGTCAGATTTTCATGTCAGAAAAACAGAAACCCTTTTTCAGCTTTTGTGGCGTCTTCTCCTTTTCTTCGTTTTTTTTTTTTTTTTTTCAACAAAAACCACTGCACACACTAGAGCAGCTGTAGCCAAAAGCTCATTCTCCTCCATTTGTAAGTTTTTACTAGGAGCATGATGGGGAAAAAATTGCATGGTAGGAAAAAAATGCTAAAAGAATCTAGTTGTAGTCTTGTAAATAGTACAAGACTCAGTCTTTGTAAAATCTCAGTCTGAGACTAGGCTGGGACTAAAAACTCTAAACACTTGTCTTTAGATGTGAGCAGGTGTGAGCCTATAGTTTTCTGGGAGTCTTTTCCAAATTTTTTCAAAGTCTTCTGATGTATAGGTAACATAAGTTTCAAATTTTGTCCATCTTCCTCCTGTCCATATTGGCTGAAAAGAGATTAATTCCAAAGTTTTTACTATGATAGCCCCCCTAAAAGATATCTTATTGCTAGAACAGGAGGTGTGGTTACAGTGAAAAGCAATATTTTCAGTACACATTTTTGGTGTAGTATGCGTATTGTTTGAGGACAAAATGTGAACGTATCCTTGAGTCCTCAGGGCTTTGTAGCACACTACAAAATGTGATATTTTGTTATTTCTTTGTGCCAGGTACCTGTGTCAGTGTGCTCTGACAGCTGTCCTCCAGGAACTCGTAAAGTGCTGCAGAAAGGAAAACCCATCTGCTGTTATGATTGTTTACCATGTCCTGAGGGAGAGATTAGCAATGCTACAGGTATTTTTATTTTCTCCAAATGCATATTTTCTGTACAACATACAGTAGTTTACAGTATGTATCGTAAATGGCCGTTTTGTTTTTTATTCAGATTCCCCAGATTGTCTCCCATGCCTCAAGGAGTTCTGGCCTAATGCAGAGGGGGACACGTGTCTCCCCAAGCCTGTAGAGTTTCTTTCCTTCAACGAGGTCCTAGGAATCATCCTGGCTGCATTCTCAGTTGGTGGTGCCTGTCTTGCCATTACAACAGCAGCTGTGTTCTATCATCACAGGACATCCCCGATTGTCAGGGCCAACAACTCTGAGCTGAGCTTCCTGCTGCTCTTCTCTCTGACTCTGTGTTTCTTATGTTCATTAACTTTCATTGGAGCGCCCTCTGAGTGGTCCTGCATGCTGCGCCACACAGCATTTGGGATCACCTTTGTCCTCTGTATGTCTTGTGTTCTTGGAAAAACAATAGTCGTGTTAATGGCCTTCAGAGCTACACTCCCAGGAAGCAATGTGATGAAATGGTTTGGGCCTACACAGCAAAGGATGACTGTAGTGTCTTTAACATTCATTCAAGTTTTAATTTGTGCTATTTGGTTGGTTCTTAATCCTCCGTTCCCAATGAAAAACCTCACAACATACAAGGAGAGGATCATCCTGGAGTGTGCATTAGGCTCAGCTGTTGGGTTCTGGGCTGTGCTCGGGTACATCGGCCTGCTGGCTGTCTTTTGCTTTGTGTTAGCTGTCCTGGCTCGGAAACTACCTGATAATTTTAATGAAGCCAAGCTGATCACCTTCAGCATGCTGATATTCTGTGCAGTGTGGATCACCTTTATCCCTGCATATGTCAGCTCTCCTGGGAAATTCACTGTGGCTGTGGAGATATTTGCCATTCTGGCCTCCAGTTTTGGACTAATATTGTGCATATTTGCTCCAAAGTGCTTCATCATATTGTTTAAGCCAGAGAGGAACACCAAGAAACATTTAATGAACAAAAATTAATCCTGACATATATGAGGTTTGAAAAAAAAGTTAAGAGAAATTTGCCAGCATTGAAGTGCTTTTCTCAACCGTTTTGATGGTAAATGTAGATGACTGAAGCGATACATTCCTCAGTGTGTGCTACATTTACAGAAAAGCTGAGTTACTGTGCAGCAGAATGTGTTGCTCCCATCATTTGCTGTCTCTGTGAGAAGAAAAACTCTGCTTTCACAGTAAATTGGACGCTGAGGATTGTATTGCTTTAGTGAACTACGTTTACCATCAACACTGATTTGACAGCAACATAAAATGTGACAAACTTTTTCATAGCATACCGTATAAAACTTATAATGTGCACATTCAACTTTCAACTTAACCGTGTCAATGTGGCGATTCAATCACAGTGGAGGGGTTTATGTGTGACCCTGGGAGCTTTGTTGTCAGGAACAATACCTCCAGATCAGATTTCCCAAGTCGGAGTGGTCCCTGGGGAGGAGCCATACTAAGAGTGATTCATAATTCTTATTTAGCGGAAGATTTACCTGAAGATCAGAGTACCTCGCCCGGCAATGGTAAGCCAGAGCCCCCTCCTGGAGCCAGACCCAGGAGTAGAGCACGCAGGCAAACACCTGGTGTCCGGGCCTATGTCAATGCTGGGCTCAGCTTGCAAAAATAACATCGATCCGCCGACCTGTGGCCCACCACCCGCATGGCAAGAAATCTGTATTTCTTTTGGGAGACTTCAATGCTCACGTGGGAAACCATGGTGTAACATGTAGGGGGTGATTGGGAAGAACGGCCTGTCTGATCTGAAATCGAGTGATGTATTGTTATTGGATTTCTGTGCTTTTGGATGCGGCTGGCAGTGTGGTCAGAAGGTTGTAGGTGCCTGTCGTGGTGGCAAGCTGATGTCCACCAGTGGTAAGGGAGGCACTCAAGCTGAAGAAGCGGGCCTTTTAGGCTTGGTTGGCCATGGGGTCTCTGGGAGCAGCAGATGGGTACCATTCGGCCAGAAGGGCTGCAGCTGCAGCATTCGCTGAAGCCAAAACTTGAGTATGGGAGGAATTCTGAGGACATTCCATTGGCCTCAAGGAGGTTCTGGAAAACCGTCGGACAACTCAGGAAGGAAAGCAGGGCTTGCCTCAAGCTGTGTTCAGCAGGGGAGGGGACCTGCTGACCCGACCTGGGGACATTGTCAGATTGTGGGAAGAGCATTTTGAGGAACTCCTTAATCCAGGCAACACGTCCTCTGTGGAGGAGGCGGAGTCTAAAGACTCAGGGGAAGACTCATTAATATCACTGGCAGAAGTCGCCTAGGTAGTTAAGAAGCTACCTGGCGGCAAGGCGCCAGGGTTGGATGAGATTTGCCCTGAGATGCTGAAGGCTCTGGACACTGTTGGGCTGTCATGGCTGACACAACTCTTTAGTGTCACGTGGAGGTCTGGGACAGTGTCTGTGGAGTGGCAGACTGGGGTGGTGGTTCCTGTGGAACCACACTGCTCAGCCTCCACGGGAAGGTCTACTCCAGGGGGCTTGAAAGGAGGCACCGGCTGATTGTCCAATGTCAGATTAAGGAGAAACAATGCGGCTACTCCGGGTATATAGGGTACCGGGCTCATTGCTATAAGCTATCTGGTCCTTATATAACCAAAGTGCGAGCTCTGTCCGCATACTCGGCACACTGTCAAACACGTTTCCAGTGGGTGTTGGCCTCTGCCAGGGCTGTCCTTTGTCTCCGATTCTGTTCGTGGTATTCATGGACATGATTTTCAATGTGCAGCCGGGGGGAGGAAGGGATTTGGTTTGGTGACCTTAGAATTGCATCTCTGCTTTAAGCAGATGATGTGGTTCTTTTGGCTTCATTAGACCGGGACCTCCAGCACTCATTGGGGCAGTTTGCAGCCGGGTGTGAAACAGCTGAGATGAGAGTCACACTTCCAAGTCTGAAGCTATGGTTCTCTGTTGGAAAACGGCAGACTGCCCCCTCTGGGTGAAGAGAGAGGTACTCCCTCAAGCGAAGGAGTTCGAGTATCTTCGGGTCTTGTCCACGAGTGAGGATTGAACGGAGCGTGAGATGGGCAGGTGGTTTGGTGCATGGTCAGCAGTGGAAAAGGTCCAGAACATGTGGAGGGATTATATCTGCCTGGGAACGCCTCTGGGTCCCCCAGGAGGAGCTAGTAGTTGTGGTCTGGGAGAGAGACTTCTGGAATGCCTTGCTTAGCCTGCAGTCCCCGCGACCCGGCCAGGGAAATGTGGAAAGATGGACCTTCAACACAGTCTTCATCTTTAAATATTTACAATATATTTTACATAAAAGGTGAACATAACATTTTCACAACAAATGTTTTGTGATTTTTCATGCCATTTTGCAAATGTTATTTTATTATGTTATGCACTTATATAACAAATATTATTGTATGATGAGCTAAATAAGTAAATAAATGAGGTCAAAAGACAAAAAAGCTTGGTTCTGTGTTATGTCTTGACGCTGTCAGAAAATCATTGCTTTTTCAATAATATTTTTGTATTCACATTATGGAAAATGGGATTAGACAACACAAACAAGATATTAATGTTGCATTTGTTAGACTTAACTGCAATATGAGCTAAGAAGAAACAAAAAAACGTATAATGGTCGGATAAAATTAGGGGACCAGTTTGTGTTTACAATGATAATTTTGGAAGAGCAGAAAGGACACTTGGGCAGGTAATATGGTGCGGTCCATAGCAGGGCCGGAGTGGGGCCACTTTTCAGCCCGGGAATTTCAGGCCCAAGACCGGCCCACTTTTTCCATGGTAGTGGAAATTGGATAAATGAAGCAACAGTTCAGCTCTTACTAGCCTGTAGTTTTTTTTTATTAATACCATGGTTCAACAGATAATGTAAAGGTTAAATAATAATCCACTTAAGCTGAGAAGTTAACAAAAAATATTTCACTATTCCACAAGGATACAGTAGGTTGATAAATTAACAAAAGCATAAAATAAATAAAGCATTTGAAACATATCCCACTCTTCAATAAAGATGCATATTGAACTACTGTTTACAGTTCAACTCACAGTAGCTACACTATGTGAAAAACTTTAGATAGGTGGTGTTTTGTTGGCTGCTGAGGATGGTAACTGAAAAATGTGTTTAGATCCTGTGTTTGAGGATGAATAAAATAATCAAAATGATAGGCTTCCTCATCTACACTAGCATCTGCCTGTGCCTGTGCCTCTGGGATCTCTTGCTGGGCTGTTGTCTCACTGGATGCTGTCTCCTCTACATCTCCCCTCTCAGCACTTGACTCACCTGTATTGCATAACATTAAGAAAGGCAGAAGGGCATATCAGGGGTGTCAGACTCAGATTAGGCAGTAGGCCAGATTTGTTGGAATGAGACCTCATGGGGGCCGTCATGTCATGGTCATTATCATTTTTCTGCATTGGTATATTATGGTGGTTTACTCCTTTAGGCTACTGCGCCCACATCTGAGCAAATAATGCATATTGGTTCATCATGGACTGTCATATACTGCTCTTTCTTACATTAAATAACTTTAATTCATATTGTTTACTCTGTTATCTTCTCTACCTGTCCCTGTAGTCATGGCCTCCTCATTGCAAATTTCGGGCTCATCATTTTCAGCAGGAGACTGGCTTATCTGCTGCTCAGAAGCTACAAAGAAAAAATAATTTCACTGCATAGCCTACACAGATCAAGTTTGAGTTTTGTTATCAATATTTTCACAATATTTGCAAAGTCTATGAATCGCCATATATCAGGTGATATAAAAAGGCTTATATTTTAATTCAATTCAATATTTTGCTTGCGAATAGGTTGACAACGCTTCAATGATATTAACCACGTTACAACGTTAGTCGAACAGTTACGTTGCATTAAGCCTATGTCTCTCTTTACCAGTTGCCACTTGTGTTTGTCCTCTCGAAAATAAATCTGTAAGCTTGGCACATTTGGCAGCCTCCTCCTCCAATGCCTTTCTTTTCTTCAACCTGGCTTTTTCAGCCCCTCCTGGCCTCTTCGTCCCATCCATCCTACCCGACGTGTATCGTTGAGATAGGGCTGGCCCAGCTATCGGTAGCCTACCTGAGAAAACTTTTTTGGAAAGACGGCTATGGACCCAACCAACTTTATTTGGGAGGGGAGAACTCCCTCGCATGGTACAACCCATGCTGAGGCTGCGGTGTCAGAATGCAAAACGTGTTTAGCGTACTTTAAGAGAAGATGGACTAACGTGAAAAATGTCAAATAAATAAATAAATAAATTATCGGCCGGCCCAAAAGTGAAGCGGCCCACCGGGAACTCTCCCGATTCTCCCGATTACCCAGCCCGGGCCTGGTCCATAGAAAGAATTCTCTTTGGTTTACAGTAAGCTGATGTACAGCAGAAGGAGGGATGGTTTGACTTAAAAATCTATATAAGCCAGTGATAACACACATGCAGTATTCCCACACAGACAGTTGAGGGATGGAGATCACTGCTCTCTCTATTAGCCTGATCCTGTCTCTGGGTCTGTGTGAGCTGAACTCAGCTCTTGTCTTGAATGTTTCTGGTGCTGGGGTCAGCTCTGAGACTGCATCTGTGAAATGTAAGCTCCAGAGTACCACTCGTCTACCTGTATTCTCAGTCGATGGTGACTATGTTATTGGTGGTGTTTTCTCTTTACATACCAACATGCACACAGTGAAGAATAACTACACCTACATGCCTGAGCCACTAAGGTGCAAAGGGAGGTTAGTAAGAGGGAGAAATGGGGGATGAGAGGATTTTAGACTGTGTAAGGATGGAAATATTATTTACTTTAAAAATATTTTTGTAATTTTAATGATATATTGACTATTTCTTTCACAAATCTAGTGCATTTATACATTTTTGACATTTACTATGAATTGCAGTTCTACTGTAGCCGATGTTTTTCTGTTAAAATTGTGAAATGTGCTTATGGAGTTGACATGAGTTTCTGTGTGCAGCATTAACCCCCGTGAACTGCGCTTCTCACGCGCAATGATCTTCGCCATCGAGGAGATTAACAACAGCACGGAGCTGCTGCCGGGCATCAGACTCGGTTATCAGATCTACGACTCGTGCGCCTCGGTGCCCGTGGCTGTGCATGTGGCATTCCAGCTCACAAACAGCCTGGACCCGGTGTTTTACACCGGCGACAACTGCTCACAGTCTGGTATGGTGATGGCAGTTGTTGGTGAGTCTGGGTCCACGCCATCCATCAGCATGTCGCGCATCATCGGGCCTTTTAACATCCCTCAAGTAAACGTTTAGAATTTCTGGCAATCTGCATGTTTAACATTAACTTGTCCAGGGTTTTTTTAATTTTTTTTTATTCCTCCCGTTAGATAATTACATTATTGTTTTTCATTAGGTGAGCCACTTTGCCACGTGTGCATGCCTGTCTGATAAGCAGCAGTACCCGAGTTTCTTCAGAACAATCCCAAGTGACCAGTTCCAGGCTGACGCGCTGGCCAAGCTGGTCAAACACTTTGGCTGGACTTGGATAGGTGCTGTCCGTTCGGATTCAGATTATGGCAATAATGGCATGGCGTCTTTCCTGGCCGCAGCACGCAGAGAGGGGATCTGTGTGGAATACTCTGAAGCTTTCTATCGGAGCAACCCACGTAGCAGGATCCAGAGAGTAGCTGACGTTATCCGCAGGTTTCTACATCACTGATTGTGCTTTTATTCCCGGTGCTGACACTGACCTTCTGCGCACAGAACCACAGCAAACTCTGTAAAATATGAGTTTTGTTTGTCTAAGTGACATTGGCAGTATTTTTTCTTTTTCTCATTTTTATTACTGACATTGTGAACCAAATGCTGTTTGTGTTAAGTGTCTTGAAACATTTTTAAAAGTTTTATTTGTATGTGGTATAATATATAATGCACAATATCTCCAGGTCAACAGCTATGGTTGTTGTGGCATTTACATCCCCTGGAGAGATGAGGATTTTGCTAGAGGAGCTTTCTCTTGAGCCATCTCCACCTCGCCAGTGGATAGGCAGTGAGGCCTGGGTAACAGACCCAAACATGCTGAGGTTCAGCTTCTGTGCTGGAGCTATTGGATTTGGCATTGAGCAATCAGTCATCCCAGGTCTGAGAGACTTCCTGCTGGACCTCTCTCCCTCTAAAGTGGCTGCCTCTCCACTGCTCACTGAGTTCTGGGAGGATGCAGGCTGCAGGCTGAAAAAAAGTGAGGGAGTTTAATCTTATGATCTTACCCTTGTTTTTTAGTTTTGTTGTATTCTCTGTCTATAAGTGGAGCAGCCATTGCTTTTAGACTAAATCCTCGATTTTGAATGAATAGGACATCTGTTGTTATCTGTTGTTATTGAACTGAGTCATGAGGAGGCAATATGGTTCATCTCTGTGAATCTTGCTTGAAATTATGATTTTTCAGGTCAGGTTTTGTCATTCCGCTTGGTGAAGGTTTTGTATTAACTTCGCCACAATGTTTTATGTCAACACTAAAGCCTGAACACAAGCACACGATATAGAGACAGTCTCCAGGTCATTAAGCTAACTATAAATGAAAAATTGTACTTACAGCACGTATCAGTTACAGTATACGCTTGTCTGCATGTAATTAAACTATTATTCTGACAGTTATTTCAGATCTTATACATATATATATATATATATATATATGTATATATATATATATATATATATATATATATATATATATATTATGTTTAATTTTAAACAGTTATTTAACATGCACATATTGTCACTGTCTGTTCATATACACAGACATCTATCATAAATAGACATTATCCTACTATCTAAAAAAAAGATTTCTGCAAATACAGTGTTTCCTGCTTAACCCATTGAGGCTTGAAAAATCGCTGGGCAATTTTAAAATAAGCCTCTAATTTTCTGGAAATTCTGGAAAAATTCTGGGGGAAAAAAGTGTCAACTCTTCTACTAAATAATAGATTTTTCAGCCTCTGTAGCAGATAGAAATTAAATTCAAAAAGGTATTTGAGAGCTTATACAAATACTACAAAACGACGTAACCGCTTTCCAGGCTTCAATGGGTTAAAGAGTGGTTTAAATTAAAAAAGCATGTTATACAACTACAAAAGTTCTTTATAGATGTGAGTTGCTGCAATGAGAATGACAATATCTCTTTCCTCTGTCTCTGTGTGATTTTAGGTGCAGTCCCAAACAAGAGTGTTTGTGATGGAAGTGAAGACATAAAGACGCTCCAGACTCCGTACACTGACACATCTCAGCTCCGGATCACTAACATGGTATACAAGGCTGCTTATGCAATAGCACATGCCATTCATAATTCAGTGTGTCAGGAAAGAAAGTCTACAACTCAATGTGACAAATACACCTGGATTGAGTCTGAAGAGGTCAGTGAAAAACAAATAGGTGACCACACCAATACACCAGTGTCCTTTTTTGAAGCTATAATGAACAAATTTGTGAAATTGAATTCAATTCTCATTGTTTGGTGTGCTGAAGTGCACCACAGGTGTATGGCAAACTGTTTCATCTTCTCTATTTTGATTTCTTAGTATTTTTCATCTTTCGCTGCATTTTTTTGTAGAAGTACTCTTTGCTGTTCAACACCAAAAGTAGACAAATGGGAACGTAGGGAAGGATCAGGAATGGTGTGCTGTATTTTATCAGAGACTTGCCTCATTGTTTTTTTATTTTATTCCAAAAAACTGCTATAATATTGCTTTGAACAGGGCTTAGGAACAGCTCATTTTGAGGCTGTGCCAATTCCCTAATATTTTAATGTAGAAAAATATTTAGAAGTTTAAATGATTCTCGCGACTTGGGACTTTATTGGTCCAAATGTGCTGTTTGATTCTGTGTCTGCTTTTCAAGAAATCACAGTTTGATGGGGTTTTTTCTGAGCGTTTCAGAGTTTATAATGGGTGTGTATTGGGTGGAATGTTCCGAGCTCGAGTGGATGACATCACAGCTAGAGTGGAGAGAGGCTGGGACATTTCGTTTTTACATTTTTCTGAAAAACCTCTCCATTAAATTACTTTTCTCAGATGTTAGATATTGTGTGCCCCTCCCCTCTCCACAATCTAATGCTGCCCCTCACAACAAACAACACCAATAAAAGGCCAAAATGGTATCTGTATGTTAACAGGAATCTGGGGATGAGCCTATTTTTTTTTTTAGAAACAAAAAGTTTTTACCACTCTTAATAGGAAGTTAATAACATCACTGTATTGTAAAACTCCAGTTTAAGTATGTTTTATTTTCTCTTACTTCATCCTCACAGGTTCTTATGCAGTTAAAGAAAGTCCATTTTTCGCAAAATGGTTATGATGTGTCATTTGATGCCAACGGGGATCCTGTGGCCACATATGAGCTGGTGAACTGGCAGAAAACTGAAAGTGGCAACATTGAGTTGGTGACAGTTGGACACTACGATGCATCACTGCCTGTTGGCAGAGAGTTCCGTATCAACAGGAACCTCACCTGGGTGGAGGGCAGCACACAAGTAAGGAGCCCAAAAGCTCTAGTTCAACATATTTTAATTTTAAAATTTGACAGTCTTACGTGGTATGAAGTGTTTTTGGCCCCTGTTCCTCTTGCTTAAAAAAAGATTAATTCCAAAATTTTTGCATAAAACTACCGCTTCTTCTTATCCAGAAGTGTTCCCTTGCTGATTTGCAGTGCAGGGATAGTAACAGAAACAATATTTGTTGACTTGATTGTTGGAGACTTTGGCAAAATCAGGTGGATTTAACAGAAAGACTGCATGCCCAAGATCAGCTAATTTTGAAGAAACATGATGAGTGGGTGAGAGGTTACACTGAGCTTCATTTGTGAGAATTCACCTCACCTGATAAGAAAACGACTAATCAGAGCTGAGTGGACTCGAACGCAATGATGTCAATGGCTGCTTGTGAACTGTGGTCAAACAGGGAAGCACTTATCCAAGATTCTGTTTGTTGACTTTGTGGGGAGGGGAGCACTGCAAGAGAAGCTTTCACTCTACTTCAAATCCTAGCGTTTTTACCAACTTTAGCTTTTTTTTCTAAAGATATCTTTTTGGCCATTTTTAAGGCTTTATTGATCATGAGAGAGACAGAGTGAAATGGGGAGATAGAGGGGAAAACATGTGGGAAAGGGCTGCGAGTCGGATTCCAACCTGGGCCGTCCTATGGTACTATGATTCTATGGTACGCGCTCTACCAGGTGTGCCATTGGGATGCCCACCCAACTTTAATCTCCAAGCTTTGTAGCACATTTTAATATGTGATATTTTGTTTATATCTTTGTGTCAGGTACCTGTGTCAGTGTGCTCTGACAGCTGTCCTCCAGGAACTCGTAAAGTGCTGCAGAAAGGAAAACCCATCTGCTGTTATGATTGTTTACCATGTCCCGAGGGAGAGATTAGCAATGTTACAGGTATTTTCATTTTCTCTAAATGCATATTGACTGTACAACACACAGTAATTTACAATATGTCTACTAAAAGGATGCTTTGCTTTATATTCAGATTCCCCAGATTGTCTCCCATGCCCCAAGGAGTTCTGGCCTAATGCAGAGAGGGACACGTGTCTCCCCAAGCCTGTAGAATTTCTTTCCTTCAACGAGGTCCTAGGAATCATCCTGGCTGCATTCTCAGTTGGTGGTGCCTGTCTTGCCATTATAACAGCAGCTGTGTTCTATCATCACAGGACATCCCCGATTGTCAGGGCCAACAACTCTGAGCTGAGCTTCCTGCTGCTCTTCTCTCTGACTCTGTGTTTCTTATGTTCATTAACTTTCATTGGAGCGCCCTCTGAGTGGTCCTGCATGCTGCGCCACACAGCATTTGGGATCACCTTTGTCCTCTGTATGTCTTGTGTTCTTGGAAAAACAATAGTAGTGTTAATGGCCTTCAGAGCTACACTCCCAGGAAGCAATGTGATGAAATGGTTTGGTCCTCCACAGCAAAGAATGACTGTAGTGTCTTTCACATTCATTCAAGTTTTAATATGTACTATTTGGTTGGTTGTCAGTCCCCCTTTTCCATTGAAAAACCTCACAACATACAAGGAGAGGATCATCCTGGAGTGTGCATTAGGCTCAGCTGTTGGGTTCTGGGCTGTGCTCGGGTACATCGGCCTGCTGGCTGTCTTTTGCTTTGTGTTAGCTGTCCTGGCTCGGAAACTACCTGATAATTTTAATGAAGCCAAGCTGATCACCTTCAGCATGCTGATATTCTGTGCAGTGTGGATCACCTTTATCCCTGCATATGTCAGCTCTCCTGGGAAATTCACTGTGGCTGTGGAGATATTTGCCATTCTGGCCTCCAGTTTTGGACTAATATTGTGTATATTTGCTCCAAAGTGTTTCATCATATTGTTTAAGCCAGAGAAGAACACCAAGAAACATTTAATGAACAAAAATCAATCCTGAGATATATGCGGCTCTTCTGTGTGGAGTTTGCATGTTCTCCCCGTGTCAGCGTGGGTTCTCACCGGGTACTCCGGCGTCCTCCCACAGTCCAAAAACATGCACTTAGGTTTAATTGGTGACTCTAAATTGCCCGTAGGTGTGAATGAGAGTGTGATTGTCTGTCTCTATGTGTCAGCCCTGCGATAGTCTGGCGACCTGTCCAGGGTGTAACCTGCCTCTCGCCCAATGTCGCGGGGGCTGGAGCCTGGAGACCCGAATGCGGATAAGCGGTTAATGGTAATGAATGAATGAATGGTGGATTTCTAAACAGTTTTGATGGTTACTGTAGCAATACATTCCTCAGTGTGTGCTACATTTACAGAAAAGCTAAGTTACTGTGCTGCATAATGTGTTGCTCTCATCATTGCTGTCTCTGTGAGCAGGAAAACTCAGCTTTCTCAGTAAATTCAACACTGAAGATTGTATTGCTTAAGTGAATCACTTTTACCATCAACCCAGATTGGACAGCACCGTAAAAGGTGATAATCTGTATCTTTTAAGATGGGAACATACAGGGTAGGGTGATAATGTGCACATTCAACACAGTCTTCTCCTTGGTAGACATTGACATTTTTTTTCATAAAATATTTTCATTATTTTAATGCCATTTTGTGAATGTCCTTTCAGTTTGTTAACAACTTGTTTAACATCGTCTGTCCACTGTTAAAATAATCGCCTCAGTCATTTTTTGTCAAAATTGTTTTTTTATTGCCTAAATCCACCTATGGTATAATCTCCTACATCCTCAGTTGATCAGATCATGTGATTTTACCCCTTTAAGATCATCACTCCTTTGACAATTTGCCACATTCAAAGGCATCAGATAAGAACCCAGCAAAGAAGAGCTAGAGGGAGATTGTTTAGTTATCAGTTTAGTTTATCAGTGTTTTATTTTTGACACTAATATTGGTAACACTTTACTCTAAGGTGTCTACATAAGAGTGACATGACATGGGATGTGTCATGAACAATAATGACACTTTGAAGTAACATTGATACTCATGATACTTTTTGAAAGGCTTGTGTCACTCTTATGTAGACACCTTCAAAATAAAGTGTTACCATATCTTGCTTAAGTCACAAAGGCATGTTCAAAAAATTGCCTAAGTCATTTATTTCTCTTAAGTTACATAATTTAAATACAGTGTTATTACTATGCCAATAGCCATCTTTTGTTACATCCTTTTTGAGTGAAGTGATCAATAAATGTCACATGTTACACTTTTGGTGAAGTTTTTTTTTTCCTGCAAAACTTGAAAAATGAGTTAGGCAATTATTTTAACAGGGTGACGATATATTATTTTATGATGAGCTAAATGAGTCAATAAACAAGGTCAAAATACAGGGGAAAAAATGCTTGGTTCTGTGTTCTGTCTTGACGCTGTCATAAAATCATTGCTTTTTAAAAAATATTTCTGCATTCACAGGATGTAAGATGGGATTGAACCACACAAACAAGCTATTAAAGGTGCATTTGTTAGACTTAACTGCAATATGTGCTAGGAAAAATGGATATAATGTGGTATATATATTATATATTACAAAGGGTATGATGGTAGGAAAAAGATAGGAAAAAAAATTGTGTTTACAATGATGAACATAGAAAGAATTCTCTTTGGTGTACAGTAAGCTGACGTACAGTAGAAGCAGGGAGGTATGTGTGAAACATCTATATAAACCATTGTTAACACACATGCAGTATTCCCACACAGACAGTTGAGGGATGGAGATCACTGCTCTCTCTATTAGCCTGATCCTGTCTCTGGGTCTGTGTGAGCTGAACTCAGCTCTTGCCTTGAATGTTTCTGGTGCTGGGGTCAGCTCTGAGGCTGCACCTGTAAAATGTAAGCTACAGGGTACCACTCGTCTACCTGCATTCTCAGTGGATGGTGACTATATTATTGGTGGTCTGATGTCTTTACACCACTACATGCACACCGTGAAGCATAACTACACCACCATGCCTGAGCCCATAAGGTGCAAAGGGAGGTTAGTAAGGGGGAGAAGTGATGAGATTATTTTAGACTGTGTGGGTTCATTTCTATGATGTTTTTGCAAGCTTTTCTTACGAAGAAGTGTATCTGTGCATATATTCTTACATAGGCCTATATGTTATCCTGTAATTTATTGTTTGGTGTTCAGACAGATATTTGCTAAACAGATCCAGTGCACTTATCAGTTGTTGACAGTATGAACTGTTCTCCTTTATGGATTTCTGTTTCGATTGTGAATTGACCTTGTGTAAATTAAAACAGTGACATGAGTTTCTGTGTGCAGCATTGACCCCCGTGAACTGCGCTTCTCACGTGCAATGATATTTGCTATCGAGGAGATTAACAACAGCACGGAGCTGCTGCCGGGCATCAGACTCGGTTATCAGATCTACGACTCGTGTGCCTCGGTGCCCGTGGCGGTGCATGTGGCATTCCAGCTTTCAAGCGGCCTGGACCCGGTGTTTTACACCGGCGACAACTGCTCACAGTCTGGTATGGTGATGGCAGTTGTTGGTGAGTCTGGGTCCACGCCATCCATCAGCATGTCGCGCATCATCGGGCCTTTTAACATCCCTCAGGTAAATGTTTGAATTTCTGGTAAATTGCGTGTTTAATAAACGTGTGCTTATTGTTTTCTCCCGTTCAGTTATTACACTTTTGTTTTTCATTAGGTGAGCCACTTTGCCACGTGTGCATGCCTGTCTGATAAGCAGCAGTACCCGAGTTTCTTCAGAACAATCCCAAGTGACCAGTTCCAGGCTGACGCGCTGGCCAAGCTGGTCAAACACTTTGGCTGGACTTGGATAGGTGCTGTCCGGTCGGATTCAGATTATGGCAATAATGGCATGGCGTCTTTCCTGGCCGCAGCACGCAGAGAGGGGATCTGTGTGGAATACTCTGAAGCTTTCTATCGGACCAACCCACGTAGCAGGATCCAGAAAGTAGCTGACGTTATCCGCAGGTTTCTACATCACTGATTGTAGTTTTTCCGCTGTGCTGATACTGACCTTCTGCACACAGAACCACAAAAATATTAGTTAAAATATATGATTAAAGATGGGTTTATTATCTTAGTGGGGAATTTGAATCACATATTTTAAAGGCATTCATTTCATTTTGATATTATTATAGTAATGTGCACTATAATGTCTCCCCAGATCTACAGCTATGGTTGTTGTGGCATTTACATCCTCTGGAGACCTGAGAATCCTGCTCGAGGAGCTTTCTTTTGAGCCTTCTCCACCTCGCCAGTGGATAGGCAGTGAGTCTTGGGTAACAGACCCAGACATGCTGAGATTCAGCTTTTGTGCTGGAGCTATTGGATTTGGTATTCAAAAATCAGTCATCCCAGGTCTGAGAGACTTCTTGCTGGACCTCTCTCCCTCTAAAGTGGCTGCCTCTCCACTGCTCACTGAGTTCTGGGAGGATGCATTCAACTGCAGGCTGAGAAAAAGTGAGAAAGCTGTGCTGATTTTTAACATTCCCATTTTGGTCCTTTGGGTTGTGTTGTGCAATTTTATTTTGGTTGATCATCTGACTGTATCTCCCTGTGTTAAAGACTCAGCAACTGATTTTAAGTCAGACGCCACACTTAAAAAGGGAGATATATTGACATTACCCAAAGCCTTGAACATAAGGTGCAACTCTATGAATAATCTCTCTTGATATGACAATATTTTTGTGGTTTATACGTCCTGAACACAAGCAGACCCTATAGACAGTCTCCAGGCCACCAAGCTAAATACATATTTACCACTTAACTTGCATGTATCTGTTATATTTAAAAATGTGTAGAGTTCTACTTAGGTTTCTATACTGACAGTGACCTCTGGGCATTTTGTATTTTAAACACATTAGAATCGATCATGTCAATTAAAACATATATTATTTTTCCTTCTATAAATATGACTAATTATGTGATGACTGATTTCTGTGAATGTGAACTGCTATCCATGAAGGTTTTTAAAAAAGTAGGGCCAGCTACAGAGTGACAAAGCAACTAAAACTAAAACAAACAAACAAAAAAGGCATTGTGGCGTAGTGGTTAGCACTCTTGCATCCCACAGCCAGAGGGTCTCCCCGTGTAAGCATGGGTTCTCACCGGCTTCCTGCCACAGTCCAAAAACATGCACTTAGGTTTAATTGGTGACTCTAAATTATTTTTTAAATAGTTGCTTTGTCACTCTGTAGCTGGCCCTACTTTTTAAAAATCTTCATTATCTAGCAGTTCACATTCACAGAAATCAGTCATCACACAATTAGTCACATTTATAGAAGGAAAAATAATACACGTTTTTATTGACAAGATCGATTCTAATGAGTTAAAATACAAAATGCCCGGAGGTGACTGTCAATGTAGAATGCTAAGTAGAACTATACACATTTTTAAGTCATCACACAATTAGTTACATTCATAGAAGGAAAAATAATATATATTTTACTTGACATGATTGGTGACACTAAATTGTCCATATAGGCTGTATATGTATTCAGGATGTATATGTGTCTGCCCAGTCTGCCCAGTGGTGACCTGTCCACGGTGTACCGCGCCTCTCGCCCAATGTCAGCTGGGATCATCTCCAGCCCCCTGCGACCCGAGTGCGGATAAGCAATTACGGATAATGAATGAACAAACTGATGAATAGTAATGTAATAGCACTGCAAAAACAAAAAAATCACCATTCTCTGTCACTGTGTATTGTTAGGTGCAGCACCAGACAAGAGTGTGTGTGATGGAAGTGAAGACATACAGATGCTCCAGACTCCTTACACTGACACATCTCAGCTCCGGATCACAAACATGGTATACAAGGCTGTTTATGCAATAGCACATGCCATTCATAATGCAGTGTGTCAGGAAAGAAAGTCTACAACTCACTGTGACAAATTCACCAGGATAGAGTCTGAAGAGGTCAGCTGAAACAATTCAGGGAATACTTCCATGCCCTTTTTTTGCTATTGTACTGTACAATAATATTAAATATGAATATAATTTTGAATATTATTTTTTAAATATGTTTTCATTTCTCTCCCCTTACTGTCTCACTTCACTTTATGTTCACAGGTTCTTACTCAGATAAGAAAAGTAAATTTTTCTCAAAATGGTTATGATGTGTCATTTGATGCCAACGGGGATCCTGTGGCCACATATGAGCTGGTGAACTGGCAGAAAACTGAGAGTGGCAACATTGAGTTGGTGACAGTCGGACACTACGATGCATCACTGCCGGTGGGCCGGGAGTTCCGTATCAACAGGAACCTCACCTGGGTGGAGGGCAGCACACAAGTAAGGAGCCCAAAAGCTCTAGTTTAACATTTTTAAATTTCAAATTTAGTGACCATAATGGTTATGTGTTTTTATCCATGTAGTGCTTCGCCTGCACATATTGACTGTGAGAGATCCATTTTTATTATAATTACAATGTGAGAAATAATGTAAGATTATTTTTAGCATGACATTTTACTATGAAATACACCTTTATTCAATGTATTTCACAAAGTGTTCCCTTGCAGAAATGCGACGGAGCGATAGTAAGACAAGGAGGGAATTTGTGCTAAGAAAACCCCATTTAATTTTTTCAACTAAGACTGCTAAAACATCATTATAGCTTCAGCTGAACTTCACAAAAACTGTTGATTTGGTCTCCTCGCAGTCACATTGTGATGGCTTTAGGAGGGGTTACAGTGTAGTTACAATGACAAATAACATGTTAATTATACATATTGGCATGTGATGACTGTTTTAGCACAGACTTTCAAAAATGAACCTATCTTTAAGTCCTCAGATCTTTGTTGCACATCTGAATATGTGATATTTTGTTTTTATCTTTGTGCCAGGTACCTGTGTCAGTGTGCTCTGACAGCTGTCCTCCAGGAACTCGTAAAGTGCTTCAGAAAGGAAAACCCATCTGCTGTTATGATTGTTTACCATGTCCTGAGGGAGAGATTAGCAATGCTACAGGTATTTGTTTTTTCCTAAAGCGTATCGACACAATTTAACATATGACTGCTAAAAGCCTCTTTACTTATTTTCTTCAGATTCCTCTGATTGTTTCCCATGCCCCAAGGAGTTCTGGCCTAATGCAGAGAGGGACACGTGTCTCGCCAAGCCTGTAGAGTTTCTTTCCTTCAACGAGGTCCTAGGAATCATCCTGGCTGCATTCTCAGTTGGTGGTGCCTGTCTTGCCATTATAACAGCGGCTGTGTTCTATCGTCACAGGACATCCCCGATTGTCAGGGCCAACAACTCTGAGCTGAGCTTCCTGCTGCTCTTCTCTCTGACTCTGTGTTTCTTATGTTCATTAACTTTCATTGGAGCGCCCTCTGAGTGGTCCTGCATGCTGCGCCACACAGCATTTGGGATCACCTTTGTCCTCTGTATGTCTTGTGTTCTTGGAAAAACAATAGTAGTGTTAATGGCCTTCAGAGCTACACTCCCAGGAAGCAATGTGATGAAATGGTTTGGTCCTCCACAGCAAAGAATGACTGTAGTGTCTTTCACGTTCATTCAAGTTATAATATGTACTATTTGGTTGGTTGTCAGTCCCCCTTTTCCAATGAAAAACCTCACAATATACAAGGAGAGGATCATCCTGGAGTGTGCATTAGGCTCAGCTGTTGGGTTCTGGGCTGTTCTGGGGTACATCGGCCTGCTGGCTGTCTTTTGCTTTGTGTTAGCTGTCCTGGCTCGGAAACTACCTGATAATTTTAATGAAGCCAAGCTGATCACCTTCAGCATGCTGATATTCTGTGCAGTGTGGATCACCTTTATCCCTGCATATGTCAGCTCTCCTGGGAAATTCACTGTGGCTGTGGAGATATTTGCCATTCTGGCCTCCAGTTTTGGACTAATATTGTGTATATTTGCTCCAAAGTGTTTCATCATATTGTTTAAGCCAGAGAAGAACACCAAGAAACATTTAATGAACAAAAATCAATCCTAGAAACATAAGGTTTGTGATTTGTAAGTAGTTAAGATGGCAACATACTGTACAGTATAGAGCTCATCATGTGTACATTTAACAGTTTTCATCTCATGGATTCCAAATATTTTCCAACTCCATTTTTTCCCCACGTCATGTTATGGTCTTATTTTACAAAAAACTATCCATCGTGTTTTGAAAACACAAAAAGGAAAAATAATGTCAAAATGAATTAAAAAATAAATGTGTATCATTGAGTTCTGTTTCGCAATTTTGATTAAATCATTGTAATATTTCTGCAGGATTAAGGAACACTTTAAATCATGCACGTTTGATGCAGAATAAGGGAGCTCAGTCATTGCATATACACATTTATTCATTATCCTTAACCACATTCAGGTCACGGACGGCTGGAGCCGATTGCAGCTGACATTGGGCGAGATAACAGGTCGCCAGACCATCCCAGGGCTGACACATAGAAACAGACATTCACACTATAAGGGCAATTTAGAGTCACTAATTAAACCTAAGCTGCATGATTCTGTACTGTGAGAGGACCCGGAGTGGAAGGCCCTGCATCGTAAAATATACTTTTTTTAAAAAAGCTGGCTCTATTTCCAAAATTTTCACAAACTGTAAATAGATTGAGTATTTCAGGTTCAACAATTTACTTTGCAAAATAAAAAGTGATGCAAATATTACATATATAATCTTTGTTTTTATGTTGAGAACACTTGGCATGCTCTTTTAGTGAGGTGGAATCGGCATTTTTATTTATTCATAAAGCCATTTTACAAAAGCTCACCCTTTTTCTCCAAGCCCTGCTTTGTTGTCACATTGTTAGCCATTATACCTGAAAATGTACCCTGGTCAAATTATAAATGAGGGTTCTACCTAAATGGAGTTTCCAAGGTTTTAAAATAAAATAAATGAATAAAAAAATCGATATTGGTCTCAAAATTAATATTTTCTTTGAATGAGGCCTATTTATTGATGTCATTATAAAATAATGTCTTAATTGAAAATAATAATAAAGATCATCATATTCCCACTGGTAAAGTTTCAGTTAGAACCCCAGAGTGAAGCAGCTATATTTGGCTAAGCTAAATATCTATCAGACAGTACCTATTTAAATTCAAATATGCTATTTCAGGGTAAATAACCAATGCTCAGATAAATTAATTAGTCAGACTATGGTTTGCCTAGTACACTTAAGGCATGAGGTTGTGCATACAGCCTTAAAAGACTTGAATAAGAGTTCATCAGAGACCACTGGACAAGAGCAACTTCTCTCTGACTGACGTAAAGTAGAAGGAGGGAAGCTTTTGTCTGAAAATCTATATAAACTGAAAACACACACGTGTAATATGATTGCATTCAGACAACTGAGGGATGGAGCTCTCTGCGCTCTATATTGGCCTGGCCCTGTCTCTGGGTTTTTGTGCTCTTGTCTTGAATGTTTCTGGGGATGAAGTGAAACAAAGGGCTGGGCTTTCAGAGGATAAGGCTGAGGCTTTATCTGTGAATTGTAAGCTCCAGGGTACCACTCGTCTACCTGCATTCTCAATGGATGGTGACTATGTTATAGGTGGTGTTTTGTCCTTACACCACTACACGCACATAGTGAAGCATAACTACACCTACATGCCTGAGCCACTAAGGTGCAAAGGGAGGTTAGTAAGAGGGTGAAGTGTGAAATAAGAGGATGTAAGACTGTGTGAGGATAAAAATGTTGTGATTCCTATAATGTGCTTGCAGTTGTGTTGCAAAGTTTTTCTATTGAAAATGTTATTTATAAAAAAGAAAATCCACATTAAGTGCAAATTCACTATGCTGCCGATACATTGAAGTTATATTCACAAGAATAGTAGAGTGTGACTATTATTTTCTGTTTACTATTGAAAGAAACAACTGTGTTTAATAACTGATTTGTACTGATGAGGGCTAGGACTTTTAATTTAGTTAACCGTTGATAATCCGTGTATGATGATTTTTTTTTGTGTGAATTTTTGACTGATATCTAATCCTGTGTTTGAATTTTGGTGTTCAGACAAGTAAATTGTGTTCACAGATCCAGTTGGCAATATGATTTACAGTTCTCCAGTATGTTTAAACCATATACAATCTATGGTTAAAAATGTGATTTGTCGTGTAACTTTAAACAGTGACACAAGTGTTTGTGTGCAGCATCGACTCCCGTGAACTGCGCTTCTCACGCGCAATGATCTTCGCCATCGAGGAGATTAACAACAGCACGGAGCTGCTGCCGGGCATCAGACTCGGTTATCAGATCTACGACTCGTGCGCCTCGGTGCCCGTGGCGGTGCATGTGGCATTCCAGCTTTCCAGCGGCCTGGACCCGGTGTTTTACACCGGCGACAACTGCTCACAGTCTGGTATGGTGATGGCAGTTGTTGGTGAGTCTGGGTCCACGCCATCCATCAGCATGTCGCGCATCATCGGGCCTTTTAACATCCCTCAAGTAAACGTTTGAATTTCTAGCAAATTGCGTGTTTAATATTAACGTGTGCTGATTGTTTTATCCAGTTAAATAATTGCACCGTTGTTTTCGTTAGGTGAGCCACTTTGCCACTTGTGCATGTCTGTCTGATAAGCAGCAGTACCCAAATTTCTTCAGAACAATCCCAAGTGACCAGTTCCAGGCTGACGCGCTGGCCAAGCTGGTCAAACACTTTGGCTGGACTTGGATAGGTGCTGTCCGGTCGGATTCAGATTATGGCAATAATGGCATGGCGTCTTTCCTGGCCGCAGCACGCAGAGAGGGGATCTGTGTGGAATACTCTGAAGCTTTCTATCGGACCAACCCACGTAGCAGGATCCAGAGAGTAGCTGACGTTATCCGCAGGTTTCTATGTCACTGATTGTACTTTTGTTCCATGTGATTTTTGAACCATAAAAAGTGTGAAATATAAGATGGAAGATATTTTCTTATCATGTGAAAAAAAACAACATTTATATCACCGTTATTCCTCTCTATTTATCAAAGCATATTCACTGAGACCAAATACTTAAGCTTTGTTCATGTTTGCTTGTGTTTATTGTCTTGATTCATCTTCTTTTTTTAAAAGTATATGTTGATATTCATACCATAAAATGTACTATAATGTCTCTCCAGGTCTACAGCTATGGTTGTTGTGGCATTTGGAACAACTGGAGATCTGAGCATTCTGATGGAGGAGCTTTCTCTTGAGCCCTCTCCACCTCGCCAGTGGATAGGCAGTGAGGCCTGGGTAACAGACCCAGACATGCTGAGGTTCAGCTTCTGTGCTGGAGCTATTGGATTTGGCATTGAGCAATCAGTCATCCCAGGTCTGAGAGACTTCCTGCTGGACCTCTCTCCCTCTAAAGTGGCTGCCTCTCCACTGCTCACTGAGTTCTGGGAGGATGTATTCAACTGCAGGCTGAGAAAAAGTGAGAGAGTTGTATGTAGACAGTCTGCAGACCTCCCACCTGTATAAAGATTTATTTTGAAAATGTAGCGCTTATTGATGTATATCAGTCACAATATACTGTATGTAGGGTTTTGTGGCTTTTATACTATGCACTATATCAAATGTTGTATTTATGTTCAAAAATTGAATTATTTCTGAAGAATGATTGGTGTTGATATGAGCCCAGAAACATAAAAGGTATAAAGCAAATTACATGAAAAATATTACAAAAAATAGATTAAAACAGTAAATATTAGTAAATAGATAGATAAAGACGTGACTGCAAAAAGGTGTTTTGAAATATAATGGAAAAGAGTAGAAAAAAAGTATGTTTGACAAAGCAAGATGTAGAACAATAGATATGGCTTTCTGCAAGGTGTGATCTTCTGGTCAAATGAAATAATAAGAAAATGATAACAAGAAGTCTAAAAAATACCTGCTTCCTTCCCTGTGCTTTTTAGGTGCAGCCAAGAATGAGAATATGTGTGATGGAACAGAAAACATAGAGACCATACAGACTCCGTACACAGACACATCTCAGCTCCGGATCACTAACATGGTATACAAGGCTGTTTATGCAATAGCTCATGCCATTCATAATGCAGTGTGTCAGGAAGGAAAGTCTACAACTCACTGTGACAAATTCACCAGGATAGAGTCTGAAGAGGTCAGCCATCTTTTTTTGTTTTTGTTTAGCTATAATGACTTTTTATGAAATTGAAAATGAATTGTATTTATATTATTACATTTCTTCATCCTCACAGGTTCTTACTCAAATGAGGAAAGTACATTTTTCTCAAAATGGTTATGATGTGTCATTTGATGCCAACGGGGATCCTGTGGCCACATATGAGCTGGTGAACTGGCAAAAAACTGAGAATGGCAACATTGAGTTGGTGACAGTGGGACACTACGATGCATCACTGCCGGTGGGCCGGGAGTTCCGTATCAACAGGAACCTCTCCTGGGTGGAGGGCAGCACACAAGTAAGGAGCCTAAACGCTCTAGTTTAACTTATTTAAGTTTCAAATTTGCTCTGTGTTCCTCCTGTCCATACTGGCTGTAAAGGGATGAATTCCAAAGTTTTTACTATGATAGCCCCCCACATATAAAAATAACTTTTTTCTAGAACAGGAGGAGTGGTTACAGTGGCAAGCAATATTTTCAGTACACATGAATATTGTTTTAGGACAACCTTGAAAAAAATGTAAACCTATCCTTGATTCCTGAGAGCTTTGTAACACATCTGAATATGTGATATTTTGTTTGTATCTTTGTGCCAGGTCCCTGTGTCAGTGTGCTCTGACAGCTGTCCACCAGGAACTCGTAAAGTGCTGCAGAAAGGAAAACCCATCTGCTGTTATGATTGTTTACCATGTCCTGAGGGAGAGATTAGCAACACTACAGGTATTTGTTTTTTTCCTAAAACGTATTTACAAAATGTTATATATGACTGCTAAAAGCCTCCTTACTTATTTTTTTCAGATTCCCCTGATTGTCTCCCATGCCCCAAGGAGTTCTGGCCTAATGCAGAGAGGGACACATGTCTCCCCAAGCCTGTAGAGTTTCTTTCCTTCAACGAGGTCCTAGGAATCATCCTGGCTGCATTCTCAGTTGGTGGTGCCTGTCTTGCCATTATAACAGCGGCTGTGTTCTATCGTCACAGGACATCCCCGATTGTCAGGGCCAACAACTCTGAGCTGAGCTTCCTGCTGCTCTTCTCTCTGACTCTGTGTTTCTTATGTTCATTAACTTTCATTGGAGTGCCCTCTGAGTGGTCCTGCATGCTGCGCCACACAGCATTTGGGATCACCTTTGTCCTCTGTATGTCTTGTGTTCTTGGAAAAACAATAGTAGTGTTAATGGCCTTCAGAGCTACACTCCCAGGAAGCAATGTGATGAAATGGTTTGGTCCTCCACAGCAAAGAATGACTGTAGTGTCTTTCACGTTTATTCAAGTTTTAATATGTACTATTTGGTTGGTTGTCAGTCCCCCCTTTCCAATGAAAAACCTCACCACATACAAGAAGAGAATCATCCTGGAGTGTGCATTAGGCTCAGCTGTTGGGTTCTGGGCTGTGCTCGGGTACATCGGCCTGCTGGCTGTCTTTTGCTTTGTGTTAGCTGTCCTGGCTCGGAAACTACCTGATAATTTTAATGAAGCCAAGCTGATCACCTTCAGCATGCTGATATTCTGTGCAGTCTGGATCACCTTTATCCCTGCATATGTCAGCTCTCCTGGGAAATTCACTGTGGCTGTGGAGATATTTGCCATTCTGGCCTCCAGTTTTGGACTAATATTGTGCATATTTGCTCCAAAGTGTTTCATCATATTGTTTAAGCCAGAGAAGAACACCAAGAAACATTTAATGAACAAAAATCAATCCTGAGATATCAGAGGCTCTGAAACAGTTCAGATTCCAACATACATAATAGAGCTTATGATGTGCACAATATTATCCTTGTTGTTTTTAAATAGTAATTATTACATTTGATTTTTTAAATTAAATTAATAACAAATCTAACGTGATTTTGTGAATATTCTTTGAATATATGAGTCCCTTTTTATGAATAATTTCCCAACATTCCCTGAAAATATAAAATAAATAAAGTCAACATTAATAACATGCATGGTCTGAATTCTTTCTTCGGAGTTTTATAAAATCGTTTCTATTATACAAAAATCTGATCATAAACTGTAGCGCCCTGCTATAAATGATATGTATTAACATGTGTTTGGTTTACAAATATTTTGTATATTTTGCAATATTGCCTGTTAAATTAGTTCTATGGTGAAATAAGCTTGAATTAATACAGAGAAATTAATAAGTGCACTTCATTTGGGGAAAGTACTTAAATGTCCCATGTTTTAATGGTCTGTGTATGTCTCATGACGTTTCTTTTGTTTATTTGAGTAACCAGGTATCAATCTGTTGTTAGCCAATCCGTGCCTGTCAGAGACGATTGTCAACTATCTACCGGATTCGGAAGGGGGGTGGGACCAAAAAGAGAGGAGACGAGGTTCAGGCTAGTAACGGGGAGAGACGAGGAAAAAGTGACAACATCATGGAAACGTTGTTGTAAGCTATATGAAACTGTTTAAAGTTACTGAAAACCTTAAACCGGAAGGTCTGTGTGTGTGTGTTACCGGTGTTAAATGTGAAAGTGAGCCGAGTTCAAAGCTGTTTCAGCCGGGAATTGTACTGAATGTCCGAGACGCCATTATCGTTTGTGTATGGAGCTAGAGTTAGCCTCGTCCCCGCTAGCTGGAAGGAGGGAGAAATATTTTGCGCCGAGTTTCCTGAGTGAGTATGAACATTATTTGAACTGGTAATAATATGAAAATGTGTGAGGACGAACATTGAGTTTATTAGTGTTTGAATTCATGCTTAGTGTGCCTGCCTCCGTGCCTTCGGACCTATATGCCTGCCGCTGGTCTGCTGCTGCTGTAGAGGGTGCTCAGGATCCACGCTGTCGCCAGAAAACTTGCTGCTGCAGGAGGACGTGTCAGCAGGACTAGTTTCTTCATTTCTACTCACCTTACTCTTCTGAACCGAGGGTTTGAGAAAACTGTGGTTGTCCGTGAGTACTGAGAAACATTTTCACGATGATACATGAGCTCCAAGTTAACATGCGCGCCAACGATATGGTACCATAACTGACTTACAAAACCCCAGGTATATTTTTTTTGTTTATTTTATTTCTCTGACTCAAAGGGTCACCAGGTCAAAAAAAGTAAAGGGTGATTGCCTATATTTTCTTTTTGTGTAAGAAACATTCTTGTTGTGTATTTGCAGTCATGCTGTTTATTGAATGTGATGTTATTAGGGCTACAGTGTGTTGAAGGTGCATGCATGGGAGTATTAGAGCTCACAATAACAATATAGCTATAAAATAAGCTAACCAGGCCTCTCGGCACCCTAGTCAGAGGCATATGCTCTAGTTGAGGTAAACACAGTAAAACTTTAATAATTTTGTGGACTCCCTCCAATTCAGCTCCCATGCTTGAGGTGTCATTAGGTATAAGGGGTTTTACCATGACAATGCTGTGATAAAATAGAGTTGGTTGGGAGGGCTACAAAACAGATATGTTGAAACACCAGAAATCAGCAGCATTTTTGATGTCTTCGTTTAACAATTTATTTTCAAATTCATTAGTTAACGTTCATTCAAATACTCTACAGCGTTCACATGAAAACACGCTACAACAGAAAAAACCTCACAGTACACAGCTTTAGAGTTATGATAAATATTAAAAACAGGCCATTCAGGGCACAAAGTGAGGTTTAATGCAGCTTCAGGATCTGCAGCCACATGAGCCTGAGCTGAGTATCAGTGAGTGATCTGGCTGTTTTTCACATGCTGAGCTGTGCAGAGAAATGTCTCTTAAAAAAAGATGAAGAAGCATAAAATATGCACATAGAATAGATACATGACTTACAAGTTTATTTTTTTTCTAAGCATACAAAAATATATCCAATACTACAAAGCTAATAGGTACAGATCAGTACTGAATGTTGAAAAGATCAAGAACGCAAAAACAGTCTTATTGCAGCTTAAGACTCATTATACAGCAAAATTTAACTTTAAATCATGACGACCAAAGTCTGGAAAGCTACCAGTCAACCTGCACAGACTCATTCAGCTCACACAAACCAACAGGTGACTGAACAACCACGACATGATTCAGAGTTGCTCAGCTCTGTCTCTGTCACTGTAACATCAGCAGCAACACAACAGCTTTAACCAGCACAGCTCATCATGTGACCTCCATAACATCAACCACTGCACAGCGAGGAGGTAAATACAGGTGAGCGTCACTGAGAGTCCGAAATATTCAGCAGCAGAACCAGCAGTCAGGACCATAGACTGTATATAAATAAGGTCAGGACCGATATTATGTTACATAATGCTCCATGTGAAGGTGATGCTGCGTGACACTGAGACTAAATAAAATTTCATAATCAAAGACAAAACTCACCATCTAAATGCTTCCTCTGCAGCGTCCTGGGTCACAGCTGCACGCTAGCACGTCACATGATGACCTTTCACCTGCCGCAGGTCATCTTGTGACATAAAATAACTGACAGCATTTAACGCTTTTTTATTTCTAGCTAAATTATAAATATTAGTTAAATGTTCTTACGGATGAGGGCCATTTTGCAGGCCTTACAAATAATACAATGAATAGAAAAAAAATAAATACAAAAAAATAAAACAAAATAAAATAACACACACCTTGTTAAAAGGGGCTTTGGACATCAAGGGGCAATTGCTCAACAAGGCCAGTGGTTTACTTTTTAAAGCATCTAGATGCAATATTACTCCCAGGCTTTTATCAACCATAATTTTGATGGCAATTTATCATTGCAATATTTTTCTGAAATGTGACTGGCATCCCAAATGTAAATCAAGATTAAATGAGAATTGGTATAGTTATACTGAGTTGGGTTGAAATGGGACTGCATGAAATTGTGATGCATGGGATGATGTTTTATGACCTTGTTGTTCCTCGACCCATGATTGCTTTCTTTGTGTTCCTCTCTGGTCTTAGCAGAATTATGAAACATTTGGGTCCAAACAGAGCCACCAAGAGACCAAAACTGGAGGCCAGGATGGCAAATACCTCCACTGCATCTGCATATTTTCCTGGAGAGTTGACATATGCAGGAACAAAGGCCACCCACACAGCACAGAAGATCAGCATGCTGAAAGTGATGAATTTGGCCTCATTGAAGTTGTCTGGAAGATTCCTTGCCAGAAATGCTAACAGGAAGCTGAGGATAGCTAATAAGCCAATGTAACCCAGTAATACTGCAAAACCAACTGTGGACCCAACTACACATTCATAAACGATCTTGTCATTGTGGTATTGAGTGTTTTTATGAGGAGCTGGTGAAGCAGAGACAAGCCAAGCAGTGCAGATTGCTGCCTGAATAGAAGTAAGAACCAGAACTGTTCCTCTCTGCTGCACAGCACCAAACCACTTCAGACTGGTTCCACCTCCTGGCTTGGAGGCCTTAAACACAGCCAGAACCACCATGGTTTTCACCAGAATACATGAGACACAAAGCACAAAGCTGATCCCAAAAGCTGCATGTCTCAGTTGGCATGTCCATAGTCTAGGACGGCCGATAAACAGCAGTGTACACAGGAAACATAGTTTAAGTGATGCTAGGAGCAGGAAACTCAGTTCTGAATTGTTGGCGCGTACCATGGGTGTGCTGCGATGAAATGTGAAGATTCCCAGAACAATAACACAGACAAATGTCCCCAACAATGAGGCTGTAGTCAAGCAGATACCCAGAGGCTCATGGTAGGAGAGGAACTCAGTTTTCTTAGGAACACAGTGGTCACGCTGGGGGCTGGACCAGAAGTCCTCTGGACAACTGGTGCACTCCATGGAGTCTGACAAGAAGAGGAGTTGTTTAGATACATATTTATTTTTTGCCAACAAAGTGCAATATTTACAACTGAATACCAACCAGTCTTATTGCTGATCTTTCCCTCAGAACAAGGGATGCAGTCAAAACAACACTCTGGTGTCCCCTTCTTTCTGGCCATGCGGGTACCTGGAGGACAGCTCTCGCTGCACACTGACCGGGGGGGCTGTATAATAATAAAAATCATTATTATTCATTATATGTTATTCTGAGGTTTTTTTTTGTTTGTTTGTTTTTTTTTACATTGAGATCATAATTTATTAACAGGCCAAATAATAAGTGCATGAGTAACCTGTTTGGATTCAAAGTTCCAGAAGATTTTTTCTTCATCCAGTGTGAGTTCTTCACCTTCAGCTGACTCTTTAACCTCACCCACATTCTGAATCTTTGTTCGTCCATCAGGGAGCCACAGCCAGTTCATGACATCATATATTGGTAAGGCATCACCATTCTCATCAAATGATACTTCATCACCAAAAGGTGTGGTGAAGTTGACGTTTTGCAAATAATGTACAAGCTGCAAATGGATGAAAGTAGACACAGAAACACATAACATACTGTCCAAAAATACAGTAATTGTTTTAGCACACCCTTTCTTAATTAAGTTGTCATATCAATCAAATCCAGTGCACCATTATGGATTTGATCAAATAAGATTTATATTCCATGATTACCCTGGCACACTATGGTTAAGCAGGTGTACTAATGGCATATATAACAATATGTTAAATGTATTTGTTTTTAATGTTGGCATCTTATAATGGAGTGCATGTTTAAAGATAACTAAGGGAAAAAAAGGTGATAGTAAACTGATATCACACCTGCCATGGCTCCATGTTTTGCAGAGTGGCACAGCTGTTCCCGCTGAAAGGTCCTCTTCCTGGTACACAGTGCAGCATGTCATCGAGTGCATAGGCCAGAGCATAAACTGCCTTGTAAATATTGTACTCAGGCCTGAGTTCTGATACATCAAACAACTCACTCTCCACATTCAGTATATCCTCATCTCCAGTGCATCGTGCTCCCCCAGTTTCCACCCAACCTGCTGGAGGTGGTGCAAATCGACACTGGAACGTGTATTCCCAAAACTGATTTACCTGAAGAAAGAAAATCAAGATCAACATAAGGATGATAAAGTGACATATCAGTGCTAAACAGGCAGTGAGGGAAATAAAAAGACCATAACTATGTTATTTCTATAGCTGTTGTTGTAGTGTAGGTCAGGACGTATACGGAGGAAGAAGTCCCTGAGTCCTGGTATTTCTCCTCGACGGATGGCAATGACCAGAGTGCCGCCCAGGTACGGCATGAGGCGGGGTGTCTGGAGTAAAGAAGCTGATGTCCAAGCTTCACTTGCCATCCACTGCAGGCCTGTAACATTCTGCCTTGCCACCTGTGCATTGCATATTTTTAAGTTTGGACCTTTGTTTCAGTTGGATATTATATGACACTTGATTTAATCATAACATTACTCAGTGATTTATGCCAATGTTTGATTCAAATGGATAAAGGTAATCCATTTTGTATATTTTATGAACTAAACTTCTGCAAGAGTGAAATTACAGAAAAGGATGTAATTGCATTTATCCCATAAATAAAATAAAATAGTTATAATAGTTATAGATTCCAAAAACAATGTTTTTATTTCTTACCTCTTCCACAAGGCCAATTGAGTAGCTTTCATGTGAAAACACAATGACTACACGAGCTGTGGATTTCTTCATTACTTCCACAATCCTCTTTAGTTCAGCTGGATCATTGCCCCAGGGCAAAATCTTGGTGTAGGCCAGACAACCTCCACCAGACTGAGCTAGGTCAGACTGAAAGGTTCGGGCAGCGTGGAGTCCATACTCATCATCACTGACCAGCAGACCTGCCCAAGTCCAGCCAAAGTGTTTCAGAATCTGAATCATGGCACGTACCTAAGTAAATTGAAAATTAAAAAAAAGAGATGTATGCATGTTGCAATATTATACAACAGATAATTTTTCTATGTATAATACTTGTACTAATAATAAAAATAATTATAATAATAGTAATGTTCATACATTTGTATAGTGCTTTAAAATCCTCAAAGACACTTAACATAATAAAAAACAGAGGCAAAAGAAATGTATAGAAGTCTTTTAAACAATTATTCTCATTCAGGTGCATCACCAAATCCATATAACTTCACAAATGACATGTAAAGCACCAATACTGTATTTTGTTAGGAAGTAGCAGATATGCTTCTTTCAGTCAAAAATCAGTTCAACTAAATTTACAGTATTGGTATATTCAGGTAAATATATTTTAAAATTATTGTTTTAATGCTTAAGTTTACCTGGAAAGTATCACTTGGGATTGTTCGAAAGAAGGATGGAAAGCGCTGACGATCACTCAGGCAGGGACATGTGGCAAAGTAGCTTACCTGTGAGAGACATGCAAAAGGGGTCATTGTGTGCTGCTGGTTAGTAGACTCATTCAGTATGTTTTAAACATTTAAATAAGTAATTTCACTGAAACAACACTTTAAAATCATATTCTGATGACAAATCGAAAAATATATTTAAGATACTTACAATGGGCAACTTGTATAAACCTATTACACTTGACATGGCAATTGTAAACGTTGAGTATGAATCACCCACAATCCCCAGGACTGGAGGGGCCCCCACACAGGTCTCATCCAAAAGAAATTGCTCCTCTTGGCCACTAGCCAGTGATAATGAAGCACGAAAAGAAATTCCAAGTGTGGCACAGTTGTCGTAAAGGCTGTATCCCAGAGTCACATTAGGAAGCAGGTTGGAATTTCTGTTGATCTCATCAATAGCAAAGGCCATCGTCTGAGAATGCCTGAATCCTAGAATATCAAAGCTAAAAGAGAAAAAGTCCGTTTCTTATACATCGTCTATCCATAACTCTTGCTGTCTGCTACATGTGTGTGACACTCACCCTCGGCACCTGGGCTGATTTGGCTCTGTGGTGAAGGAAAGCTCAGGGAAGACAGGTGAGTAGTGGACCTCAAACAGCCCACCCAGAACCACATCCCCAGCCTTGTGTATCCCATTGAGATGAAACTGTTTCCGCAATTTACAAGACAAGGAAAGGGAGGAGAAAACAGGCAATAAGAAGGAAAATGAAATCAAGACACACAGGTGTTTGGGAACAAATGCCCCCATAACTGCCCTCCTCCTTTCACCTCTTTTCTAATCCTTTTGCACAGTCACTTCCTTTTATATACAGGCCTATGTCCTCCCCTTTACTGATAGACGTCATTGTTTTATCTTTTACCCCACTCATTTTAGCAGGAAATGTAGAGGCAGGAACTCACACATATTAAGAAGACGCAATGTCAAACTTTATTTAAATACATAATATTTTTTCAAGGCAGCATTTTTCTTAACCCATGTCTTAATGGCTTTTTTTTCAGGCTTAATTTTTTTGTTTAGTTTGAAAAAACACTTGTCAGCTTCCTAATAATCTAATACATTCTAAATAGATAACTTTCTGGAGGGCTAATGTTGGTATGGCATTCACTACACTTATCTCTCTGTATACATATAATATGTATATAATGAAAAGACAGACGTGCACAGTACTCTATCTTCACATAGTAGTTTCACTTGTTCTTAATCACACAACAATAAGCTTTTGTTTCTGGCTTTTATCATAGCTTAGTACATTGAACTTTATTTCCCTATAGGTGAGTTTTTTTTGCCACTTGTACCTGTCTCACTGATAAGCATATGTTTTTCTATATATTTCAGAATGACTACAGCCACTATGGCATCCAAGCATTTTCCAATCAATTCAGACAACAATGTGGATGTGTGGCATTTCATCTAACAATCCCAAAATCACTCACAGCAGCTGAGACAAGAAATGGCAGACAGGCTGCAGAGATCAACTGCACAGAGAATAAACTATCTCGTGAAACCTCTATCTGTGGATGTGTGGGCCTGGCTCCAGCCGCTGTGTGAGCATTTCCCAGGAGCTACTAAGCTACTAGGGGAATATTCTACCTAGTGAAACAACTATGTGTGGGCCTGTCACCAGCCACCATTTAGCCATTCCCCAGGAGCTCCTCGGCTACAACGGGAATATACTATCTCTTAAAACTTCAATGTGTGGATGTGTGGGCCTTGCTCAAGCTGTCATGTGGCCATTTCCCAGGAGCTACAAGGGGGAATATTCTACCTAGTGAAACAACTATGTGTGGGTCTGTCACCAGCCGCCATCTAACCATTCCCCAGGAGCTTCTCGTCTACAACAGGAATATACTATCTCATGAAACCTCTATGTGTGAATGTGTGGACCTGAAACAACTATGTGTGGGCCTGGCACCAGCCGCCATCTAGTCATTCCCCCGGCACTCCTTGGCTACAATGGAAATATGCTATCTCTTAAAACCTCTCTGTGTGGATGTGTGGGCCTGGCACCAGCCGTCGTTTGTCCATTTCCCAGGAGCTACTCGGCTATGAGGGAAATATGCTACCTAGTGAAACAACTATTTTTGGGCCTTGCACCTGCCGCCATCTAGCCATTCCCCAGGAACTCCTCTACTACAATGACAATATACTATCTCATGAAACCTCTATGTGTGAATGTGTGGACCTGGCACCAGCTGTCGTGTGGCCATTTCCCAGAAGCTACGAGGGGAATATTCTACCTCGTGAAACAACTTTGTGTGGGCCTGTCACCAGCCGCCATCTAGCCATTCCCCAGGAGCTCCTCGGCTACAACAAGAATATACTATCTCTTAAAACCTCTATGTGTGGATGTGTGGTCCTGGTACCAGCTGTTGTGTGGCCATTTATCAGGAGCTCCTCGGCTACGAGGGGAATATACTATCTGGTCAAAAGCACATTAGAACAGATGTGCTAAAATGAATAAATACTACATACATCCAGCAAACCACCTGATATGCAATAATATATTGATATTGTTCTTTAAATACACTAAAAGGTGCAGGATCTCATGAACTTTCTGCAGACAAGATTTTTCTTTTGGAAACTGACATAGCGTTGATAAGCAGAGGATGACCATCAGCCCAGGGATTTAATGTTGAGGTAGGTGGATGAAGAGTTGCAGTTGTAGCTTTGCCAATTCTTAAGGAATGTGGGTTGTAGCGTTCTGGAGGTAGGCTACAAGTCAGGCATAGATCATGCAATGTCAGAGGTTTGCACCCATTGATAATGAACATTTCGGTCACAATTTCGGTAGCGATGACTCCGGCATTTCATCATGGAATAGAAAGGACAGGTGGAGTTAGTTTTATCAATGATAATTTGGATATCTTCGCAGCCAAGCAGCAGCATTGACAGGCAAAGGGAGAGCTGGGGGATTTTCACACAGACCACCAAATTGGGAGGGTGTGTGATTGGTATAGGATGTATGAGGAGTGAGGCATGTCATGTGTATTTAGCAGAGCAGCTCAAGATGCCTGCCTGAACTAGCGCGCAGACGTCGCTCCATATTGTTGAAACACCAGAAAGTATGAGCGATGGCAACAACAATTTATTTGATCTAATTTCTTAGCAATATTTATTTTCAAATTTTTCAGTTAACATTCATTGAAATATTTTTCAATGTTCTCACGAAAACACTATACAACAGAAAAACACTTCAAAGTACACAGGCACAGAGTTATGTTAAATTTTTTTTTAAAAGTGAGCTTTAATGCTCCTGGTCTGGTCTGCAGCTTCCTGGGACAAAGCTTCACGTTAGCAGAACGGAGTTCTTCTCACATGATGACCTGACAGTCTTTACGCACATTATTAATAATATTAATGTTCTTCTTGATTAGGGCCATTGGTAGGCCTTAAAAATTATACAATGAATAGAAACAAAATACAACACAATAAAAAAATAAAAATAATAAAGTAACAATACACTATTTAAAAGGGACTTTGGACATCAAGGGGCAATTGCTCAAGCACCCCCAGCCGCCCTCACTGCATGACATGCTAATTTTTAAAAAACTGTTCTGAACAAGGCCAGTGTTTTACTATTTTAAGAAACCATTTAAATGCATTTTTACTTCCAGACTTTTATCAACCATAATTTGTCTTCAAACCAAATGTGTCTTGCATCCCAAGAAATGCACAGTTTAACATAAATACAAAACACAGGTCACTATCTGAAAGGTCCTTAATGCCTTACTCAGGAAGACTTTTTTTTCTGCAATCTGTGAAAAGCAAGGGACATGGAGGACATGTAAGTCAATATAAGATGACATCTGGTATAGTTATACTGAGTTGGGTTGGTGGGCCACATCAATTGTCTTCCATCTTTTCGGAGAGGGGGCACCTATTGTAATTGTGTGCTTATGAGCAGATCAGAGATGCATGAAATGATCTTTTATGACTTTATTATCCCCGACCCATGATTGCTTTCTTTGTGTTCCTCTCTGGTCTTAGCAAAATTATGAAACATTTGGGTCCAAACAGAGCCACCAAGAGACCAAAACTGGAGGCCAGGATGGCAAATACCTCCACTGCATCTGCATATTTTCCTGGAGAGTTGACATAAGCAGGAACAAAGGCCACCCACACAGCACAGAAGATCAGCATGCTGAAAGTGATGAGTTTGGCCTCATTGAAGTTGTCTGGAAGATTCCTTGCCAGAAACGCTAACAGGAAGCTGATAGTAGCTAATAAGCCAATGTAACCCAGTAATACAGCAAAACCAACTGTGGACCCGACTACACATTCATAAACTATCTTGTCATTGTGGTATTGAGTGTTTTTATGAGGAGCTGGTGAAGCAGAGACAAGCCAAGCAGTGCAGATTGCTGCCTGAATAGAAGTTAAAACCAGAACTGTTCCTCTCTGCTGCACAGCACCAAACCACTTCAGACTGGCTCCACCTCCTGGCTTGGAGGCCTTGAACACAGCCAGAACCACCATGGTTTTCACCAGGATGCAGGATACACAAAGCACAAAGCTGATCCCAAATGCTGCATGTCTCAGTTGGCATGTCCACAGTCTGGGACGGCCGATAAACAGCAGTGAACACAGGAAACATAGTTTAAGTGATGCTAGGAGCAGGAAACTTAGTTCTGAATTGTTGGCGCGTACCACGGGGGTACTGCGATGATAGGTGAAGATTACCAGAACAACAGCACAAACAAATGTGCCCAACAATGAGGCTGTAGTCAGGCAGATACCCAGAGGCTCATGGTAGGAGAGGAACTCAGTTTTCTTAGGAACACAGTGGTCACGCTGGGGGCTGGACCAGAAGTCCTCTGGACAACTGGTGCACTCCATGGAGTCTAAGAGAACAGAGGAGTTGTTTAGATACATATTAATTTTATTTCTCCAAAATGAAATATATACAACTGAATCCTAACCAGTCTTATTGCTGATCTTTCCCTCAGAACAAGGGATGCAGTCAAAGCAGCACTCAGGTTCCCCCTTCTTTCTGGCCATGCGGGTACCTGGAGGACAGCTCTCACTGCACACTGACCGGGTTGGCTGTATAATCAGAAAAATCTGTTATTCTGAGATATTTTACTGTGAAATCATCATTTATTAACAGTTCAAATCATAAATGCATGAGTAACCTGTTTGGATTCAGAGTTCCAGAAGATTTTGTCTTCATCCAGTGTGAGTTCTTCGCCTTCAGCTGACTCTTTAACCTCACCCACATTCTGAATCTTTGTTTGTCCGTCAGGGAGCCACAGCCAGTTCATGACATCATATATTGGTAAGGCATCACCATTCTTATCAAATGATACTTCATCACCAAAAGGTGTGGTGAAGTTGACGTTTTGCAAATAATGTACAAGCTGCAAATGGATGAGAGAAGACAAAGAAAAACATAACAGACTGTCCAAAAAATACAGTCATTGTTGTGCACATTCATTCTTAATTAACTTGTCATATCAATCAAATTCAGTGCAGAATTATGGATTTGGTCAAAACAGATGTATACTTTTTTAGATCACCATGGCACATTATGATTGTGTACTGATGTCATAAATTAAAATGTACTACTTTTTCAATTTTTTAACATGCAAATTATCTGTGATGGAAACACCATTTGCCATCTCACGATGGAGTACAGGTATAAACTAATATCACACCTGCCATGGCTCCAGTTTTTGCAATCCAGCATAACTGTTCCCGCTGAAAGGTCCTCTTCCTGGTACACAGTGCAGCATGTCATCAAGTGCATAGGCCAGAGCATACACAGACTTGTATACGTTGTACTCAGGCCTGAGTTCTGACACATCAAACAACTCCGTTTCTGCATTTTCTAGATCTTCCTGTGCAGTGCACAGTGCCCCTCCAGCTTCCACCCAACCTGCTGGAGGTGGTGCAAATCGACACTTAAACGTGTATTCCCAAAACTGATTAACCTAAAGAAAAAAAAATTAAGATTAACATAAGGATGATAAAGTGACATGTGAGTGCTCAAGAAAAAGGGGAAAAAAGGCCATAACTATGTTATTTCCATAGCTGCTGTTGTAGTGAAGGTCAGGACGTATTTGTAAAAGGAATTCCCTGAGTCCTGGAATTTCTCCTCGACGGATGGCAATTCCCAGAATACCACCCAGGTACGGCATGAGGCGGGGTGTCTGCAGCACGGCAGCTGATGTCCAAGCTTCACTTGCCATCCACTGCAGGCCTGTAACATTCTGCCTCACCACCTGTGCATTGCATTGTGTCACATATTTTTAAGTTTAGACCTCATCCACTCAGTTGGATATTATATGACACTTTTGTCCTTTCTCCTTTTGATTCAATCATAACATTACTCAGTGATTTACACAAATATTTAAACCAAGCTGATAAAGGTAACACATTTTGTATATATGATCAAATAAATGACTGCAACAGTGGATATGCAGAAAATGATGTAATTGCATTATTCTAGAACAAAATAAAATACCTTAAATGCTGTACATTCCAAAATTAATATTTTGCTTTAATATCTTACCTCCTCCATAAGGTTAATCATGTGAATCTCATGTGCAAACACAATGACCACACGAGCTGTGGATATTTTTATCAAATCGACAATCTTTCTAAGTTCAATTGGATCATTGCCCCAGGGTAAAATCTCAGCGTAGGCCAGACAACCTCCACCAGACTGAGCCAGGTCAGACTGAAAGGACCGGGCAGCGTGGAGTCCATAGTCATCATCACTGACCAGCAGACCTGCCCATGTCCAACCAAAGTGTTTCAGAATCTGAATCATGGCACGCACCTAAGTAAATTGAAAATAAAGAAAAAAAAATGTGCATGCTTGCAGAAAATGTATCTATGCACAGTATATACATTTTGTAAACAATTATTCTCTTTCAGGTGCATCATCTAATCCATATAACTTCACAAATGACATGTAAAGCACCAATACTATATTTTGTTACGAAGAAAGTCAGTTCAACTACATGTCCACACTCCTTACAGTAGTAGGATATACAGGTAAATATATTTAAAAAATATTGTTTTTTAATGCTTAAGTTTACCTGGAAAGTATCACTTGGGATTGTTCGAAAGAAGGATGGAAAGCGCTGACGATCACTCAGGCAGGGACATGTGGCAAAGTAGCTTACCTGTGAGAGACATGTGCACAAGGGGTCATTGTGTGCTGCAGGTTAGTAGATTCATTCAATATGTTTTAAACATTTAAATATGTCATTTCACTGAAACAGAACACTTTAAAATCATATTCTGATGACAAATGGAAAAAGATATTTAAGTAACTTACAATGGGCAACTTGTATAAACCTATTACACTTGACATGGCAATTGTAAACGTTGAGTATGAATCACCCACAATCCCCAGGACTGGAGGGGCCCCCACACAGGTCTCATCCAAAAGAAATTGCTCCTCTTGGCCACTAGCCAGTGATAATGAAGCACGAAATCCAATTCCAAGTGTGGCACAGTTGTCGTAAAGGCTGTATCCCAGAGTCACATTAGGAAGCAGGTTGGAATTTCTGTTGATCTCATCAATAGCAAAGACCATCGTCTGAGAATGCCTGAATCCTAGAATATCAAAGCTAAAACATAAAACATCACCAATTACAAGTTATTAATAATGTGTCACTATTGGGGAACTTGTGATATGCAAACAAAGTTGGGCCTTGGTTTCTTATGCATTGTCTATCCATTACTTTTGCTGTCTGCTACATCTGTGTGACACTCACCCTCGGCACCTGGGCTGATTTGGCTCTGTGGTGAAGGAAAGCTCAGGGAAGATAGATGAGTAGTGGACCTCAAACAGCCCACCCAGAACCACATCCCCAGCCTTGTGTATCCCATTGAGATGAAACTGTCTCCGCAATTTACAAGATGAGGAAAGGGAGGAGAAAACAGGCAATAAGAAAGAGAACAAAATCAAGACACACAGGTGTTTGGGAACAAATGCCCCCATAACTGCCCTCCTCCTTTCACCTCTTTTCTAATCCCTTTGCACAGTCACTGTATTTTATATACAGGACTATGTCCTCCCCTTTACTGATAGACGTCATCGTTTGTTTTATCTTTTACACCACTCATTTTAGCAGGAAATGTAGAGGCAGGAACTCACACACATTAAGAAGACGCAATGTCAAACTTTATTTAATTACATAATATTTGATCAAGACAGCATTTTTCACATGCCTTCTTTTCCAGGCTTAATTTTTTTTGTTTGAAAAAACACTTGTCAGCTTCCTAATAATCTTATACATTCTAAATAGATAACTATCTGGAGGGCTAATGTTGGTATGGCATTCACTACACTTATCTCTCTGTATACATATAATATGTATATAATGAAAAGACAGACATGTGCACAGTACTCTATCTTCACATAGTAGTTTCACTTGTTCTTGTCATTAATCACGTAACAACAAGCTTTTGTTTCTGGCTTTTATCATAGCTTAGTAAAGTGAACTTTATTTCCCTATAGGTGAGTTATTTTGCCACTTGTACCTGTCTCACTGATAAGCATATGTACTTGTCATTTTTGCAGACTGTGCTGAGTGATCTCTTTCAAATTAGAGGTCTTGGTCAGCTGGTGATCTTCTCAGGCTGGCTCTGGGTGGGCACAATAGGAACCACGGTGAGATTAGGAATTCTTCTTTTTAACCCTGCCATTAGTAGGCCAAACACAATAACATGATTTACAAAACCTTTTTCTATATATTTCAGAATGACTACAGCCACTATGGCATCCAAGCATTTTCCAATCAATTCAGACAACAATGTGGATGTGTGGCATTTCATCTAACAATCCCAAAATCACTCACAGCAGCTGAGACAAGAAATGGCAGACAGACTGCAGAGATTAACTGCATAGAGAATACACTATCTCGTGAAACCTCTATGTGTGGATGTGTGGGCCTGGCTCCAGCCGCTGTGTGGGCATTTCCCAGGAGCTACTAAGCTACTAGGGGAATATTCTACCTAGTGAAACAACTATGTTTGGGCCTGTCACCAGCCACCATTTAGCCATTCCCCAGGAGCTCCTCGGCTACAACGGGAATATACTATCTCTTAAAACTTCAATGTGTGGATGTGTGGGCCTTGCTCAAGCTGTCATGTGGCCATTTCCCAGGAGCTACAAGGGGGAATATTCTACCTAGTGAAACAACTATGTGTGGGTCTGTCACCAGCCGCCATCTAACCATTCCCCAGGAGCTTCTCGGCTACAACAAGAATATACTATCTCATGAAACCTCTATGTGTGAATGTGTGGACCTGAAACAACTGTGTGGGCCTGGAACCAGCCGCCATCTAGTCATTCCCCTGGTGCTCCTTGGCTACAATGGAAATATGCTATCTCTTAAAACCTCTCTGTGTGGATGTGTGGGCCTGGCACCAGCCGTCGTTTGTCCATTTCCCAGGAGCTACTCGGCTATGAGGGAAATGTGCTACCTAGTGAAACAACTATTTTTGGGCCTGGCACCTGCCGCCATCTAGCCATTCCCCAGGAGCTCCTCTACTACAATGAGAATATACTATCTCATGAAACCTCTATGTGTGGATGTGTGGTCCTGGTACCAGCTGTTGTGTGGCCATTTATCAGGAGCTCCTCGGCTACGAGGGGAATATACTATCTGGTCAAAAGCACATTAGAACAGATGTGCTAAAATGAATAAATACTACATACATCCAGCAAACCACCTGATATGCAATAATATATTGATATTGTTCTTTAAATACACTAAAGGGTGCAGGATCTCATGAACTTTCTGCAGACAAGATTTTTCTTTTGGAAACTGACATAGCGTTGATAAGCAGAGGATGACCATCAGCCCAGGGATTTAATGTTGAGGTAGGTGGATGAAGAGTTGCAGTTGTAGCTTTGCCAATTCTTAAGGAATGTGGGTTGTAGCGTTCTGGAGGTAGGCTACAAGTCAGGCATAGATCATGCAATGTCAGAGGTTTGCACCCATTGATAATGAACATCTTTCGGTAGCGATGACTCCGGCATTTCATCATGGAATAGAAAGGACAGGTGGAGTTAGTTTTATCAATGATAATTTGGATATCTTCGCAGCCAAGCAGCAGCATTGACAGGCAAAGGGAGAGCTGGGGGATTTTCACATCTAAAAAAGACCACCAAATTAGGAGGGTTTGTGATTGGTATAGGATGTGTGAGGAGTGAGGCATGTCATGTGTATTTAGCAGAGCAGCTCAAGATGCCTGCCTGAACTAGCTCGCAGACGTCGCTCCATATTGTTGAAACACCAGAAAGTATGAGCGATGGCAACAACAACTTATTTGATCTAATTTCTTAGCAATATTTATTTTCAAATTTTTCAGTTAACATTCATTTAAATATTTTTCAATGTTCACACAAAAACACTATACAACAGAAAAACACCTCAAAGTACACAGGCACAGAGTTATGTTAAATTTTTAAAAAGTGAGCTTTAATGCTCCTGGTGTGGTCTGCAGCTTCCTGGGACAAAGCTTCACGTTAGCAGAACGGAGTTCTTCTCACATGATGACCTGACAGTCTTTACGCACATTATTAATAATATTAATTATCTTCTTGATGAGGGCCATTGGTAGGCCTTAAATATATATATATACAATGAATAGAAACAAAATACAACACGATTAAAAAAAATAACATACACCATTTAAAAGGGACTTTGGACATCAAGGGGCAATTCCTCATGCACCCCCAGCCGCCCTCTCTGCATGACATGTTTTTTTTTTAAAAACAGTTCTAAACAAGGCCAGTGTTTTACTATTTTAAGAAACCATTTAGATGCATTTTTACTTTCACACTTTTATCAACTATAATTAGTCTTCAAATCAAATGTGTCTTGCATCCCAAGAAATGCACAGTTTAACATAAATACATAACACAGGACACAGTCTGAAAGGTCCTTAATGCCTTACTCAGGAAAACAATTTTTTTCTGCAATCTGTGAAAAGCAAGGAACATGGAGGACATGTAAGTCAATATTAAATGACATTTGGTATAGTTATACTGAGTTGGGTTGGTGGGCCACATCAATTGTCTTCCATCTTTTCGGGGATGGGGCACCTATTGTAATTGTGTGCTTATGAGCAGATCAGAGATGCATGAAATTATGTTTTATGACTTTATTATCCCCGACCCATGATTGCTTTCTTTGTGTTCCTCTCTGGTCTTAGCAAAATTATGAAACATTTGGGTCCAAACAGAGCCACCAAGAGACCAAAACTGGAGGCCAGGATGGCAAATACCTCCACTGCATCTGCATATTTTCCTGGAGAGTTTACATAAGCAGGAACAAAGGCCACCCACACAGCACAGAAGATCAGCATGCTGAAAGTGATGAGTTTGGCTTCATTGAAGTTGTCTGGAAGATTCCTTGCCAGAAATGCTAACAAGAAGCTGATAGTAGCTAATAAGCCAATGTAACCCAGTAATACTGCAAAACCAACTGTGGACCCGACTACACATTCATAAACTATCTTGTCATTGTAGTATTGAGTGTTTTTATGAGGAGCTGGTGAAGCAGAGACAAGCCAAGCAGTGCAGATTGCTGCCTGAATAGAAGTAAGAACCAGAACTGTTCCTCTCTGCTGCACAGCACCAAACCACTTCAGACTGGCTCCACCTCCTGGCTTGGAGGCCTTGAACACAACAAGAACCACCATGGTTTTCACCAGGATGCAGGATACACAAAGCACAAAGCTGATCCCAAATGCTGCATGTCTCAGTTGGCATGTCCACAGTCTGGGACGGCCGATAAACAGCAGTGAACACAGGAAACATAGTTTAAGTGACCCCAAGAGCAGGAAACTCAGTTCTGAATTGTTGGCACGTACCATTGGTGTATTGTGATGATATGTGAAGATTACCAGGACTACAACACAAATAAATGTGCCCAACAATGAGGCTGTAGTCAGGAAGATACCCAGAGGCTCATGGTAGGAGAGGAACTCAGTTTTCTTAGGAACACAGTGGTCACGCTGGGGGCTGGACCAGAAGTCCTCTGGACAACTGGTGCACTCCATGGAGTCTAAGAGAACAGAGGAGTTGTTAAGATACATATTCATTTTATGTCTCCAAAATGAAATATGTACAACTGAATCCTAACCAGTCTTATTGCTGATCTTTCCCTCAGAACAAGGGATGCAGTCAAAGCAGCACTCAGGTGGCCCTTTCTTTCTAGCCATGCGTGTACCTGGAGGACAGCTCTCACTGCACACTGACCGGGGTGGCTGTATAATCATAAAAATCTGTTATTCTGAGATATTTTACAGTGAAATCATAATTTATTAACAGTTCAAATCATAAATGCATGAGTAACCTGTTTGGATTCAGAGTTCCAGAAGATTTTGTCTTCATCCAGTGTGAGTTCTTCACCTTCAGCTGACTCTTTAACCTCACCCACATTCTGAATCTTTGTTCGTCCATCAGGGAGCCACAGCCAGTTCATGACATCATATATTGGAAAGACATCACCATCCTCATCAAATGATACTTCATCACCAAAAGGTGTGGTGAAGTTGACGTTTTGCAAATAATGTACAAGCTGCAAATGGATGAGAGAAGACAAAGAAAAACATAACAGACTGTCCAAAAAATACAGTCATTGTTGTGCACATTCATTCTTAATTAACTTGTCATATCAATCAAATTCAGTGCAGCATTATAGATTTGTTCAAAACAGAAGTATTCTTTTTTAGATCACCATGGCACATTATGATTGTGTACTACTTGCGCACTTTTTAACATGCAAATTATCTGTGATGGAAACACCATTTGCCATCTCACGATGGAGTACAGGTATAAACTAATATCACACCTGCCATGGCTCCAGTCTTTGCAATCCAGCATAACTGTTCCCGCTGAAAGGTCCTCTTCCTGGCACACAGTGCAGCATGTCATCAAGTGCATAGGCCAGAGCATACACAGCCTTGTATACGTTGTACTCAGGCCTGAGTTCTGACACATCAAACAACTCCGTTTCTGCATTCTCTAGATCTTCCTGTGCAGTGCACAGTGCCCCTCCAGCTTCCACCCAACCTGCTGGAGGTGGTGCAAATCGACACTGAAACGTATATTCCCAAAACTGATTAACCTAAAGAAAAAAAAAAATAAGATTAACATAAGGATGATAAAGTGACATGGGAGTGCTCAAGAAAAAGGGGAAAAAAGGCCATAACTATGTTATTTCCATAGCTGTTGTTGTAGTGAAGATCAGGACGTATTTGTAAAAGGAATTCCCTGAGTCCTGGAATTTCTCCTCGACGGATGGCAATGCCCAGAGTGCCACCCAGGTACGGCATGAGGCGGGGTGTCTGAAGCAAAGATACTGATGTCCAAGCTTCACTGGCTATCCACTGCAGGCCTGTCACATTCTGCCTCACCACCTGTGCATTGCATTGTGTCAAATATTTTTAAGTTTAGACCTTAGTGTCACTCAGCTGGATATTATATGACACTTTTGTACTTTCTCCTTTTGATTAAATTATAACATTACTCAGTGATTGACACAAATATTTAAACCAAGCTGATAAAGGTAACACATTTTGTATATTTGATCAATTAAATGACTGCAACAGTGGATATACAGAAAGCCTAAATGCATTATCCTGGAACAAAATAAAATACCTTAAACGCTGTACATTCCAAAATTAATATTTTGCTTTAATTTCTTACCTCCTCCATAAGGTTAATCATGTGAATCTCATGTGCAAACACAATGACCACACGAGCTGTGGATTTTTTTATCAAATTGACAATCTTTCTAAGTTCAATTGGATCATTGCCCCAGGGTAAAATCTCAGCGTAGGCCAGACAACCTCCGCCAGACTGAGCCAGGTCAGATTGAAAGGACCGGGCAGCGTGGAGTCCATAGTCATCATCACTGACCAGGAGACCTGCCCATGTCCAACCAAAGTGTTTCAGAATCTGAATCATGGCACGCACCTAAGTAAATTGAAAATAAAGAAAAAAAAATGTGCATGCTTGCAGAAAATGTATCTATGCACAGTATATACGTTTTGTGTTCAGGTGCATCATCTAATCCATATGACTTCACAAATGACATGTAAAGCACCAATACTGTATTTTGTTGCGAAGAAAGTCAGTTCAACTACATGTCCATACTCCTTACTGTAGTAGGATATACAGGTAAATATATTAAAAAAATATTGTTTTTTAATGCTTAAGTTTACCTGGAAAGTATCACTTGGGATTGTTCTGAAGAAGGATGGAAAGCGCTGACGATCACTCAGGCAGGGACATGTGGCAAAGTAGCTTACCTGTGAGAGACATGTGCACAAGGGGTCATTGTGTGCTGCTGGTTAGTAGATTCATTCAATATGTTTAAAACATTTAAATATATAATTTCACTGAAACAGAACACTTTAAAATCATATTCTGATGACAAATGGAAAAATATATTTAAGAAACTTACAATGGGCAACTTGTATAAACCTATTACACTTGACATGGCAATTGTAAACGTTGAGTATGAATCACCCACAATCCCCAGGACCGGAGGGGCCCCCACACAGGTCTCATCCAAAAGAAATTGCTCCTCTTGGCCACTAGCCAGTGATAATGAAGCACGAAATCCAATTCCAAGTGTGGCACAGTTGTCGTAAAGGCTGTATCCCAGAGTCACATTAGGAAGCAGGTTGGAATTTCTGTTGATCTCATCAATAGCAAAGACCATCGTCTGAGAATGCCTGAATCCTAGAATATCAAAGCTAAAAGAGAAAACGTCACCAATTACAAGTTATTAATAATGTGTCACTATTGAGAACTTGTGATATGCAAACAAAGTTGGGCCTTGGTTTCTTATGCATTGTCTATCCATTACTCTTCTGCTATCTGTGTGACACTCACCCTCGGCACCTGGGCTGATTTGGCTCTGTGGTGAAGGAAAGCTCAGGGAAGACAGATGAGTAGTGGACCTCAAACAGCCCACCCAGAACCACATCCCCAGCCTTGTGTATCCCATTGAGATGAAACTGTCTCCGCAATTTACAAGATAAGGAAAGGGAGGAGAAAACAGGCAATAAGAAAGAGAACAAAATCAAGACACACAGGTGTTTGGGAACAAATGCCCCCATAACTGCCCTCCTCCTTTCACCTCTTTTCTAATCCTTTTGCACAGTCACTTCCTTTTATATACAGGCCTATGTCCTCCCCTTCAATGATAGACGTCATTGTTTGTTTAATCTTTTACGCCAGCCATTTTTGCAGGTGATGTGGAAGCACATTAAGCCAAAATGTCAAACTTTATTTTATAAACAGTGCTTTATTTTACCAGTGTGTAAATGGAATGTATAGTAATGGTATGATATTGATTTCACAGTGGAAGTCTACTTCCTATGTGCTTTTTTCCAGGCTTTAGTTTTTTTAAATTTTAGATCAGCGACTTAATTATCTATTTCATTTTGAATAGATAAATACCTGTAGGGCTAATGTTTGTATGGTATACCGTAGACTTTACATCTAAAACATTGACAATGTTGTGAATCAGCCATAAACATGTACAGTATGAACAATTTATTAGTTTACAACTTTGACCCTAGCTTTTCTTTCTGATATCCAGTAGGTGGCAGCATTTAGTCATGTCCTAATTTATAAATTGTTATTTTTTCTTTCTTTAAAAAAAAAAAAATTCTAATCACAGCAGGATTTATTTTCAAATATTACCTGAATACCAATATTATTTTTTTCTAAACCTAAACCTTGCACAGTCTTAAAATGCAGCAGTTAAAATCAATATGTTATTTCTTCAAATTGTATATAATTTTTAAAATTCCAAATCATCACATAGTTTTGCAGGTCGAGCTTTACGTTTTAGTGATTTAAGATCTAATTGCACAAAATGGGCACTTAAAACCCAACCAATTCAACCCAGCTCAAGCTTTGAGGAAAAAAATCACGGTCATTAAAATGTATTATAATATAGTAACATATTATATTATTACTATAGTCATCAAGACTCATACTTCATGTGTGCCACATATTGTCATTTGTCCTTTGCCATTGCTTGATTGGTTGATCTGGCAATGACTCATATGACATATGAAATGAAGCAAGCATCACAGTTTTTATATAGTCTACTTCATACGACTTTCAGAGGATAAACTGGAGAACCACTGACACACACAGTCTTTATGGGGACAGTTTGGACACTGCATTGTACCCTTGTTGGGGCTCCTCCTTGGCTTCTTTTGGGGGTTTTAGTTAGTCTTCTTTTTCCAGTTTTCTCTGATGTGAAGGAAAGGGCAGAACTAAGTTTAGAGAGAGGTTTAGTGAATGAAGAAGAGACTATTGCAGAGAAGCCAAGCGGTTTGGCGATGGAGGGAGTGAGTGATGTTGGTTCCAGTTCACGTCAATGTGTGAAATTGGCAGACAGCGAGCCTTTGGCCCTGCAGTCGGGAGGGGATGTTGTGATCGGAGGGCTTTTCCCTCTGCATTATGTGGCTCCGAAGCCACAGCACAGCTACCACATCAAACCTCAGCTCACACCTTGTAGTGGGTAAGCGCAAGGATGCTGTTGATATTTGACTTAATAAAAAATGTCTCTTTTCAGACTTAGATAATTTTCTCTCGCTGTGATCATATCTCTATTACGCTCTTACACTGTTCACATGCTGTGATAGTATGATTTCTGTGTTTTGATTTGTGTTACCTGCTTCAAGGAGCAACATTCAGAGTTTGTCTCATTACTCTAAGTTAATATGACAGGTACAATATATGGTGTATGTGGTGGGGGTCTGTGCCTTTTAGGATTTTGAGAACCTAAGCAGAATCATTAAGGCTCAGCTTTGTGACTTCTTTAAACCACAGATCTTTGAAAATGAGGAATGATTACCTGCCTCAATTCATTTGTTGAACATGTAAGCCCTTTTTTTCCTGAGAGTCACAAGAGTGCCACTGCAGAGGGGCCTATGAGAGATATTAAACTGTTTCTCACAAACACAGTATGTAATCTGACCTCATGTGACTGCACTGGTTATTACAGAATCATCATTAACATCTTGGTATAAGCAACTGACACAGTGGATTTAGGCAATCCCAACTGTAATCATGGTGATCTTTGTGCATATTTGTGCATATTTCTTTACTACCCTGTGTCATGCTTTTTCCTTTGCCCTCCATGTGCTTCCCTAGACCATGATCTAAAAGCCTTGTTTATGTATTTATTCATGGAAATCTGTGTTTCTATACAAACACCTACATAATAACTGAAAATAAAATTGGAATTTGTCTGACCATGTTACACATTAGCACTCTAAAATAAGTCTAAAGCCCAAAGGTATTGCAGGGAAGAAAATCAACAGACAGCATTTTTCCAACAAACTCAGCCTCACAAATAACTTTATATCTTTATTTCTTTAAAATATACATGACAGTGATAGGCTCCTTGTAGTTACACTTATTTATTTCCCTGTACACTCCTACTCCGTTCACATGCTGATTCATGTTGTGCTGTGATTTCTGCCTCATGATTAATAACATAGACTACATTCAACTTTATTCAATTCTCTGCAGCTTTGACCACAGAGCTTTCCGCTGGATGATGACCATGGTGTTTGCTGTGGAGGAAATTAACCGTAATTCAAGCCTGTTACCAGGTGTAACACTAGGCTACCGGATTATGGACAGCTGTGACCATGTCCACACCAGCCTGCAAGCTCTATTGTCTTTAGTCAGTCACACCAAAGCTGTGATGAGTGAGGTGAAACAAATAAAAAAAGCTGAAAAAAGATTCAATATGCCTAAAGACAGGGGTAATAGATCAAAGGGGGGAGAAGAACAGACAGATGAAAACACAAAAAAGAAAAGGCTGCTGAGCACAGTGAAAAATAGGCCCACTGAAATTAGTGAAGTATTGCCTCACAGTATTGGAAATAATGGAAATTATATAAAAGGAAAGGAAACAAGGGGGAGAATAAATAAGAGTACAGGATCTCAAATTCTGCCCTCATGTCTGGCCGATTCTCCTGTGCCTGCTGTGATCGGTCTTGCATCCTCTTCCCCTACAAGAGCTGTAGCTCACACTCTTGGGCCTTTTAATCTCCCACTGGTAAGAAAGGAATGAATGGCAGACACATGCACGGTACTTTATTTTGAAATAGTAGTTTCACTTGTTTTTGTGATTAATCATGCAACCATGTTTGATAAGGTTTTGTTCCTGGCTTCTCTCAATACAGTTAACTTTATCTCCCTATAGGTGAGTTATTTTGCCACTTGTACCTGTCTCACTGACAAGCATATGTACCCATCATTCTTGCGGACTGTGCCGAGTGATCTCTTTCAAGTTAGAGGTCTTGTTCAGCTGGTCACCTTCTCAGGCTGGCTCTGGGTGGGCACAATAGGAACCACGGTGAGATCAGGACTTCTTCTTTTTTTTAACCCTGCAATTAGTCAGTTAAACACAACAACATGATTTACAAAACCTTTTTCTATATATTTCAGGATGACTACAGCCATTATGGCATTCAAGCATTTTCTAATCAATTTAGAGAACAAGGTGGATGTGTGGCATTTCATCTGACAATCCCAAAATCACCCACAGCAGCTGAGATACAAGAAATGGCAGACAGGCTGCAGAGATCAACTGCACAGGTAGTGGTGGTCTTTGCCACAGAGGGACAGCTGCTGGATCTGCTGTTAGAGGTAAGCACTCTATATCTCAGTTTAAGGATATGCATAGGCATACGATATTATACATTTTGTTGGATTTAAAATAATATATGAGAATGAGATAGATCAGAATAATAATTTCAGAGGTTTCAAAGTATGCCTTATTTTTCCAGCTGTCTCAGAGAAATGTGACAGGGATCCAGTGGGTAGCGAGTGAAGCCTGGGTGACTGCTAGCCTTCTGACCTCACCCCATTTCCACCCGCTCCTAGAGGGCACTCTGGGCTTCTCCTTCCCCGGAGTCAGGATCCCCGGCTTGAAAGAGTTCCTGTTGAATGTCTACCCCGCTCCCAAACCTGGAATGGCATTTGTCAACATGTTCTGGGAAGAGCTTTTTGGCTGCAGGCTAGCATTTAGAGGAGGCCGATCCAGAGAAAATGATGCAGATGCCGTGGATGCTTTTGGTTACAAACCAGACTCTCAAAACAGTTCTGGGTCCACGGTCAGACCCATTGTGGTAAACACAAGCTCATTTAAGGGGTCAGCTGATAAAACCTATAAAGTTGCAGCTCAAAAGCCTGTATGCACTGGTTTAGAGGATCTGACGTTCACTGACAGCAGCTACACTGACGTTTCTCAGGTCAGAATATCTTATAATGTGTATAAAGCTGTATATGCTTTCGCCCATGCTCTGCACACTTTATTGAACTGTGATTCTTCTGGACATAACAGAATGTGTGAGAATCATAAATCATTTACTTCCAGGCAGGTACGTCAAACCACTCCAATCCATTTTTTTATTTTAATTCTGGAATTATTTAAGTTTTTGCATAATTCTCCTGGCCTGTTGTCTTAGCAATTTTTTCCCCTTCCTGTTTCCATATAGTTGCTGCATCACATTAAGACAGTAAATTTCACTGACCAGTTTGGGGAAAAGGTATATTTTGACTCCAATGGAGAGCCGGTCCCTCTCTATGACATCATTAACTGGCAGAAGGACAGCAAGGGTGAAATAAGGTGGAATATTTTAATTTGAGACAAAAAAATTAAACATGATTGAGGTCTTTATGTGCAATGTGGCTTTTTAAGCATTCAGCTGAGTTAAGATACAAATGAGTTACACATATTGTCTGACCTGATATATGTTGTGTCTAGATTTATTAAAGTGGGAAGCTATGACGGTTCGGCTCCATTGAGACATCAGTTGCAGATAGAACAGGGCAGCATTGTGTGGACAAAAGGACAGTCACAGGTGATTTTTAATAAATTATTAAGTTAATTATTGCTGTTTTTTTTTCTTTGTTCCGCCAAATATCTAATCAGCAGAAAAGCAAATATTGATGTATAATTTTTCTACCTTGTCTTATTCAGGTACCTGTATCTCAGTGTAGTGCTCCATGCTCCCCTGGCAGCAGGCAGGCCAGACGTCCAGGAGAGCCCCACTGCTGCTTTGATTGTTTGCCCTGTGCAGATGGAGAGATCAGCAACCAGACTGGTAGCCCATTCTTTTTTGTGTATTCATCAATGCAAACTGTTATTGTGTTAAGTTTGAGTGTTTAAGCAGTGTGTCTACTGTGTCTCCAAAGGTTCCACTGAGTGCACAAAATGTCCTGAATATTACTGGTCGGACAGGGACAAGGTGAAATGCGTGGCAGGGGTCGAGGAATTCTTGTCGTTCCACGACACCATGGGCATCATCCTGGTTGCTCTCACACTGTTAGGTGTCGTACTGACAACCATCGTCACGGCTGTCTTTTACCATTTCCGTTTCACGCCGATCGTCAAGGCCAACAACTCAGAAATAAGTTTCTTGCTTCTCCTGTCACTCAAACTCTGCTTCTTGTGTTCTCTGGTGTTCATCGGCCAGCCGTCTGTGTGGGCATGTAGGCTCCGCCAGGCAGCGTTCGGGATCAGCTTTGTCCTCTGTCTGTCCTGCCTCCTCGTGAAGACCATCGTGGTACTCTTGGCTTTCCGGGCTAATGCACCTGGTTCAAGGGCTCTGAAGCTGTTTGGTCCCACTCAACAGAGGACTCTGATCCTCTGCACTACAGCTCCTCAGGTCGAAGGGCTATCACAAATTTTGATGTCAAGTTATGAGTATTTTATTTTTGTTTGTGTTGTTAGAGAATTGATTATCTTTCTGTCTTTCATCAGGTTTGTCTCTGCGCAGGTTGGCTTTTAGGCGCACCTCCATTCCCTTACAAAAACCCAAACTACCAAGCCTCAACTGGAAAAGTAAGAACTACATTTTCTCACAGTGTCTTTTTTGATACTACCAGTAGGGGTGACCAAAGCCATACATGTTCAAATCCTACACATAGGGGCTTTAATGTTTGTTATTGAGATCAGAAAGAAACTGTAAATATTTAAAATGAGTCATTTCACACACTGATGCAAATTGTGTGTTAATAAAATCTGTTTTAATTTATTGTTGGACATACATAGATTGTTGTGGAGTGTAAAGAGCCATGGCCTCCTGGATTTTATCTAGTCCTTGGCTACATTGGGCTACTGGCTTTCATCTGCCTCCTACTGGCGTTCCTCGGACGGAAGCTACCCGATAGGTTCAATGAGGCGAAGCTCATCACCTTCAGCATGCTGATCTTCTGGGCTGTGTGGATTTCTTTCATCCCAGCTTATGTCAGCTCTCCTGGGAAGTTCACTGTGGCAGTGGAAGTATTTGCTATATTAGCCTCCAGTTTTGGACTGTTACTTTGTATTTTTGTGCCCAAATGCTACATCATTTTATTCCAGCCGCAGAGGAACATAAAGAAAGGCTTGACTGGAAAGTTTCTCACATGAATTTTACATTTAGGTTGTCGTTCATTTAATGTGTCTATCAAGCAAACAGAAGCACACACTTTTAAATGTGAAACTTTGGAAATAAATGTTCATAGTCAAAAGTTTTAATATTTGAATGTGTGAAATAAAATACAAGATGAAATATTTTTCCGTGTTTTGATTTTTTGTTTCCCTACAAACACTTAAAAATAGCTGAAAATCACCACACATATCTGTCTGTTCATGTTACAATACATTAGCACTCAGTATTTTGCAAATGTCTTTCAGGAAAGTTCAATTACTATTTTTTTTGTGTCTAGTGCATTTCCAAATCTAATGCAATATAATATATTTATCATGGATCACTCCAAAAAGAAAGCCTCAAAAATTCCAAAGAATAGTCAGCACTACATATCTTTATTTCTTTAAAATGTACATGAATGTGATAGGCTCCTTGTAACTACACTTACATATATTAGTTACTTACAATTCTCCAGTAAATACAAATGTGAAATAAATCACAATTTGTCAAAACTATTTTTAGATAACATTGAACATTGAACACAAATATATTTGCAAAGTTATGCACTTATGGCATGTTACTTCTTTTCTTTCGCCATCAGGTGCTGCTTTGTATTCTTTTCTGGCTTCAGTAAAATAATATAACACTTTGGAGAAAACAGGCAAAACAACAAGCCGAAGCTGGAAGCCAGGATGGCAAATGACTCCACTGCATCTGCATAGTTTCCAGGAGAGCTGATATAAGCAGGGATGAATGCTAACCACACAGCACAGAAGATCAACATGCTAAAAGTGATAAACTTTGCCTCATTGAAGTTTCCTGGCAACTTACGGGCCAGAAAAGCCAGTACAAAGCACAAACAGGCCTGTAAACCAATATATCCCAGAACGCACCAGAATGCAAAGCTGGAGCCCACACTGCACTCCAGTATGATCTTTGAGCGTTCGTATTGTGTGTTGCGGGATGGAAAAGGGGGAGCATCAATGAGCCAGGCAGCACAGATTACAACCTGAATAAGAGTGCAACTGAAGATAATGGCCCTCTGCTGCTTGGGCCCGAGCCACTTCATGATGTTGTCCCCTGGCCTGGTGGCAGTGAAAGCAGCCAGCACGACCAGGGTCTTCCCCAGGATGCAGGAGATACAAAGTGAAAATGTGATGCTAAAGGCAGTGTGGCGCAGCATGCAGGACCAAGCTGTTGGCTCTCCAATGAACACCAGGGAACACAGGAAACACAGAGTCAGAGCAAAGAGGATGAAGAAGCTGAGTTCAGAGTTATTCACACGGACTATAGCTGTGTTTCTATGGTAGATAAAGACTGCAAAGACAACTAGAGAGAGGCAGGCACCCACCACAGAGATCACTGTCAGGGCTATACCCAAGGAATCATAGGTCAAGAACTCCACCTTCTTGGGGATGCAGGCTGTTCTGTCGTCGTTTGACCAGAAGTCCTCGGGACAGAATGTGCACTCTATTGAATCTAAAGGCAAGAGGGTAAAAAAAAGAAGAGAATCTCAATATTCAGTGTTTAAACATTACCATATGGTTATTGGATTGTATTTGCAGCAGGGTTTTTCTTTTAGATTGTTTTAAACCTCACTTGTCTGATTGTTAATTTTGCCACTGTCACATGGTACACAGTCAAAGCAGCAGACAGGCTCCCCACGACGGACAGCTTTCCGGGACCCTGGAAGACAGCTGGCACTGCACACAGACAATGGTACCTAGGGAGCAGAAAATAGCTTTCAACATTGCAATGTGAGAGGAGTGTGAAGAAATGTCAATTCAGTCATTTGTCCAGCAAAAAACAACAACATATTTTTAATAATTTGGTGGTTCTAGCTTTATAATACATAAGGATTTTTTGCTATTTTCTGTTTAGCAAGGCATTAGGAATTCTGAACAGAGGGGGGACATTTTTCAAATTGTGGCCCTTAACCACACTCATTCTGGCACTATAGACCTTTGCATGGACCCTGTCTGCACCTTGGGCTGGGGTCATCTGTACCCCCCCGCCTCTGTTGGCAACCCTGGTTGAGCATCACTGCAAACTGAATATCTTTGTATTTTGTAATGGTGTTTGGACGTAACGACAAATTTGTAGATATTTCTTGATCTTTTGACATTTGGAAATGCTTCCTTTTTTTTTTGACATTTTAGAAATATTAAGAAAAAACTGACTTGGCTGCACAATACTTACCATAACCTTCTGGATTTAGATGAATAAAAGTACTCAAATATAGCTGCCTTTGTGTCTTTGTTTGTGTTATTAATGCAATGTATCATTTTAATGCAGTCAGCATTAAAATAAAAGATTAAAGATGTATAATTATTTTACAAAAATTGCTCCATAAGGAATACAACTGGAAGCATTAAATCACCAAACATGTCTGTATGGCTCCCTTTGATACTCCTTTACTGTAAGAATGCAAAGGAACTCACATCTGATCCACCTCATCCTGCCCACCTGACTTACCTCCACCTCAACCTACAGAACTTCAACAGTTGGCATCTGATGAAGGTAAAAACACAGTGTGAGCAGCTTGCCTCACTCTGATGCCCTGCCCACATAATCCTGTCCTCCTGGATCACCAGCTCCTCTCCTGCAGGCTTGGTTCCATCAAACAACCCCACGTTGACAAATTCAATGTTCCCGCTTGTGCCTCTCTGCCAGTTGAGAACATCATAATAGGGGATGGAGTCACCCTTCAGGTCAAAGTTCACTTCCTCCCCGGCAATGTTAAATGTCACTTCCTGAAGGTAGTATTGGAGCTTGAAAACCAAAAGATCATATTAAATACTCAAAAACAACAAAATACTAAATTTAGTGCAATAACAGCAAAATAAATAGATAAATATACCTGCCAGGGGTGTATGTTGTTGCTTTGAGCACATGAGTTGTTTTGGAAAGGGCCACTGCCTGGTTGACAGAGAAGAAGGTTGTGCAGTGAATGAGCAATTGCATAAACAGCCTTATAGACATTGTATGCTACTCTAGGGCTGGATGTATTCATGTAGGCTGAATGCTGCTCCAACAGAGACTCCTGGCCTGAGCACTGAGGCAACGGGGATCCAGCTGACACTGAAGGATTGCACCCATACAGGGCCTCCCACAGCTCCTTCACCAGAACATTATCGGGATACACCTGAGGGTTGACTGTTTGCAGGTAGTCACTGAGTCTGGAGATATGACCTTTTCTGATGCCAAACCCGATGGTGCCCCCCAGGTAGGGGTAATACTCGCTCCCTGTGAAGACGGATGCCGTGACCCAGGCCTCGCTAGCCACCCACTGGATTCCAGTGATGTTCTGTTTCATATAGTCCCTCAAGAAAGGTGTCATCTCTCCCTCGGCTGAAAATACCACCACCACTTTTGCTGAAGAGCTACGCATCACCTTTACAGAGAGGAAGAAGGAAAAAAACAAGTGACTGAGCGAGAGTCACAGGTACAAAATGTGAAATAATTGCATTTTTTAAAGTCATTATATGTAGGATTTGAACATTTTACAATCTGGTGACATCTAGTGGTAATATAAAAAAGACACTCTGGCAAACAGCAGTGCATGCAAATTAGCCCTTTCCTTTTCCTCAAAGGATCCAACCTGGACACACTTGAAAAAACTGTCTGAAAGCAACAGAGACTGCTACAGATTCCACCAGAATTGTCTAATTATTAAGACAAAATAACATCAAAGTTATCACATAGCAGCCGCTAGTGATTTGTTATCAGTACTTGCTATAACAGGGTCTTTAAGGTTAACTTCCTGTGGTCTATGTCTAGTACCTTCAGGTTGAATGCACTTATTGTAAGTCGCTTTGGACAAAAGCATCTGCTAAATGACATGTAATGTAATGTAATGTAACTCAGTATGTCTTTGCATCTACCTGCATGATCTCCAGAGCCCTCTGGCGATTGTAGAGCAGAGGGATCATTTCTCGGTACGCTACACACACTTTTGTACCCTGCAATTCTCTCAGTAAACCTTGCACAGCAAAGCGCCCGTATTCATGGTCCCCTCGCACCAGACCCACCCACGTCCAGTTCAAGCGTACCAGCAGCTGAGCAATGGCTTTCACCTGGGTTCAACAGAAAAGAGTGCCAACTTACTTGGTCTTAAAACACAAATTTAAAAAACAAAAAGTTAACTGATATAACTTTAATAAACTCTCACCTGATAGTCATCATTAGGGATTACTCTGAAGAAGGTAGGGTATTTTCTTCTGTCAGTGAAACATGCACACGAGGAAAAGTAGCTGATCTGTGTAAAGAGGGAAACATAAAGAGTACAGTAAAACAGATTATAGGGTAACATGCAAACGTTTTGAGGGGATTACAGAGAAAAAGAGGCATCATCACCATTGGGATTCTGAATGGCTGCAGGATTCTTGACACCACGATAGACTGAGCAGAACCAGATTCCCCAATCACAGCGAGGAGCGGAGAGGCACCGCTGCACATGGGGGACTCGTCCTCGCTCAGCCCGTTCAACACAGCCAGAGAAGCCCTCTGGCCGGTCAGTGGATACGCACATGAATCAAAGATTTTGTACCCAAGGGTGGAATTTGGCAATAACTCTGAACTGTGGTTTATCTCCTCCACTGCCAGCCTCATGGTCTGAACCCAGCGGAAGGCCCTGGGGTCAAAGCTGTAGCCCAGCACACACACACACACACACACACACACACACACACACACACACACACACACACATACACGGACATATTGATCGCAGCAAGTGTGAGGATTTACAGTTAAAGGTGAATTTAAAGGCAGAGATGATGTTTTAATTTAAAGTTAGCATGAATTGCATTTTTGCATCCAACTTAAAGTAACTGAACAGTTTTGTTGTTTTTTTTCTATTTCAAAATTGTGTATCCTTTTTATCTAATATCTTACCAAGATAAGTGTTTGGTGATGCTTTATTTTATTTTTATTTTATTTTTGCTTTAATTGCTTGTGTAATATAAAGCAAATTTCCATTTTTCCAATTTTCAATTACGTTGTTCTTTTCAGGAAACTGAAATTTGAAAATTATTAACCAATTATACACCTATAAAATGAATCATTAAAGTGACTTTTTCTGTGCAATTCAGTTTAAACAATCATGAATGTTTTCTTAGTTCCAGGCTGAATTATACCTGTATGCAAAATATTAAATACAAATATATCTATTCATTAAAAGTTGTAGTAGTAGAGTTGTTTGCAGTACAATATCAGACAGTATTTAATTGAAAACAGTATCCTCCTGCTATGAGTTCCACATCCATCAAACTCACCCATTGCACCTCACTGGCGGTGGTCTGTAGGTGCAGTTGAGGTCTGGCATCTCCTGGTTGTAGTGAAGGGGGAAGATCCCCCCGATAACATAGTCACCCTTGGCGACAAAGCCTGGCTGAAAGCTGTTTTGAAGTGTGCACACTTTGGCTGCAGATGAGTGTGGAGAGCTGAAGCTGGAAATTGGGTTATATGTTATAATGAGGACACAGAGAGAGTAAAGCAAGGGGAATAACACAAATAGAGTCATGATGTCGCACATGTCCAAAGAGGGACAGAGAGAGAGCAAGGAATCTGGGAAGTTATATAAAGTATGTGACCTTCTCATTCGTTAATCTTATTAATGACAGAGTGACACTGGATTGGATATCAGCAGCACTGCCTGATTTACTAAAGTCAGTTAGAAGATGAAGAAAAATAAATTGTGCAACAGCATACATCATACATCATACAGAGTATGATCCTATTTAAAAGCTGATTAATGACCAGTTCTGGATTAAACGTGTCAAACAGGTGTTGATTCAACCTTTTTGAGGCTGTAGTTTATGGCACCATCAATGTTATTACCTTTTACTGAGTTGTTTTAAATCACGGGTCACAATTTAAGGCAATCAAGTTGTCCACTAACGTCACGGTTGGTGGTTCAATTCCCAGCTCTTCCTGTACACATGTTGACACACATGTCCAATACCCGGAATGAGGCGGGTCTCCCTCGCCGAAATGCCCCTAATTTGAATGTGAGCGTCCCTGGTGGCCGTTTGACCGGCCGTCTTTTGGCCCCCTGTCGGCAGACACTTTGTGTACAGTTAAGATGCTGGTTTGTTTATGATCAGCAGCGGACACTTTATGTACGGTTAGCAAGCCTGTTTGTTTACAATAAGCGGTGAACGCTGTGCACAGTTAGTGATGGCGGCCGCAGTTGTTGTGCATGCTGTCAAAACTGTTGCTTAGCATTTACGCGATGATCATAAACCATACGTCACCTCCTGAGTCTCGTAAATCCCTGATAGGAGGTTGGTGCATTGTGATTGGTCACTTCCTATTCTATTGCTTGGTGGGGTGCATTTTTTGTCCTGCCCAACACGATGTCCCTCAAACAGAGTGTGACTGTGTAATAGTCAACTAAATCTGCATTACAAATAGAAACTAATGTTGTGCAAACAATACTAAATAAAGTATGTGTCAAAAATGATCTGTTTGTGTAATAGATAGAAATGTGAAAAAGAGTAATATATGAGTTTTCATTAACACAATCTTATTTTCAAATTAGACAGTTTTCTATTAATCAAGCTGCCAGTTAGATCTTATGTAGAGTTTTGTGTTTATGTTCTATGTAAGTTGTGCATTGTGTGAGTGTTAGATGTGTTAGGGGAATAAATTAAACTAAATTTGTATTATTTTTAAGTGCTCATACATGAAAAGGCAGCCGAGTAGTTTTCATACTCATGCTTTTATTTTCTGAATGTAATGTAATGGATGTTTCTGATTGCATAGCTTAAATGTATTTCAGTTTTTCTTCAATGATGGACTTTATATACTATATATCTTTTCAGAAGCTACTATATGTGAAATTGCATAATCAGTCCTTGAATTTTGATTGTGGATTAATTGTCTACAAGCTGGTGTTTATGGGTTAAATCCAGTATTTCACCTGATACAAACTAACTTTTTAATTCCAATACAAGTGGAACTGAAGAGAAGGTGTGAATGTTTGTGAATCACTTCCTTACAGGATATTACATTTGCTGATGTATGTACAAAGTGCATGAGGTCAAAAGGTCAACAAACTCAATGAGGAGAAAACTATTCAGTGTAAAGCATAAAATACATTTTAAAAAATGAGGTGTGTCCTTATTTTGACCCAAGTCAATTAAATTTGCTCAGGCACTGAGGCACACTGGATGAGTCTAACTCATAAGTCTTTGGTAATGCTGGGCGGTACCCTCAGAGTTATTTGTGCTAACTACATTATATAAATCAGATGTGTCTCGAATTATCATAGTCATTTGTATGTTACCAGAAAGGGAAGCTACTTCTTGTTTATTCACTCATGGCAGTGCCAGCTGCAAATCTTCTTACATTTCTTTTTCTCTTTGGGGCCAAACCTGGCTTATCTGCTGCTCTGGATAACTGTATTTTCTTGGGTGAAGAAGAGAAAAACAGTCTGTATGAAGATGGAGATGTAGTTATAGGGGGCTTATTCCCTCTACATTACAGCCCTGTGTCTTCTCTCCCAACATATACAACCAAACCAGCACCTTATATGTATAAATAGTGAGTGAATATGTGAATGTAGTTGATAGTATTTGGCCTGTGGAGTACATAGTAGATTGCATTCTGATAAATTTGTGTTTAAGACATTTATAAAGATGTATATATATATGTGTATGTGCTGATTGAAGAACTTTTTTTCTTTACAGTTTCAACTCTCGTACCTTGCGCTGGATGCAGACTATGACTTTTGCAATCACAGAAATCAACCAGCGCAGTGATCTGCTGCCACATCTAAAACTGGGTTTCCACATCCGTGACAGCTGTGCTCACATACCTGTTTCTCTGAGAGCAGCTTTGCTGTTGGTGAACGGACAGCCTGAGATAGACATCAGTGTCAAAAACAATTGGGAAAGAAACAGTAGTTATAATTTAGGATGTGATGCCGTAAAAAGCACTGTGTCCCCCGTAATCATCGGAGAGGCTTCCTCAGCGGTGTCTATGGCTCTGCTAAGAAGTCTGGGTTCTTTCCATATCCCCTTGGTGAGTGGCGGTGTCTGACAATATGTGCACTTTTGTTGTCATAATGTTAATAATGTGCTTTTGCCAATCTATAAGCAGTCTTATTTTGGTTTCTCTATGAAGTGCCATACAGTTTCATGTCATTGCTGTCATGTGAAAGCTAAGTTCCCTAAAAAGTCAACAGTCCAAACTTTAGTTTTCCAAAAATATTGGAAAGTTGATTGATTTTTCAAACAATTGAGAAACACATAATCCTAATCCAGTATTATGTGAGTTGTATTGTACGTTAACCATTTTTACACTACACTCAGTGGCCAAGTCTCTTATTACAGGGGAAACTACACCACTGAGTGCATGTAATGACGGTGGTATTGTTGGGTGAAATTGGATGCTTGTTTAACAGCCTGTTCAGTGAGCCAAAGTGTGCAGAAGGTTAATTATTGCTTTGTATAATTCCAGGTGAGCTATTTTTCATCCTGCAGCTGTCTGAGTAACCAAAAGGAGTTCCCCACATTCATGCGCACCATGCCCAGTGACACCTTCCAGGTCAAAGCTCTGGCTCAGCTGGTTAGTTATTTTGGCTGGACTTGGGTTGGAGTCATTGGTTTGGAATCTGATTATGGGCGCGTTGCCGCACAGCTCTTCCTGCAGGAGTCGGTGCAGTACGGTGTGTGTGCTGCCTACATTCACCTCTACCCTGTAGTCCTGAGTCAACAGGCCCTAGATGAGCTGCTTGATGTTATTCAGGTACCCCACTGTATGCAAAGTTTTTCATACAAACAAAATAACACATACTCCTACAATAAGTACACCTTTATGAATATTATAATTTTTAAGCTTTGTTAAATTGTTTCAAGAAAGGGTCAATATAACGCTACAGATGCCAAAGTTTGTAAGGTTTTATTGTAATACTGAATAATCTTTACCTACATTTTTACTATTTAGATGTCATCCTCAAAGGTCATCATTAACTTTTGTAGTGAATCCGAGATGAAGAGCATCCTTAGAGAGGTCAGACGTCGGAATATAACCGGCCTGCAGTGGATCGCCAGTGAGGCTTGGGCCAGTGCCATATCGCTCTGGGAAAAGTTTGGAGATCTGCTGGCTGGAACACTAGGATTTGCCATCCAGAGAGCTGATGTGATTCCAGGGCTGAAAGAACACCTGGCTGGTCTCAGACCATACAACATTCACAAAACAGCTTTCTTGGCAGAATTTTGGGAAGAGTTGTTTAACTGCCGACTGAACGGGTCAGTGAACAGCCACTCTCACAGGGGCGACAACTACCAGGACAGATTGCCATGTAAAGGGACGGAGGACTTAAATGATGTCTACTCTCCTTATTTTGATGTGACACAGTTACGAGTGTCCTATAATGTTTACAAGGCTGTGTATGTGGTGGCCCATGCCTTGCAAGATATGAGTAACTGTGTAGTCGGACAGGGGCCTTTCCTGAACGGCAGCTGTGCAGACCCAAAGAATGTTAAACCTTGGCAGGTGAGGCTAAATGTAGCTTAAATAATTAATTTCCGAAGTAAACATTCACTAAATTATGGGAAATAATACAAGTGCACCATTTTCTGTGTTTTGATAATGTTTTCCCTTCCTCTGTCAGCTAGTCCACTACATGAAGGGTGCTAATTTTTCTGCACTCGGAGAGAGAATCAGCTTTGATCAAAACGGTGACCCCATTGCTTATTATGATCTCATGAACTGGCAAAGGATGCCTGACGGCTCAATAAATTTGGTAAAAGTGGGTTTCTATGACGCCTCTTCTCCTTCTGGACGCAGCCTGGTCATAAATGACTCAGTGATTCAGTGGCCTGTTGGGAAACAGGTGTGTTCTCTGCAAACAGGCTTGAGACCATGTTCACCTCTTAGGCTGTTGTACGAACTGTTGATTAACACATTTACTATTTTGTTCTTCTTAGTGTGCAATGTACTTTATTGTTAAACAGAAGAAAATGTCATATATTATACTCATATTTCAAGATGACACCAAATTGCATGTGAATGTTGTAAACATGACCCAATATTCCAATATTGTTTGTGGACCTCAGAGGTCTACAAACAGCAAATTAAGAAAACAAAATCACCAGTTTGACAATACATGCACAGCATTCAGAAAAATACTTCTCATCAATCATCTTACTAAACAGGAAAATAACTTTTCAAAAGTAAAACACTTTCTGTAAAGAAAAAAGAGGCAGCAGTTACTTTTAACAAATTAAACAAACTGATTAATTTATATGTCAGCAAAATCTACCGATAGTTTAACTTGGTTGTCCAGTTATGGGTTCTGAAAGTAAGAAGTAATGTAATAATTAGGAATATAATGCAAACATGTTTCACAATTAACAGTGTATAGTTTATTTGAATTGGCTGATATTTGGCTGTTTTTTTTTTCTTTTTTATAGCATTTCCCCCCCTAAATGTTTAAGATATGCTGTCAAATTGGTGATGCCTTCTTAATTTGCTTGAATTTTATTGCTTAGGATGTGTTTTCTTAATTTGTGGTGCATGTGGTGCAGCTCAGGACCACTGTGGTTAAGTATAATTACCATGTCAATAGCTCCATTTGTGAATGGGTAAAAGTTGAGATCAATTTTAGTTAACACAGCTTTAATATATCACATTGAATTACATAACTTTTTTTAGGCACTATGTTAAATATGCAGAGACAAGTTTTGCATAACAAAGCAGAGGCACTGGTGAATATTGATTGAAATCAGTGTCTTTCTGAGTGGCTGAACTTTGCCTCTCAGGCTTCCCGGTCTGTATGCAGCGACAGTTGTCCTCCAGGTTCCCGTGTCACCAGGAGAAAGGGAGAACCTATCTGCTGTTTTGACTGTGTCCCCTGTGCTGAGGGAGAAGTTAGTAATAAGACTGGTATGTTTTGTTCAGCTTTTATCATCCTTTCTCCTGTTATATAAACTGTCCTGTTTGCATGGCTTCTCTAAACCAAAAAATTCTCTTCTCTCCATGTCTCCAGATTCTTTAGACTGCTCACGCTGCTCAGAGGACACATGGCCCAATAAAGTCAGAGATCTCTGCATCCCAAAGACTATAGAGTTCCTGTCTTACCATGAGTTAATGGGTATTGTTTTGTGTGTTGTATCTGTCCTCGGAGCGTGTATTTCACTCTTCATCCTCGTTGTATTCTTCACACACAAAGACACGCCACTGGTTCGGGCCAACAACATGGAACTGAGCTTCCTTCTTTTAGTGTTTCTGGCGGTCTGTTTCCTTGTTGGCCTGTTGTTCATTGGTGAGCCTTCAGACTGGCTTTGCCGTATCAGGTATCCAGCATTTGGGATCAGTTTTGCCCTCTGCATTTCATGCCTCCTGGCCAAGACAGCTGTGGTCCTAATGGCTTTCAGGTCCACTCTGCCAGGAAGTCGTGTCATGAAGTGGTTTGGACCCAACCAGCAGAGAGCCAGTGTACTTTTCGGAACAATTGTTCAGGTGAAACATTTTCCACAAGTCAACTTTATAAATGTTTTTTTTCAACTATGTTGAATGAAAATTATCTTCCTGTATTTTTTTTCTGTCAGGTGATAATCTGTGTTGTGTGGTTGCTCACCAGTCCACCTCATGCCAACAACAACACAGATTACAGTTCCACCATCATCATTGAATGTGTTACTGGTTCAGAAGCTGGTTTCTGGTGTGTTCTTGGATACATCGGCATCTTGGCCTGCATGTGCTTCTTTATGGCATTTTTGGCTCGGAAGCTGCCTGATAATTTTAATGAGGCAAAGTTCATCACCTTCAGCATGCTGATATTCTTTGCAGTATGGGTCACTTTTATTCCAGTATATGTGAGCACAGCAGGGAAATACACGGTGGCTGTCCATATTTTTGCTATTTTAGCCTCAGCTTTTGGTCTCCTTTTCTGTATTTTTGTTCCAAAGTGCTACATCATAATTGTGAAACCAGAAAAAAACTGCAAGAAAAACATAATGCAAAAATGAAAATTACCTTACACATGTTGCAAAGACCAATTTTAATGAATCATATTTGTGTTGTTACATGAACTATTAAATAAATAAAATAAAGCAAACTTTTTTTTGAAATATTGTTTCTCCAGTGTGCCATTGTAAGCAGGCCAATAATGTGAGTCCTGGCAGCAGATGTGGTCTTCCACCCAGCCTTGAAAAAGCTGATGGTAAATTTTGCATTTATAAATTACTTTTAAGTGGGTAAAAAGCAAAACTCGAAGACCAGTTCACGTTTCCATTGTTTACTCAGGCGTGCAGAAAAACAACCACAACACACATGCCCAAGAAAAGAACATCACCTCTCACCCCGAAAGACCAAAAGTAATGCCACAAAGAAAATAAACGAGTTCCAAATTAAATAAACAATAGTTAGGCTAAAATAATAAAGTTCAAAACATTTCCCAAATCAATCATATTATTTAAGTAAATTGAAAACAAGAAAATGGGCCTACTTAAAAATAATTGTGAACAAAATAAATCTCATATTACACTAATTAGAAAGTCACATAATTCCTCTATATTTTACATGTGAAGCTAATTATGCAAAACAAGTAAGTTGGTAGAACTATATAAAATAAATGACAAGCTTATTATCAACTTATTTTAGGAATATTGAATAATACAGTTATGTGGTGGTTATTTCAAATAAATTTCAAAGAATTGGCTTGCTAATTAGGTAGAGGAAACAGTGGGCCTAACTTTGTATTACTTTCCTGGAATGTATTAAATAAATGATCAGCTATTTACCTGCTTATAAGGAAATAGAATATAATTGACTGTTTGCAAAACTCCTCCCGCGAACGCTCGTCGTCCAATCATATCTTAGCAACTGTTCCTAAGAGAAGAAGGTCCGTCAAGCTTTTAGCTCTGAGCTCTGTGGAAATGGTGTGTATACAGGGTTTGTAAATCTCACAACAGGTACCCTCAGAGTTTAGCAGGAGGAGTTGTTTTTTTCCCCTTTTCCAAAACTCAAAAACCAAGAGGAGCGTTGTATTAAACAGTGTGGGAGACCCCACTCCCAATTTTATATCTCGAAGATCAACAGACACTATATGTCTGCTCCAAGTTAAGCTGCTAGTTGGCAAATATGAGCTAACTAATGATTGTCTAGCTATTTTAGATGAGATATCAACTAGTATTCCACTACTAGTGCAGAACTAGTCCAACAAACTTATGTTAATGACACCGTCTGTAAAATTAGCATGCTAAGATAGCTAGCAATGTTGCCATGAGCCTAACATAATACAGGACTGTACAGGGGTAATAGCTAGCATCACTGAATCGCACATCGGCCGGCTTTTGGCTAACATGCTATCAAAATTTCCCATTACTAATATAAATGGCCATGTTATGTTGACAATTAATTAAGTGGTGTGAAACTAGAGTCTTCATTCAGTCCTTCACAATAAGTCACAGTACAGTAAAAAAAATACAGATAGCCTATAGCACATGCTACATCAGTCTGTGCTATGGATGATTTACCATCTGTGCACCAGTGACATTTCATTTTACAGGTTTTCTAGAGTGTAAACTACAGATGAGGTGTTTCTAACTATAATTACACCAATGATAAATATTTTGTGGGTTGTGCTACAAAACTATCAACGTCTGTCGCACCAGTGCTATACAAAAACAGTGTACAGCCCTATAATGTATATGTTGATGTTGAACATAACGTCCCAACAGGGACGTTATGTTCAACATCAACCTTGAGGAGGTATTATCCCAAAAATACTGGCTAAAACAGCACCACAGCTGCTGACGGTCCTGGAAGCTTGATGGGGATATAGCAACAGTAACAAATGGGGAGGAGCTTTTGCGAATGGTCAATTATTCAATGGTGGAGGGTTAATTTTCCATGAGTTTTGAGGTAAATGTAGATGTGATTTCAAAGAAATTGCTTTCTAATTATCACCTAATTATCATGGAATTTGGGTTTAATTTCAAGGCATACATCTTTAATAGTTCACATAACAAAACAGATACAATTAATTGAAATTGCTTCCATTACACAGATTTCTTTTGCAACATGTGTAATGTCATGCCATTTTTATCTTTGCATCATGTTTTTCTTGCAGTTTTTTTCCGGTTTCACAATTATGATGTAGCACTTTGGAACAAAAATACAGAAAAGGAGACCAAAAGCTGAGGCTAAAATAGCAAAAATATGGACAGCCACTGTGTATTTCCCTGCTGTGCTCACATATACTGGAATAAAAGTGACCCATACTGCAAAGAATATCAGCATGCTGAAGGTGATGAACTTTGCCTCATTAAAATTATCAGGCAGCTTCCGAGCCAAAAATGCCATTAAGAAGCACATGCAGGCCAAGATGCCGATGTATCCAAGAACACACCAGAAACCAGCTTCTGAACCAGTAACACATTCAATGATGATGGTGGAACTGTAATCTGTGTTGTTGTTGGCATGAGGTGTACTGGTGAGCAACCACACAACACAGATTATCACCTGATAGAATAAATATAAAGGAAGTTAATTTTCATTCAACATAGTTGAAAAAAACATTCATAGAGTTGACTTATTGAAAATGTTTCACCTGAACAACTGTTCCAAAAAGTACACTGGCTCTCTGCTGGTTGGGTCCAAACCACTTCATGACACTACTTCCTGGCAGAGTGGACCTGAAAGCCATTAGGACCACAGCTGTCTTGGCCAGGAGGCATGAAATGCAGAGGGCAAAACTGATCTCAAATGCCGGATACCTGATACGGCAAAGCCAGTCTGAAGGCTCACTAATGAACAACAGGCCAACAAGGAAACAGACCGCCAGGTCAACAAACTCAATGAGGAGACAACTATTCGGTGTAAAGCATAAAATAAATTGAAAATATGAGGTGTGTCCTTATTTTGACCCAAGTCAATTAAATTTGCTCAGGCACTGAGGCACACTGGATGAGTCTAACTCATAAGTCTTTGGTAATAATGGGCGGCACCCTCAGAGTTATTTGTGCTAACTACATTATATAAATCAGATGTGTACTGAATTATCATAGTCATTTGTATGTTACCAGAAAGGGAAGCTACTTCTTGTTTATTCACTCATGGCAGTGCCAGCTGCAAATCTTCTTACATTTCTTTTTCTCTTTGGGGCCAAACCTGGCTCATCTGCTCCTCTGGATAACTGTATTTTCTTGGGTGAAGAGGAGAAAAACAGTCTGTATGAAGATGGAGATGTAGTTATAGGGGGCTTATTCCCTCTACATCACAGCCCTGTGTCTTCTCTCCCAACATATACAACCAAACCAGCGGTTTATATGTATAAATAGTGAGTGAATATGTGAATGTAGTTGATAGTATTTGGCCTATGGACTACATAGTAGATTGCATTCTTGTAGATTTGTGTTTAAGACATTTAAAAAGATGTATATGTATGTGCTGAGTGAAGAACTTTTTTCTTTACAGTTTCAACTCTCGTACCTTGCGCTGGATGCAGACTATGACTTTTGCAATCACAGAAATCAACCAGCGCAGTGATCTGCTGCCACATCTAAAACTGGGTTTCCACATCCGTGACAGCTGTTCTCACATACCTGTTTCTCTGAGAGCAGCTTTGCTGTTGGTGAACGGACAGCCTGAGATAGACATCAGTGTCAAAAATAATTGGGAAAGAAACAGTAGTTATTTAGGATGCTCTGCCATAAAAAGCACTGTGTCCCCCGTAATCATAGGAGACGCTTCCTCAGCGGTGTCTATGGCTCTGCTAAGAAGCCTGGGTTCTTTCCACATCCCCTTGGTGAGTGGCGGTGTCTGACAATATGTGCACTTTTGTTGTCATAATGTTAATAATGTGCTTTTGCCAATCTATAAGCAGTCTTATTTTGGTTTCTCTATGAAGTGCCATACAGTTTCATGTCATTGCTGTCATGTGAAAGCTAAGTTCCCTAAAAAGTCAACAGTCCAAACTTTAGTTTTCCAAAAATTTTGGAAAGTTGATGGATTTTTCAAACAATTGAGAAACACATAATCCTAATCCAGTATTATGTGAGTTTTATTGTATGTTAACCATTTTTTACACTACACTCAGTGGCCAGGTCTCTTATTGCAGGGGAAACTCTACACCACTGAGTGCTTGTAATGACGGTGGTATTGTTTGGAGAAATTTGATGCTTGTTTAACAGCCTGTTCAGTGAGCCAAAGTGTGCAGAAGGTTAATTATTGCTTTGTATAATTCCAGGTGAGCTATTTTTCATCCTGCAGCTGTCTGAGTAACCAAAAGGAGTTCCCCACATTCATGCGCACCATGCCCAGTGACACCTTCCAGGTCAGAGCCCTAGCTCAGCTGGTTAGTTATTTTGGCTGGACTTGGGTTGGAGTCATTGGTTTGGAATCCGATTATGGGCGCGTTGCCGCCCAGCTCTTCCTGCAGGAGTCGGTGCAGTACGGTGTGTGTGCTGCCTACACTCACCTCTACCCTGTAGTCCTGAGTCAGCAGGCTCTAGATGAGCTGCTTGATATTATTCAGGTACCTCCCTGTGGGTCAATGTCAAAAGTTTTTCATACAACCAAAATAACACGTTCTCCTGCAATAAGTACACCTTTATGAATATTATAATTTTTAACCTTTCTTAAATTGTTTCAAGAAAGGGTCAATTTCACGCTATAGATGCCAAAGTTTGTAAGGTTTTATTGTAATACTGAATAATCTTTACCTACATTTTTACTATTTAGATGTCATCCTCAAAAGTCATCATTAACTTTTGTGGTGAATCCAAGATGAAGAGCATCCTGAGAGAGGTCAGACGTCGGAATATAACCGGCCTGCAGTGGATCGCCAGTGAGGCTTGGGCCAGTGCCATATCGCTCTGGGAAAAGTTTGGAGATCTGCTGGCTGGAACACTAGGATTTGCCATCCAGAGAGCTGATGTGATTCCAGGGCTGAAAGAACACCTGGCTGGTCTCAGACCATACAACATTCACAAATCAGCTTTCTTCACAGAATTTTGGGAAGAGTTGTTTAACTGCCGACTGAACGGGTCAGTGAACAGCCACTCTCACAGGGGCGACAACTACCAGGACAGATTGCCATGTAAAGGGACGGAGGACTTAAATGATGTCTACTCTCCTTATTTTGATGTGACACAGTTACGAGTGTCCTATAATGTTTACAAGGCTGTGTATGTGGTGGCCCACGCCTTGCAAGATATGAGTAACTGTGTAGTCGGACAGGGGCCTTTCCTGAACGGCAGCTGTGCAGACCCAAAGAATGTTAAACCTTGGCAGGTGAGGCTAATTGTAGCTGAAATATTTTTCTTCCTAAGTAAACATTCACTAAATAATGGGAAATAAATAAAGTGCACCGTTTTTTGTGTTTTGATAATGTTTTTCCTTCCTCTGTCAGCTAGTGCAGTACATGAAGGGTGTTCATTTTTCTGCACTTGGAGAGAGAATCAGCTTTGATCAAAACGGTGACCCCATTGCTTATTATGACCTCATGAACTGGCAAAGGATGCCTGACGGCTCACTACATTTGGTAAAAGTGGGTTCCTATGACGCCTCTTCTCCTTCTGGACGCAGCCTGGTCATAAATGACTCAGTGATTCAGTGGCCTGTTGGGAAACAGGTGTGTTCTCTGCAAACAGGCTTGAGACCATGTTCACCCCTTAGGCTGTTGTATGAACTGTTGATTAACACATTAACTATTTTGTTCTTTTTAGTGTGCAATGTACTTTATTGTTAAACAGAATAAAATGTCACTCATATAATCTTTCAAGACGACACCAATTGCATGTGAATGTTGTAAACATAACAGTCATCAATATTCCAATATTGTTTGTGGCCCTCAGAGGTCAACAAACAGCAAATTAAGAAAACATAATCACCAGGTTGACAATACATGCACAGCATTCAGAAAAATACTGAAAATACACAAAACTTGACAAAACACACTACAGATAGTACAGACTGGAAAACACCTTTAGTTGCGATGTGTTTTGGCTTATGATGTTATTGAAGTTGGCGTCCCGTTAGTGGTGTTAAAAAATCAGCTAAAATGTTTTTGGTTTTTTCAATTCTGTTAAATACGGCAAAATTTAAACATTATTGCATATATCTGCTGTTAATCCATTTGCTTGTTATTATCCTGCATTTTCTAATGATCTCATTAAACAGGAAAATAACTTTTCTTAAGTAAAAAAAAAAAAAAAGTATACTGACACTTTCTGTAAAGAAAAAAGAGGCAGCAGTTACTTTTAACAAATTAAACAAATTGATAGGTTTCATTATATGTCAGCAAAATCTACCGATAGTTTAACTTGTTTGTCCTGTTATGGGTTCTGAAAGTAAGTAGTAATGTAATAATTAGGAATATAATGTGAGCCTGTTTAACAATTAACCGGGTATAGTTTGTTATCATATTTGAAATGGCTGATATTTGGCTGTTTTTTTTCTTTTTTATAGCAATTTTTTCCCCTAAATGTTGAAGATGTGCTGTCAAATTGGTGATGTCTTCTTAATTTGCTTGAATTTTATTGCTTAGGATGTGTTTTCTTGATTTGTGGTGCGTTGATTCTCAGGGCCACTGTGGTTAAGTATAATTACCATGTCAATAGCTCCATTTGTGAATGGGTAAAAGTTGAGATCAATTTTAGTTAACACGACTTTATTATATATCACATTGAATTACATAACTTTTTTAGGCACTATGTTAAATATGCAGAAACAAGTTTTGCAAAGCAGAGGCGCTGGTGAATATTGATTGAAATCAGTGTCTTTCTGAGTGGCTGAACTTTGCCTCTCAGGCTTCCCGGTCTGTATGCAGCGACAGTTGTCCTCCAGGTTCCCGTGTCACCAGGAGAAAGGGAGAACCTATCTGCTGTTTTGACTGTGTCCCCTGTGCTGAGGGAGAAGTTAGTAATACAACTGGTGTGTTTTGTTCAGCTTTTATCATCTTTTCTCTTGTTTTATAAACTGCTTGTGTGGCATCTCTAAACAAAAAAATGTCTCTTCTCTGCATGTCTCCAGATTCTTTAGACTGCTCTCGCTGCTCAGAGGACACATGGCCCAATAAAGCCAAAGATCTCTGCATCCCAAAGACTATTGAGTTCCTGTCTTACCATGAGTTAATGGGTATTGTGTTGTCTGTTGTATCTGTCCTCGGAGCGTGTATTTCACTCTCCATCCTTGTTGTATTCTTCACACACAAAGACACACCACTGGTTCGGGCCAACAACATGGAACTGAGCTTCCTTCTTTTAGTGTTTCTGGCGGTCTGTTTCCTTGTTGGCCTGTTGTTTATTGGTGAGCCTTCAGACTGGCTTTGCCGTATCAGGTATCCAGCATTTGGGATCAGTTTTGCCCTCTGCATTTCATGCCTCCTGGCCAAGACAGCTGTGGTCCTAATGGCTTTTAGGTCCACTCTGCCAGGAAGTCGTGTCATGAAGTGGTTTGGACCCTACCAGCAGAGAGCCAGTGTACTTTTTGGAACAGCTGTTCAGGTGAAACATTTTCCAGAAGTCAACTTGATAAATGTTTTTTTCAACTATGTTAAATGAAAATTAACTTCCTGTATTTTCCTTCTCTCAGGTGATAATCTGTGTTGTGTGGTTGCTCACCAGTCCACCTCATGCCAACAACAACACAGATTACAGTTCCACCATCATCATTGAATGTGTTACTGGTTCAGAAGCTGGTTTCTGGTGTGTTCTTGGATACATCGGCATCTTGGCCTGCATGTGCTTCTTAATGGCATTTTTGGCTCGGAAGCTGCCTGATAATTTTAATGAGGCAAAGTTCATCACCTTCAGCATGCTGATATTCTTTGCAGTATGGGTCACTTTTATTCCGGTATATGTGAGCACAGCAGGGAAATACACAGTGGCTGTCCATATTTTTGCTATTTTAGCCTCAGCTTTTGGTCTCCTTTTTTGTATCTTTGTTCCAAAGTGCTACATCATAATTGTGAAACCAGAAAAAAACTGCAAGAAAAACATGATGCATAGATGAAAATGACATTACACATGTTGCAAAGAGCAATTTTAATTAGTCATAATTGTGTTGTCATATGAACTATTAAATAAATATAGTAAAGCAAACTTTTTTTTTAAATACTGTTTCTCCAGTGTGCCATTGTAAGCAGGCCAATCATGTGAGTCCTGGCTGCAGATGTGGTTCTTCCCCCCAGCTTTGAAAAAGCTGATGTTAATTTTTGCACAGCAAAGGATTCCTGCAGAGTTTGACACCACTGCAGATGGTCTCTGCTGGGGCCTTTTAATACTTGGTCATTGCACCAGTGGTACCATTCCTTCTCCAGAGTATTTAAAACAGCAGTGGATGATTATGATTTCTGCACATTTCTACAACCTTTATAAGACAACTTTGAATGCAATTTAATTTAGAGGTCAGCTGTGCCTTGCCAGATTCTCTTTTGCAATGGGCCTATACATACATTGCTTATCACAAGCAGGTAAGGCTAGGGATGGGTACCTTTCACATTTGAACCGATACGGTACCGATACCCGGTACCTGGGAATCGGTATCGGTACTCAACGGTACCAATTTTCGGTACTTTTGCGTTTGTTTATGTGGTAATAAATGTTAATTTGTTTAATAATAAAATCTCAAAATGTTCCAATTCAACATATTTATTTCTCAAAATATAAACTTTAAAAAAGATATCAAAACAATATAACATCCAGGATGAGCAGTGCTTTATTGTTGAGTGAACGTGCAATTTGTAACATGAAGGTTGCAGTGTTATCAAAGGATGTCGGAACAGAGGTTGGGAGGTGGATGATGCTGTCAACACAGAGGAGCGGTCTGAGGTTGCAAGTGTGCACGTGTGATTTGTTGTGATGACGTCGTAGCTGTGCTGCGGGCCACCGGTCAGACAGTATTTTGTGGGCATGGCATGGTTGGAATAAACAAAGTTGAATCGGGCTGCTCTTTGCACATATCAAGGATGACGCAGGAGTCCGAGGGATTTCATTTTAGCGAGGCAGTTTGGAGTAAAGTGGCAGGGTATATTCCTGAGTTGTAGCCTATTGGCGGAGGACCAGAGATGCAGCAGCTAGCTGCTAGCTGTTAATGACTGGTCTACAGAAGAATGGAGAGAGCAAACGGAGTAAGGAAGGTCCAATCTCGAGGCAGACGAAGGCCAAGCCCGGGTAGAGACATTGGAGAGATAGCAGTTGGTGGCATGCAGGCCTAGAGCCGGGCTGTTCATCTCTGCACCGGGGTGGAAGAGGGCAGCAGCTAGTGGCAAGTGTCAGCGGTGAGCAGACAGGACCAGACAAGGAGGTAATCGTCCAAAATACAAATTTATACAAATTTAATTTATGCTTTAATTATCAAACACGACGTGAAGAACCTGTGTGTTGCTTGCCCATTAAATAGTGCGATCGTCAGCATGCTTTTTAATCAAAGAAATCAAATGAAAACAGGTTGAAATCAATGATCATTTTAAAGGAAACGCCGTGAATTGGTACTCGGTAGTACCGATGGAATTTGGTCGGTACCTATAAAAGTGCAGAATTCAGTACCCATCCCTAAGTTGGAGCCCCACTAAAGCCTTCTATGCAATGAGGTCCATGTAAAAGTATAAAGGCCTGATGTAACGCAGGTCTTTCTGTACGTTAACTAATTTATAATCTCATTTGGTAATAGACTTATAATTTACTTTTGAGTCTTGGGTAAAAAGAAAAACTTGAAGACAAGTTCACATTTCCATCGTTTACTCAGGCGTGCAGAAAAACAACCACAACACACATGCCCAAGAAAAGAACATCACCTCTCACCCCAAGAGACCAAAAGTAATGCCATAATAAAATAAACTAGTTCCAAATTAAATAAACAAGAGTTAGGCTAAATTATTAAAGTTCAATACATTTCCCAAATCAATCATATTATTTAAGTAAATTGAAAACACGAAAATAGGCCTACTTAAAAATAATTGTGAACAAAATAAATCTCATATAACACTAATTAGAAAGTTACATAATTCCTCTATATTTTACATGTGAAGCTAGTTATGCAAAACAAGTAAGTTGGTAGATATAAAATAAATGGCAAGCTTATTATCAACTGATTTTAGGAATATTGAATAATACAGTTATGTGGTTGTTATTTCAAATACATTTCAAATAAGTTACTTGCTAATTATTATAGGTACAGGAAACAGTGGGCCTAACTTTGTATTACTTCCCTGGAATGTATTGAATAAATTATCAGCTATTTACCTGCTTATCAGGAAATAGAATATAATTGACCATTTGCAAAACTCCTACCGCAAACTCTCTTCATCCAATCATATCTTAGCAACTGTTCCTAAGAGAAGAAGGTCAAGCTTTGAGCTCTGAGCAACATGTGGAAATGGTGTGTATACGGAAATTGTAAATCTGGCAGGAGGAGTCGTTTTTTTCCCCTTTTCCGAAACTCAAAAAACAAGAGAAGCGTTGCCGGCTGTGTATTAAACAGTGGGAGACCACACTCCCAACTTAATATCTCAAAAATCAACAGAGACACATATGTCTGCTCCAAGTTAAGCTGCTAGTCCGCAAATATGAGCTAACTAATGATTGTCTAGCTATTTTAGATGAGATACCCCAAATCAAATTTAACAGTTATGGTTCCTGTCAACTAGTATTCTTACCACTACTAATGCAGAACTAGTCCAACAAACTTATGTTAATGACACCGTCTGTAAAATTAGCATGCTAAGATAGCTAGCAATGTTGCCAAGAGCCTAACATAATACAGGGCTGTACAGTGGTAATAGCTAGCATCACTGAATCGCACATCGGCCGGCTTTTGGCTAACATAAATGGCAATGTGATGTGGGCAATTAATTAAGTGGTGTGAAATTAGAGTCTTTTTATCTTTCAAGCTGTATAGCATTTCAACCATGCACATTAGCCTTCGGTTTACCAGAGTCGGCAAAAGCCGGTGCATTAGCCAGTGAGTAAGCCTAGAGCTATTGGTGTCACGGATCGGTCACTTTATCTCTTCACTGTAAAACTGCAGATTTTTCAGGGGAAATTGGGTGCTTCTGGGCAAGCCAAATAAATATCACTGTTATCAACACACCCGGCCCGGTTCTGTATTCATCCAGCCCTTCACAATAAGTCACAGTACAGTAAAAAATACAGATAGCCTATAGCACATGCTACATCAGTCTGTGCTATGGATGATTTACCATCTGTGCACCAGTGACATTTTATTTTACAGGTTTTCTAGAGTGTAACCTACTGATGAAGTGTTTCTATCTATAGTTACATACCAATGATAAAGATTTTGTGGGTTGTGCTACAAAACTATCAACCTCTGTCGCACCAGTGCTATAAGCAAAAACAGTGTACAGCCCTATAATGTATATGTTGATGTTGAACATGACGTCCCAACAGGCCATTATTAACCTATTTTATTTAAATATTTGTAGCATTTTGTAAATGGGCAGCCTACCTTGCAGAGGTATTACCCCAAAAATACTGGCTAAAACAGCACCAGCTGCTGACGGTCCTGGAAGCTTGACGGGGAAATAGCAGTAACAAATGGGGCGGAGCTTTTGCGAACGGTCAATCATTCAATGGTGGCGGGTTAATTTTCCATGAGCTTTGAGGTAAATGCTGATATAATTTTAAAGAAATTGCTTTCTAATTATCACCTAATTATCATGAAATGTGGGTTTAATTTCAAGGCATAAATCTTTAATAGGTCACATAACAAAACAGATACAATGAATTTAATTTTATTACACAGATTTATTTTGCAACATGTGTAATGTTCTGCCATTTTTTATCTTTGCATCATGTTTTTCTTGCAGTTTTTTTCCGGTTTCACAATTATGATGTAGCACTTTGGAACAAAAATACAAAAAAGGAGACCAAAAGCTGAGGCTAAAATAGCAAAAATATGGACAGCCACTGTGTATTTCCCTGCTGTGCTCACATATACCGGAATAAAAGTGACCCATACTGCAAAGAATATCAGCATGCTGAAGGTGATGAACTTTGCCTCATTAAAATTATCAGGCAGCTTCCGAGCCAAAAATGCCATTAAAAAGCACATGCAGGCCAAGATGCCAATGTATCCAAGAACACACCAGAAACCAGCTTCTGAACCAGTAACACATTCAATGATGATGGTGGAACTGTAATCTGTGTTGTTGTTGGCATGAGGTGGACTGGTGAGCAACCACACAACACAGATTATCACCTGAGAGAAGGAAAATATAGGAAGTTAATTTTCATTCAACATTGTTAAAAAAACATTCATAGAGTTTAACTTGAAAATGAAAATGTTTCACCTGAACAACTGTTCCAAAAAGTACACTGGCTCTCTGCTGGTTGGATCCAAACCACTTCATGACACGACTTCCTGGCAGAGTGGACCTGAAAGCCATTAGGACCACAGCTGTCTTGGCCAGGAGGCATGAAATGCAGAGGGCAAAACTGATCCCAAATGCCGGATACCTGATACGGCAAAGCCAGTCTGAAGGCTCACCAATGAACAACAGGCCAACAAGGAAACAGACCGCCAGAAACACTAAAAGAAGGAAGCTCAGTTCCATGTTGTTGGCCCGAACCAGTGGCGTGTCTTTGTGTGTGAAGAATACAACGAGGATGGAGAGGGAAATACACGCTCCGAGGACAGATACAACACACAAAACAATACCCATTATCTCATGGTAAGACAGGAACTCTATAGTCTTTGGGATGCAGAGATCTCTGGCTTTATTGGGCCATGTGTCCTCTGAGCAGCGTGAGCAGTCTAAAGAATCTGGAGACATGGAGAGAAGATACATTTTTTTTAGCGAAGCCATGCAAACAGGACAGTTTAAATAACAGGAGAAAGGATGATAAAAGCTGAACCAAACACACCAGTTGTATTACTAACTTCTCCCTCAGCACAGGGGACACAGTCAAAACAGCAGATAGGTTCTCCCTTTCTCCTGGTGACACGGGAACCTGGAGGACAACTGTCGCTGCATACGGACCGGGAAGCCTGAGAGGCAAAGTTCAGCCACTCAGAAAGACACTGATTTCTGTCAATATTCACCAGCGCCTCTGCTTTGCAAAACTGATCTCAACTTTTACCCATTCACAAGTGGAGCTATTGACATGGTAATTATACTTAACCACAGTGGCCCTGAGAGGTAAACACACCACAAATTTAGAAAACAAATCCACATCCAAAGCAATAAAATCCAAGAAAATTAAGAAGACATCACCAATTTGACAGCACATCTTCAACATTAGAATAAAATGCTGCCCATTAGCTTGCAAATTCAAATAATTTGACAAAATATACACAATCAATTGTGAAAGAGAATTACATTATATTAGCCATAATACAAAACAAATTTAAATTACTATAAACTGGACAACCAAGTTTAAATACCAGTAGATTTTACTCACTTTGCATAATTTGTTTGAGGTACAAGTCAGTAATTGTTGCCTATTTTGTCATTGCAGAAAGGGTCAGTATACATTTTACAACTTTTACATTTTTAAACTTTTTCTAAACTTTTTAAAGTTATTTTTCTAATCAGTGTGATGGTTTTAATATGCAAGATGATAACAAGCAAAGTTATAAACAGCAGATATATGCAATATTGTCTAAATTTTGCCTTTACCATGATTAAATTAAAAACCAAAAAACAACTTTTTAGCTGATTTTCAACACCACTGACAGGACACCAAATTCAATAACTTCAAAAACCAAAACACATTGCATCAACAGGTGTTTTCCAGTCTTACGATGTTTTCTTAAATTGCTGTGTGTTGAACTCTCAGGGCCACAATCACTATTGGAATATTGATGGGGTATATGTTTACAACATTCACATGCAATTGATGTCATCTTGAAAAGGTTATGTTTCAGAGTGACATTTTCTTCTGTTTAACAATAAAGTATATTGCACACTAAAAAGAACAAAATAGTAAATGTGTTAATCAACAGTTGATACAACAGCCTAAGAGGTGAACATGGTCTCAAGCCTGTTTGCAGAGAACACACCTGTTTCCCAACAGGCCACTGAATCACTGAGTCATTTATGACCAGGCTGCGTCCAGAAGGAGAAGAGGCGTCATAGGAACCCACTTTTACCAAATGTAGTGAGCCGTCAGGCATCCTTTGCCAGTTCATAAGATCATAATAAGCAATGGGGTCACCGTTTTTATCAAAGCTGATTCTCTCTCCAAGTGCAGAAAAATTAACACCCTTCATGTAGTGGACTAGCTGACAGAGGAAGGGAAAACATTATCAAAACACAAAAAACAATGCACTTTATTTATTTCCCATTGCTCTAGGAATGTTTACTTAGAAAAATAATAATTTAAGCTACAATTAGCCTCACCTGCCAAGGTTTAACATTCTTTGGGTCTGCACAGCTGCCGTTCAGGAAAGGCCCCTGTCCGACTACACAGTTACTCATATCTTGCAAGGCGTGGGCCACCACATACACAGCCTTGTAAACATTATAGGACACTCGTAACTGTGTCACATCAAAATAAGGAGAGTAGACATCATTTAAGTCCTCCGTCCCTTTACATGGCAATCTGTCCTGGTAGTTGTCGCCCCTGTGTGAGTGGCTGTTCACTGACCCGTTCAGTCGGCAGTTGAACAACTCTTCCCAAAATTCTGCGAAGAAAGCTATTTTGTGAATGTTGTATGGTCTGAGACCAGCCAGGTGTTCTTTCAGCCCTGGAATCACATCAGCTCTCTGGATGGCAAATCCTAGTGTTCCAGCCAGCAGATCTCCAAACTTTTCCCAGAGTGATTTGGCACTGGCCCAAGCCTCACTGGCGATCCACTGCAGGCCGGTTATATTCCGACGTCTGACCTCTCTCAGGATGCTCTTCATCACAGATTCACTACAAAAGTTAATGATGACCTTTGAGGATGCCATCTAAACAGTAAAAATATAGGTACAGTTAATATTTAAACATTTTTCACAACTTGATTTACAATCTAAGTACCTATGATGATAAAATATATATAAATGATAATACTTTACAAGACACTGTACATTACAATCTGATATATTTGCATGAAAGGCTCGCAATTAAGTTGCAAAACTGTTTGTGGTCATTTTCAGGACAATTTGTAGTGTTTCAATGCTGAATATACTTCAATACTTCACAACTGAACATCAATTAAACCTTTTTAGAATATTTGAGTGTGTTATTTTAACTTTACTGGAAATATATATGTTTTTGTGTGTTTGTGTGTGGCAAGGGTGAATGCAGGATTCATGCTATAAATGAAATAACCTATAACTATTAGGAATATACAAATATTCAAAAATTTGGTCACAATTCTAATTCTTATGTTGGACTTATGAAAGACATTAAAAGCACTTTAATTCATGTGTTAATTTCAAGTGTAATAAACAGTAAATACAGTATGGCACAACTACAAATATACCCATTGCCCTTGACATCACAATACAACAAAAACATTATGATATTCAAAAAGGTATTCATATTGCAGGAGCTAATGTTAGTTAGTTTTTATGAAAATAATTGACCCATAGGTAGATACCTGGATAACATCAAGAAGCTCATTTACAGCCTGTTTACTCAGGGCTACAGGGTAGAGGTGAGTGAATGCAGCACAAACACCGTACTGCACTGACTCCTGCAGGAAGAGCTGGACGGCAAAGCGACCATAATCGGATTCCAAACCAATGACTCCTACCCAAGTCCAGCCAAAATAACTAACCAGCTGAGCCAGAGCTCTGATCTGAAAGGCGTCACTGGGCATGGTGCGCATGAATGTGGGGAACTCCTTTTGGTTACTCAGACAGCTGCAGGATGCAAAATAACTCACCTGGAATTATACAGAGCAATAATTAACCTTCTGCACACTTTGGCTCATTGAAAAGGCTGTTAAACAAGCATCAAATTTCACCAAACAATACCACTGTTATTACGTGCACTCAGTGGTGCAGAGTTTCCCCTGCAAATAGGGACTAAAAATTTGTTCGATTTGTTGTACTGTGGGCATAATACTGGATTAGGATTAAGTGTTTCTCAATTGTTTGAAGAATCCCATTAAAAAAAAGAAAGAAAAATTTATCATTTTAGAAAACAATTGGATATGTGAATAATGTCTGACTTAGCTTTCACATGAATTATACTTACTAAAGAAACCTTAAAAGGCTGCCTATAGATTATGACACATTATTAAAATCATGACAAAAAAGTACACTGTCTGGCAATCTCACCAGGGGGATGTGGAAAGAACCCAGGCTCCTTAGCAAAGCCATAGACACCCCTGAAGCAGCAGCTCCTATGATTACAGGGGACACAGTGTTTTGTATGGCAGCACAGCCTAAATTATAACTATTGTTTTTCTCCTGATTGTTCTCAACACTGGTGCCTATCTTGGGCTGTCCGTTCACCAACAGCAATGCTGCTCTCAGGGAAACAGGTATGTCATAACTGCTATCACGGATGTGGAAACCCAGCTTGAGATGTGGCAGCAGATCACTGCGCTGGTTGATCTCTTTAATTGCAAAAGTCATAGTCTGCATCCAGCGCAAGGCATGAGAGTTGAAACTGTAAAAAAAAAGAAGAAAGTTCTTACCTCAACACAAATATACACATATATACATATACATATGAAATATTTAAATGTCCTAAATGCGAATCTGTAAGAATGCAATCTACTGTGTACTCCACAAGTAAAATACTATCAAATACATTCAAATATTCACTTACTACGTAAACATATAAGGCGCTGGTTTTGTTTTGTATGTTAGGAGAGAAGACACAGGGCTGTAGTGTAGAGGGAATAACCCCCCTATAACTACATCTCCATCTTCATATAGATTGTTTTTCTCCTCTTCCCCCAAGAAAACACAATTATCCAGAGCAGCAGATGAGCCAGGTTTGGCCCCAAAGAGAGAGAGGAACAAAATAAGCTTTGCAGCTTGTATTGCCATGGCTGGTCCAGGTTGGAAAGAAAGCTCCAGATATCCTAAATATTTTATAATTGCTAAAATTCAATAGTACTATAATTGCCCATGCATACATACACTGGATTGTGATATTTCAAGGTGCAGCTGGTTTTTATAGTATAGTAAGCTCACACACATCTAAGGGCATTCATTGGCTGTGACATCATTATCCTGTATCCAAACAGATGCACATTAGTTGTGCAAGTGCAAGCTAGCAGGATGTTTGGGATGTGGCAACAGAAAAACTGGAGAAGATAGGAGCAAGCAGCAACATTTTGGATCTCACTGGCTGATCTATGGGTAAAGCGAGTCCCATTGCCTCAGATTCTTAGATCCTTGATCCAGGAATGCCCAGTTCTGGCGGGAAGGTTCAATCACCAGCTTGCCCCCTGTGGCTGAAGATAATTTCAAAGACAACTAAAACCAAGCAGCTCGACCTGCATTCCAAAGTACATGGGGTCCCAATTTATGGGACTTGCAACAGGCCAAGAATTACTGAAACATGTCAAAGTAAATGAATGTTGGATTTAATAGCAAGCATTATATATACAGTATATACATAATAAGTGTAGGGGCCATGGTAGATAGATAGAATGAACTGCCCAGAAATTACCAATGGAATTAACTGATAAATTAACTCTGTCAACTGTGGACCCTTTTTCTTTTCATTAGCTCGCAAGATTACACATTGAGAGAAATTCTGCGACTGAAGGGGGGATGTATAGGGGTCACAGGTATGCCACAAGTGGGATATTTTTTAATTTGTATATAGGAACTGAATTTAATGAAAGATGTGCCACCAATTCTCATCGCAGCCATTAATATCCCCTCTAAAATGGAGCTTTTTTTGTTTTTTAAAATAAATATCTTTTTGGAATACACACGCTGTCCTTTTTAATGTTGCACATGTATGAGTGAGATGCCAACCTCTTCTATGAAACAAACTCAGAAACCCTTCAACCTTTGCTTAATGTCAATATGGTAATTTTATTAAAAAGATTTAGTTAATTATTATTCAGAGTTCCAAATTAGTAGTTTAGAAACATTATGAGACTGATTACTTAACTTGTTGAGTCGTGTTTAGAAATTATAAATCCTTGATAAGCAAGCAATGACTTAGTCTTTTGAAATTGGAAATCAGTAACTTGATTATTGATAAGAAAGCTGCATTTGTAATTACCAAGTTAAGGTGGCTTAAACTAAAACATGGCATTTACGAATATGTGTAGGGGCATGGTAGATATATAGAATGAACCGGCCAGACATTACTAACTTAATGAACTGCCAAATGAACTCTGTCATGGACCCTTTTTGTTTTTATTAGCTCACTCAATTACACATCTAACCCTGAAGGGGGGATATATGTAGGGGCCACAAGTGGACTTTTTGCAGGCCAGTCCATCTTTTTCAATTAGCTATGCATCACTGTGGCCAAAAGTCAAAAGACCATCACATCTTTCACCAAGGCAACTGAAATGGCCTCAATGTATGATTATTAAAAGACCCAAAACACCAGATAACCCCAAAACAACATCACTGCTGATGTTCATCATGCAATGTATGTATCAATGCATCAGCTAGAATTGCAGCAAAACTATTTCAGAAAAGGTTTGCTTTATATATTTATGACATACATCTTTAAAAGTCCACATAACAACACATATGAAGTTAATTGAAATTGCTCCCTATGACATATATATATTTTGCAACATGTGTAATGTTCTACCATTTTCATCTTTGCATCATGTTTTTCTTGCTGTTTTTTTCTGGTTTCACAATTATGATGTAGCACTTTGGAACAAAAATACAGAAAAGGAGACCAAATGCTGAGGCTAAAATAGCAAAAATATGGACAGCCACTGTGTATTTCCCTGCTGTGCTCACATACACTGGAATAAAAGTGACCCATACTGCAAAGAATATCAGCATGCTGAAGGTGATGAACTTTGCCTCATTAAAATTATCAGGCAACTTCCGAGCCAAAAATGCCATTAAGAAGCACATGCAGGCCAAGATGCCGATGTATCCAAGAACACACCAGAAACCAGCTTCTGAACCAGTAACACATTCAATGATGATGGCGGAACTGTAATCTGTGTTGTTGTTGGCATGAGGTGGACTGGTGAGCAACCACACAACACAGATTATCACCTGACAGAAGAAAAATACAGGAAGTGAATTTCCATTCAACGTCGTTAAAAAACATTTATAGAATTGACTTAAGGAAAATGTTTCACCTGAACAGCTGTTCCAAAAAGTACACTGGCTCTCTGCTGGTTGGGTCCAAACCACTTCATGACACGACTTCCTGGCAGAGTGGACCTGAAAGCCATTAGGACCACAGCTGTCTTGGCCAGGAGGCATGAAATGCAGAGGGCAAAACTGATCCCAAATGCTGGATACCTGATACGGCAAAGCCAGTCTGAAGGCTCACCAATGAACAACAGGCCAACAAGGAAACAGACCGCCAGAAACACCAAAAGAAGGAAGCTCAGTTCCATGTTGTTGGCCCGAACCAGTGGTGTGTCTTTGTGTGTGAAGAATATTACTAGGATGGAGAGGGAAATACACGCTCCGAGGACAGATACAACACACAAAACAATACCCATTGTCTCATGGTAAGACAGGAACTCTATAGTCTTTGGGATGCAGAGATCTCTGTCTTTATTGGGCCATGTGTCCTCTGAGCAGCGTGAGCAATCTAAAGAATCTGGAGACATGCAGAGAAGAGACATTTTTGGTTTAGAGAAGCCACACAAGCAGTTTATAAAACAAGGAGAATGGCTGATAATCGATAAAACACACCAGTTGTATTACTAACTTCTCCCTCAGCACAGGGGACACAGTCAAAACAGCAGATAGGTTCTCCCTTTCTCCTGGTGACACGGGAACCTGGAGGACAACTGTCGCTGCATACAGACCGGGAAGCCTGAGAGGCAAAGTTCAGCCACTCAGAAAGACACTGATTTCAATCAATATTCACCAGCGCCTCTGCTTTGTTATGCAAAATTGGTCTCTCTTAATATCTAAGATACTGTCTTAAAACTACATTTAGGAAATTCAGTATGACATATTAAAGCCGTGTATCTAAATTATCCCAACTATTATCCAATCACAAATGGAGCTATTGACATGGGAATTATACTTAACCACAGTGGCCCTGAGAGGTCAACGCACCACAAATTAAGAAAACACATCCAGAACAATAAAATACAAGGAAAATAAAAAGACTTCACCAATTTGACAGCACATCTGCACCATTAGAAAAAATGCTGCAAATAAATAAAAAAAACACAACGAAATGCAGGTGTTAGCATTTTGCCTATTAGCCAAATAATGTGACAAAACATACACTATCAATTGTGAAACAAATGCCAAAAACACATGACAAAAAACACATCTCTCTGTATTCCAGTCTGTGCTCAAATTAGTGACGATGTTTTCTTAATTTGCTGTGTGTTTAGCTCTCAGGACCACAATCACGATTGGGTTATTGATGGGGTTTATATTACAACATCTGCATACACAATTGATGTCAGTTTTAATAGGTTATGTATTCAGAGTGACATTTTCTTCTGTTTAACAATAAAGTATATTGCACACTAAAAAGAACAAAATAGAGGGTGTGTTGATCAACAGTTCGTACAACAGCCTAAGAGGTGAACATGGTCTCAAGCCTGTTTGCAGAGAACACACCTCCTTCCCAACAGGCCACTGAATCACTGAGTCATTTATGACCAGGCTGCGTCCAGAAGGAGAAGAGGCGTCATAGAAACCCACTTTTACCAAATGTAGTGAGCCGTCAGGCATCCTTTGCCAGTTCATGAGGTCATAATAAGCAATGGGGTCACCGTTTTGATCAAAGCTGACTCTCTCTCCAAGTGCAGAAAAATTAGCACCCTTCATGTAGTGGACTAGCTGACAGAGGAAGGGAAAACATTATCAAAACACAAAAAATGGTGCACTTGTATTATTTCCCATTATTTAGTGAATGTTTACTTAGGAAAATAATTATTTAAGCTACATTAAGTCTCACCTGCCAAGGTTTAACATTCTTTGGGTCTGCACAGCTGCCGTTCAGGAAAGGCCCCTGTCCAACTACACAGTTACTCATATCTTGCAAGGCGTGGGCCACCACATACACAGCTTTGTAAACGTTATAGGACACTCGTAACTGTGTCACATCAAAATAAGGAGAGTAGACATCATTTAAGTCCTCCGTCCCTTTACATGGCAATCTGTCCAGGTAGTTGTCGCCCCTGTGAGAGTGGCTGTTCACTGACCCGTTCAGTCGGCAGTTAAACAACTCTTCCCAAAATTCTGCCAAGAAAGCTGTTTTGTGAATGTTGTATGGTCTGAGACCAGCCAGGTGTTCTTTCAGCCCTGGAATCACATCAGCTCTCTGGATGGCAAATCCTAGTGTTCCAGCCAGCAGATCTCCAAACTTTTCCCAGAGTGATATAGCACTGGCCCAAGCCTCACTGGCGATCCACTGCAGGCCGGTGATATTCCGACGTCTGACCTCTCTCAGGATGCTCTTCATCTCGGATTCACTACAAAAGTTAATGATGACTTTTGAGGATGACATCTAAATAGTAAAAATATAGGTACAGTTAATATTTAAACATTTTTATTTTAATGATTCACAATCTAAGTACTTATAACAATATAGATTATAATACTTTAAAACACTAATGGATACAAGGGGCACAAAAACAAATAAATAAAACACCAGCAACAAAATTTAATCTCACGTATTTTGATGAGGCTCGAAATTAACGTGCAAAAATGATTCTGGAGACTTCTTCAGAGATCTATACAAGACAAATACTATAAATTAAATAACCTATAACTCTGAGTTAGTATAGAAATAGTTTTGAATACTTACAAAAGACAGAAAGAGCAATTTAATTAATGAATGCATTTCAAGTTCGATATACACTAAATACAGTATGGCACCGTAAAAAATACACCCATTATCCTTGACTATTGACTATTACAATACAACCTCAAACTATGGCCTCAAATGACTATAGTGTTATATTGACCCCTTTTTGAAACAATGTTAACAAAGGTTGAAAATGATAAGATTCAAAAAGGTATACATATTGCAGGAGTGCATGTCATTTTGTCGACTACCTGTATGTATGTAAAAGTTACTTTGACCCATAGGTACCTGAATAACATCAAGCAGCTCATCTAGAGCCTGCTGACTCAGGACTACAGGGTAGAGGTGAGTGTAGGCAGCACACACACCGTACTGCACGGACTCCTGCAGGAAGAGCTGGATGGCAAAGCGAGCATAATCAGATTCAACGCCAATGACTCCAACCCAAGTCCAGCCAAAATAACTAACCAGCTGAGCCAGTGCTCTGATCTGAAAGGCGTCACTGGGCATGGTGCGCATAAATGTGGGGAACTCCTTTTGGTTACTCAGACAGCTGCAGGATGCAAAATAGCTCACCTGGAATTATACAGAGCAATAATTAACCTTCTGCACACTTTGGCTCACTGAACAGGCTGTTAAACAAGCATCAAATTTCACCAAACAATACCACCGTCATTACAAGCACTCAATGGTGCATGTAATGCCGTTTTCCCTCTGCACAATTGGATATGTGAAAAAATGTCTCACTTAGCTTTCACAGCAACAAAGAAAAAAGAAGACTGCTTATAGATGGCAAAAACACATTATTAATATTATGACAACAAAAAAGCACAGACCGAAAGGCAATCTCACCAGGGGGATGTTGAAAGAACCCAGACTTCTTAGCAGAGCCATAGACACACCTGAGGCAGCAGCTCCTATGATTACAGGGGACACAGTCCTTTTTATGGCAGCACAACTCAACTTATAACTATTGTTTCTTTCGCGACTGTTTTCAGCATTGGTGTTTATGTCAGGCTGTCCGTTCACCAACAGCAAAGCTGCTCTCAGAGAAACAGGTATGTCATCACAGTTGTCACGGATGTGGAAACCCAGCTTCAGATGTGGCAGCAGATCACTGCGCTGGTTGATTTCTGTGATTGCAAAAGTCATAGTCTGCATCCAGCGCAAGGCACGAGAGTTGAAACTGTAAAAGAAAAAAATGTCTTCCCTCAGCACAAATATACACATATATACATGTACTTAAATGTCCTAAACACAAAGTTATAATAATGCACTCTACTATGTACTCCACAGGCCAAATACTATCAAATACATTCAAATATTCACTCACTACTTATACATATAAGGCGCTGGTTTTGTTTTGTATGTTGGGAGAGAAGACACAGGGCTGTAGTGTAGAGGGAATAAGCCCCCTATAACTACATCTCCATCTTCATAAAGACTGTTTTTCTCCTCTTCCCCCAAGAAAACACAATTATCCAGAGCAGCAGATGAGCCAGGTTTGCCATTAAAAAAGAGAGACAGGAACAAAATAAGCTTTGCAGCTGATATTGCCATGGCTGGTCCAGGTTAGAATAAAAGCTCCAGCTCAGAAATCTTAAATATTTCATAAATGCTAAAACTCAATAGTACTGTAGTTGCCAAGTTATACACATACAATGGGTTATGGTACGGGTGATTTATATACTGTATTTAGCACACACAAATCTAAGGGGACAACCCACATTGGCTGTGACATCGTTATCCTGGGGTGGGGTGAATATAGAGGTGCATCTCAATAAATTAGAATATCATTGAAAAGTTTATTTATGTCAGTAATTCAATTCAAAAAGTGGAAGTAACAAATTGTATAGATCCAATACACAAAGAATGAAACATATCCTGCCTAATTTATTTAATTTCTTCTAATTATAATGATCAGATTATGGTTTATATTAAATGAAGACCTAAAATTCAGTCCAAAATTCATAAATTGATTTTTCCATTACATTCTAATGTATTGAGATGCACCTATACAGTGACCGAAATGAAAAAAAAAAAGATCTTTCCAATCAGCTCTTCAGTTTCTGCAAAACTGATTGCTCTACAAATACTTTTCTAAACTGGTTGTTTTTTGTTCATTTTGTTTTATCAGTCAGTATTCAATTTGTATCCATACAGGTGCACATTAGATCGGGAAGAACAAGATAGCAAAATGTTTGGGATGTGGCAACAGAAAGCCTGTCAAGTAAGCAAATGTTTTATTTAATTGCAAGCTTTTTAGAAAATGTTGTGGCAATTTATTAGCACATTCGTATTCCATACACCACACAATTCCGAATGGCTCTTTTACAGTACAACAAAGTCCCATACACCGCTCGACTTATATCTGTTGTATTTCCAAACATTGATTCTTCAGCAAGACTCAATGCAGCCCTATCTTCCTCCCCTATACATCACATCAGGACAGAGCCCACTGGTCTACATGTTCCCCTCTCTCATGGTGTTATCAGAGTTAAGTTCACAGAGTGAGTTCCCACAATGCCTTGCGTCTTGAATATCAAGTAGGTCGCCGCCTACTTCATGTCCCACCATGCAGGAAACACCAAATTTCCTTCACAAAAACTAGATAGAATTGGAAATTGGTGAATCAACCAATTGCAAAGAAAGTCAACAGTGTAGCCCTACTGCCCTTTTTCTAGTTCCTAATAAGATGCAGATACTGGCCTGAACTTCACCCACAAAAGTTTTAAGGTTTATTATTTTTTCTCAGGAGTGTGTGGACCACCTTGAATTCAGGAACCTGGTATCCATCTCGATGAATGGGCCTAATGTGAACTTCAACTTTTAACTTACTGTTTTTGCACCATTGGTTTTGGCCTTCGTGCCCTATGTTTTGACTGCGATGCCCCAATATATTTTGCATTTGTGGCCTTGCCAACTTAATTCCAGGCCTGGTATTGTAAAGAAATTCTTGTCCTTTGAAAGATATTATGGGAGTTTTTCCTTTATATTGATGCTTAATATATTTTGCATGTATAACCATCTTAAAGTGAGTTGTAACACTTTATTTCTGCCTAATTTCTGCAGAGTAGACCGCTAAATAAAAGTGAGTTGTTGCACCTTAATTTCCAAATAATTTCTGCCTAACTACTGTAGGCCAGTAGATAGTAGTAGTTTAAATATATCCATTCTCATAATTTCTGTATCATTTCAGATCGGTTCAAGAAAATTTTTAACAAATTTTCTAAATTTCGTGTTTTAGTTTAAGCCACCATAAAAGCTAATTACAAATATAACTGTGGCATGCCCCTCTTCAGCCACAGAGGGCCAGCTGGTGATTGAACCTTTCCCCAGCAGGGAACGGGGGTTTCCTGGACCAAGAATCAGAGAATCTGAGGCAATTGGACTCGCCTTTCCATAGATCAGCCAATGACATCCAAAATGTTCCTGTTTCCTCCTATCTTGTCCAGGTTTTCTGTTGCCACATCTAAAACTTCCTGGTTGCGTGCAATTGACCAACTAATGCACCTGTATGGATACAACTTGAATACTGACTGAGAAAAACAAATTGAACAAAAACAGACAATTTAGTAAATGATGTGTCATTTGGAGAGCAATCAGTTTTTGCATAAACTGAAGAGCTGACTATGAGGATTATTTTTTTTCATTTTAGTTACTGTATATTCACCCCACCCCAAGATAATGATGTCACAGCCAATGAATCGAGGTGGTCCCCTTAGATTTGTATGTACTAACTACAGTATATAAATCAACTTCAACCTGAAATATCCTAATCCATTGTATGTGTATGAGTGGGCAACATTACTATTGAGTTTTAGCAATTATAAAATATTTAAGATTTCTGAGCCGAAGCTTGGACCAGCCATGGCAATATCAACTGCAAAGCTTATTTTGTTCCTCTCTGTCTTTTGGATCAAACCTGACTCATCTGCTGCTCTGGATAATTGTGTTTTCTTGGGCGAAAAGGAGAAAAACAATCTGTATGAAGATGGAGATGTAGTTATAGGGGGCTTATTCCCTCTTCACTACAGCCCTGTGTCTTCTCTCCCAACATACAAAACAAAACCAGCGCCTTATATGTATAAGTAGTGAGTGAATATTTGAATGCATTTGATATTATTTGGCTTGTGCAGTAGACAGTAGACTGTATATTATTAGAATTGCATATTTTTGATATACTATTATATTTGTGCTGAGTGATGAACTGCTTTTTAAAAAAAATGTATTTACAGTTTCAGCTCTCGTGCCTTGCGCTGGATGCAGACTATGACTTTTGCAATCACAGAAATCAACCAGCGCAGTGATCTGCTGCCACATCTCAAGCTGGGTTTCCACATCCGTGACAGCTGTGATGACATACCTGTTTCTCTGAGAGCAGCATTGCTGTTGGTGAACGGACAGCCTGAGATAGGCACCAGTGTTGAGAACAATCAGGAGAAAAACAATAGTTATAATTTAGGCTGTGCAGCCATACAAAGCACTGTGTCCCCTGTAATCATAGGAGATGCTGCTTCAGGCGTGTCTATGGCTCTGCTAAGAAGCCTGGGTTCTTTCCACATCCCCCTGGTGAGTGTCTTGTGGTGTCTGACAATCTACACTTTTCTTGTCGTAATGTTAATAATGCATTTTTGCCATACAGTTTTATACAGTTTCATATTGTTGCTGTCTTGTGAAAACTTTTCACCGAAATGTCACAAGCCTATATTTTATTGATCTATTGACAGATTTATCTTGAGAAACTAGGGACATTCTCAAACCCGAGAGAAATACTGAATCCTAATCATAATCCCAAATATCAAAATTATATTCTCAGAAATGTCTTAAAATTTTCCACTGTCCATATTTTGGAACAAGTGTCAACTCATCTCCCATTTTTACACTTGAGTGGCTTAATCGCTTTGTGCTGGAAAAAAAAGCTCTGCACCACTGAGTGCACGTAATGACGGTGGTATTGTTTGGTGAAATTGGATGCTTGTTTAACAGCCTTTTCAGTGAGCCAAAGTGTGCAGAAGGTTAATTATTGCTCTGTATAATTCCAGGTGAGCTATTTTGCATCCTGCAGCTGTCTGAGTAACCAAAAGGAGTTCCCCACATTCATGCGCAGCATGCCCAGTGACGCCTTCCAGATCAGAGCTCTGGCCCGGCTGGTTAGTTATTTTGGCTGGACTTGGGTTGGAGTCATTGGTGTTGAATCTGATTATGCTCGCTTTGCCATCCAGCTCTTCCTGCAGGAGTCGGTGCAGTACGGTGTGTGTGCTGCCTACACTCACTTTTACCCTGTAGTCCTGAGTCAGCAGGCCCTAGATGAGCTTCTTGATGTTATTCAGGTACCTACCTGTGGGTCAATGCTAATTTTTTATACATTCAGACAAAAACAGACAAAATAGAGCATGGTGAAGCATTTCAAGCTGATATATTGGGCCGTATTGTCATGTCCTGTCTCCCTGTTATTTAATAATTCATTAATTGTATTTGTTTTTTGCATATTTTATTTGGGCTTTTTCATATGCATATTCTATATGAATTCTATCATAAAAAATCCATCTGTTCAGGAGTGCACGAAATGAATTCTAGAATCTATACTATTATACATGCTCAAATGTCAAGCATATTCATATAAAGTTAAGGAGGTCCAACAGACCATCACTTAAATAAAGTCATTCTAATCTTTAAATTTCATATTTTCACTTGAAGATTAAGTGTTTCTTTATATTTATTTTGACTGCAGATGTCATCTTCAAAGGTCATAATTAACTTCTCTGGTGAGTCAGAGATGAAAGGCATTCTCAGACAGGTCAGACGTCGGAATATAACCGGCCTGCAGTGGATCGCCAGTGAGGCTTGGGCCACTGCCAAATCACTCTGGGAAACGTTTGGAGATCTGCTGGCTGGAACACTAGGATTTGCCATCCAGAGAGCTGATGTGATTCCAGGGCTGAAAGAACACCTGGCTGGTCTCATACCATACAATATTCACAAATCAGCTTTCTTGGCAGAATTTTGGGAAGAGTTGTTTAACTGCCGACTGAACGGGTCAGTGAACAGCCACTCTCACAGGGGCGACAACTACCAGGACAGATTGCCATGTAAAGGGACGGAGGACTTAAATGATGTCTACTCTTCCTATTCTGATGTGACACAGTTACGAGTGTCCTATAACGTTTACAAGGCTGTGTATGTGGTGGCCCACGCCTTGCAAGATATGAGTAACTGTGTAGTTGGACAGGGGCCTTTCCTGAACGGCAGCTGTGCAGACCCAAAGAATGTTAAACCTTGGCAGGTGAGGCTAAATGTAACTGAAATAATTTTATTCTCAGTAAACAGTCGCAAAAATAATTGGAAAGAAGTCAAGTGCACCATTTTTTGTGTTTTGATAATGTTTTTCCTTCCTCTGTCAGCTAGTCCACTACATGAAGGGTGCTAATTTTTCTGCACTTGGAGAGAGAGTCAGCTTTGATCAAAACGGTGACCCCATTGCTTATTATGACCTCATGAACTGGCAAAGGATGCCTGACGGCTCACTACATTTGGTAAAAGTGGGTTTCTATGACGCCTCTTCTCCTTCTGGACGCAGCCTGGTCATAAATGACTCAGTGATTCAGTGGCCTGTTGGGAAGGAGGTGTGTTCTCTGCAAACAGGCTTGAGACCATGTTCACCTCTTAGGCTGTTGTATGCATTACTAATCAACACATCAGCCAATTTGTTCATATTAGTATGCAATATACTTTATTGTTAACACACAGAAGAAATTTTAACCTTCCTAACCTATTGAGACTGACATCAATTGCATGTGAATTTTGCAAACATAAAGCCCATCAGTAACCCAAGATTGACTGGATAGCTGTCAAGTATAATTATCATGTTATTGTAAATTTAATTTGTGTAGCTGATTTGATTTCACTTTTTGAAGTGTCAGTGTCTTAAATATGCAGGGACCAGTTTTGCAAAGCAGAGACGCTGGTGAATATTGATTGAAATCAGTGTCTTTCTGAGTGGCTGAACTTTGCCTCTCAGGCTTCCCGGTCTGTATGCAGCGACAGTTGTCCTCAAGGTTCCCGTGTCACCAGGAGAAAGGGAGAACCTATCTGCTGTTTTGACTGTGTCCCCTGTGCTGAGGGAGAAGTTAGTAATACAACTGGTGTGTTTTGTTCAGCATTTATCATCCTTTCTCCTGTTTTATAAACTGCTTGTGTGGCATCTCAAAACCAAATATTTCTCTTCTCTCCATGTCTCCAGATTCTTTAGACTGCTCTCGCTGCTCAGAGGACACATGGCCCAATAAAGCCAGAGATCTCTGCATCCCAAAGACTATAGAGTTCCTGTCTTACCATGAGTTAATGGGAATTGTTTTGTGTGTTGTATCTGTCCTCGGAGCGTGTATTTCCCTCTCCATCCTAGTAATATTCTTCACACACAAAGACACACCACTGGTTCGGGCCAACAACATGGAACTGAGCTTCCTTCTTTTAGTGTTTCTGGCGGTCTGTTTCCTTGTTGGCCTGTTGTTTATTGGTGAGCCTTCAGACTGGCTTTGCCGTATCAGGTATCCGGCATTTGGGATCAGTTTTGCCCTCTGCATTTCATGCCTCCTGGCCAAGACAGCTGTGGTCCTAATGGCTTTCAGGTCCACTCTGCCAGGAAGTCGTGTCATGAAGTGGTTTGGACCCAACCAGCAGAGAGCCAGTGTACTTTTTGGAACAGCTGTTCAGGTGAAACATTTTTAATAAGTCAACTCTATGAATGTTTTTTTTTCTTCCACTTTTTGGAATGAAAATCAACTTCCTGTATTTTTTCCTTCTCTCAGGTGATAATCTGTGTTGTGTGGTTGCTCACCAGTCCACCTCATGCCAACAACAACACAGATTACAGTTCCACCATCATCATTGAATGTGTTACTGGTTCAGAAGCTGGTTTCTGGTGTGTTCTTGGATACATCGGCATCTTGGCCTGCATGTGCTTCTTAATGGCATTTTTGGCTCGGAAGCTGCCTGATAATTTTAATGAGGCAAAGTTCATCACCTTCAGCATGCTGATATTCTTTGCAGTATGGGTCACTTTTATTCCAGTATATGTGAGCACAGCAGGGAAATACACAGTGGCTGTCCATATTTTTGCTATTTTAGCCTCAGCTTTTGGTCTCCTTTTTTGTATTTTTGTTCCAAAGTGCTATATCATAATTGTGAAACCAGAAAAAAACAGCAAGAAAAACATGATGCAAAGATGAAAATGGCAGGATATCTCATGCTGCTCTTGCTGAAAGATTTGCATTTATATTACAAACATTTCAGTGACATGTACTGTATATCTCTGTGTTGCTTGAAAATACAATAAAGCAAACCTGTTTCTGAAATACTTTTGACCCACTGTCTTTCTTTATCGATGCAACTACTGGCAGTATGAAACTTATAAATTGTTTAAACTATACATATATACATATCCATGGTTTTCAGTTGAAATTTATATTGTACATTGTTTGTCTTCCAGAGATAAGCATACCCAAAACTTTATTTTTAATAAAATATTCAATAAAGTGGAACATCTCATCAATGGTTAAAACTTTTTGTTTTTCATATTATTTTTTAATGTATGTTTAATGCATTGTTCATTTTAATGTAACCCTTATTATTATATTAGAGTTAATTCATGTCTTAAAATAAAAAGACAGAGTCAGAGTTCATTCGTTGATTTATTTGTGTTTTTATTATGATGATCAGAATAGAGACAATAGAGAAAGCCTAAACAATGTTAAAAGAGATTCAGGTGAACATAAAAACTGAGTTTTGATTGGCAAATTTTTACTGAATTATGAATTATCAATATTTGCATGTTAAATGCATGTGTGCATTTCATAATGAAAGTGTAAGAAATGATCAATGTATTCAGTATTTCTGTAAATATTTACACCTTAGTTGTACACAGTACTTACATACACAGTGAAAATCCTCTGTTAAATGATGAATGATATACAATATTGCATATTGCATACATTTGGATTCACTCACATTTTAATTTTACATTACACTGTATAATTGGTAGAAGTAACAATGGCATTTTCTTTAAAAAATTAAGAAATCATATTTTCGGTTTCAGAGTTTTTGGCATGACATGTTTTTTGGTATTTTTCTCTGGCTTGATTAATATTATGTAACATTTTGGAGCAAAAATGCTGATTAATAAGCCTAATGCTGAAGATAAAATTGCAAATATTTCCACAGCTACGGTGAACTTCCCAGGAGAGCTGACGTACGCTGGGAAAAAGGTGATCCAGACTGCACAGAATATCAGCATGCTGAATGTGATACATTTGGCTTCATTAAAGTTATCAGGCAACTTTCTTGCTAGAAATGCCAGAACTAAACATATTATTGCGAGGATCCCTATGTACCCCAGCACCACATAGAACGCAGCCTCAGAGCCTGTGTTACATTCTAAAACAATCTTCTTATTACTGTATCTGAAAACCATGTCTGGGAATGGTGGGCTTAACTTCAGCCACAACACACATATCACTATCTGAATCAAAGTGCAGGAGCAAACTATGATCCTTTGCTGTACAGGACCAAACTTTCCTGCAAATTTGTTGCCAGGAACTGTGGCTTTGAATGCTGTAACAACAACAATAGTTTTGCCCAAGACACAGGAAATACAAAATGCAAATGTCACACCAAACGCTGTGTGGCGCAGCATGCATGTCCAGACTGTGGGTTTGCCCATGAAAGTGAGGGGACACAGAAAACACAAAAAAAGAGAAAATAGCAGGAAGCAGCTCAGCTCGGAGTTGCTGGCCTTTACCACAGGAGTCTCTATGTAGCGGATAAAGACCATCATTGTGGCAAGTGAGAGGGAGGCCCCTAGCAGGGACACAACTGTGATAGCTATTCCCATCGGCTCGTGATATGTCAGGAACTCAATTGTTTTAGGTATGCACTCATCTTTCTTGTTATTGGACCAGTATTCCTGTGGACAGGGGGTGCAGTCAGCTGCACCTATTGAACATGCAGAAAAAAAAGTTCTGTGTCTGGATGTTAAATTTGCAGAAGATTTAATAATATTTATTTAATAATAATATTTAAGTTTGAAAGCAATCCAAGTCCTGCATTACCATGTCAGCATTTATATTACAGTAATCACCTGCTTCCACATAATCATTATGTGCATGTTTGTTAAGTATAAGCATTTAATACCTGTTGAATTGGCTATAGTTCCATCAGCACATGGGATACAGTCAAAACAGCAGGTGGGTTTTCCCTTTATTTGAGCTTTCCTGGTTCCTATTGGACAAACATTAGAGCAAACCGCTGTCGGAACCTGAGTAAAATAAAATAAAAAAGTTTAAACAATGTAACAATAGTGCAGCCATATATCGATCTTATTTTCCAACATGTACACAAAGTCTTTACAATTACCGTTTTCCCTGTTCTCCACATGATTTCTTCCTCCTTGATGCTGAGTTTATAATCACCATTAGCAGCAGAGGCAAAATGACCCAGTGATACATGTTGCACCTGGCCATCTATTAGCTGCCAGTTAATAATATCATAAGAAGCAGGAGGGTCACCATTGTCATCAAAAAACACATTATCCCCAAACTGATTGCTAAAATTCACCCTTTGTAAGTGATCAGTGACCTAAAAAAAAGCAACACATTATATATATATTATTTTTCTCTGTGTTCATATTGATAAGATACATTCAATACAGATATATTCAATGCTTATTTGCAGGTGCGATTGCAGATTTATTTGCTATTTCTCACCTCTTTTGGTTGAATTTCTGATATATTCAAACATGGTTTCACTGTTTTTTCTCCAACTGGTTGGCAGAATACCAGCTGATGTAGGGCATGTGCAATGGCATAAACTGCTTTGTACACATTATAAGACACCCTGAGCTGTGTGACATTGAAGAACACATCCTGGGAATGCATTAATGTCTCATCACCTTTGCATATTGTATTTGTTGACTCAGTGTCTGTGTGTTCCCCAGTTAACACAGGTCGACAGCCGACCATAATTTCCCAGAAATCCCTCACAAAGGCTGCACTCGGATCTGTATAAGGGTTAATGCCTGTAAGAAATGGTTTTAGATTGGGAATAGCCATCTTTTGCACGACAAATCCTAAGGCTCCACCAAAAGCTTGGTAAATTTCAGGTGTTGAGGGTCGACTTGCTGTTATCCAGGCCTCGCTTGCAATCCACTGAATTCCTGTAATGTTCTGTTTCACAACCTCTTTCATCAAAGGGTAAAAGTCACCCTCTGGAACAAAAGCAAGAATGACTTTGACAGTTGACTGCTTGATCATTTCCACAACATCCAGAATTTTATCCATAGTGTACGTACGTAGAATTGTCCCGACAAATGCAATACAAACCCCAAGCTTTTTAACCTCCTCACTAAAAGCCAGGATCCCATTTCGCCCGTAATCATTGTCTGACTGTAAGGCCCCAATCCACTGCCAGCCAAAACGTTTGACCAGGGCTGCCAAAGCTTTTGCCTGGAAGTAGTCGCTGGGGATTGTTCGAAAAAATGTAGGATATTTAGTTCTGTCACTCAGACAGGCACATGTTGAGAAATAACTTACCTATAAAAAGAACGGCAAAAGCGTTTACATTACGTTAGCGTTAACATTATATCACACAATATTAATGCAATGAAACATCTTGTGTAATCTCTTACTATTGGCACTTGAAATGGCCCAAGGGTCCCAGCCACAGCTAAAGATTGAGATGATCCTGACTCTGCTATGAGAGCAGATATAGCTGGAGGACAAGGGGAAGTCAGCCCTATCTCTTCTGGTCCACTAGCCAGTGTGAGTGCAGCACGTAAAGTATTTGTAGGAGATGCACAAGAGTTAAGAATCCTATAGCCGAGAGATATGTTTGGCAGGAGAGCAGGATCTTTGTTGATTTCTTCAATTGCAAATATCATCACTTGGGTCCACCGAAAAGCTCGCAGGTCAAATCTAAAAAAGTTTTGGTGATTGACATAGGTAGCAAAATGACATGTACATATAATATAATTAGTAGAGGACCAGACGTATTAAAACTTACCCTGCACACTTTGCTCCAGGTGGCTCACTCTCAAATGTCGAAGTGTTACTTATCTCTTTGTTGAAAACTGGGAAAATCCCCCCAATCATTATGTCTCCATGCTTAAACAGACTAGGCATGTTGAACTGACTGAAGCGTTCACAGCCAGGAACTCTGTTCAGATAAAAAACACACAGAGAGAAGAACATAGCTCTCTGCAGCTCCTGCATGTTTGCTTGGCAGCTTTTGACAGAGATAAGGTCACAGCTCTTATAACAACTGTACCAGATGCGGGTCGATTTATTTCCCACAGGGCACAGCAATCTTAGACACATACCTTGGAAACATTATACATACTAAACACACAGTCTACACATACTATGCATACTATACACATATTTTTTTTTACACATACTAAATTATTGGAATTATTCAACTTTTCAATGGCATTCTTTCTAATTAGACCCATTTCCACCTTTCCAACTATTCTCTTTAGTTCACTGTTATGCATTTAGATCCGCAATACAATTTAGCTTCAGCTTTTTATCTTTCAGCATTCACCGCATATTCTGCAGGAAATGCATTTTCTAGTTTATGTTACTCTACTAGTGCAAAGGATCATCTAGTAGGAGTTTCCATAAATAAAGGTAATTTAAGCAAAATCTAGCTGCATTTACAGACACTTTCTGAAAACGCTGCTCTATGTGCCTGTGCCTGAATTAATTAATGCTAGTGAAATGTAAAGACGTAAAGTGGGATCAAGTAAGGGTCATTATTTTTTATTTAGCTTGTCTGAAGTTTGCGAATGAGTAAAAAAGTTGTAGAAAATGTGTTGTAAATGTATAAAAATAAATGTGTACACATTATCTTCATGTGTAAACATTTTTTTGTACCGACTGCAGAAATGTTTTTGTTAATGCGGGAAAGGGTTTTGCGCACAGAAATATAATTTGCACAGCTGTTGAAATATCTTGTGGATTTATTATAAAAATGTATGCAGGAATATTATATACAGTGAGGTTTCACAAAATCTAAAACACGGATACACAAATTTCCTGTGTCTGGATATAAAACAGGTTCATCCTTTTGTTGTCCTAAGTACAATTAACACAGTGACATCTGCTGGGAAACAGTTGATCCTACATTTATGAAAGGATTACTGTAAAACAGACACCTTGTGTATCAGTGATTAAAAATGAAATTAATTTATATATATATAAATCAATTTCATTTTTTGATATATATATATATTTGTTTTGTTTATATTGGTGTTTCCAAGTAATATTATTTTAATAATATATATTAATGATCAAATAAAAAATGAAAAAAAGACTTGAGTCAGTTTATTCAATTTATTCAACACACCACAACAAATTAAAAGGTCATGAATTACAACATTGTCTTGTGTTTCTACAATATCTGACTATACAATAAAGTTGGTTTATTCTTTGTTACACTAAGGCCATTTCTTCTAAAGGACTTTTTTTTTTTTAAGTCCACCAAAAGCTTGGTGAATATTACCTGTGGAGGACTTGATGTTATCCAACCCTAAACCCTAAACCCTTAAAGAGTTCGAGGTGGTATTTTCCCAAACAAATGTTTCTTTGAATTTTTTTCTGGCCTAAAGATAATAATATAACATTTTGGGAAAAAAATGCATACCAGCAAACCAAAACTGGATGCCAAAATGGCAAATATCTCCACAGCTACAGTGAACTTCCCAGGAGAGCTGACATATGCTGGGATAAAGGTGATCCAGACTGCACAGAATATCAGCATGCTGAAGGTGATCAGCTTGGCTTCATTAAAGCTGTCTGGCAGCTTTCTAGCAAGAAAAGCAAGTATAAAACACAATAGAGCAAGGAATCCGATATAACCCAACACAGCCCAGAATCCAACGGCTGAACCCAGCGCACACTCTAAGATTATCTTTTCTTTATAGTACTTCATGTTCCTCTTTGGGAATGGAGGGTTGATTGTCAGCCAAAGAATACAAATCACAACTTGAATGAGAGTGAAACCCAGAACACTGAGCCTCTGCTGTGTCGGCCCAAACCATTTCATCACATTACTTCCTGGAAGTGTGGCCTTGAAGGCAATTAACACTATAATTGTTTTCCCCAGTACACAAGAGATACAGATGACAAAGGTGATGCTGAAGGCTGTGTGTCGCAGCATGCAGGACCACTCAGAGGGCCGGCCGATGAAGGTCAGAGAACACAGGAAACACAGTTTTAATGAGAATAGCAGCAGGAAGCTCAGCTCAGAGTTGTTGGCTTTTACAATGGGAGTCTCTTTATGAGTCAAAAAAATGATTGATGTCAGAAGGGATAAAAATACACCAAGACAGCTAAACACAGTTAAAAGGGCTCCCATGATTTCTTTGTAGGAAAGATATTCAGTTGGTTTTGGAAGACACCTGTCTTTCTTTTCATTTGGCCAAAAATCAGGTGGACAAATCAAACAGTCTGGAGAATCTGTAAAATATATGAAATTAAACAAATATTAAACAATTACACCAAAATTACATTTTTTTTTAATCATTGAATAACTATTTTTATTTATCTTTACACAATGCATGCATTAATTAAATATTGAAATCCTTACTCACTTGTCTGATTACTTATTGTTCCCTCTGGGCACTCAAAGCAGTCAAAGCAGCACACAGGTTTAAACTTGTTGGTGGCCTTGCGAGTCCCTGGTGGACACGGTTCTCTACAGACAGACCTCGGCACCTGATTAGGCAAAACACAGCATGTTAAAACTCAATAATGCAAAAAACGTATTGTATTCCATCAAAATTGCAATATTTTTCAAATGCTGATGAAGTAAAAACGACCAAAACTACACAGGGTCATCTAACCTGTATCCACATGTGCGGGGTCAGTTTCTGTACATATACATTATGTGCATAGACAGGGTGGAAATGTTCTTCTCCACTCAGAAAACATAGGTTATACATTTAACTTTCCATCCACTTTACCTTATTACTGTTTGCTCCCCAAACTATTTTGGAGCTGTCTTTTAGTTTTAATTTTTCCCCGTCTGGAAAAGACGTATCATATTGACCGATATTTACAATCTCAACAGAGCCATTTTCTTTCATCCGCCAGTTAACTAGGTCATACTGGGCGACTGAGTCTCCATTTTCATCAAAGAAAACCTTGGCCCCGTTTTGTGTTGTGAAGTTCACATACTTGATGTGTTCCAACACCTACAGAGGGACATTTTAGCATTAAACATTAAAATTGCAAACAAAAGAGAAACAATCAAGAGTAGTATTTAGTATTGAAAGGGCACCCTAAATGAATACCTAACATTTTATTTTTTGCATCAACCATAAAGTATAGAATCAATTAATGCTAATATATACCTAAAAAATATAAAATAACTTACTAGCTTAGGGTGAACTTCGCTCTTGTTCACACAGGGCTTTCCCGTGGTGGGATTTAAGCCGTTTTCACACTGCAATAGTGCATGAATGGCATATGCCACCAAGTATACGGCTTTGTACACATTATTCTCAGCCCTGAAGTGTGTCACGTCTGTGTAGTCACTGGAGACTGTGCTGAGATCCTCTGTGCCAGTGCAGGCAGTGGAGGTATTTGATGGAGAAAAGCTGCAGTCAAAGAACTTTTCCCAATAAGCCTTAACTATAGAACTCTGAGGTTCATGGGAAGGCTTCAGGCTGAGTAAGAATTCACCGAGGCCTGGTATAGATGCCTCAGGGAGGGCAAAGCCCATTGCCCCCTGCAAAATGCTTTTTCTCTTCACAGAAGCCAGGTCTGGTTGTGTGATCCACGCCTCACCGCCAAGCCACTGCTTCCCAGTTATGTTATAGTCCTCGATTTTTGATAGGAATGATTTGGTGTAAGACAAGGACATAAACAACAGGACCACCTTTGACGAGGATTCCCTTAGTGCCTCTACAATAACCTTGAACGTGTCTTCAGATGTCTTAGAATAAGGTAATGAGTTCTCAACACATATGCCTCTTTTCATTGCCTCCTTTGTGAATTCAGCTGTACCCTTCTTTGAATACAACGATCCGGCAGCGTAAATAACCCCCACCCAGCGCCAGTCAAAGAACTCCATAAGCTGCACCAGACCAATGATTTGGTAGCGGTCACTTGGCACAGTTCGGAAAAATGTTGGGTACAGTCTTTTGTCACTCAAACAAGCACAGGTTGAAAGATGGCTAATCTTCAAAGACAAAAAAAAGTTACAATAAATGTACATATCGTTCACTATAAATAAGCCAATATGACGATGAAAATTGCAATGTTTGCATTTTTTTCTTCTCACCTGTGGAATGGATAGCGGGCTAAGGATGTTGTTAATGTTTTTACTCACTCCTGAGGATGAATGGCCTAAGAGGGCCTGGATCTGAGCACTGCAGCCCTTTGAATCCTCCCCGTTTACAGCTTCTATAGCTGCTCGTATCAGGTTTTCACTCCCACAGCCATTGTACAGCCTGTAGCCCAGACTCACTCCAGGAAGGAGCTTAGGATCTCTGTTGATCTCCTTCACAGTGAAAATGACTGTCCGGGCAAACTTCAATTCCCTGTCATTCCACCTGCCAACACAGTGTTACATGTTGGCACAGTATTAGTAAACCAGTTATACAGCTGATCACTTCGCAACACAGATTGACACACATTGCATACAGTTATGACACATTTTAACCACTTACTTTTGGCAGTAATAAGTTGGAAATGCCTGGTAGCCATTATCTACTAGTTTGCGTGTACTGGTCATAGAGAAAACTCCTCCTATAACAATATCACCTTCTTCTGAAAATTCCTTGAACCCTGTCTGCCCGATCACTCTGCATGTTTGGTTTTCTGACCTTGACCCTGCCAGCAGAGTAAGTAAGACAATAGTGACCCAACCCATCACGAGCCACCCTCCCCTCCACTAAAGCAACTCTGACCTGGGAGTTGACCTTTATAGCTTCTCCTACCTTATGACAAACACCAGCAGCCAATTGGAGAACACTATCAATTCTCGAAAGACATGTCAGTACATGTTTAATTAAGTAATAATGCTGATTGACATTTCAAAGGCAGAAGGTGGTGATGTATGTGGGGGTTTTTTTCTTAGAATACAAACAAATACATTGATGATGAAGTATTGAATATATTGTGTGGACATGATGCGCTGTGCAGTCATTTCTAGAGTTACTAAAAGTAAAAAAAAAGGTCTGGCTGGCTCAGGATCACAACAATATAATTTAAGTTCCCTGTATGTATGTTATCTTCAGCAGTGTTCAGAGCAAGCTGGAAAAATTCAGAATATGATATAGCCAGTATGAAGTTATGTATAAGATGTAAAGCTCCACACAATTATTAATTTAATTACCTCAGTGTTTCTCAGACCTTATTCTACACTCCAGTATCATGTTATCTATGAATAACTTCCAAAGAAAAGGGTAACTGAGTTCAAATTTGACATTTTGTTTAACTTAAAAATTGCTCATGTATCATGTACAATGGACCAGGCTGCAGCTATATTCAGATTTTAAAGAGATTCAAGTAAATACAACTGTATATGAATGTATATGTATCTGTATGCTTTATAAAACACACACACACACACATGCCCGCAGGCGCGCGCACGCACGCACACACACACACACACACACACAAATGGAATGGCAGCATGTTACCAAACTTGTCTGTCTTCCTGCATCTCTTGCTGTGATTGTATTACATAAATATTTTTTTTAACTCACAAGATCTTTTGGTTGAAATAAAAATAGTTTTTGAGACCCAATTTAAAATGATATCATATGATATCTGATATGATATATGCAGATATATTATATACAAATATATAATAAATATATAATATTTGAAAAGTTGAAATCATCCAAATATCTACTTATTGTTTGAGGACATACATGATGAAATAGAATTATTAATATTTTAATAAGTGAAAATGTAATCAAACAACTAATAACAATGTTCATATTAAGTAAGTGTTATTAATAACTGAAAAAAGTACAAATAATATGAATAAACTAATGTGTCCTTATAAATTCCAAGGTCTCACTAAGCCACGGGGGAACTTCTGTCCTTATTTTTAAGCCTTTGCACAACATGTATAATCTCAGAACACTAAGGGGAACTCCTCTCACTGTTTGCCTCACCTGTATTTAAATGTATTTGAAGTCATCAGCGAGCTATAATGATTTATATCAATATATTTGTGCGTATATGCAACTGAATGGTTGCATATACGCACATTCATAATGGTCTATTTAAATTATATATTGATAGGGGACTTAAAATTAAAATAATTTGAATGCATTCACCCACATTATGCATAATGTAAAGTTTTACATCACTACGTCATGATAACAGACTACTATGAATAAACACAGCAGACATCTCCATTTAAAAATCAGTCTTTAATATAACCCTCTTGAATTGCCCTGTACAATGTCAGAAATTGTGTGAAATGTGCAGCAGAGCTTACAAAAATCGGACGCTCACTATATTCAACTGTCATGGGTCTGAATGACTGTGGAGGGCCTGCTATATTTTCCGAAATTAAAAAACAACAACATTTTATTATAAATCAAATATTCACCAAAGGGCACCATCACTTAATGGAACTGGTACATTTCATTTGTACGTAAGGTTTTTATTTTAGCTTTTAGTCTACATTAAAGGGTACAGGTCTGATTCAAAATGTTAATTCAAATTCAAATGTATATATGTCTGTGTGTGTGTGTGTGTGTGGGGGGGGGGGGGGGGGGGGGGTGTTAAATGAACCTGTTTATCTTATCTTATCTTAATAACCAGTACATATCTTGTTGGTACCCTTGAGTTCGGTAGACAGGTTACATGTAAGAGGACACTCTGAATATTCCATTTAGTCAGGATGGACTGTATCAATCTGGAAAGGGAGACGAACACAGAGCACAACGTAGCTAGTAGCTCTATCTGCCCTAATACAGCCCGAGATCTTACAGCTGATACCACACTACCCTCAAGTACGTCTTCAAACCAGGGTTTTACATTCTTATTTGAAAAAGGAGGGCTGAAAGTCAACCAAATAATCAGCACAGTAACAGGCAGAGTCCTAAATTGTTGCTGCGTGGGACGAAACAATTTCATGACAGTTTGTGCCGCCCTGTGGGCAGTTAACACAAATATAGCTCTCCTCAGAGCACAAGACAGGCAGACAACAAAAGAGACCCCCACAGCTACTCTGGACCACTGGGAGGGCTGAGGAACGGTAACTGATGGTGAGAAAGAGCGTAAGGTCATGGTAAAGAACATCACCGTTGTGGAGTTACTGCCATGAGCAGGACTGAGTCTGTTGGGTGATATTTTTATTCTTGTCATGTAGATTCCAAGCAATAACACTGCTGCCAGAAAATATCTTGCAGCCCATCTGTTTGTGTCCAAAGGCCTCACACTCTCCACCTTGCTTGTGTAAACAATACATTGAATGCCACCTGAGGGAGAAAAAACCCATGTTAGGTTATTAACTATTTAAGGACATTAAAGCTGGCTCCTTCTTGCAATGGATGGTTTTGTTTTATTATTTTACCTGCTTGTGTCAGAAATACTTCTCTTGGATGGTGTGGTGTACAGAACTGTGATGTCATCTGTTGAAGGATATGGAAGTTAGTTAATGCACATATGGGTGCATCTCAATACATTAGAATATCATCCAACCAAGTATTAAGTGCATATAGATGGACATACTTTTCAGAGGCCAACATTTCAATATTAAACATACTTTTTAAAATTGGTCTTTTGTAATATTAACATTTTTTTTGAGACACTAAATTTTAGGTTTTCATTAAATGTAAGCCATAATCAGTATAATTACAACAAATTAAATAAATTAAGACATTCAATGTTTCATTCGGTGTGTAATGGATCTACATAATGTGTTATTGACACTTTTTGAATTGAATTACTGACATGAATAAACTTTCTATGATATTCTAATTTATTGACATGCACCTGTTTATCACATATTCATGCATATACGGTTATACAATATGACAATATATAGTATACTGTGAGATAATGTAAAATTGTCAATTGCACACAATTTTTACTGTTGTAACTGCTTCATGCTATTGATTTATAGAAAACACAGTTGTATTACTGCATATAAATTAACAGAATAAGATTAATAAAAAAAAAATCTATATCCGTCTGTATTTTTTGATGGTTTCTTATTTGAATTTCTAATAAGTTGGTGTATCACAATTTAAGCTGCTATATGAGGATTTCATTTTCAAAATACATACACATATAATAAATGATTCAGAAAAAATAAAACAAAGTTTAGGATATCTTATCAGAACAACGTAACAACACTGATATTTGCCAGATTGCACCAAACAAAAAAAATAACATAATGGTTCAGGAAAAAATTATTATACATATTATCTACTTTCTATTTTTGCACGTGAACTCAAACTGGGATAGAAGATTTTGTCCAGTATGCAAACCTCAAAATACGTATTTTCTATAATAATAATAATACCTTGCGATGTCTTAAAAATCCTCTCATAACAGCACATTTCTAACTACACTCATCTCTTAGAATAAAATTATATTACCTAGCTTAATCACAACTAATAAATAGCCAGCTTAGTTTACTGTATAAGGATGCTGTCGAACACACCACTCTACAGAGACTGAGGCAGCCATAGAGGCAATGCACATAAATACTATAGGTGCAAATGCAAACCTGCACATAGCAGAACCTGGTGTGCATTTTCTTTGACTCTTCTGAGGACATCAGGCTTGCTTGGTTCTCAGACAAGATGGAGATAAGAATTTCTGAAAATACAAGTCCAAGTTCTGTGTGCAAAAAGCCTGGCAGGACCTTGGCACCAAGATTGAAAGCCTGACAGATACAGATAAAATCCAATCCAAGACAGATACTTGTGTAATTCAAATATGTGCTGTGGTTATCAGTCTGTATCTGTATAAAGAAAAATCACAGACAAACACATATATGGTCATTAAAAATGTATCTCCTTAACATAAGAAAGGCAATAATTGTTGACTGTGTTGTTCCAAATTCAGATTTAGTTTTACATGCATGTAAGTCTAGTGCTCACCTCTATTGTAAGCAGCAGCCAGTGGGTCTTAGATGTGAAATACAGCCATAACTGCTGAGCTTTACACCTGCAGACATGCCTGTTGTTCTTTACAGTTTCCTTTACTTTTTGCAACAAGTTCATACAGCCGTTAAAGAACATGCAGTTCAAAGTCACCCCAGGAAAGACAATACAGTCTTTTTTGATCCTGCCCTTTGTAAAAATCCTCTCTGGAGCAACACTCACTTCGGGAGATCTAATCAGGAGAGAAAAAACAACAAACAACAAGAAATATCAGTTCATGATCACATTATGGAGCAAAGTTTTACATATTCATAACCCTTAATTACAGCCATACATTGCATTAATCACCCAACTCACCATTTGTAGCCAGACATAAGTTAAAGTAGCATTTAGAGAAAGAAAAAAACGTTTCAAATCTAACAGTGTGAGCACTGTGAGACTACCTATTTTCTATATAATTACATCAACATGACTTCAAATTGTAATTGACTCATAAAAGCTCCTCTAGAGATTGCCTAATTGTGTTTTAAGGGGTCTCTAAATATGGTGTTTAGGCCCCTGTAATTCAGGCTGGTTCCCCACTGAGAAAATCATTAAATTACAAGCTAATTGCTGATGAATCTGTGGGAAACCATGATGGGGTATCCAGATCCTTGGCAAAGTAAAAAAAAAAAAAGCAAGTTAATGAGAAAGACATAAGTGGAGTAAATGGAGCACACATAACACTGCAATTTAGAAACAATTTACTCACCTGTCACATGTCAGTTTTGCTTTGTCGTGAATAACAGTGTTTTTATATGATATGCCCTTTGTCTCTTCATAGTGCCCATACTGACTGAGCTCAGTACACTGGTCGAGTCTGAGCCATGTGCCAGATGACACCATCCAAGTGAACAGTGTCAAGAAGACAAATGCGACTGTTTTCATCTCAGAGCCTCGCCTTTGGCACCGTCACGATTCTTGCAAGGATGTGTTATATAGCTTCCTGTCTGCGGCTCAGGCGTAGGAGGCAACTTCTCACATGCAAATACCTTTTTTCCTTTTGCGTAAGACCTGAAGGATGTCAAGCATGCAAAATCAATGTGACAAGAATACACATGGGCCCTGTTTCCAAATAACAATTAATCAGGTATAGAGGGCCTACTGAGACTGATTGGGCTATTGCGAATAGATGTCCATGACTGTTAAGTACATATGAACATTGAATACATTTCAAATAATCAATCTGTTTAACTGTCATGTGCCATGGAGTATATGTGAAAATCAATGGTGGAAAGTAACTAAGTACATTTACCCAAGTACTGTACTTAAGTATGATTTTGAGGTATGTGCACTTTACTTGAGTATTTCCATTTTATATAACTTTCTAGTTATGCTTCATTACATTCTGAGGCAAATGTACTTTTTACTCCACTACATTTAGCTGAAAGCTTTAGTTACTTTACAGTTTTAATAGTTAATAGTTTAAACATCATAATAGTAGACCTATATTGCATAGTTAAAATGAGCCCTAGTTTTACAAAATCAAAATGCCGCTTACATAAATGCATCAATACAAATAATCTAATAATATATTAAGAATATATATCAATCTGAGTTTGGCCATACTGCATAACCAGTGCTTTTACTTTTGATGCTTTTAGTACATTTTTATGCTGATACGTTTGTACTTTTACTTCAATAAGTTTTGAATGCAGGACTTTTACCTGTAGTGGAGTAATTTCACAGTGTGGTATTAGTACTTAATTATCAAGCAACGTAAAAGTCACAATCTATTAGACTTTTTTGACTACCGCACCCTTAAACAAGTGATAAAATTGACTCCTGCAGCCTGGTCTATATCATGTTTTGTCTTAATCATAAGCTTCAATAATTGATATATATTTTTATATCACCTAATCCCGCTTCATTAATGCACCAAAAAACATAATGTGCTAATAAGGCTGGCAGAAAAAAATAGCTAGGTGACGAGGTACAGACCACATGGCCTGTTTGGAGTCATTCTCAACACTTTTATTTTATTAAAGAGAAATTATTAACTAAAACATTGATATTCCATTTTGGAATTGATTTTGCTGACATAATACTGTACTTTCTTTAAATAATTTGAATGGACTAATAATGAGGGAAACTGTTGAGAATGTCTAAACATGCAATAACATACATGCTATACATGTGCACTTGTGTGAAATAGAAATTAGAAATATACATTAGTGAGTGGAGATACTATTAAGTTTATTAGTGAATGCTTATTGATTACATTCAATATTAGATACAACATTAGGAATAGTATTTGAGGACGAGCAGTTACTTGACGTTATAGGGAAAAAAAATCAGATTTTAGAACTTTAATAGACATAGAGTACAAAAGAAAAAGAAAAAGAAAATAAATCACAACAATGTAAAGTTAACATTGAATATCTTTGGTTTTGCCCATTAAATGCTTCTTGGTATTTTGTTCTGGCCTCAGCAAGATAATGTAACATTTGGGGATGAAAATACAGGAAAGCAGTCCAAAACTGGAGGCCAGAATAGCAAATATCTCCACAGCTACAGTGAACTTCCCAGGAGAGCTGACATACGCTGGGATAAATGCAAGCCATACTGCACAGAATATCAGCATGCTGAAGGTGATGAGTTTAGCTTCATTGAAATTATCCGGCAGATTTCTTGCCAAAAAAGCAAGTAGAAAACTTAACACAGCGAGGAGTCCTATGTATCCTAACACAGCCCAGAACCCGACAGGTGATCCCAGAGCACACTCAAAAATAATCTTCTCCTTATAGTGGTTTGTATTTTTAAAAGGAAAAGGGGGGTTTATTGTCAGCCAAAGTATGCAAATTACAACCTGTATAAGAGTGAAACCCAGAACACTGAGCCTCTGCTGTGTAGGCCCAAACCATTTCATCACATTACTTCCTGGAAGTGTGGCCCTGAAGGCCATTAACACCACTAAAGTTTTCCCCAAAACACAAGAGATACAGAGGACAAAGGTGATGCCGAACGCTGTGTGGCGCAGCATGCAGGACCACTCAGAGGGCCGGCCGATGAAGGTCAGAGAACACAGGAAACACAGAGTCAAGGAGAAGAGCAGCAGGAAGCTCAGCTCAGAGTTGTTGGCCCTGACAACCGGAGTTTCCCGAAAGTGAAGGAACACCAATGCTATCATAGCTGTCAAAATCACCCCCATCAGACAAAAAAATGTTAAAACTATCCCCATTATCTCCTCATAAGACAAAAATTCAATTTCCTTCAAGATGCATGCGTCTCTTCTGGTGTTCGACCAATAATCAATGTGACATTTGAAGCACTCCACAGAGTCTGTTTTTGAAAGAGACAAAAACATTAATTAGATCATATACTAATTATGGAAGGGTATATGTACAGGTGCATCCCAATAATGTCAGTAATTCAATTCAAAAAGTGTCAATAACACATTGTGTAGATCCATTACACACAGAATGAAATATTTAATGTCTAAAATTATTGAATTTGTTCTAATTATACTGATTATGGCTTACATTTAATGAAGACCTAAAATTTTGTGTCTCAAAAAAATGTTAATATTACAAAAGACCAATTTTAAAAAGTATGTTTAATATTGAAATGTTGGCCTCTGAAAAGCATGCCCATATTTATGCACTCAATACTTGGTTGGGGCTTTTTGACCTGAACTACTTGAAATGGCCTTTTCCATGATATTCTAATTTATTGAAATGCACATGTTTATTTCACATTAAAAATCAAGTTGTTCTAAATCAAACCTGTAATGTTGCTTATTTCTCCTTCTGCACAGGGCATACAGTCATAACAGCAGACAGGTTTCCCTTTCTGCAGGACTCTGCGTGTTCCTGGGGGGCACCTCTCACTGCACACTGACACAGGCACCTGGTGCATGAATATGTGGAGGAGTTATGTGATCTACAGTGTGTTCACTGCTTTATTTTACTGGTGTTCACATGTCTTTTGAATTTGATATACAAACATTAAATGAGGTTAAAACATAGTTTTGCTGCGCTTACTTTTTGCAGCTCTGTATTCTGGTGAATTATGGGATATTATGCAATATAGCATTGTGACTAACAACACAGAAATGTGACCATAAAGCAATATGAATATGTACCGTATGACTTCCTCCTCCCCACACTATCTTCAAGCCATTCATTATAAATTGAAGGTCACGAGGCAGAGTGGCATCAAAAACCCCTACTGTGGAGACATGCATGGTCCCTGAGGTCACATGTTGTAAATTTATGAGTTCATATCTTGCTGGTGGATCTCCATTCCGGTCAAAAGTCACTCTTTCCCCCTGACTTGTCAAAAAGTTGATATTCTGTAAGTAATGCAGCACCTGTAGAGAAGAGGAGGGACCTAATTAAAGCCAAGCAGACCTTTTTCTTTGTAACTGAAATTTTACATTGCATCAGGGATATTTTGGGGATATAAATAAATTATTTCAAAAGATCAATAATACGTTTGTATTCTTCCTCACCTGCCATGGCTGAATTAGTTTAGTATCAGCACAACTCCCGTTATAGAAGGGGCCCCTACCCTCTTCACATGTGACCAGGCTGTGGAGAGCATGAGCCACTGCGTAAACTGACTTGTATACGTTATTCGTGAACCGTAGCTCAGAAACATCTGTAAAATATGATTGCATATTCTGCAAGCTCTCAGAGCCGCTGCATGGCTTTCTTTGGGTGTTTGCAGAGTCATTCAGAGCACAGTCAAACACGTCTTCCCAGAAATCTCGGACAAACTGACTGTCAGGAAACTGTGAGGGGCTGAGCTGCCTCAGGTGCTCCTCCAGCCCCGGGATCTTAGCTTTGCTGACAGTGAAGCCCAGTGAGCCCACCAGGATGCTGTGTCCCTCGCTGTCAGTCAGAGAGTGATCTGTGATCCAGGCGTCACTGCCGACCCACTGCAGCCCTGTAACGTTCTGTTTGTACAGCTCTGTGGCCAGCACCTTAACTTCTCTATGGGACATGAAGGCCACAATGACTTTAGAGGTGGAACGCTTCACAGTTTCAACTACTTTTCTTAACTCACGAAGAGGACCTGTTTGCTCAAATGCCTGGTAATACTCTACGCACACCCCCTCTTCTTGTGCAGCTTGTATAAATGCAGCAATCCCGTTGATACCGTAGTCGTTTTTGTTACTTAGTGCGCCCACCCAGGTCCAGCCAAAGTGCTTGACTAGCTTTGCCAGGGCCCTGCTCTGGTGGAGGTCACTGGGAATAGTTCTAAAAAAGGATGGGAACTCCTCTCTGTTGCTGAGGCATGCACATGTTGCAAAGTGGCTGAGCTGAGCACAACAAATTTGGACAGAAAAAGAAGAAAATCTGTTTAGTGCACAAAAAAATCTCATGAAGGATCTATATTATTTGACAAGTTAATGAAAAAGCTCTGTGAAATCTAGACTTGGATCAAACTGACATCAAACACTAATGAGCATAATATTATAAGAGCACTTTCATTAATATTTATGTACACAGTGAATACAGTAAAATATTTACCACTGGTATCTGGAACCGTCCTATAATCCGAGCAAATGCCACTGTGGGTGCAGAGCCAGAGTGGCCTAGTACAGCCTGTGCAGTGTCAGCCTTTGTACAGTTCCTCTCATCTATGATCTCCCTCTGCCCATTAGCTAAATCTATAGCAGACTTTATGATGTTTGTCATTCCACAGGAATTGTATATCTTGAAGCCCAGTGTGTGGTTAGGAAGAATTGCAGGATTTTGATTTATTTCCTCAATTGCAAGGATCATGGTCTGGGCAAATTTGAATTCTCTTATATTGGTACTAGAAAAAAAATACAGTTTTATAAATCATTTGATTGGCATTAAGCACATAATAGAACAAAATCAGAAACGCATACTCACTTCAGGCATGTTGGAGGATCGGGTCGGGTTTGAAAGGTGGGCACGTTACCTCTGTACCCAGTCCTGAAGGTAAAAATGCCACCTAAGACGAAGTCTCCAGCCTTCATCAGTTCAGGTGGTTGTGCCCTTCCCTGTAGGTGGCACACAGGTGTCCCTCTCCTGATCAGAAGAGCCAAGAGGACCAGCTTCAGTAGTGGCATTGCTTCGCTTTGAAGTCTGGCCTCTTTAACTCTGCAGCCTGTGTCACTCTTTACCCTGCCTTTTCAACCTAATGTCCATACTCATATCCACGAAGCTGCTGCTGTATGATGTAAGCAAATGAGGTAGGTGTCCCTAGGGACACAAGAAAAAGTTGTGTTTTGCACCAATCAAAGAGGCACCAGTTGGTATTTGTAGCTATTTGATCTGTATCAAATAGAAGCAGTTACAGTTTTTTTCCAACATTGTGAAAGGGCATTTTTGACATATTTATATTTTTTTCATGTAATTATGGAAATATATCAATTAAAAAAGAAATCATGACCTAAATGTACTGCTTGCATTTTGATCTCCCTATCAGCAACCCATCATGATTTGTGCTAGTTCTCATTTTTGTTTAAATCTGATCAATTTAGTAATTTTCCCCGTGAGGAGTTGATTTTGTATTAACCGTATTTAGTAAAAATGTTGGAAAGAAGAAGACAAAAGGTGGAAATGAAATGGTTTAGGCCTGAGCACGTTCCCCCAATGACATTGTTTATTCTGTTTTACTGAATTACTCATTTTCACTACATACCACAAACATTACAATTTAGCAAAAATCTTATTATTAACCCCCCCACACAGCTCCCCGGGCAAAGAAATGTGCTGCCCACTTCTCCCAAGCATGGTGTGTTCACTGGTGTGTCAATAAGGATGGGTTAAATGCAGAGGTCGAATTTACCCATTGTGGGATTAATAATAAAGTATTTTTTTAGCCAAACCGTGCTGCATGCTCCTTGTTAGAAATACAGGCAGCTGGTCAACCATGTAGGTGAAGGGCTTAAATAATCTAAAATCAACTAATCACAAAAATACATGAAGTAATTGCGAGGTGGGGGAATGGCCCTTTCACTTATTAGCTATTATGTCAGCACTTAAAGCATTTAAGCTATGTTATTGTTAATGAAGAGGGAAACATCTAATATTAATTGATAACTAACTGATAAAAAGAACATATTGGTGTCTTAATGTCCCTTATGTGGTGCAATGCAGGCCTGCATACTGAACCTGCACATAAAAAATACACAGGGCATACTGTATACTGTAATGCATTTGTTGGGGCAATAAAACTTCATATTGCTAAATCATACTATTGCATAATGTTTGAAGCTAAGTGCTTATGGACAGCTGCTGGATAGTGACACATGTTGATGGACATTTGACAGATAATTTAAGGCTTCCATGGCTCTATAACTAAAGAGTAAGTAGCCAAAAGTATGATTAATAGTGATGTATAAATGTGCTATAGTGCCACATGGTATAAAATAAAACATTTATTTTAATTGTATGGCAAACACTGGGCCAGTACAGCAGATCTGATCTTAGAGCTAAAATAACTAAATAAACAAGGAATGAGAAAAATATCAAAACAAACCCTTAATTGATTTCAAATGTAACAAGTCATGTTGTGACAAGGATGCTAATTAAACTAGACTGTGTTTTTTTCTGCTTGAAGCAATATGCCACCTGCTGTTCCTGTTGTTGTGTGAAAGGATGAAGCAATCTGCAATGTTTACTCTCTAGTGTGTTTTGGGGCCCTGCAGCAGCTCTCCCACTGGAGTTAAGCCACTGGGTAATTAAGTTAATGCTTACAACAGATGGGAACTTATTTATCTTTCACTGTTTTTCTTCTGTGTTGTTTTCATGTTTGTACATGTGCAACCTTTATTTCCGCTGTATTGCATCATTGTATATTTGAACTTGAGAGAACCAGCGTCAAGGGAAATGCCACTTTAATTGACTATGCCTTCACCCACCATTGCATCATTTGAACTTTCTTTGATTTACTTTAGATGTTTGTTCAGGAAACTTTATAAAACTTTAGACACCTTTCACTTGTCCTGATATTTTGATAAGTAATTGCATCCAAAATTGAAAAAGACCTACGTTCTGCAGTATTGAACCAGAAAAACTGAAAATATAAAAGTAGAAATATAATAATTGCACTATGGCTACCTAACCACTATCTGCAATATTTTGACAATTTTAGTTATTATGTCCTCAATATGAATGGTAGGAATGATTAAAGGGACTAATGACTCTTTCAATGTAGATACATTACATTTAATCTTATTACAAAGGGGAGAATTAGAAATGATTACAGAGAGAATAAAAACAATTCCCTGTTGTCGGTGCAGCTTGCAAAAGTAAACTATGGTTGTGATTAAAGTGTCTAGCATGTAGCTCACACATTGTGTGTTTAAGGCCTTTCACACCAAGTTCAATTTGTCCAGAAGAGACTGATAAATAGCAATAACCTCTTGGTGTGTTTATTATGTTTACATGCCACTGCCATGATGGTGTCTTTTTTCATATCTATAAGATATTAATTAAATGTTAATCCATAATTGTGAATGAACTCTGGCCAAAGAGATGCATGTGACCTCAATGCTGCCCTTTTAAAGAGTCTTCTCCTCCTTTAATATATATATATATAATTATATATATTGTTATTATTCATATTCTTCAAATAATGTCAGGAGATGCAATTACCTCTGATTAGTACTTATGAATAGAAAACAAATAGCAGCAAACGTGAATAGAATTCAAGATATTTTATTATGATCCAAAAATGAAGTACAGATTACACCTGGGTTGGAAAAGAGGAAAACTAAAATGTCAGTGGTTAAAAGCGTATGTCATTATTATTTGATGTCTTTCCCATAATGTGTCTCTTTGTGTTCTGTTCAGGCCTGAACAAAATTATGAAACATTTTGGCAGAAAAATACAGAAGAGAAGCCCATAACTGGAAGCCAGAATAGCAAATATCTCCACAGCTACAGTGAACTTCCCAGGAGAGCTGACATATGCAGGGATAAATGTGATCCAGACTGCACAGAATATCAGCATGCTGAAGGTGATGAATTTAGCTTCATTGAAATTATCTGGTAACTTTCTAGCCAAAAAAGCGAGTAAAAAACATAAGAGAGCAAGGAGTCCTATGTATCCTAACACAGCCCAGAACCCGACAGCTGAGCCAAGATGACACTCTAAGATGATTCTGTCCTTATAGAGCAACAAATTCTTAAAAGGAAAAGGAGGGTTTATTGTCAGCCAAAGTATGCAAATGATAACTTGTATGAGAGTGAAACCCAGAACACTGAGCCTCTGCTGTGTAGGCCCAAACCATTTCATCACATTACTTCCTGGAAGTGTGGCCCTGAAGGCCATCAACACCACTAAAGTTTTCCCCAGAACACAAGAGATACAGAGGACAAAGGTGATGCCGAACGCTGTGTGTCGCAGCATGCAGGACCACTCAGAGGGCCGGCCGATGAAGGTCAGAGAACACAGGAAACACAGAGTCAAGGAGAAGAGCAGCAGGAAGCTCAGCTCAGAGTTGTTGGCTCGTACTAGAGGTGTTTCTTTGTGGCAGTAGAACACTAGTGCCGTCATCACAGTTAGAAAAACACCCAGCAGAGAAAAAAGGACCAACAATGATCCCAGGATTTCAACATAAGACAAAAATTCTATTGCTTTGGGGATGCAGGCATCTCTCCGCTTGTTTGACCAGGACTCTGGTGGGCATTTCATACAGTGTATTGAATCTGGAAAAACAAAAAAGTGGAAATTATGTGAAATTATGGTTTCAGATCAACACTTACAGCAAGTAATTTTTGATTTTCCTTATTTTCCCCCTTTATGTCATTATGCGTAACATATTTTACTGCCTTTTTAACAGAAAATGAATACAGTTTCCTTGTGTATTTACCTGTTAAATTACTGATCTCGCCAGCTGGACACAGTATGCAATTATAACAGCAGACAGGCTTTCCTTTCTGGAGGACCTTACGAGATCCTGGGGGACAGCTCTCACTGCAGACTGACACAGGAACCTCCTACACACGTCAGCACAATTTGTATGCAATCCGTATATTATTTAATACACATGAGAAATATAAAACCACACAACCATGTTAATGTTTTAGAAATATTTTCAGTAAATTAGGAAATCCAAACCTCTTTGTCTGCTTTACCTTGGTTAATCCATTTCCCCAGACAACTGGGATGTCATTCATGACAAACTGATGACTCTCTGAAAGAGAAGCATCATAAATGCCAATTGTTGCTCCTTTCATAGCTCCTTGGTTTTCCATTTGTAAATTAACAAGTTCATATCTTGCCGGTGAGTCTCCATTACTGTCAAAGTAAACTCTTTCCCCTTCCTCAGTGGTGAAATTCACAGTGTTGAGATATTGCAGGACCTAGTAAATAAATGATAGAGAGATAAGATGAGATGACAGGCTTATGATGTTATCACTGTCAGATTTGTCTCATGTTTCATTACCTGCCATGGTTGAATGTGTTTGGTATCAGCACATCTCCCATTTGAAAAGGGCCCTTTACCCTCCTCGCATTTCATGAGGTTGTCGAGAGCATGAGCAACTGCATAAACTGACTTGTATACATTATTAGTGAATCTCAGCTCAGACACATCAGTGAACATTGATTCAACATTCTGCAAGCTCTCAGAGCCGCTGCATGGCTTTCTTTGGGTGTTTGCAGAGTCATTCAGAGCACAGTCAAACACGTCTTCCCAGAAATCTCTGACAAACTGACTGTCAGGAAACTGTGATGGGCTGAGCTGCCTCAGGTGCTCCTCCAGCCCCGGGATCTTAGCTTTGCTGACAGTGAAGCCCAGTGAGCCCACCAGGATGCTGTGTCCCTCGCTGTCAGTCAGAGAGTGATCTGTGATCCAGGCGTCACTGCCGACCCACTGCAGCCCTGTAACGTTCTGTTTGTACAGCTCTGTGGCAAGCAACTTAATTTCTCTGTGAGACATAAAAGCTATGACTACTTTTGAAGTGGCATGCTTAATGATCTCTACTATTCTCTGCAGCCTGTCAGGTGGATCTGATGATGAAAATGCTTCAGAATATTCAATGCATACTCCATATTCTTGTGCAGCTTGGATAAATGCAGATATGCCATTGAAGCCATATTGGTTATTCACAGCTACAGCTCCGATCCAGGTCCAACCAAAGTACTTAACCAGCTTTGCCAAGGCTCTGCTCTGGTAGTAGTCGCTGGGAATAGTTCTGAAAAAAGTGGGATACTCTTTTCTGTTGCTCAGACAGGCACAGGTGGCAAAATGGCTGATCTGCAGTGAGAGAAACAAACATTTTACTCACAGTGACAGAGCAAATATTTAATATTCTTGCATAAATATAACATTTTGTAGAAAATCATAATAAACTGTAGATATTTGCACATTAAACACAAAGTTAAACAACACTTCACACCAACTGCAATGACTTGTCTTCTTTCACTTACCACAGGTATATAAAACCTTCCAACAGCTTGTGCAAATGCAATAGTTGGTCTTGATCCTGAATGACCCAAAACAGCTTGCACTGTGTCACTTTTAGTACAGTTGTCGTCACTGACTTCTTCTTTTAGTCCGCTGGCCAGTGCCAGTGCAGCTCTCAGGATGTCCATAGTTCCACAGTTATCATATATCTTGTAGCCAAGTTTAATATTAGGGAGCAAATCAGGATTTCTGTTGATCTCATTTACAGCAAATATCATTGCTTGAGCAAATTTGAATTCTCTAAAATTGAAGCTGGGGTAATGAAAGAGAGAATTAAATATTTACTTGTGATGTTAAAGTCTCGAATAAAATACAAACTACACATAAATGTTTAAAATCAGGCACACCAACACATACTTCTTGCATTTTCGTTCTTCTGGAATTGTCTGAAATGTGTTAATTACATAGTCCTGCCCTGTGCGAAATGAAAAAATGCCTCCGATAACAAGGTCGCCATTTTGGGCTAGTTCAGGTGGTTGTGCTGAGCCTTGCAGTCTGCACACAGAGTCTCCCTTCCCAGTGAGAAGAATCAAGAGGAGCAGCCTCAACAATGGCATAGCTCTGCTCTGCTCTTCAGACCAGGCCAACCAGCTCTACAGCTCATGGCAGGGCTTTATACACCATCAACAACAAGGGGGAAGTTGTCATGGTTGAACCAAAGCCTCAGGAGACCAGAGGAAACCAAACAAGTTAAGCCAAAGATCATTTGGTTTGTGGAAATGTGGACTTTATTCTTTGATTAGAAATAGGCTTTTAACTTGTACTTCATATTGGTTTATATTAAATGCTGTCATCTTGATATACCATACAGTGATATACAGTGAAAATATATTGCAGTGCTAAAACGAAAAACTTTCGGAAATAAAGATACATGTCTTGACAGACTGGTTAAAATATTTGAAAAAGCACTTACAAGCCTTTATGATTATATTGATTGAGGTTTTCAAAATTATTTTAGTCCCCCCTTCCCCATCATGTTCTTTTTTGTATTCTTCTCTGGTTTCAGTAAGATAATATAACATTTAGGAATAAAAATACAAATGAGCAGTCCAAAACTGGAGGCCAGAATAGCAAATATCTCTACAGCAACACTGAACTTCCCAGGAGAGCTGACATACGCTGGGATAAATGTGATCCATACTGCACAGAATATCAGCATGCTGAAGGTGATGAATTTGGCTTCATTGAAATTATCCGGCAGTTTCCGGGCCAGAAAAGCAAGAATGAAACATAACATGGCCAGAAGTCCTATGTACCCAAGTACAGCCCAGAAGCCTACAGTTGAGCCCAGAGCGCACTCTAAGATGATTTTATCTTTAAAATCCTTGAAATTCTTATATGGAAAAGGAGGAGAGATTGTTAACCACAGGATACATATGATGACTTGTATAAGAGTGAAACCCAGAACACTGAATTTCTGCTGTGTAGGCCCAAACCATTTCATCACATTACTTCCTGGAAGTGTGGCCCTGAAGGCCATCAACACCACTATAGTTTTCCCCAGAACACAAGAGATACAGAGGACAAAGGTGATGCCGAACGCTGTGTGTCGCAGCATGCAGGACCACTCAGAGGGCCGGCCGATGAAGGTCAGAGAACACAGGAAACACAGAGTCAAGGAGAAGAGCAGCAGGAAGCTCAGCTCAGAGTTGTTGGCCCTGACAATAGGAGTTTTCCTGTATCTGAAGAAAATGAAGGCTACAACAGCAGTGATGCATGTTCCAAATAAAGACGCTGCAGTGAGCAGAGCTCCCATAATCTCTTCATATGACAGAAACTCTGCCTCTTTCTGTACACAGGCATTTCTTCTTTCATTTGACCAGAACTCAGGGTGGCATCTCACACATGTGATAGAATCTGGAAAATAATATGAAGTGAATATAAAATAATATGTAGTATGAATAATTTGATATGCAGGTGTTTTGTCCCTATCTTACATCTTTTCTATGCATACAAAAATGATGCTATGATGACCAGAAAATAAATGGATAGCCTTATACATGGTATCAACATGAAACATTTGTTTGTTAATACTACAAGATAGAGTATAAATCAGTATAATAATGATTATGTTTTATTAATTTAGTTTTATTTTGTCAGTTTTTTAAATTAATTAAAAATGTACCTTTTTTTCCCCAGTACCATAGAAACTATGCTCCGATACGACTAGGAGGAGTTGAGAACATACTGTAGGCTGCTTTGTATTTTGTGTGAGCTGACCCTTTTATGATCATTTTATTACTGAACTTTGTATGAATTAATTAATACTACACCTGTAATGTTGCTTATTTCTCCCTCTGCACATCTTAAACAGTCATAGCAGCAGACAGGCTTTCCTTTCTGGAGAACCTTGCGAGTTCCTGGTCGACATTCCTCACTGCACACTGACAAAGGCACCTGCATGGACAAAAAATACCATCAGAGAAATGTATGACAAGATGTCGACTTTACAAAACTCGATTATAAATTAGGTGGATTAAAACTAACACTATTGTGGTAAAATAGCTAACAATGTAAACATATATTACAATTAAAATTAACTGTAAATAATAGTTACTGTACAGTGACATCATAGTAGCTTACTTGTTCTGAGTTCTGTGCCCAAATTAAAGATATATTTTGCAGAATGAGTTGTTTGTCTGCAGGTAAAGATGCATCATGAAAACCAACTGTGACAAAGTCCACAATGCTATTTTCTCTTGGCTGCCAGTTTATAATTTCATATTTTGCTGCTGGGTCTCCATTCTCATTAAAGTAAACCTCATCTCCTTCCTTTGTTTGGAAGTGTGCCTTTTTAGTGTGCTGCAAAATCTAAGAAGAAATGCATCAATGTAGATCATTGTCTGACAAATATTTTGTACATGTACTGACTCAACAGCATTACAGACTGCATTAAAACATTTTCCTTGGTAGTGTAACATAATGTCAAAACTATTAAAATCTTTGTTGTTCAACTCACCATAAATGGATTCAGCTGCACTGTGTTATTACATGTTTTGTTACAGCTGAGGACACTATGAAGTGCGTGGGCCACAGCATAAACTCCTTTATAGACATTATAAAAGATAGGCATGAGCGACATATCAGTGAAGCTGTTTTGCACTCCTGTTACATCTTCATGTCCAGTACATTCTCTCTGATTCCCAGCTGATGACTTTGACTGCTTGAACTTACAGCTAAATAAAGTCTCCCAAAACTCTATAAACATCTCATTACTAGATGTATTGAGTGGCTTCACATCCAACATAAACTCTCTCAAACCACTAACATGTGCTTTGGGGATGGCCAGGCCTATGGCACCATCCAGAATGTGATGTTTATCCATGGCTGCAATGAGAGAATCAGAGATCCAACTCTCACTGCCTACCCACTGGAACCCAGTCAAGTTGTAGCGAGAAAACTCATGTATGAGCACATCCATATCCATGTGGGAGAGAAAAGCAACAATCACCTTAGCAGTGGAAGCCTTGATAATGTCAATGATCTTTTGTATTTTTTCTGGTGGATCTGTTCTAAAGAAAGGTACAGAGTACTCCAGACAGATGCCCAGCTGCTGGGCCACTTCTATGAATGTGGCCATGCCATTATTGCCATAATCATCATTTGTTCTAATGGCTCCAACCCAAGTCCAACCAAAGTGCTTGACCAACTGGGCAAGGGCTCTGCTCTGGTAGTAGTCACTGGGTATTGTTCTGAGGAAGGATGGGTACTTAGTTTTATCACTGAGACAAGCACAAGTAGCAAAGTGGCTGATCTGAAACAAAAAAAATACCACAAGCTTAAGATAAAAAAATTAAAAATCCTTTTACATATTACACTGGAATTGTTTTCACACACATTCTGCTATGACATCTGGAAGAATCACAGAACAATAGTCACAAATATAGTTTGTAATCGCAAATACAGCTCCTATTTTATTAGTCTTACCCACCAGTGGTATATGAAAGGGTCCGATGACAGTAGCTATAGCCATGCTGGGAGAAGATGAAGTCTCTCCCATGATGGCCTGCACTTGAGCAGGTCTGGTACATGGTGCCTCTGATGGTGCAGATGCCTCTTCATTACCATTAGCCAAGGCCAGTGTAACCCTCACACCTCTGGCAATTGAGCCACAAACATCATATATCTTATAGCCCAGAGAGATACCGGGAAGTAGTTCTGAACTGTTATTAATCTCCTCTATGGCAAAAAGCATAGCCTGGGTGTACTGGAAACCTCTGAAATTCAAACTTGATGCAGACAGGTATGAATAGTTGGAATTTGTCCATGAAACAGAAACAACTGTGATGTAAATTAAAACATAGGCTATTAATACAGACATTATAAAATATTCCTTCATTTAATACTCAGTATGACAAATGTTTGTCTCTCTCATCATCCATCTTAGACTATTGGATTTCTAATGTTAATTTACCTGGTGCATTGCAATGGCAGTGGTTTGTGCAGGTAGGTATCTTGTCTGTCTTTCCAGCTGCTGTGGAGAGAGAAAATTCCCCCCAACATAATGTCTCCATCCTTAGATATCTGGGGGTTCTCAGGATCCCCTCTCCTCCTGCACACCAGCTCCTCAGCCTGAGAGAAAGATGCCACCAGCAACAGTTGTAACAGCGCCCAACCATTCTCTGGCCACCTCTGTGTCGACGTCATACTGTCTAAGAGAGCTAAACCACTGGATGGCATCACTCATACCTTAATGTAGATAAAAAAAGTTGTGCTAGTATTTATACATTCTGAATAAGCATAAAAACAATAATAGAACAGTGATGTTTAGTCTCTGTGGAGCTACAGGGTGGGGCGACAGGAGGGAGGTGCTCAAGTTGAAAAATAATTGTGGGTTTAATTTAAATGTCCTGCCCGTAAAATTTTATCAGATTACAATATTCAGCTATACAAAAGTTTATACAAAATAAGTATTTCTGATTAACATTATTCTGCCGCATGTTTTGCTTAATATCTCCTACCACATTTTTAATTGTAGGAATTAATTTCCAAAACATTCCACATAACACAAAATATTTTCTATATTCAAATATATGGGGAATGTGACAAAAATGGACAGTTTTATTAACTGTGCATTTGAACACATTTTTAACACTATACACACAAAATTCACAAACTGTTGTCCTCAAGGTATCCTTCCGCTCATCACAGAAAAAGGAAAGTGGTGGGGAGCACGTTTTTTAACTGAGAAGCAAAAGTTTTTAATTAATTATGAATAAACAGTAAAGCCAAACATGACTTACCTTTTTTCATTACTCATTACATCTCACCAATAGCTCTCCATCATTTTTTTCTGTTACTGACTGGTACATTACTCTCAAGGTATCTGATTTGTACATTGTTCTCAAGCTGTTTTGGGGATCTCTGTCTCCACATACTAGTTGTGTTTTATCAGTTCTCCTCAACCATGACTCAGCATCTTTAGACTGCTAACTCAATTTCCATAATTATTTCTCTGTTTCTGATTGGTATATTATTCTTAAGCTTTTTGGGGGGACCTCTGTCTCCACATACTACTGTTGTGTTTTCTCACCAGTTCTCTGCAACTATGACTCAGCACTTTTAGACAGACTGTTATTTCCATATATTTTTTTCTTTGTTTCTGACTGGATCATATACATGGTACAAGCTGTTTTTGGGACCTCTATTTCTACATACTACTGTTGAGTTATATGAGTTCTTCTCAACATTGACATAGCATTTTAGACAACTGCCTACATTTACATCAGATTCTCTCCATTGGTGCATTGCTCTAAAGATGTTTTTGGACCCCCATTTCCGCATACTAATTTTGTGTTTTATCACCAGTTCTCCACAACCATGACTCAACACTTTTAGACAACTGCAAACATTTATATCAGTTTGCTGTTTTTGGGACCTCCATCTGTAGATACTACAATTGTGTTTTATCACTAGTTCTCCTTAATCATGATTCAGCTCTTTTCTTACAACTTCAACTTTATCTTACCCTTTCAAAACCATCATTGCAGTGCAGCGAAAGGTCTTCAATGAACTTAGAAATATTCCACATTTTGAATACATTAATGGTAATATCTAACTTTTCAATGACATTCATATTAATTCCATCCAATTCCAAATTTCCAACCACCGCAACTATAAATTCTTGTTTGTAACTTTTCAACTTCTTCTGACACATTTAAGCCATCATTGCAGTGTAGCATCAGTTCTTTAATGAACCTAAAAATCCAGCTTTCCCTCTGCAATTTCTTCAGAAATTCCAGTATCTTCACAATATCCTTAAGATTGAGGGGGAAAACCGACAGACGATTTATCAATTTATCTAATGCACTTTAATGGGCAGACAGGGGAAGATTCACCCTGATTACCACCATATTATTCGTAGCTTTAAGAGAGACATTCGAAACTAACAAGTGAAACTTGAAAATTTCCTCTGGGGAAATTCTCAAAGGGCCATGGGGGCTACTGCCGGTGTGTGTACACTATGATGAGATTATTCAGAGATTTCAAACAATTAATACTAGTAATGTTATGATACTATATTATATACAAGGAGCACACCTACAACAAGCATTCCTTTTCAAGTATTTATTTATACAGCAACCTATGCCCTTCAACCTCAAAATGTGTGTGTGTGTGTGTGTGTGATTGAAATCACATAACATTACCTGTGTGTGTGTGTGTGTGTGTGTGTGTGTGTGTGTGTGTGTGTGCGTGTGTTGGAAGCATGTGTATCTTGAGGAGTGTGCGTGCTTACGCGCATGTGTGTGTGTGTGTGTGTATCTGCAACTATAATCACATCAAAGATCAAAGGCAATCAGATCAAAGCAATCAACAGAATAAACTGACACCTGCCAATGTTCCGTAATAGAGGTGGACAGAGTGGAATATCTGGCCTCGAACAGAAAGCATTTTTGGCAAAACCATAATACCTATCATTGATCCGACTTCACTTTGAGTTCTTCCTGAACGTCTACATTTGTTTTTTTTTTTAAGAAAAATAAAAAAATAGCTTTGTTAGAGCGATCTAAAAAAACTGTTAAATCTCAGACAGCTCAGAAATCTTCCTGCGTTTTTAATATGGGAATCAATGAGGCTGTTGGTGCATGTTGGTGGCACATTTGTGTATCCTACGCCCAAACTATAACTCTGACAGCTTTACCAGAGGATTGTGAGGGAGAAGTCAAATTTTCCTACGTTTCTATGTATAAATTATTTCTGTAGAGTTGAATTTGCAGCCTGGAGCGAAATGATCATGGTCATTGAACAGGGATTGATAAAAAACTATATAACCTATCGAAACGTGGATTAATACACCGATATACAAGACTTGTGTCTACTGTTTAAAGTTTAAATGGAGTCTCTAGGTGAAATTATGCTTGAGAAGTAGACGTTTAAATATCTCCAATTATTGTTTTTTTTCGCTAATTTTTTGTTGGCCGTCCCATTCATTTCAATGCCTACAGCTATTGCTGAATGGGACCAGTGCTCGGTGTGATTGCCCCGAGGCCCTAATTATTTTGACAGAGATACAGAGATTAGCACAGAGACAAATGCATATTTTTAGAAATATAACAGGGTGATTTTAATTCACATCGCATCAACAGTACAACTTTGGGGACAATTAAATGGACCAAATCAGATACATATGAGATCCCAAAATGGAAATGGAGGGTAAAGGCCAGAGGAGGTACAAAATCCAAAAGTTGAGATGATTCAGCTTCATTCATAATATATTATTATTATTGCAACCATATTATTCAAAGTTTTCGCAATTATTTTGGTCCCCCCTTTCCCATTATATTCTTTTTTGTATTCTTTTCTGGTTTCAGTAAGATAATATAACATTTTGGAATAAAAATACAAATGAGCAGTCCAAAACTGGAGGCCAGAATAGCAAATATCTCCACAGCAACACTGAACTTCCCAGGAGAGCTGACATACGCTGGGATAAATGTGAGCCATACTGCACAGAATATCAGCATGCTGAAAGTGATGAATTTGGCCTCATTGAAATTATCCGGCAGTTTCCGGGCCAGAAAAGCAAGAATGAAACATAACATGGCCAGAAGTCCTATGTACCCAAGTACAGCCCAGAAGCCTACAGCTGAGCCCAGAGCGCACTCTAAGATGATTTTATCTTTGAAATCCTTAAAATTCTTATATGGAAAAGGAGGAGAGATTGTTAACCACAGGATACATATGATAACTTGTATAAGAGTGAAACCCAGAACACTGAATTTCTGCTGTGTAGGCCCAAACCATTTCATCACATTACTTCCTGGAAGTGTTGCCCTGAAGGCCATTAACACCACTATAGTTTTCCCCAGAACACAAGAGATACAGAGGACAAAGGTGATGCCGAACGCTGTGTGTCGCAGCATGCAGGACCACTCAGAGGGCCGGCCGATGAAGGTCAGAGAACACAGGAAACACAGAGTCAAGGAGAAGAGCAGCAGGAAGCTCAGCTCAGAGTTGTTGGCCCTGACAATAGGAGTTTTCCTGTATCTGAAGAAAATGAAGGCTACAACAGCAGTGATGCATGTTCCAAATAAAGACGCTGCAGTGAGCAGAGCTCCCATAATCTCTTCATATGACAGAAACTCTGCCTCTTTCTGTACACAGGAATCTCTTCTCTCATTTGACCAGAACTCAGGGTGGCATCTCACACAGGTGATAGAATCTGGAAAATATTATGAAAGCAGGTTTTGTTCATAATAATTGCCTGGTTTTGTTTCAAGCTTAAACCTTTTGATGCACACAAGTCAGACAGTACATAATTACCAGTGGATAACTCTGTATGACTGTTCAAATACATACATACATATATATATATATAATATATATATATATATATATATAGTCTAGGCCTTGAGTGACCCTTTCTTTACTTTTATGTTTTGGAATATTACCACCATGCTACCACACCTGTAATGTTGCTTATTTCTCCTTCTGCACATCTTAAGCAGTCATAGCAGCAGACAGGCTTTCCTTTCTGGAGAACCTTGCGAGTTCCTGGAGAACATTCTTCACTGCACACTGACAAAGGCACCTGCATGGACAAGGATGTTATCATATTTGATGCATGAAAACAAAACCGTTTGTGATGATACAATACATTGTACAACTGTAACAATTAACAATTGCAGTGATCACATGATGACTTACTTGTTCTGAGTTCTGTGCCCAAATTAAAGATATATTTTGCAGAATAAGTTGTTTGTCTGCAGGTAAAGATGCATCATGAAAACCAACTGTGACAAAGTCCACAATGCCATTTTCTGTTGGCTGCCAGTTTATAATTTCATATTTTGCTGCTGGGTCTCCATTCTCATTAAAGTAAACCTCATCTCCTTCCTTTGTTTGGAAGTGTGCCTTTTTAGTGTGCTGCAAAATCTAAGAAGATATGTATCAATGTAGATAATTACATAACAAATATTTTTGGAGGCATACGCTCATTAACAAAATAAAGAGACATGTTTTCTTATTGATGTGACTAAATGTATGAACTATAATTTAAGTTTTTGTTTTCAAACACACCGTAAATGGATCCAGCTGCATCTTCTTGTTGCATGTTTTGTTACAGCTGAGGACACTATGAAGTCCATGGGCCACAGCATAAACTCCTTTATACACATTATAAATGATAGGCATGAGCGACATATCAGTGAAGCTGTTTTGCACTCCTGTTATATCTTCATGTCCAGTACATTCTCTCTGATTCCCAGCTGATGACTTTGAGTGCTTGAACTTACAGCTAAATAAAGTCTCCCAAAACTCTGTAAACAATTCATTACTCGATGTGTTGAGTGGCTTCACATCCAACATGAACTCTCTCAAACCACTAACATGTGCTTTGGGGATGGCCAGGCCTATGGCACCATCCAGAATGTGATGTTTATCCATGGCTGCAATGTGAGAATCAGAGATCCAGCTCTCGCTTCCTACCCACTGGAACCCAGTCAAGTTGTGGCGAGACAACTCATGTATTAGCACTTCCATATCCATGTGGTTGAGAAAAGCGACAATCACCTTGGAGGAGGAAGCCTTGATAATGTCAATAATCTTTTGTATTTTTTCCGGTGGATCTGTTCTAAAGAAAGGTACAGAGTACTCCAGACAGATGCCAAGCTGCTCGGCCACTTCTGTAAATATGGCCATGCCATTATTGCCATAATCATCATTTGTTCTAATCGCTCCAACCCAAGTCCAACCAAAGTGCTTGACCAACTGGGCAAGGGCTCTGCTCTGGTAGTAGTCACTGGGTATTGTTCTGAGGAAGGATGGGTACTTAGTTTTATCACTGAGACAAGCACAAGTAGCAAAGTGGCTGATCTGCAATTAATAAAAGAAATGATAATCCTGATAAAGATACAAATTATGAAAACTTGTATATAGTGCAGCACAATTCATTCATTTCGCAAAAAACATTTGGAAGAATTACAGAATAATTATTGATTTTGGTATTTTTATATCCATCAATCTTACCCACCAGTGGGATATTAAAGGGTCCGATGACAGTAGCTATAGCCATCCAAGGAGAAGATGAGGTCTCCCCCACAATAGCCTGCACCTGGGCAGGTCTGGCACATGATGCCTCAGAGATTGCAGATACAACTTTAACTCCATTAGCCAAGGTCATTGAAACCCTCACACTTCTGGCAATAGAGTCACAGGTATCATAGATCTTATAGCCCAGAGAGATGCCAGGCAATAGGTCTGTACTGTTATTAATCTCTTCTATGGCAAAGAGCATAGCCTGGGTGTACTGGAAACCTCTGAAATTCAAACTTAATGCACAAACATAAGTATTTGAAATAAAAAAACAATTTTCCTTAAAAGTAACAGTTACATAATAAATTAAATCAATTGATGCAACATTGCACTTTACAGTAAATATTTGATTTTAAAACTCACTATATTCCAACCCACTTCCCTGTTAAATATTTCTAATCCAATTAGATTTCTCTAAATTACAATTTACCTGATACAATGCAGTGGCAGTGGTTTATGTGTGTAGGTATCCTTTCTATTATCCCAGCTGCTGTGGAAAGAGAAAATTCCCCCCAACATAATGTCTCCATCCTTAGATAGCTGAGGTTTCTCAGGATTCCCCCTCAGCCTGCAGACCAGCTCCTCAGCCTGAGAGAAAGAGGCTACGAGCAACAGTTGTAAGAGTGCACAACCATTCCCTGGCCACCTCTGTGTGGACGTCATAGTGTCTAAGAGAGCTAAACCACTGGTTGGCATCACTCATACCTTAGTGGTGGTATAGAATGTCGGACAGTGTTCGTACTGCCTTATATACTGTGGGGCTCACATATATTTTGATAGTCCTGTTTGGCCACCTGTATTTATGGAAGTTTTGGTGGATGAACTCATGCTTGTGGGTGGGGGAACGTAATACTCATAGAATCCAGTAGAGGGTCTCTGCTCAGGCTTATAGAACTAGGCTAAACTTCATTTTTGTCTCAACCAACTTTAAGCCGCTGATTGCTGCTTTGTCTCTCTGACATTTGTTGCTGGGGAGGTAGCCTACGATGGGTTTTTGGATTTGCTTTGATTAATATAATCTGTTGCGCCTGAAAGTGATAAAAGTCAATAAAAACAGTAAAGTTGTGTAGTATGACACCAAAATAGAGCAACAGAGTCAGGCTGGGGTGGTAAAAAAAGTCCAAACAATAGTGCAAAATACACAAAAATCACTGAAAATATATAGGCTGAACAATATACAACATATCCCAAGTCTAAGACCATTTTGTTAAATACTTCTTTAAAATCAGTCTTTGAAACATCAATATGAATTTCAGAATATCTTAGCATTAGGTATACCCCCCTTTTTGACAAAGCTTTGTGAATAGAGGGTGCCGATTTGTAAACAATTCTTTGGTCAGCATAAGCATGAATAGAGTTGTTACTAGCAATGAGCCCAGACCAAGAAGAGGAGTGGACCTAGTACCTAGCCTTGATGCACCCCTTTGGAACTTTATGGAAACTGGTTGATGACCACCCACAACTACTGCTTGAGTTCTGCCAGTGAGGTAACTGTGAGACCAGTTACATGCATCTGTCTCAAACCCAACTGACCTACATCTGTATAATTTGAATTGAGAACCATGGACGAGTTCTATTTTTTGTTCTGTTTTGCTTATAAGGGAGCATGCTTATTTACTAGGAGTGAATGACATTTGAAATTCAGAGTCAGGTTTAGCACAGGAATACATCATGATGAAAAAACTGAATCAAAAAAGATTAAAAGTTCCTTGTTACAATAATATGTGGTTCAGTTATTTTTTTTATTTCATTGTTTTGTCCAGTCTAGGGCCAACACACCACTGTCTATAATAGTTTGTTTTTTAGGATTATATGTATCAGAGTCAACAATTATTTTGACTGTACTGTCAAGCCAAGTTAGTGAAAACATGAGATAAATTTAATTTAGTGTTTTTTTTGTTTGTTTGTTTTTTAATCTCATCAGAGGTAGTAGTTAACCAGTCAAGGTAAAGGTCACATATGAGAAAAAAAACGTCATTGTTCTTATGAACAGACATTTGTCAATTTATCTCAGGCACGTTGATTAGCAGCAGAGGGGGTGATAAGCCCTGATTACCACTATATTATTAGTAGGTTTTAGAGAGATTTTCAACACTAGCAATTTAAATTATTTACAGACATAGAGAGCTTAACACAGAGACAACAGAACATATCTAAGAAATATAGCAGGGAGATTTTAATAAGAGACATCAACAGTACAATTTTAAGGACATCGAAAGGAACCAAATCAGATACATATAATATGACATCCCATGCATGAAATGGAGGGCGAAGGCCTGAGGAGGCACAAAATCCTGACAAACTGAGAGGCTTGGGCTTTGTTTATATCATATAATTAATATTGAATTATAATGGCACTGCGATGATTTTGCAACCATATTATTTAAAGTTTTCACAAAGATTTTGGTCCCCCCTTCCCCATCATGTTCTTTTTTGTGTTCTTTTCTGGTTTCAGTAAGATAATGTAACATTTTGGGATAAAAATGCAAATGAGCAGTCCAAAACTGGAGGCCAGAATAGCAAATATCTCCACAGCAACACTGAACTTCCCAGGAGAGCTGACATACGCTGGGATAAAAGTGATCCATACTGCACAGAATATCAGCATGCTGAAGGTGATGAATTTGGCTTCATTGAAATTATCCGGTAGTTTCCGGGCCAGAAAAGCAAGAATGAAACATAACATGGCCAAAAGTCCTATGTACCCAAGTACAGCCCAGAAGCCTACAGCTGAGCCCAGAGCGCACTCTAAGATGATTTTATCTTTGAAATCCTTAAAATTCTTATATGGAAAAGGAGGAGAGATTGTTAACCACAGGATACATATGATAACTTGTATAAGAGTGAAACCCAGAACACTGAATTTCTGCTGTGTAGGCCCAAACCATTTCATTGCATTACTACCCGGAAGTGTGGACCTGAAGGCCATCAACACCACTATAGTTTTCCCCAGAACACAAGAGATACAGAGGACAAAGGTGATGCCGAACGCTGTGTGTCGCAGCATGCAGGACCACTCAGAGGGCCGGCCGATGAAGGTCAGAGAACACAGGAAACACAGAGTCAAGGAGAAGAGCAGCAGGAAGCTCAGCTCAGAGTTGTTGGCCCTGACAATAGGAGTTTTCCTGTATCTGAAGAAAATGAAGGCTACAACAGCAGTGATGCATGTTCCAAATAAAGACGCTGCAGTGAGCAGAGCTCCCATAATCTCTTCATATGACAGAAACTCTGCCTCTTTCTGTACACAGGAATCTCTTCTCTCATTTGACCAGAACTCAGGGTGGCATCTCACACAGGTGATAGAATCTGAAAAAAATTCAAGTTGACATAATTTGTATTCACACAAGGCAAACACCACATACTGACCAAAATATAAATGGATATGTGTATGACTGTGCCATGCCATTGTAAATAAGATTTCATAGCTAACGGGGAATTAACCACTGTTCTTCGTTTGTTTTGTTTACATCTTAATAAAAGCATTATATTGAAATATTGATTATTTGATTATTTCAAATACAAATTTTCAATGCTGCTGAACTATTTGCAGGCGTAGATACCAGGAGGAGGTGAGAACAATTTTGGCCTTCTTAAGATTAGAGTGATTTGACCCTCAATATTTACTTTTAACTTTTTTGGAATTGACTTTTACTGAAAGAATATTTTAGAATATTAATATTACTACACCTGTCATGTTACTTATTTCTCCCTCTGCACATCTTAAACAGTCATAGCAGCAGACAGGCTTTCCTTTCTGGAGAACCTTGCGAGTTCCTGGTGGACATTCCTCACTGCACACTGACAAAGGCACCTGCATGGACAAAACAACAATGAGACACATGTATGGACATTCAGGATGTTATATATTTATTGAAACAAAACATTTTCTGATGATACATTACTGTGTACAATTGTAACAACTTGAAGAGATAATTAACAGTTATTACAGAGTAAATTACCTGTTGTGAGTTCTGTGCCCAAATTAAAGACTTGTTTTGCAGATTAAGTTGTTTGTCTGCAGGTAAAGATGCATCATGAAGACCAACTGTGACAAAGTCCACAATGTCATTTTCTCTTGGCTGCCAGTTTATAATTTCATACTTTGCTGGTGGGTCTCCATTCTCATTAAAGTAAACCTCATCTCCTTCCTTTGTTTGAAAGTAAGCCTTTTTTGTGTGCTGCAAAATCTGACAAGAAATAAATCAATGTAGATCAATATATGACAAACATGTTGGTGCCTATTGGCAACAGCATAATAAACTGTTTAAAACATGTTCCTTGTTAATTTGACTTGTATGAACAATAATTCAAGTATTTGTTGTTCAACTCACCTTAAATGGATCAAGCTGCATTGTGTTATTACATGTTTTGTTACAGCTGAGAACACTATGAAGTCCATGGGCCACAGCATAAACTCCTTTATACACATTATAAAAGATAGGCATGAGCGACATATCAGTGAAGCTGTTTTGCACTCCTGTTACATCTTCATGTCCAGTACATTCTCTCTGAATCCCAGCTGATGACTTTGACTGCTTGAACTTACAACTAAATAATGTCTCCCAAAACTCTGCAAACAATTCATTACTCGATGTATTGAGCGGTTTTACATCCAACATGAACTCTCTCAAACCACTAACATGTGCTTTGGGGATGGCCAGGCCTATGGCACCATCCAGAATGTGATGTTTATCCATGGCTGCAATTTGGGAATCAGAGATCCAGCCCTCACTGCCGACCCACTGGAACCCAGTCAAGTTGTGATGTGAAAACTTGTGAATTAGGACTTCCATATCCATGTGGTTGAGGAAAGCGACAATCACCTTGGAGGTTGAAGCCTTGATAATGTCAATAATCCTTTGTATTTTTTCTGGTGGATCTGTTCTAAAGAAAGGTACAGAGTACTCCAGACAGATGCCCAGCTGTTGGGCCACTTCTGTGAATGTGGCCATGCCATTATTGCCATAATCATCATTTGTTCTAATGGCTCCAACCCAAGTCCAACCAAAGTGCTTGACCAACTGGGCAAGGGCTCTGCTCTGGTAGTAGTCACTGGGTATTGTTCTGAGGAAGGATGGGTACTTAGTTTTATCACTGAGACAAGCACAAGTAGCAAAGTGGCTGATCTGGAATCAATAAAAGAAATGATACTATATGAAACATTGTACACAGTGCAGTACAAGTCAGTCTTTTTGCAAAGACCAGCTGGAAGAATTACAGAAAAATTATTATTTACTTAAGTCATCTTACCCACCGATGGGATATTAAAGGGTCCAATGACAGTAGCCATAGCCATCCAAGGGGATGAAGAGGTCTCCCCCACAATCGCCTGCACTTGGGCAGGTCTGGTACATGGTGCCTCAGAGAATGTAGATACAACTTCATTGCCATTAGCCAAAGCCAGTGTAACCCTCACACCTCTGGCAATGGAACCACAAACATCATAGATCTTATAGCCCAAAGAGATGCCGGGGAGTAGATCTGAACTGTTATTAATCTCCTCTATGGCAAAGAGCATAGCCTGGAGATACTGGAAACCTCTGAAATTCAAACTTGATGCACACAAATATAATAAAGACAGTTGCATAGGAAATGATAGCATTTGATGGAAGTATTTCTCATCTTAACACTCAGTTTGATAACTTTTTTTGTATCTGTAAACACTTCCTGTTCAATAGTTTGAATCCAATCTAATTTATCTAATGTATAATTTACCTGATGCATTGCAGTGGCAGTGGTTTGTGTGTGTAGGTGTCTTTTCTGTAATCCCAGCTGCTGTGGAAAGAGAAAATTCCTCCCAACATAATGTCTCCATCCTTTGATAACTGGGGGTTCTCAGGATTCCCTCTCAGCCTGCACACCAGCTCCTCAGCCTGAGAGAAAGATGCCACGAGCAACAAATGTAAGAGTGCCCAACTATTCCCTGGCCACCTTAGTGTGGACGTCATAGTGTCTGAGCGCTAAATCACTGTTGGCATCATCACACATTAATGTAGATCAAAAGCTTGCACTTGTATTTATTCAGTTTAAAGCAGCATTAAAAATAATAAGAAAACAGTGACATTTGATCTCAGAGGACCTACAAGGTGGGGCCAAAGGAGGATGGTGCTCCATCAAAAAAAATCTTAGGCCTTAGTGGATATTATATATCCTAACTGTATATGTCATCAGATAAGAATATTTTGTTGCGCTGTACAAAAGGTTTCCCTTTTAATCTTAACATTCAGCAGGTGCAATTTACATTTGAATTTATAATCAAAATTTTATTTTATTTCTTAAAATATTTTGGATGAAGGCAATGTAAAGAAGTGAAATTTAGACTGAATGGCCTCACTTAAGTGCTATATAACATTACAGCGGAAAAAAAAAAAATAGTCCAAAAACGTATTAACATTGATTTTTCTTCTTTGTGTCACTAGGGGGCGGTGAATTCAGCTTTAGTATTATTACCTTATCAAGTTGATATGGCTAGTCTGTGTTACACATCAAGCAGATGGCACAAATTTAGGCCTCGCATTCTTTTTGAATTTTGTTTGTGACTACCTAATGAACCATAGTCCAATATTTAGGGAGAGTTGAGTCAGGTGAGACAATTTTTATGTTGCTTTCTCTTTTAATGAATAAATATGGAATACACATGCCGTCCATTTAATGTTGTAAATGTATGAGTGATATACCAGCCTTTTCTATGAAAAGAATTCCACATTCCTTCAACCATCACTAAACAGTGTGGGAGACCCCACTCCAACCTAATATTTCAAAAATCAACAGACACACATAATCTCAATTCAATTCAATTCAATTCAAACAACTTTATTTATCCCAAATAGGGCAATTCAGTTTGCAGTCTCTAGTCAGACAGCGCACGAGACAAAGCAAAAACAAAACAAACAAACAAAACAAAAGCAGGACAGCACATAAACCAAACAATTCCCTCTGTCAGTGGCAACAAATCAGTGTGAGGGTAGCAGCAATATCCAGTCCACAATGGACCACAGTGCAAACAATCTCAGGACAAAATGAGGGGAAGAGTAATAAATTAATAAATACATTTCCACCTTATGGCTGGAATAAATAAATAAATGACTAATTACTGCTATCGGTAGCATTTAGCAGCTTGATAGCTGAGGGAATAAAAGAACTGGCGTATCTATTTGTTCTCCTTGGAGGGGCAAGATACCGCTGTCCGGAAGGCATTAAGCGAAACTCCTGGCTAAGAATATGGTCAGGATTGCCCATGACCTGTCTGGCTTTCTGGACTACATGTTTTTGCCAGAGGGAGTTCAGGTCTGACAGTCGAACTCCAATGATCTTAGAGCAGACATTAACAATGCTGCTGAGACTATCTCCTTTACTGACCATGACCACTGTCCATGGAACCAACTAATAAAAGAAAAGGTCAAAATATTTTCAATAAATGAATGATAAAAGTTACACAAAATATTCTTAGAAACATTAAAAGAATTCAGTTTATGCAACAGATATATCCTCTGTTGACCCCTTTTAGCAATCGACTCTGTGTTTACATCAAACTTAAATTTGGAGTCAAACATGGTTCCCAAGTACTTATATGTCTCAACAATTTCAACATCATCTCCATGGATGGTGCTGGCTACTGGCTTAGGGTGACTCCTCCTGAAATCAATTACTATCTCTTTAGTTTTAGTTACATTTAAATCCAGAAAGTGATCGTCACACCAGTTGACAAAAGAAGACAGTGCACAGTCGTGGTCTGATTGGGCCCCCTGAAGAAGTGATACTAGCATAGTGTCGTCCGAGAAGTAGCTGTCCTCTTGCACAGACCTACAGCTGTCTGTGTACATAATAAATAACAAAGGAGAAAGGACACAGCCCTGTGGAGAACCTGTATTTGAGGTGATGACGGAGGACATGCTGTCATTCACAAATACTCTCTGAATTCTGTCAGTTAAAAAGTTTAAGAGCAACAAAAGAATCTGATCTGGTAGATTAAAATAATATAAAAGCTGCTCAATTAAAATATGAGGCTGCATCTTATTAAAAGCTGAGGAAAAGTCAGCAAATAAAAGCCTTGCATGTGCACTGGGTTTTTCAAGGTGCTTGTACAACCTGTCTAAGATAAAAATCTTAGCATCATCTACACTTTTCCCAGATTGATAAGCAAATTGGAGAGGATCAAGTTTGCCATTAATCAAAGAAGCAGTTTCTTCTTTCAGTATTTTTTCAAAGACCTTCATCACAAGGGACGTTAAAGCAACTGGCCTAAATTCATTGAGCTCCTTTGGATTATTATTTTTTGGGACAGGGATTATGGTAGATGTTTTCCATATATAGTTGGTATCTGGCCACTCTCAACACACATTAAGAAAAGTGATGTAAACACTTTGCTGAGCTGGTCTGCACAGTGGCGCAGAGTGCGTCCGCAAATAGAGTCTGGGCCGGCAGCCTTACGTATATTAAACATCTTAAGAAGATTTGTGACATTTTCCTGAGTGATCACAATATCATTCTGAGGTGACAAAGATTCCTTCAACGTGGAAATATCCCCCCCAAAAATCAGATCTTTCAAACCGAGAAAAAAATGAATTAAAACAGTTAGCCAAGTTGTCATCATCCACACCGTTTACATGAATGGCCTGTGTGGTCTTGCAAGGTAACTGATTAATTGATGCCATAGATTTTATACCTCTCCAAGCTGCTCTGAGGTCACCACTGCAATATTGGCTTTCAATTTTCTTTTTGTACTTTATTTTAGCCTTCCTTATTTCAACCTTAACTTCCCTTGAAAAAGTTTTTTTGGCCAGGGGATCTCCAGAGTAGAAAATTCTTTACTTTTTATTAATCACTGCTTTCAGTTCTTTAGTTACCCAGGGCTTGTTATCTGGATAAGTGACCACTTTTCTGGTTGGAATTACCAAGTCCACACAGAATGTAATATATGATGAGATGGTATCAGAAAGATCATTTATATCATCACACCCATCGTAAAAACAGTCCCAGTCTGTGCACTCAAAGCATGCCTGGAGAGAGGAGATGCTGGTCTCTGACCAGATTTCCACTGATCTTTCCTCCTGCTCCAGACATCTGAAGGACGGCTTGTACACAAGCATAAGATAGACACTGCTGTGGTAGGAGGCACTGAAAGAAGGCATAGGCAGGGATTTGTAAGCCCCATTTACGGAGCCATAGCAAAGGTCCAATATGGTGTTCTTATGTGTGGTGGGACAAGTCACATATTGCTCATATGTCCTCAAAGTCTTTTTTAAATGGCAATGATTATAATCACCAAGGACAAACTTAGGTGCCTCCGGGCAGATGGGGTCCAGTTTATGCGTGACGTCATCGATCAGCTGTGCCGCAGCAGAGGCGTTTGCTCGCGGGTGAATATACACTAATGTGTAGAAGAGTTGTTGAAATTCGCGAGGCAAATAAAAGGAGCGTAGAGAGATAGACAGTAATTCCACGCCAGTGGTGCATATCTTCTCTCTGATAACTAGAGTGTTACAGTAGGCCTAGTTCACGTAGAAGCAGACTCCTCCTCCTCGGCTTTTGCCGGTGATCTCCTGTGACCGGTCCATACGAATTGGGCTTCCAAACCCGGATAGGATCAGGTCAGAGTTTTGGTCTGTATCACCGAGCCATGTTTCGGTGAAGGCAAGAAGGCAGGTATTTTTACTTCCCGTTTAAACTTGGCGTATGTCTCTAGTTCATCTATTTTGTGGCGGATAGATTGAACATTTGACAGCAGGACAGAAGGAAGTGGTGGTAGTTTGCGGCGATTGTCGAGCCGGAGAGTCTTTAATCTCCGTTGAATGCCACCTCTTCTTCCGCGTTTCCGATGGCTCGGCTTCTTAGCCAGCCTGCGGAGCTCCACGGGTACAATCTCCGGTATTGCGCTGGCTGTGGAAGACTGGAAAGACAGGAGAAGTTCTCGGGCTGAAAGTAACTCTCCCGAACATGCCATGTCCTTCCACGACATGACAGGCGAGATGCAGCAACAGCGCTGACAAGCAAAAGAGTGCAAAAAGCTTCATAGTTGTCCCCATGATCCACAAATCTGAAGCACTGACAGATCCTTCACTCTTCACGGATTAAGAACAGTAATGGTAATACAACAAAACACACTTAAAAACAGTTAAAAAGACAAATAAACACAGACTGACTGGAGGGACTGCTGGTTCGCACGCTGAGGAGCGCCCCGTCATTCGATCAGCTATCATCTGCAAGGCAAACTGCGAGCTAGCAAACATGAGCTAAGTAATGATTGTCTACTCAAACCGGATTATATGGTTCCTGTCACCTAGTATTACTACCACTACTAGTGCATAATGAGTCCAACAAACGTATGTTAGTGATGCTGTCTATGAAATTAGAACGCTAAACTAACTAGCTACATATTGTTGAGTACACCAGTTGTGCTCCCCCGAGTTGTTGATGGAGCAGAGAGAGCAGACGAGGAGACGGTGGAAGAGTCAAACGAAAACACTTTGTTTTCTTTAAGCGCAGTTCATGAAGTGCGGAGCTCAGTTCAATACATACATCAACCGGTACATAAGAAAAGGCTACTCGTTGTCTAGCGTGGTCTCGTTAATATAGCAGGCTTCGCTGTGTCTCCTCCTACTCAGTTAGGATGTTGCCTTTTGTCTATTTTCCTATGTGTCTGCATGTTTATCTCAAAGTAAGGTCTTGACCAACTACTTCTTTGTCTTGTAATTTTCCACTGTCATGTCTTATCACTTACAGTATGCTTCTCTCGAGCTGGGTTCCTGTTTATCTGGTGTGGCCAAAAGGGCATCTCGAGTTGGGTTCCTGTTTATCTGGTGTGGCCAAAAGGTCATCGAGAGATCACTTCCTAACTTCCTATAAGACTTGTAGATATGAAACTATGTGTGTGTGTGCCTGTGCTTGCAACATGTGAGATGTGTTATGTGCTTATTACAAAATCATTTCTTAATACTTCTTCTATTCACTCAAGCTTATGTTACCTTTAATGCTGTTTGGTTAATGCTGCCCTTTTAATGCTTCTGATTGTTTTCTTATAGTAGCTTATTTACAATCCCACAATATATGTCGCACATGCTACAAAAAATCAGTCTGTGCTATGGATGATTTACCATCTTAACACCAGTGACACCATATCTTACATGTTCTAGAGTGTAGCCTACAGATGAGGTGTTTGTAACTATGCTACATACCAATGCCAGAGAGTTTTTGGATTGGGTTACAAAACTATCAACCTCTGTAACACCAATGCTATGAGCAAAAAAAAGTTAACACACAGCCCTGTAATGGATATATTAATTTTGAACATACCATCCCAATATGCCATTATGAACATATTTGACTTAATTTTTTGGAGCATGGGCTGCCTATTTTGCGGATGTAATAATCCAAAAAGAATAGCTAACTCATCGCCAGTCCCCTTCATGGCTGTTGAAAGTCCTTGGAGCTTGACGCACATAGCAACTGTAACGAAGGGGGCGGAGCTTTTAAAATAAGTGATAAAGCAATGTATTCTTTAGGGCATAACTACCTTGTTACTAACAAGTTGTCAATACCATCACTTTCTTAGTCCAAAATGTCATGTCTGATATGAGACTTCTTATAAGACTTCAGGTGTGTTCAAGATTTAAGATATTAAATACTTACAACATGAGACTGGACCAATATGCTTGCTTTCTGCAATTGTAGGTATATTTATTATTGGAAATCAAGAAACAACACAGTAATAACATAATTGGGCATTTATTCATAGAAATTGAGTTACATTTTGTATATACTATCTCCTGCTGCTGGTCAAAATAATGCAATGTAACTCCTATGTAACTGTGATTGCTCTGTGAAATTGGTAAAATAGATTGGTGTGATCCAAATGATTTCACACAGAAACTCATCCTTCATAATGTTCAGTGACATTCTGCAAGCTAGATTTTTGGGGCACATGGGACTATCACATTAGATATTTGTGTGATTGGCTAACAATGATATTTAAGATTAGATGTGTGTTTAAAATAAAATGTAATTAATTAATTTCGGTCATGTGGCTGTACCACATTACAAATGAAAAATGAATACAGTGCAACAAACCTCTAACCCTTACCCTTAGTAAAATGAAGAAAGATGTCTACATAACAGTTTGGTGAACAAATTATTAATTACAATTTATTATTTTCATATTTAAATGTTCTCCTCCAAGAATAGCCATCTTATCGTGGTGGAGGGGTTTGTGTGCCTCAGTGATCCTGGGAGCTGTGTTGTCGGGAGCAGTAGCTCCTGGTAGGGTCTCCCAAGGCAAAGTGGTCCCAGGGGAGGGGCCAGACTTAGAGCGATTCAAAGACCCTTATGAAGCAGGACCATTTAAATCAGCGTACCTCGCCCGGCACTGGTAAACCGGGGCCCCCTCCTGGAGCCAGACCCAGGAGGGGAGCACGCAACTAGAAATAGTTGGGCTCACCTCCACGCATAGCATGGGCTCTGGAACCAAACTCCTGGAGAGAGGCTGGACTCTCTCCTTTTCCGGAGTTGCCCAGGGTGAGGGGCGCCGGGCGGGTTTGGGGATACTCACAAGCCCCCGGCTGAGCGCCGCTGTGTTGGAGTTCTCCCCGAGGAACGAGAGGGTCGCCTCCTTGCAAGTCGCAGGGAGAAGGTCTCTGACTGTTGTCTGTGCTTATGCACCAAACAGCAGTTCGGAGTACCCGGCCTTCTTGGAGTCTCTGGGTGGTGTCCTGGAAGGGGTACCATCTGGGGACTCTATTGTTCTTCTGGGAGACTTCAATGCTCACGTGGGTAACAATGATGGTACATGGAGGGGGGTGATTGGGAGGAACGGCCTGCCCGATCTAAACCTGAGTGGTGTTCTGTTATTGGACTTCTGTGCTAGTCACGGATTGTCCATAACGAACACCATGTTCGAACATAGAGTTGTTCATAAGTGTACCTGGTACCAGAGCACTCTAGGCCAAAGATCGATGATCAATTTCATTATCGCATCGTCAGATCTGCGGCCGCATGTTTTGGACACTCGGGTGAAGAGAGGAGCGGAGCTCTCAACTGATCACCACCTGGTGGTGAGTTGGATCAGGTGGCGGGGGAGGATGCTGGACAGACCTGGCAAACCCAAACGTGTAGGGTGAACTGGGAACGTCTAGCTGAGGCCCCTGTCTGCAGGGTCTTCAACTCACACCTCCAGAAGAATTTTTCCAGCATCCCGGGTGAGGCTGGGGACATGGAGTCCGAATGGGCCATGTTCAAAGCCTCATTTGTTGACGCGGCTGATGGGAGCTGTGGCCTGAAGGCCATCAGTGCCTGTCGTGGCGGCAACCCAAGAACCCGCTGGTGGACACCAGCGGTGAGGGAGGCCGTCAAGCTGAAGAAGGAGGCCTTCCGGTCTTGGCTGGCCGAGGGGTCTCCGGAAGCAGCGGGCAGGTACCGTTTGGCCAGAAGGGCTGCAGCTGCGGCTGTCGCTGAAGCAAAAACTCGGGTATGGGAGGAATTCGGGGAGGCCATGGAGGAGGACTTTCGGTTGGCCTCAAAGAGGTTCTGGAAAACCGTCAGGCGACTCAGGAAGAGAAAGCAGGGCTTGGCCCAAGCTGTGTTCAGCGGGGGAGGAGACCTGCTGACCCGACCTGGGGATGTCCTTAGACGGTGGGAAGAACACTTTGAGGAACTCCTTAATCCAGCCAAAACGTCCTCCATAGAGGAGGCAGAGTCGGAAGATTCACCCTGAGATGCTGAAGGCTCTGGACACTGTTGGGCTGTCATGGCTGACACGACTCTTCAGTGTCGCGTGGAGGTCTGGGACAGTGCCAGTGGAGTGGCAGACCGGGGTGGTGGTTCCCATTTTTAAAAAGGGGGACCGGAGGGTGTGTTCCAATTACCGTGGAATTACACTCCTCCGCCTCCCCGGGAAAGTCTACTCCAGGGTGCTGGAAAGGAGGCTCCGGCCGATTGTCGAACCTCAGACTCAGGAGGAACAATGCGGCTTTCGTCCTGGCCGTGGAACAACGGACCAGCTCTTTACCCTTTCGAGGCTCCTGGAGGGGTCATGGGAGTTTGCCCATCCAGTCTACATGTGTTTTGTGGATTTGGAGAAGGCTTATGACCGTGTCCCTCGAGGAGTCTTGTGGAGGGTACTGCGGGAGTATGGGGTACCAGGCTCGTTGCTACGAGCTATCCGGTCCCTACTTAACCAAAGTGAGAGCTGTGTCCGCATACTCGGCACAATGTCAAACACGTTCCCGGTGGGTGTTGGCCTCCGCCAGGGTGTCTCCGATTCTGTTCGTCGTCTTCATGGACAGGATCTCAAGGCGCAGCCGGGGGGAGGAAGGGATCTGGTTTGGTGACCTTAGAATTGCATCTCTGCTTTTTGCAGATGATGTGGTTCTTTTGGCTTCATCAAGCCGAGACCTCCAGCACTCACTGGGGCGGTTTGCAGCCGAGTGCGAAGCGGTTGGGATGAGGGTTAGCACCCCCAAGTCTGAGGCCATGGTTCTCTGCCACAAAACGGTGGACTGCCCCCTCTGGGTGGGGAGAGAGATACTGCCTCAAGCGAGGGAGTTCAAGTATCTCGGGGTCTTGTTCACGAGTGAGGGTAGAATGAAGCGTGAGATGGACAGGCGGTTTGGTGCGGCGTCAGCAGTAATGCGGGCGTTGTACCGGACCGTTGTGGTGAAGAAGGAGCTGAGCCTGAAGGCAAAGCTCTCGATTTACCGGTCCATCTACGTTCCAACCCTCACCTATGGTCATGAGCTTTGGGTAGTGACTGAAAGAACGAAATCGCGGATACAAGCGGCCGAAATGAGCTTCCTCTGTAGGGTGGCTGGGCTCAGCTTTGGAGATAGGGTGAGGAGCTCAGACATCCGGAGGGAGCTCGGAGTAGAGCCGCTGCTCCTTCGCGTCGAAAGGAGCCAGTTGAGGTGGTTTGGGCATCTGGTAAGGATGCCTCCCGGGCGCCTCCCATTATAGGTGTTCCGGGCATGTCCAAATGGTAGGAGGCCCCATGGAAGACCCAGAGCACGGTGGAGGGATTATATCTCTCGCCTGGCCTGGGAACGCCTCGGGGTCCCCCAGGAGGAGCTGGACGTTGTGGCTGGGGAGATGGGCGCCGGGAATGCCCTGCTTAGCCTGCTGCCCCTGTGACCCGGCCCCGGATAAGCGGATGAGAATGGCTGAATGGATGGATATTTTTACGTTTTCACAATGTTTTTGGTCCCCCTTCCCCATCATGTTCTTTTTTGTATTCTTTTCTGGTTTCAGTAAGATAATGTAACATTTTGGAATAAAAATGCAAATGAGCAGTCCAAAACTTGAGGCTAGAATAGCAAATATCTCCACAGCAACACTGAACTTCCCAGGAGAGCTGACATACGCTGGGATAAAAGTGAGCCATACTGCACAGAATATCAGCATACTGAAGGTGATGAATTTGGCTTCATTGAAATTATCCGGTAGTTTCCGAGCCAGAAAAGCAAGAATGAAACATAACATGGCCAAAAGTCCTATGTACCCAAGTACAGCCCAGAAGCCTACAGCTGAGCCCAGAGCGCACTCTAAGATGATTTTATCTTTGAAATCCTTAAAATTCTTATATGGAAAAGGAGGAGAGATTGTTAACCACAGGATACATATGACAACTTGTATAAGAGTGAAACCCAGAACACTGAATTTCTGCTGTGTAGGCCCAAACCATTTCATCACATTACTTCCTGGAAGTGTGGCCCTGAAGGCCATCAACACCACTATAGTTTTCCCCAGTACACAAGAGATACAGAGGACAAAGGTGATGCCAAACGCTGTGTGTCGTAGCATGCAGGACCAATTAGAGGGCCGGCCGATGAAGGTCAGAGAACACAGGAAACACAGAGTCAAGGAGAAGAGCAGCAGGAAGCTCAGCTCAGAGTTGTTGGCCCTGACAATAGGAGTTTTCCTGTATCTGAAGAAAATGAAGGCTACAACAGCAGTGATGCATGTTCCAAATAAAGATGCTGCAGTGAGAAGAGCTCCCATAATCTCTTCATATGACAGAAACTCTGCCTCTTTCTGTACACAGGAATCTCTTCTCTCATTTGACCAGAACTCAGGGTGGCATCTCACACAGGTGATAGAATCTGAAAAAAATTCAAGTTGATATATTTTGTATGCACCCAAGGCAAACACCACATACTGACCAAAGTATAAATGGATATGTTTATGACTGCGCCATGCCATTGTAAATAAGATTTCAGTAAGATTTAGCTAAGGGGGATTAACCACTGTTTTTCGTTTGTTTTGTTTAAATCCTAATAAAAGCATTATATTGAAATATTGATTATTTGATTGTTTCAAATATATTTTTTCAATGCTGCTGAACTATTTGCAGGCGTAGATACCACGAGGAGGTGAGAACAATGTTGGCCTTGTTATGATTGGAGTGATTTGACCCTTAAGATTTACTTTTAGCCTTTTTTGAAACTGACTTTTACTGAAAGAATATTTTAGAATATTAATATTACTACACCTGTCATGTTGCTTATTTCTCCCTCTGCACATCTTAAACAGTCATAGCAGCAGACAGGCTTTCCTTTCTGGAGAACCTTGCGAGTTCCTGGTGGACATTCCTCACTGCACACTGACAAAGGCACCTGCATGGACAAAACAACAATGAGACACATGTATGGACATTCAGGATGTTATATATTTATTAAAACAAAACCTTTTCTGATGATACAATACTGTGTACAATTGTAAAAGATTAAAGACTAAATTACCTGTTGTGAGTTCTGTGCCCAAATTAAAGACTTGTTTTGCAGAATAAGTTGTTTGTCTGCAGGTAAAGATGCATCATGAAGACCAACTGTGACAAAGTCCACAATGTCATTTTCTGTTGGCTGCCAGTTTATAATTTCATACTTTGCTGGTGGGTCTCCATTCTCATTAAAGTAAACCTCATCTCCTTCCTTTGTTTTAAAGTAAGCCTTTTTTGTGTGCTGCAAAATCTAACAATAAATAAATAAATGTAGATCATTATATGACAAATATTTTGGCGCCTATTGGCAACAGCATAATAAACTGTTTAAAACATGTTCCTTGTTAATTTGACTTGTATGAACAATAATTCAAGTATTTGTTGTTCAACTCACCTTAAATGGATCAAGCTGCATTGTGTTATTACATGTTTTGTTACAGCTGAGGGCACTATGAAGTCCATGGGCCACAGCATAAACTCCTTTATACACATTATAAAAGATAGGCATGAGCGACATATCAGTGAAGCTGTTTTGCACTTCTGTCACATCTTCATGTCCAGTACATTCTCTCTGAATCCCAGCTGATGACTTTGACTGCTTGAACTTACAGCTAAATAAAGTCTCCCAAAACTCTGCAAACAATTCATTACTCGATGTATTGAGCGGTTTTACATTCAACATGAACTCTCTCAAACCACTGACATGTGCTTTGGGGATGGCCAGGCCTATGGCCCCATCCAGAATGTGATGTTTATCCATGGCTGCAATTTGGGAATCAGAGATCCAGCCCTCACTGCCGACCCACTGGAACCCAGTCAAGTTGTGATGTGAAAACTTGTGAATTAGGACTTCCATATCCGAGTTGGAGAGAAAAGCAACAATCACCTTTGCAGTAGAAGCCTTGATAATGTCAATAATCCTTTGTATTTTTTCTGGTGGATCAGTTCTAAATAAAGGTACAGAGTACTCCAGACAGATGCCCAGCTGTTGGGCCACTTCTGTGAATGTGGCCATGCCATTATTGCCATAATCATCATTTGTTCTAATGGCTCCAACCCAAGTCCAACCAAAGTGCTTGACCAACTGGGCAAGGGCTCTGCTCTGGTAGTAGTCACTGGGTATTGTTCTGAGGAAGGATGGGTACTTAGTTTTATCACTGAGACAAGCACAAGTAGCAAAGTGGCTGATCTGGAATCAATAAAAGAAATGATACGATATGAAACATTGTACACAGTGCAGTACAAGTCTTTTTTTTTTTTTTTTTTTGCAAAGACCAGCTGGAAGAATTACAGAAAAAACATTATTTACTTAAGTCATCTTACCCACCGAAGGGATATTAAAGGGTCCAATGACAGTAGCCATAGCCATCCAAGGGGATGAAGAGGTCTCCCCCACAATCGCCTGCACTTGGGCAGGTCTGGTACATGATGCCTCAGAGAATGCAGATACAACTTCATTGCCATTAGCCAAGGCCAGTGTAACCCTCACACCTCTGGCAATGGAACCACAAACATCATAGATCTTATAGCCCAGAGAGATGCCGGGGAGTAGATCTAAACTGTTATTAATCTCCTCTATGGCAAAGAGCATAACCTGGAGATACTGGAAACCTCTGAAATTCAAACTTGATGCACACAAATATAATAAAGACAGTTGCATAGGAAATGATAGCATTTGATCGAAGTATTTCTCATTTTAATACTCAGTTTGATAACTTTCTTTTGTATCTGTACACACTTCATGTTCAATAGTTTGAATCCAATTTAAATTCTCTAAGGTATAATTTACCTGATGCATTGCAGTGGCAGTGGTTTGTGTGTGTAGGTATCTTTTCTGTAATCCCAGCTGCTGTGGAAAGAGAAAATTCCCCCCAACATAATGTCTCCATCCTTTGATAACTGGGGGTTCTCAGGATTCCCTCTCAGCCTGCACACAAGATCCTCAGCCTGAGAGAAAGATGTCACGAGCAACAAATATAAGAGTGCCCAACTATTCCCTGACCACCTTAATGTGGACGTCATAGTGTCTGAGCGCTAAATCACTGTTGGCATCATCACACATTAATGTAGATCAAAAGCTTGCACTTGTATTTATTCATTTTAAAGCAGCATTAAAATAATAAGAAAACAGTGACATCTGATCTCAGAGGACCTACAAGGTGGGGCAAAAGGAGGATGGTGCTCCATCAGAAAAAAATATCTTAGGTCTTAGTTTATTTTATATATCCCAACTGTATATATCACTTAAATGCTATATAACATTACAGCCAAAAAAAATGCCAAAAAAATGTATTAACATAGATTTTTCTTCTTTGTGTCAATTGGGGGCAGTGAAATCAGCTTTAGTACAACATTATTACCTCATCAAGTTGATATGGCTAGTGTGTGTTACACATCAAGCAGATGGCACAAATTTAGGCCTAGCATTCTTTTTGAATTTTGTTTGTGACTACCTAATGAACCATAGTCCAATATTTAGGGAGAGTTGAGTAAGATGAGACACTTTTTATTTTGCTTTCTCTTTTAATGAAGAAATACCTTTTGGAATACCCATGCTGTCCATTTAATGTTTTACATGTAGGAGTGATACCAGCCTCCATCACTAGATGTTAATATGGTAATTTGGATATAATTATTATAAATCATTATTAATCAGAGTTCCAAATTGATGGATCAGTAACTTTATGAGACAGATTGAGGTTAATCGGCTAAAAAAAAAGTGTTCCTTTGGGTGCATTAGTAAACATTTTCCTAATCAGAGTAAATTCACAATTGACTGTTCACAAAACTCCTCCCTCGATTGATTCTCTTCCAATCATTCCCTAGCAACTGTTACTAAGAGAAGAAGTCCGTCAAGCTTTGAGGTCTGAGCAACACGGTGAAATGGTCTGACACCAGGTACCCTAAGAGTTTAGCTGGGGGAGTCATTTTTTTCCATTACCAAGATCCAAAAATCAAGAGGAGCGTTGCTGGCTGTGGATTAAACAGTGTGGGAGACCCCACTCCAACCTAATATCTCCAAAATCAACTGACACACATAATCTGCAAGGTAAGCTGCGAGCTAGCAAACATGAGCTAAGTAACGATTGCCTACCCAAACCGGATTATATGGTTCCTGTCACCTAGTATTACTACCACTACTAGTGCATAATGAGTCCAACAAACGTATGTTAACAATACTGTCTATGAAATTAGCACGCTAAGCTAGCTAGCAATGTTGCTAGCTTAACATAATATAGCTGTTCACTGCTACATATATGTAGCACATGCTACACAAAATCAGTCTGTGCTATGGATGATTTACCATCTTAACACCAGTGACACCATATCTTACATGTTCTAAGTGTTTGTAAGTATGCTACACACCAATGCTAGAGAGTTTGTGGATTGTGTTACAAAACTATCAACCTCTGTAACACCAATGCTATGAGCAAAAAAAGTTAACACACAGCCCTGTTATGGATGTATTAATTTTGAACATAACATCCCAACAGGCCATTATGAACATATTTTACTTAATTTTTTGGAGCATTTTGTGAATGGGCAGCCTATCTCGCAGATGTATTAATCCAAAAAGAATAGCTAACTCATCGCCAGTCCCCTTCATGGTTGTTGAAAGTCCTCGGAGCTTGACGCACATAGCAACTGTAACTAAGGGGGCGGAGCTTTTAAAATAAGTGATAAAGCATTGTATTTTTTAGGGCATAACTACCTTTTTACTAACAAGTTGTTAATACCATCACTTTCTTAGTCCAAAATGTCATGTCTGATATGTCCACTTCATTTAAAAAGTTTGTGTTAAAGCTCTGTAATGTCTCAACTGCTTGTTTGATTGTCACTGTTCGGGGCAAAAAAGGCTTCAAGACTTCAGGTGTGTTCAAGACTTAAGATATTAAATACTTACAACATAAGACTGGACCAATATGCTTGCTTTCTGCAATTGTAGGTATATTTATTATTGGAAATCAAGAAACAACACAGTAGTTACATAATTGGGCATCTATTCATAGAAATTGAGTTACATTTTGTATATACTATCTCCTGCTGCTGGTCAAAATAATGCAATGTAACCCCTATGTAAGTGTGATTGCTCAGTGAAATGGGTAAAATTGATGGGTGTGATCCAAATGATTTCACACAGAAACTCATCCTTCATAATGTTAAGTGACATTCTGCAAGCTAGATTTTTGTAGCACATGGGACTATCACATTAGATATTTGTGTGATTGGCTAACAATGATATTTAAGATTAGATGTGTGTTAAATTTTTTTTAAATTAATTAATTTCGGTCATGTGGGTGTACCACATTTCAAATGAAAAATAAATATAGTGCAACAGACCTCTAACCCTCACCCTTAGTAAAATGAAGAAAGATGTCTACATAACAGTTTGGTGAACAAATTATTAATTACAAATTATTATATTCATATTTTAAGTTTTCTCAATATTTTTTGTGCCCCCTTTCCCATTATATTCTTTTTTAAATATACGACTAAATTTACTTTTTGACCTTATTTAGGCCGACATTCCAACCCTTCTTCTATCTGATCTATAGACTTGTTTTGTTCACATTCCAACATCTCCTCTGTCAGATAGGCACCTGTCCCCAGTCTCCCAGACGGGACTCTGTTCTGCGAAGAGTCAGGGTGTGCCCCAAGAGTCAGAGAGGCCCCACGTTAGGCGCCAATCTCCTCTGCCACATGTAACATGAAGTATCCCATTTGTGGCCCAAAATATACTACAACGCAGACCCAAAAAAGATCAAAAGTCCCTTGCTACAATAATATGTGGTTCAGTTGTTTTTGTTATTTTATTGTTTTGTCGAGTCGAGGGCCAACACACCACTGTCTATAAATGTATGTAGTTTGTTTTTTAGGATTATATGTATCAGAGTCGACAATGATTTTGACTGAACTGTCCAGCCAAGTTAGTGAAAACATGAGATGAATTAAATTTAGTGTTTTTTTTGTTTGTTTGTTTTTTGATCTCATCAGAAGTAGTAGTTAACCAGTCAAGGTAAAGGTCACATACGAGAAAAAAACTTTATTGTTCTTATGAACAGACATAAGATTTGTCAATTTATCTGAGGCACTTTGATTCGCAGCAAGGGGTGATAGGCCCTGATTACCACTATATTATTAGTAGGTTTTAGAGAGATATTCAACACTAGCAATTTAAATAATTTTTACAGATATACAGAGCTTAACACAGAGACAACAGAACATATCTTAGTAATATAGCAGGGAGATTTTAATAAGAGACATCAACAGTTAAACTTTAAGGACGTCGAAAGGAACCAAATCAGATACATATAATATGACATCCCATGCATGAAACGGAGGGCGAAGGCCTATGGAGGCACAAAATCCTGACAAACTGAGAGGCTTGGGCTTTGTTTATATCATATAATTTATATTGAATTATAATGGCACTGCGATGATTCTGAAACCATATTATTTAAAGTTTTCACAAAGATTTTGGTCCCTCCTTTCCCATCATGTTCTTTTTTGTATTCTTCTCTGGTTTCAGTAAGATAATATGACATTTTGGAATAAAAATGCAAATAAGCAGTCCAAAACTTGAGGCCAGAATAGCAAATATCTCCACAG